>NC_065893.1:7098186-7726456 GCF_905147045.1 Nymphalis io | reverse complement strand
AAAGAGAAAATTATCAGTATGTATAAGAGTCGAGATTTTTTTTTTATTAACAACAGTAAAACTCGGAATAATCCTCTAAACCGATTTTTATCTCGGAAAGTCTTTTATCTAAAATAAAGAGGTTATTTTATCTTAGTCGTGATTTTGCCAAATCTTATGAGTACCTCTATTGCTGGACATCCAATGGCAAAATATTTTCGTTAGAAAGAAGGTGACCAGCTAATTCACATAAAAAACGAATTGGAATTTATATTAAGAATTGAATTTCTTATATTTAATCTTAGTTCCTATTCCTACATTTCTATGTTGTTAATTTTTTATAATTATTCAGATCAATATTATAATAATACATATATGTATATCCATCACAAAACATCCTTACCATATTTCCCTATTTTCAGTCTTATCAAATCTTTCATTTGCTCATAATATCCTAAAATATTTAGTGAGTAAGGCCAAGACAAAAAAAAATCATTTTGATCTTCCGTTTTTCTTTCTCTAGAACGAATTATTCGTACCATTGTTAAATTGAATAAAATTTCTTTATGAATGACCTAACGAAAATATTGAAGCTATAACAGTTCAGACTTCATAATATATTGCCCTGAGCAGGGTAGCGATTTTTTGAAATGCAAAACGGGCCTAAAGGTTTTTCATGTTAACATAAGAAGCTTGAACTGTAATTTCGATAGACTCTTGGTTTTGCTAAGTAGATTGAATAACTAGGTTAACGTGCTTATTTTATCTGAATGTTGGTTAAGAAAGGTGTCAGTCTTACCTACGTTGCCAGGTTTCAGTTCTTTTAAGTCACAGTACACTAACCAAAATGATGGCGTCGTTGCGTTTTCAAAAGCTGTTTAGATTGTCTTGTTGAGGAGTTTCTTTTTGCGGAAACTAACAGTCCAGTTTTAAAATTCCATTCTGATATTGCTTTTGTAGTCATTTACCGCTTACCTTCTTACTACAACATTTCTTCATTTATTGACAGTCTTGATAAAGTCCTACTTAGTTTATCGAGCTTTAAAACTGCAGCAATCATTGGAGATACAAACAGCAATAATAACCCAGTTATTAAGGATCCTTGCATGGAAGATTACCTTAACATTTCTGCCATCCATGGAATGCTGGCTGCATATGTAACTCGAACTAGAAGTGTCTTGATCATGTAATCCTAAGAAGTAACAAAAACACCACTACTGTTATGTTTGACGCTCCTTTTACAGATCATGTACCGGTTATTTTTTACTGTGACTTTAAGCCGAAACCTACTAAATCCACAAGTTATATTCGTGTCAATGAGGTCACTCTCGTTGCTGACCTTGCAATCTGTGATTTCTCGGCCATCTCTAATTCAACTGATCCGGAGAAATCAGCCATGCAACTTGTGGAAACAGTGTCTTCCATCATTAAAAATCACACGCGTCTTATTCCTGTTCCTAGCAGGAAAAGAATAATCAAACCTTGGATCACCCCTAGATTACTTCGTTGCATTCGCAATCGTGAAAAACTGGATAAAAAAAGTAAAAAAAAATCCAAACAATACTATTTTAAAAACAACGTACATCCATTACAAAATCTTCTGCAATAATTTTTTTAAAAAGAAATAAGTCCGAATACGAATGCAACAAATTTGAGAGAGCTAGGTTGAGCAACAAAAATACTCGGAAATTGGTCAAATTATTTGGTAATATACCTAACAAAAATCAAAGACCTCTGATGACTTGTTACAGGCATGTTCTGATCCAATTAGTGTCCTAAACAAACACAAGTTAACAAATTTTTTGCTAATATTAGGAAAAAATTGGCTTCCAGTACAATAATTCCACATCAGAAGTATAGCCCACACTTCACCAATACTCTTCCTATGTCTAACTCAATTGTTTTAGATCATGTCGATGAAGCCGAAATCAGATCTATTATTTTCATTTTTTTAAAATAACTGTGCGGTGGGTTGGGACGGCAATCACATCTATTGTGAAAACTTCTGAACCTATTTTTACCCCTTTGCTTACACATATTTTTAATCTTTGCCTGACTAAAGGAGTTTTCTTCAGGGTCTTTAAACAGACCATCGTCCACCTTATTTATAAGGAAGGAGCGAAACACTATGTCAATAAATACAGACCCATTTCGGTCTTGACATCTTTCTTGAAAGTCAGTCTTGACGTCATAATGACCGGCCATTCATAATTTCAAATAGTACTAAATGCTGTTAGTATTTTAAAGCTGTATTGTTACTTTGTACATTCATTCTGCATGCACGCCGAATTTTTATTAAGATAATTTTATTAGTTATTTTTACATAAAAAAATATTTGTCAAAGCCATTACAGAATTAGTCTTCAAATAAATATTCATGACAACAAGCAATTCAAAGATTATACATATTATAGCATTACTATTATTTTATATTTAATATATTATAAATGTACGTACATTTAGTTGAGAGTATTTTTGTATTTTCATCACATTTTAGCTTGACTTTGTGATTTATGAAACATCAAATAGATCACATATTTTAATAACACTTTACATTCATTTTCTCATGTTTGAAGGTCGTGACCTTCTTTCATAATCTTCGACCTAACGATGGTACGCCGGCTGGATATATCCTTGGCAATGTGCAGAGCATCAAAGACTAGTGTTAAGTATAGAACAGATAAAATAACAGAAGAGAAGATAACTATTTTTGAGTTTGAGGCTAAAAATATGCATTCTCAGTCAGACATACCAACCGATATTTTCATGAACACAGACAAAATAACATTTTCACATCCACATTACTGTCATATTTCATTTTCCTAAATTACACTCCAAAAACCATTTTTATCAAGATTTGAACTTAGAAAAATATTAAAAATAAATATTCTTTTCGAAATAAATCCTTGGCTGTTATCCAAATTGAATTGCGATAAAATACATCTTCAACGCTCTGGTCGTTTATTACGTATTATTTGAACAAACCTTGTATAATTTTACAAAAATAAGGTTATTATACTTGCTTGAGACTATTAAGCCGTAAGTTTTTATAATCGTTTTTTTAAAACCAGTAAAAGAAAATTCATTTAACGGTCTATACAATTTTTTCAATTAATCTTTTGAAATAATAAATAGTAAACTTACATAGAAATATATACTAACGCCTATATGTTTTGAAAACATGATTCATAAATATTTCTCGATAAAAAAGACATTTTATTCTATTAAAATTTTACATACTAAATTTAATGAAATATTGATACTTTGTGATTTAAATTTTATATAAAAATTCAAGACTCGCGATGTTGGAAATTTGAACATCCAAAGGGGATAGACCCTTAACAAAATAATTTGCCCAAAATGTGGCATTAACCATGATTACTTTGATATAACATCATATAAATGTATTAATAACACGGGTTAACTTATTGCTTAAAGCAACAATGTCGAAGACATTTCCATGCGCTTTTAAATAAAAAAATAAAAACATGGTTGTTTTAAGTCTTAAATAGTCCAGGTCAGGTCAGGTCAGGTCCAGGTCCAGTCCTTTTAATAGAGACCGAGACTACAATTTTATTTATTCATATAGATATTTTGAACCATTGAGAGATTAATATCTCGTAAATAAAAAATAAAGGTTATGAGGAACGGCTGGGAGGCATAAAATTAAGAATTACATGATTTTTTATATAAGATTTAAAAAAAGTGGTCGGAATTTTACTTTACTGCTGGGTTCCGATTTGAAGGATGAGTGAGCCAATGTTTGCAGTCACAAGGGACATAACAATCTGTCATATAGTTTGCAGCGCATTAACGGTCTATAAAATAATTAATAAGTATGTCTTACTATAGTACTAATAATAATACTAATCTCTATAGATATTTAACAACAGCAGCTGGCCTCTTTGCCCGTCTACTTTATCCACTACAATTAATAATCTATCTACATTTAATAAATAAGACTTAAGTCAGCAGTTTTCACGTCAAAACTATTGTTGTAGACGTCATATTCGAATAAACAATGAGATGATTCAGGGCTCCAATCAGGTTTGAGATAGTTAACAACCCGGACGATACCTTCGTCAAACTAAGGATACCGCAATAATGCCATTGGAATTCGTGTCGACCCTAGCCATCCCCTTATCCCTTCGAAATGGTCACTTTGACTTAAGTACCTGTCATTCTTAACAACACTGAGAATGTTCTGCGTTTACGTCAAGCATATTAAATATTTGGAAATGTTTGCATTCGAAGAAAAAATAAATAACTAACGATACAGATATCCTTAACTCTCCACAGCTGAATACAGAGATAAAAAGGAATAGGGTTAAATATTAAAAGTTTCTAACCAGTATTCAAAATTTAAAAAGTTTCGTAAATAAAAAATTTACTTTTTCCCTCGCTGCTAACTGAAGATTCAGTAATCACGTTTTGAATGAAAGCACGATGCACGCTTTGAATTTATTCCTTTCTCGGTGACTTCTGCAAAAAAAATATTGTGCTCCAAAAATATTTCAATAAAAAAAAATGCAATGTGATAGCGCAACTTGAAATAGATTTAATATTATTCCTCAAATGAATATAAATTCGAAATAAATTCAATCAATAATGTTATCGTCTACAATAATATTCATGTGTACAGTAACAGCCTGTGAATGTCCCACTGCTGGGCTGAGGCCTTCTCTCCCTTTTTGAGTAGAAGGTTTAGAGCTTATTCTACTACGCTGCTCCCGTGCGGAACGGTGAAATACACATGTGGCAGAATTTCAGTGAAATTTGAGACATGCAGGTTTGATCACGATGTTTTCCTTCACCGTGAAGCACGAGATGAATTATAATCACATGAAAATTCAGTGGTGCTTGCCCGGGCTTGAACCCACGATCATCGGTTAAGATTCACGCGTTCTTACCTATTCATGTGTGTTTTATGACAATTATTACACTTATTTAAAAAATTAAATTTACTTTGGTTTTAAATAAATTGAATTAAATTTCAATTGATTTTAGATTTTATACCCTATTTAATATGTAAACATTATAATACGGGATAAACTAATTAATTGGTTAATTAATTAACAAACATTAATTGTTGGTCTCAATATTTTTATAGACAAAAACAACAAAGTATACCCACCTCTATAATATAATAGCACTACCATTAGGAAACAGGAAATTGTCATAAAACAGTGTAAAACGAGAAAAAATACTTGTATACAAAGTTTTCATTACTTTGCTTATTATAACTAGAGTACTGATTTTTATATGCAAAGTAAAATTAAAGTTTATAACTAACAACACCACACAGCTAGTACTCGTTGACAGTCAACGAACATATTCGTATGTAATTTATATTGAAAAATGCGATGCATGCCTTGCTACTGTACTAACTATACAGGTGGAAAATATAACACAAAAGTTATTGATCAAATACATTTAATATACAATCAATCGTGATGTTGACGTCGTCTGAATTTTTACGCGAACGAAGAGGATCGATGCGCTTATTCTAGTCGTTTAAAATTCACCTTTATCTCTTTTAATAGATACGTGTACCAGAAAAAAGTATAACATCTGTATCTTCGGACACATATAGAATTTCTAATGAAACTCTTCAAATAGTCTTTAGCAGTTTACTTTGATGTTAAGCTTACAAGTTGCAGTTGACAAGTTACTAATACGTCATATATAAAATGTTACGCCTGATGGTTAACGTCAAGCAAATGTACGTATTTTATGTTTTGCGTAAGTGCTTATGCTTGGCGTTAACAACATCAAACGAAAATGAATATTGCGAATATTGTGAAATAAAACAATTTAAGAGTAAAAATAATTTCTCAACGTCTTTGTTGAATTTTTCTTTGCAAGAATAAAATCATGGCTATGCCAATGATTAAGCATGGCAGTTAGAGAGCTTATTAGCTTTGCTTAGTGTAAATTAAGGTCTGTTAACCGCTAATTTTATGCTGGAAGGACATAGAAAAGTCCAATAAAGAAATTGTAAAATTAGTTTTTTTCCTCAATTTGTTTCATTCCTCGTTATTCTTTGATTTCTCAATGGGATATCCCATCGGCAACGTTATTCAAAAACCCTCTGAATTTTCTAAATATAAGAGTTTTTTTGGTATCACTTAATGTACAGAAATGTGCGGTCCCGATGGAATACCAACTATAGTACTGAAGAAGTGTGCAGCGGAGCTGTCACCTGTGTTAATGCGCCTAACTTCAAAACTTTCAAAAAATTACCTGGGTTGTTTGGGATTCTTACCCACTAAAACCACTGCGATGGCCATCCTCGGCACGGACCGGAGTGGCTGCGGGATCGCGTTGATATAAAGCATCCTCAGCCCCTCCCGTGATATGCTCCGCTCGTAGTTTGGGGGAGCCTCTTCAAGGGGCGAAGGTACTCTCACCCACCCCGCACTATTCGCTAGTGCTTACGGTAGCGCAAGGCCATCCAGCTGCCGTCTTCCACAGGGCCGTCTGCATAGCACACGCGAGGCCCCCACTTCACGCATCCACGGCCCCAGGTTTACGCCCTAACTTTAAAGCCCCGAGCGTCGGGCTGTTGGAGGGTCGAGACGACGCCGATGTCGTCTCCACCGAGCAGGATCGGGCCTTTCCCGTTCCCGCCCCGCCGTGTCCTTCTGAACCATAACGGTCTTACAGAAGGAGGCGAAGGCCCTCTACGCCGATTCCCTGCGGAGCATCGCCGACACTCTTGCTTGGAGAGTGAAGTCTTGTTTGACGTTATGACGGACCAGGATTTGCCTCTCTACATTGCAAGCGGGGCATGTCTTCAACGTATGCTTAACAGTGTCCCAATCCGCGCTGCAGTGGTGGCACATCGTCTTCGCTTTCCATCCGATTTAGTTCGTCCGTTAAGTTATTTTTATTAAGTACTCGTACATATTAAGTTTGAAATATCTAAGGACATGTTAGCCGCTCAACGACACGCTTTAATCTAAGGACATGTATGCCACGTACTCGTATTGAATTTTACAAAGATCACAAAGACGACAACCCTTATTCATTAACATTTTTATATTTTTACGTAATATAAATAAAAAAGTATTCATGATTGATTTCTGTAATCTGTTATTTTTCCACGAACGTGGCTATATAAGGTGAGCAGCAGTACTATTCTGTATGGGTACGCATCTAGCGTGTACTTATGACGTGTTAAGATTACTTAGGTTCCCTTTTTCTGACGTATATCTATGCTATTTGAGCGCAAAATATTCTACCAATGTCACATATAAAATAGATAACACATATAACACATACTCGGTTTCAAATTTTGAATCGTTTAATGATGATTAGTGAAAACTATATAATTCTATATCAATATTATAATTAAATGAAATAATTAATTGAACACAACATACAGATAATATAAAAATATAATGATAATTTTAATATATTTATTACAATAAATTTAATTAAATATTTAATAAATGGAGAGTAAACTACTGAAACAGAATTTTCATCAACAGAAATTTCATGTTTTCAAGACGTTGGATGTAATTATTAAGGTCATGTTGCTTTACTGGTGGTAGGGCTTTGTGCAAGCTCGTCTGGGTAGGTACCACCCACTCATCAGATATTCTACCGCAAAACAGCAATACTTGTTGTGTTCCGGTTTGAAGGGTGAGTGAGCCAGTGTAATTACAGGCACAAGGGACATAACAATCGTTTTAACAATGTTCGTGGCGCATTGGCTATAAGCGATGGTTGACATTTCTTACAATGCCAATGTCTAAGGGCGTTTGGTGACCATTTACCATCAGGTGGTCCATATGCTCGTCCACCTTCCTATTCTATAAAAATAAAAAAATATATCACTTTTTGTCGTTTGACGACTGTTTTTTGAGGGTAAATTTCGAATTCGTTCTTACAGAATAGACTGTTGTTTTCCTTTGAGCCATGGAAAATCGAGTGTGTAATATTTTTGTGTACTTACCACCTACCAGTACCGGGTGAGAAAGTTTAATCGCGAATATTTGAAATATGTTTTAAATTTATTTTTGTAAAATTATTTTTACCCTTATGTAATTGAGTAGTTGTTTTATCTTTAATTTTACTATGATATATAAAAATTTCGTTACCAATTTGCATATTTTAATATCTATAATTATCATAAATAAAATCTAATAAATATTTTCCAATCAAAATCAATCAACAGCCAATCGTTGTCCACTGCTGAACATAGGCCTCTCCCAAGGTGCGCCAAAGCTCCCTGTCCTCCGCCTTCCGCATCCAGTTGGTGCCCGCCACCTTCTTAAGGTCGTCGGTCCACCTGGCTGGAGGGCGCCCTACGCTGCGCTTGCCGATTCGCGGTCTCCACTCTAGGACTCGTCTGCTCCAACGGCCATCGGTCCTACGACATACGTGACCAGCCCACTGCCACTTCAGCCTGCTAATTTTGCAAGCTATGTCGGTGACTCCGGTTCTTTTCCGGATAATCTCATTTCTGATCTTATCCTTCAAAGATACTCCGAACATAGCTCGCTCCATAGCACGCTGAGCGACTTTGAATATTTTCCAGGCGTTAAAAAATTAAACATTTAATATAGGATATAATATTTATTTTGTACAAGTTAACAAAATATTATTAAATAAAAATAAAAAATATCATTTATTAAGTTATGTATAACGTAAGTAGACAACCAACGGTCTCGACGTATAAGCACAAAATTGTGTTGAATTTTGTTGAAAAAATATATATTTTGTATTAAATATGGTTTTCTTTTGGCCAATATAAAAAAAAAGTTTCATGCAAACACTAATTTTATAATTTCACTCTAAAAAATGAGTCATGAGGGCCCAGTGTAGAAAACAAGCACCACTGAATTTTCATGTCGTTAATTTGTATTTATAATTCGCCTCGTGCTCGGTGGTGACGGACGAAAATCTGCCACCCCCCATTGCTGTGTGGTAGAGTAAGCACCAAACCTTAGCCTCAAACAGAAGTGGTGGCTAAATCCAGCAGTAGAACATTTAGAAGCTGTTATTATACTATACATACAAAAATTATTGTTCTTATTTCAGATTTTGGCGTAAAACGTCTTGTATTTTGATCAATAGGCTCCAATAAATTTACCATCGAGTGCTTTGTTTATTTAGTGATTAACAATTAATTTTATGTGATACACACAACTTATACTTGTGACCACTAGAAGTTGTAAAGTTTAAAAATGTGTGTGTTTTTGCAGAAATTTGACAGTTCTACTATATCGCCAATGCGTATCGTACAAAACTAGCGTGATAGAGACCAGACTGTCAGAGGAAGACACTCCGGCCCTGGACGACCCACTTTGAAGAACAGAGAACAAAAGGGAACGAAACTAACTCATCGATATCCGCCAGAAGGAGTTGTCGTGTCTAAATGATAAAAAAATAGAAAAAAGATTTAACTAAAGGGAAAGACACAGTCAAGCATACAGACAATTGCTTAAAGGTTAAAAAATAAAAATAATTTACTTAGCGTTGCAAAAACTGGACAGCTTACCCTACTACATAAGGCTGCGTTCCAGTTTGAAGAGTTAGCCAGCCAGTTTAGTTACATGCATAAAACACATATTCAAATATGATTTTTGTTATTTGGTCTGTTAACTGTGTTATAAGTTATTTTTATTTCTTATTTGCTAGTAATCCATTTTCTTACCAGTGTTCTTAAAATAAAATAAAAAATAAAAGCGGAAGCTTTAAACGACTTGAATCCAAATTTATTAAGTAAAACAAAATATGTACGTCAATTGTCAATTTGACGTTGATTATTGATAACCAACGAGCCGACAAATAAACAATTGACAGTCGTATTTCGTAATCTGTATGCTTTAGGTATTTATTATTTTGTAGTTATGATATTATATATACGTATTTACATTTTCTTAAAAAAAGATTTTGATGCATATTATTCCCAGAAAAGAAGAAAAAAATTTGTGTAATGTGGAAAGAACTACAAAAATCGCCATCGTTTTTCTTATTGTTTGAGAAGAAATGTAAATATCATATTCTAATTACGGATTACATCAAGATATGGGAGGCTTATTATACTGAAGATGTTTTTCTAAAATGCCTGAAGGTAAAGCAGATCATTTTATTAAAGATAACATCTTGATTTTGTTGTTGTAGGTAGTTTACATAGTGAACATTATTGATGTCGTATTTTTATTTCTAAATAAGCATATTCATAGTTCTCGTCTGAGTATCAACTCTAGTATTTACTACGCTCTCATCACTGATTTTACCGTTGAACAGCACTACTTCGTATTATTGTGTTACTATTTGAAGAGTGAGTGAGCCAATGTTACTACAGGCATAAAGGATGTAACTTTTTAATTCCTAAAGTTGGTGCTACGTTCGTGGACGTAGAGAATAAATTTTTCTCATACCAGCAATGGCTATGATCAATGTTGTACTTACCATCAGGTAACTCATCAGTCCATCATTTGGCAGTATGTTGCGGTATTATACAAAAGAAATGGTATGTCATCAAGGTTTTAATGTAAACAATGTTTGTAAAATTACAGGAAAGTAATTTTGGCTTAGAAATCAACACACTTGAGCTCACTGAAAATGGAACCCAAATGCTTCTAAGTCCTATGGAATGTAAAAGTTTAAATATATTGCATAATGAGTCATTACTTATTGTGTCTATGACTAGGTTTTATGGTTACCCGTTACACCTAAGAATTGAGCTAAATGAAGGATCTCATGAATTGGTAGGTGCCAATGACAATAATTAAAAAAAGTAATAATATTTACTATAACAAAATATCTCAAACTAATATTCAATTTCTGTGAAATAATTTAAATATTTATTTAATTCCAGTTTTTTCAAGAAGTGACACAACGACTTTTAAAAACAATTAAAGATTTAAAAGGTAGTGAAAAAGAATTACGTAAAGTGCTTAAGAAGAAAGATGAAGAAATTGATGAATACAAATCATTAGGTGGCAAAATACGATATAGTTAGTATTACCGTATCATTCATTTATTTACTGTTACATTTAACATGAAGTATGTAATACTACCAAGTATGTTGCACTATAACTTAAGAATATTTTCGTACCACCTCGCCTTTAAACATATGTATTTTATTAGACTCATCATTATTATGGGCAGGTACCACCCACGCATCAGACATTCTCCTACCAAACAGCAACACTGAGTATTGTTGCGATAATAATAATAATAATAATTTTATTTAAAAACCATCACCAGATCAGAAACAAAATGTGAACGATAATAACTGCTATCAGGTAAAACTGTGATGCAGTTATTAATGCTATTAGGTTTGCAGGGTGAGTGAACCAGTGTAACTATAGGCACAAGGAACATGACATCTTAGTTTCCAAGGTTGGTAACACATTGGCAATGTAAGGATTGGTTAATATTTCTTAGTGCCAATGTCTATGGATGGTAGTGACCACTTACCATCAGATAGCCCATTTGCCCATGTGGCTGGATAGCTAATTACCTGATTAATAAATGTTAGATGGTTATTTATAATACCGGACCATTCTTTAAAATGTTAAAAAATATCTCAAATGTAATTTCTGTTAAGCTTAAAAAGCTTCAGAGCAGAACTTAAATAGTTGCGATGCTAGATGGTTTTAAATTATGATAGTACTAACACTCATAATAGTTGTAATAATAGTTTTATACTATACTGTATAATAACTATACTATTTACAGCTGCACTTTCTCCATATGATGATGAAACACATATGAAAAGACATTCAGAGTATGAAAAAAATTTTGGTGAAATGGAGATTTCAAATGTTCTTCTAGATAGAGTACTCATTAATTCTAAACCAAACAACAAGTAAGTGTATTCTTAATATTTTCTTAATTGTATATGTATAATTATTATTATTATTTGCTTGTTTAGTTTTAATGGTAAGAGAGATTGTGTGTAAACATGCTCAAGGTAAATAACATCTTAATCTTCAATTTAGTATTCAAAAGAAAAAGTAATATTGAGTTGAATTAAAATATTTTATTTTGATTACATAGTAAAAGACTTGTATTCAACATTGTGAATGTATATAAAAAAATTATGAAAATATTCTTTGTCCGTTTGTTTCTTAAATTCCAAATGAATGTTTGCAATTATTATTTCTTATATCAAAACTTGACTGCCTCGTTGGTCTTGTGGCTAGATATAAGGCCGCAGATTCCGAGGCTTTGGGTTCAAACCCGATTCGGGCCGATAAAAAGTTAGTAAGTTTTTGCGAAGATTCTCAGTAGTAGCAAGGAGTTTGGAAGTACGAGAGAGTACACGGGAATAATAGTTATATAATAGATAAACAATTATAATAGTATTTACACTAATTCCAGAGAAATAGATATTGACTGTAAGAAAAGTATAAAACAAGAATCACTTTCACAAGAATCTGTCACGTCAAATGAAGCAGCTAGTGGTTCAAATGAGATAAAACAAGAATCTATAAAAAATGAAATAACTCCAATAATTCCAACACGAACCAAGAGAAAAAAAATTCTGAACATATAATGAATTATGACAAATGTTGTATAAAATATATATGTTGTTTTATGAAAAACTATGAAATGGTAATGTTTTAGTGATAATTGTACTAAATAATTTAAAGGTGAATAATTTTGTCCTTTGAAAAGTTTATATTCCTTTTTATATATTTTATTTATTGATCATTTTAACCAACATTTTGACAAAGTTGCCTTGGCAGTGACATGACTGAAAAAGCAAAATGATATAAGTTTTTAAAATTCTCTCAATTTTTTTTTAATGAATTTTTGTCTATGATATATAATATATATCATTTAAATGTGCAGCATTTTTAAATAAATAAAATTACGTAATTTACGGATGGTAAATTTTTGTAAGCAGGTGTAATGAAAAACATATTTTACAATATTTTTTATTAGTAATAGATTGAACTAGATCCAATTGTGCCTCTGAAATTACAATAATCCATTGAAGTTTTTCTTATTATTTTTGATGTCGTCACTAACAAATAAATAAATCTATAACATTAATTTACTTTATGCATTCTGTATTATTAAATAAACTTAAGGATATATAAACAAAATAAAAATTTGTTTTCTGAAGTTCATTGGGCCTTAACAAGGAAAGTAAATTTTATATGTAATATATTTTCTTATAAAATAATATTTAAGATAATTCAAATAATTCGATATAAATTAAAAATTATTTAATTAAAAATTGTATGTTTCTTTATAACAATTAAATTTATATTAGCCTTGAAATTTTTTCCTTGTTAATTCATATACTAATTGTTATATATAAAAATGTGTGTATTTATATAAATTACAGTTCGACTTTCCAATGCCACTTACGAGTACTAAGTTTTAATTTTTCTTATATTTTTTTTAGGAACATTGACAAGAAACCATCTTAGTCAAGCCCTACTATTTATGTTCTTATAAGTACTACTACTATTTTTTATAAAAACCATAGGCATGGAGAGGTTTGACGTGCCGCTTGAACAAGTTTCGGTCCATGTTGTTAGTACATTTGGAGATTATATTGGCTGCGGTTTAGGAGTGATTCAATAGAGGAATAAGACCCCCCTCCCCCCTCCCTCTAATGTGTGCTAAAGTTTGCATTACCTCACTTTTTCATAACTACTTTTAACTGCTTTTGTCAGTAGGTAGTAAGAGTAGGCTTTAAGTAGTAACACTAAAAAAGTTCTGACTGTAATTTATATACTGTTTGATCTACAAAATATCGTATTGAATAAAAATTTCATTGGTTGTAAAACATTTATTGACATGCAAGTATACGAATACTTTTAATTATTAAAATGTATTAATTTCGTGAAGTTGTGGACTTGTTTTACAACTGTCAAACATGTGTTGAAAGATTTAAAATTACTCATTAAACAATTATAGATTACAAATTAAATGGAATACCTAATTTTATAAAAGTATTACCAAGATATGGATTTCTATAATAATATAGTTGGAACAAAAACAAAGGTTTTAATAAATCATGATTCAATCGCTATGAAATAAATGCACATTTTTTCAATTGATTTATTCCAATATCAATTGTTTCCATAAACTGAGTTCCAATGCTATCACATGAATAACTATTCATACAATATTTTAACTTTTTTTTACGTTAAGAAGTTTAAAACTTTTTTTTTAACTTAATTAAATTCGTAGTGTGCTTTTTTTGAGTCCTTTTTTTGTGAGCAAATCGCGTCGTTGCAAAAGCTATATGAGTATAACATACTATTAATAACGGATTAAGCCATACAATTTAAGGCTTTTGGCGATATAAGATACTCGCGATTTTTACTAAGAGGAATATATTTAGACGTATTATTATTATTGATATATTTTGTTTGAAAAACATTACGCGTCTTAAGAAAAAGTATTTTTCATACTTAAAACTTATTTTACCAACTTATGCATGTGTTTTAACAAATTATTTGCATCGTATAGATATTGTTGTTTATCGAATTTAATGTAACTTTTTTTACTTTCTAAACTTTTAATTGAATACTACGAAGTAATTGCTGCAGTTTATACACGCAAAAAGAGCACAGATGCATTAAGCGTGAATACAGTCTATTCAATAGCCAGAATCTCAAAACAAATTGATATGTTTCATGAAATCGTACTAAGTAGGTATGTAGGTAAGTTTAAATGACAACATGTAAAGTATGGTACGTGGTATAGGAACCGACCAACCTTCCAACGAGCAACTCTTAATTTGTTTACTTATTTATTTTTTGCCTACACATATTGATACCATAAACATTTCATTTTTCGTATTTATCGAGTTATGGTTGACGTAATGATGTTTCAAGAAGCCTGCTTCTCACCATTATGACATCCTTGTAATCGACAAATAATATAATTGAAATTGGATTAGTTTTACAATTATATGAACACTTACGGTTGGTTTTAGTATTAATAGCTTCTTGCAAGTTATAAACTTTTAAAAAACATTCTACACAATGGAAGACGAATAGCTCATTTAATAATTGTAGCTTACCGGATATTTATTGAAATTTTAATAACATTCCAATTGTCCGCAGGTAAAGCGCCTGTTGCCCATAGCTTAGCAAGGAAATCAATCTATTTTGAGATTTTGACCCTACAAGTATAACAACTACAATATTGAAAACATTCTACTGTTAATATTTCACTATAAAAATCCCTTTTTACTTTGATATAAATGTCACTAGCAAATGTTTATTCTAGGAAATCTATCTTGTAGATCTATCTATATTGTTTGACTATTACGACATGAACGCTTCGGTTTCAAGTTAAATCTATCCCAGACTGGTTGGTATAAAATTGTAGATTTTTTCTACTTAGGATGTATTCGGCTGCTGATGTATGATAAATCTACACAACCTATGTGTAGATTTATCATTAAGTAATATCATATATTGTTAGCTATGTAATTATAGGTTAACAACTACACTTTGACACTTCCGTTTCGGATTCAGAAGCCTTTATTACGTTGTCTCTTTCCTTCAACTCGAAAGCATCAGCCTGTAAATAAAAAAAAAATAGCTATTTTCTGTGGCCATATAAATTACACAATATGTACTTACATATAAAACAATAATCAAATAAGTACCGTAAGTTATTCGATTTATCACATGATCACCTATAATTGACGTAGCGTCCCTACGTAATAATAGTAACTTTATTGTAGACACTTATACTATAAAACGCACTTTGCCTAGAATTTAGGATCTAGATTATACCAAAGGATCGTTTCGCTGTTGACTGCTCTAAACGAATCCTAGGTAGATATTCAGAAGTACATTTCGTAGTGTGTAGTAATCAAACGAAATATTTGCAATGCTTAAATATTATGTTAGAATAAATTAAGCAAATTCATGAACATAAATAACATTTAACATCTTATTTTTCTTTGCCTCATCAACTTTATAATTACAAAAAAACGTCTTCCGTTATCACAAAGGTACGGATATTCTACTGGGTAAGATTGTCGTATATTAAATTACACAGTCCAATCTGACGCTTAGGATGTACCGGCCGACGGACAATACCATCCGGTAACATAATGCGCTTGAGAAATTAAATTCGACCACACATGAAATGTCCGTATTGGACAGAAAATTGCCATGTAATACCTACTAAATACCAAACGCACTAACGGCCTTATGATATTTATTGCTTAACTGTTGTTATTTAAACACTTGCATTACTCCCGTGATTTTTCCCTTTCTATCATTATTAATTTTACATTTGAAAGAAGAAGACATGACATTGCATAACAATACTTCAACTATCAAAAAAATGTTCAATGTTAGATAATATTTACCTTTGTCTCTCGATATTCTCGTATTTTTCTGGCTAAAGTCAGGAACGCTTCTTCGATGTTAATGTTGCTTTTACAAGATACCTCGAAGAATGGCATGTCAAAATCGTCAGCGATCTGAAAATCAGCAGGATTTTAATTGAATTATAATGATCTCTAAAATTGTTGTTGTTGTTAGATATATATATATATATATATATATATATATATATATATATTTCATTTATATATTTTTTATATATATATATATATATATATATATATATATATATATATATATATAAATGTATAAAGTGTTATATTCAGTGTATACAACCGTCGGTAAACCTTAATAAATAAATAAAAATGTAATCAAAAATATGTATACACCAAATCGACGTGCTTAGATATTTTTGGAGATAACGGAGCTAATCGTGTCAATAACTACAATTTTATTATTATTACTATTTATACAATAAGTGGTCACCAGCGCTACCAACCTTGTGAACTTAGATGTTATGTCCCTTGTGCCTGTAATTACGCTGGCTCACTCACCCTTCAAACCGGAACACAACAATACCAAGTACTGCTGTTTTGCGGTAGAATATCTAATGAGTGGGTGGTACCTACCCAGATGAGCTTGCACAAAGCCCTACCTAATTTAATTATTTCTTCGGGATTATCACACAAATATTATATTTAACCGAAATATTACAGAATATTAATAAAAATATTAATAGTTAATTTTACTCTTGGATATTTGTTTCATATACATAGGGACTACCTACTTGTGTATTCATTATTTTCTGGGATTATAACTCAGATATGCCACTTAAACACCCTCGGTCTACTTGGCGCATTAAATTAATAATAAACTGATGTTATAGTAATAGTAATAAAAATGATCATACCTTTTGACCCCTTTCCTTGGGAACTGCTCGATGATTCTCATTCACATCACATTTATTCCCAACTAAAACTTTTATCACATCCGGAGAAGCATACTGTAAAATAAAAATATTCACAAATGTCATTTTACTATAATATAATACGCTACGTATAAACACATTTCAGCGCCTGTCGTTTTATATTCGTTTCAATAAACAAAAGTATATATTTTGCAACTAATTGCTTACAGGAACGAAACAGATATTTTACATACCTCTTGAATATTTCTTAACCAGTAAGATAAATGGTTGAACGATTCCAGGTTTGTGATATCGTACATAAGAATAATACCCATGGCACCTCTATAGTATGCTGTTGTCAAAGTTCTGAATCTCTCCTGACCCGCTGTATCCCATATTTGCAGTTTAATGGGTACTCCGTCTAGATTGATTATTTTTTGCTTGAAATCTATACCTGTAAGATGATAAGATCACCATAGATATATTATTGTGTAATAAACATATGATTGATTTTTCACGTCAATCGAAATAAAGTATATAAACCAATTTAGTTTTGTGTTAATTCAAAATAACTTCAAATGCAAATACTTCACATTCGGTTTTGAAATAAGTTAAAGAAGGTATTTAAAAAAAATAGTTATATCCGTTTAAATAATTCAATCATAAAAGAAAAGTAGGCGCTGTATTGCACGTCTACACCTAACTGCAGTCTCTATACAATCTATATTTATAAATAATAACGCTTAACGTATTAATACTTGGTAATCCATTGTATTTTATTATAATTATTGGAAGAGTGCTAAATACAGAACTAATTTATAAATAAGTATCTTGACTATTATACCGATATAAGTATAATTATTCTTTAAATACAATAGGATAAGTATTGTGCTCTTTGTTCTTAGCAAACTTTAAGTTAATCGTTAAAATTTATAATCTCGAATAAAAAGAAATAAAAAATAAAAAGAAACAGCTGACGAAGCTTAATAAAAATGTTTCACTTACCTATTGTAGATATGTAAATATCGTAATATCTTTCATCACAATATCTGTGCACAATACACGTTTTTCCAACATTCGAATCACCTAAAACTAATAACTTATACGTAGCAGAAAAATCTAAAGCCATAATTTTTGTTTACTTTGTTTTCAATACACGGGTGGTCGCTCAAAACATCGGCCGAACTGTCAAAGTGAGAAAAATCAATGATGACAAGAGCGCATGTGCAGGATCACCCTTGTCTTAAAACAGTAACTCGTATAAGATAATGCCCCCAGAGACCTGAGTTTTCCTTGCAACCGTCTATACCTAATACGACGGTGCAGACAGCGTGTCGAACGACCTCGTGAATATAACTTTTTTGTGTTCCATTCTAATAATGTTAACGTTTTAGGCGTTGCTTCGCTTTAGCAGCGAAGTGTATCGAATCAAAAAAAATGTATTGTTAAGTAGGAATATGTAGTGTGATCGCATGGATACATTTAATACCGTATTTCCATTTAAGACAATATTTCACTGTCGTCTCCCGGTGCCTTTTCAGTTACTATAATTGCCCATTAATATAATTATTAAATATTTATATTTCCGCAATAAAAATATTATTCTGACAAAATAAGTTTATTATGAAAGCATGATAAAGCACAAAAATAATTACCATTCCCCTCACTAGATTGCGTATCAACCGCTGAGTGTGAACCTTCCGGGTGCGGTGGGTGTTGTAGCTACATTAAGAGTTCCATTTATTTCATTTAAATCTCTTGCATATCTGACTGCTACATCTTGGTGGCCCCTGTACTATGTAAATAGCTTATGTTCTGTATTAATGCGCCCACTTGGCTGAATTGAAGATCACTTATCAGTCTTTGTTGGCCACTGTGGTGTATTCTTGTCCTTTTTTGAGTTCAAGGTTAAATAATATTGTGACTTTAGTGGTCTTATAATGTATACAATAACACGCGAGGCATCTGTAATTCAATGATTATTTGTTATGAAGTTGTATATTGAACAAAATCATTATGTTCAAGAAAATATTCGTATCTGAAATTATTATATGCAAGCTAATTAATTATTTATCATCAACTAAGTAGACAACTTATATATTATGTTCATCACAATTGAACATATATAAAGTAAAATTTAGAAGATAGTCGTGCTGTAGGAGGACCATTAATTAATACCCCACTAAATACTAACATAAAATGTTATGATATTTAATAAGCTATTCTTGTATACATAAATTTATTTTATGTGTTTCAGAATCTGCTCTGAAATAGTACCGGAGCTCACGACCAAAATCATGTTGCACCGTAGCACATCCAAAACCGTAAAAAGTCGTTAGATTAGATGTTTCAGAACCCCATTAGTTGGACAGTATCGCTCAAAAACGTAGCAGCTACGTGGTAGTCCATTTCTGTTTTGTCGAAAAAAAATAGCAAATGGTACTATCACATTTTGTCTGATATTGAATATAATAATAATAATATCCTGGGACATTATTCACATACGGCCATCTGATCTCAAACTAAGAATAGCTTGTTCAATAGAAACCAGACAACTGATATACTACTTTTCTTTTGTAAATACATACTTATATAGATAATTACACCCAGACTACAACAGACATGTTCATGTACACAAATGTCTGTCCTGGTTGAGAATCGAAACCACAACCTTCAGCGTGAAAGGTTTAACCAACCACGCCAACCGGCCCAGCATTATGGACATAAATTTTGTAATTTCATGACGAAAAAGTTCGTTGCCAGACATTGACCGCGTAGCGTAAGTCGTGGGCGTATTTTTGAAAATGTCAACAAATTTATCAAACAATTCCAGTCTTCTATAAAGCACCGGCGCCTGTTTCAGGTCTATAGCATCAACGACTATATGAAAGAAAGAAAAAAGTGTTTTTCTTTGTTGAACGTCACATATAAACTAAATATCAATAATAAGGAACAGCGGGTTAAAAAAGAATAAAATTGAAAGGGAATTATATGTACCTATAACTAAGTTATAACTATATAATAAAATACAAATAAATACATACATATAAAAAATTAAGAAAATCTATGAAATAAAAAAGGGGAATTTAACGTTGCAATGTGAGACAAAAAATTTAATCGTGGACTCTCGTACCATAACAATTTTGCTCAAATGTTGTATTTGGATAACGTTTTTCTTTGTCCGTAGTCGAGTATAACTAGTAGATTAATAGTTTGTTTCAAATACATCGAACTCAATCGTGATGTCGCATTGTTTTGGAACACCTGCTCGATTTCTTGAAGAATTACCTCGCGCACTGGATTGATCTTGATCTAAGGTCATGATCTGAATTAGCCAATTAGTTAATTATTAGGCAGTTAATCAAGAATTAGTTCAATGAGTGGCCTTGGATTTCAATTTATCCGTCGTAGACAAGTGATACTAACAACCAGAATCAGTTGCATCAAGAAACCGAGCTACTGTGTTTTCTAGAGACGCTAGTAATTTGTTTGGCTGTTATAAAACACCTAAAATTATATAATTTTTCAAAAAAATAGGTGTATACCTCCTTACCTGACTTTTTAAAATATAATGTGTACTTGAAAACGACGATCATTTCACCAAATTTGTTGCAAGACTATAACACTGTGTTCTATTTCATACTTTTTGTTATAAAATAATTGAATAGGAAGGCGGAAGAGCATATCACCAATGCCCATAGGCATTAGCATTGTAAGAAATGTAACCCTCGCTTCCATCGCCAATGCGCCACTAACCTTGAGAACGAAGATGTTACGACCCTTGTAATTGGTTGTACACTGGCTCACTCACCCTCCAAACCGGAACACAACGATACCGAATAAATAATGCTGTGTTGCGGTAGAATATCTCATGAGTAGGTGGTACCTACCCATGCGAGTTTGCACAAAGCCCTACCACCAGTAAATCAGTTTCTCACATAATTTCGACATTTGAATTGAAAATATATTGAGTATTAACAGTCTATAAATAAATTGGATATATTATTATCTTGATTTAATGTCACGGATAAATCTGATATCAGATTGATATAAGCTTCTGCTTGATGATTCATTTTTATTCTAGGTTTGAAATAAGGCACCTTATCACTTGTAAATTAATTTTAAAATAATTTAATAGATTTATAAAATTAGGTATACTAAATAAAATAAATACTTGGAGGGTTCATAAAAGACTCGGAGACAAGAAAGTAGACCTCATCACAATACATAAATATTTTAACGAGGTCTCTTGAAATTGAAAATTCCAATTTCCAAGTAATAGCGTCGCTGCTTGATGTATTCACTTGACGTTCCGGGTCACACAGTAGCACTAAGCTATGTCACCATACATTACGCGGTCAGGAAGAGTACAGCTTCATTTGTCAAAGAACCGCAAGTCAGCCGCCAGCGCAGCTTGATGTATTATAAATAGCTGCAATTTTGACATTCATGTTCCGTTTGCCATTTACGTCTCAGTCTACTGCTTCTGTTCCCCCCTTTAATTTTGCGGTAAATGATGAATGTTTTGTTGTTTTAGCTTATTTTCCTTATTATAACGTATGCGTCGTGCAAGTCTTACTTGTCTGTGTCGGTTTGTTGACTTGCAGATTCTATTATTATTTTATTTTCAGAAATATGAATTTAATTCATAAAAAGATATCTAAATATTTAAAAAAATGTTTTAGGAATTATGTCAAACGTGTATCTACACAAAAATACAAACAAATTGTAAGGTTTAATTATCAAACGTACGTATTAATTTTTGTACTCTCAACTCAATATAAGTTAGTGCAATTCAATAGATGTATTGTAAATCTGCAACATAAAATATATTTTCTAAAGTAAAAATTGCATTCCTTGACTTCTTGATTAAGAACCTATTTCAGCCAACAAAATAATCATAAAGATAATAAGTTAATCATATAAGGTTAGCCGCAATAAAAAAAAGGGTTAAATTACATAAATAAGATAAACAATTATTAACATTTAATCTACCACGAATAATTTAATTAAACGGTTGACAAAGTTAAGACGTGTGGAATTAATTAAATTTGTCAGATTATTGTACATGACACTTCAAGTGTCCGAACTTCGGATTACATAATAACGCTATTCTACATGAAGTTATTCTGTCCATTTAATTTTAAATCAACTGTAAGATTTCTTAATGCTTGAAAATTATGAATAAAATCGCTTGTTTCATTTAACCTATTTCAAAAACTATTCTGCAAGGATTTGTACTAACTATTCGAATGTATTAATAAAGCTAAGTGTGCTACTTAACTTGTAATTACAATAAATGATAATATTATGACCCATTACTGGTACCCATAACTCAAAAGATTTATAACTAAGTGTCAAACTAATGTTTGGCACTGGCACCAAATCGCCTTAGTATTTATTGATATTATGAATGGTCGTCTCGGATTTCTGAAACCATTAGAAAATTTTACAATTATTATGGAAATTATGTAAAGCCGCAGCGGCAGCGTTTATCCTTTTATTTGTATATATGTATTAAAAAATGAAGTCGGGAAAAAAAATCATGATACAATGCTTTTATATTTCGAGAAAAACATACGTAACTATAATATGCTTTAAGTAAATATCATTCTTAAATTGTTCAAAATTGTTTAAGAATGACTAGACGCATTTCTTCCATTGCAATCGTCATAGTTTCGCTTTAATATCTATAAGACTATCACTTTCGGTCGCCAAGTGGTCTATTGCTTACGATACGATCTTTTTTATTTAATGAGCCCGCGGATCCGGTTGATTGTTACCTAATGGTAACGCACTTGTAGAAACGCCACTTGGAGCTATTTTTTCGAACTAAATACATGTTTCAGTCGCAATAGATGATACTAAATAGCCTTTCCTAGCACTATCTAATCAATCATATAACTGACAGTGTTACGAATATTCGCAATAGACCCAGAGGACACCCTGTTAGTATGTAACAAACAAAGACCATGAAACTCATATCAAACATCAAAATGACATTTAAATAATAACGTAATAACTTTTAAATAATATTAAAATATTTCATAGCGACGTTTTTATTAAATAAAGAAGTAATTTCGCATGACACTGATTAATTTGTGCGATACGCATGCGGTTGGAGGTGTCGGTTGTACAGTTTCTGTTACTCTTTTATGTGATGGAGAATGTTTGAGCGGTGGAGGCCGACGGGCTGAGGTCACTCCGGGTTCGAGCGGCGGGTTCCGGGAATGCGTGTGACAAGCGCATGTATTGTTCGCAAATAATTGTTAAACGCAAGGTCCCATGTAAATGTCAGTTTAGTCGGCGCCGGCGCCGGTCTGTCGTTGAAAACATTGCTTTTCAAGCTCAGAGATTGCTTCAAATCCGGTCTCATTTTTTTATTACCACATATAGTACAACCTTTTTTAAAGTAATTTCAATATTATTGAGTAATTAATATAAATATACAATTAAATAATAGCAATTAAGTTTTTACGTTTACATTTAAACTTTTTAACAAGGTAAACAATTTTTTCGAATTACATTTAAACACCTGAAGCGAAAATAGATGTTATAATAAAAATCTCAAATTGGTCAAAATATATAGTCATTTTATTAACAATTAAACCAATATAATATATTTAATAAAAACATATATAAAATCATTGCAATTTTTCCGTAAAATAAATATATTGAATTACACAATGACATAATTTTTGTTTAGCTTTTGCTTATATTTAGTTTACAAAAACTTCTTAGTGCGCTCAAATGGACCATACGCCGAAGTCAAAAGGAATGAAAAGGAGATATAATACGCATACTTTCTTGGAGGAAGCAGTTCTACATTTGCTTTAATAGATATGCAATAATTTTTAAATATTTCTTACATATTTGACATTAGTTTAGCATATATGATTGCTTTATTATGAATGACCATACCATATTAATGTTATTATAATAATCCTAGAATATTAAATAATTATGGAGTGCAAGGTTAGAAGAGCTACCTATCTCTTGTCTTGGTAAGAGGTGACTAAGGGACTAGGCAGTGACAACATTAGCAATATACCCTCCCTTTACTGCGCTTACCAAACCGCCTGCCCAGCGGGTCGAGTATAGGTTTTATATATCAAATGATGATGATGATGAAATCACCGGGCTAGGAAAAGCTATATATACATACTATACATGAAGTCTAGAACATTTAAAAAAAACCTTTTACATTCTAAATCTCGTGTCGATGCTGTTGAACGTTGAGGAGTTTTTTCGTCTCGAACCAGTCAGATTAAGGTCATGCTTATCATAAAATTGCATTGTTCAGAAACTGAACCAACATGTAAACTTTCAACAAGCAAGCAGAGGAAGTACCTAGTTTTAATTCAGCTTACAAAATTTAACCTAAACAAACTAACAAGAGCACTAGACTAGATTTAAAGAAATCTTGAAGTAATAGGAAATCTATTAATTGAAACTGTCAATATAGATTGCCACTGAAAATAATATAAATACCACTCGAACAGCAAAACTCCAGTGTATGCTCCTTCACTTGACCTCCCAATATGAAACTTAT
Source organism: Nymphalis io (assembly GCF_905147045.1). Taxonomy (NCBI): domain Eukaryota; kingdom Metazoa; phylum Arthropoda; class Insecta; order Lepidoptera; family Nymphalidae; genus Nymphalis; species Nymphalis io. The sequence continues at coordinate 7,701,721 of NC_065893.1, read as the reverse complement.
AGTTATAATTAGCTATGGAAAGATCTGTATGAGTTAGATGTACTAGAGGAGTGAATTGAAATATTGAAATTTCCAATATATAATTACTATTTGGTGGGCTAAGGAATATGCATGCTCTGGTGTATATTAATCAGAAAGTGTGGCTTAACATCTCCAGTGTTGTTCAGTGATCAAATAAATAAAGTGATTGACTAACTCACGGACACTGTGATGGGTATAGATGGAACAATAATAAACAACATTACTTATGCAGATGTAGCTAAGTGTGTTTCTAAAACTGCATCGGACATATTATATAACATTAAAAATAGCGACCGACTAATATTTAATAGATAGTATGATTTTTTTTGCCAATTATAAATTTTATTTATCCATTTTCCAGATAATTTCCTTCGTCGTTAAGTAAAATAGATAAATTTGTTGGAACAGACAGATTTATTCACTGTATATATCATCATGTACATGTTTATTGTTGGTATTTAGCTTGTTGGTATTTAGCTTTAATAATTAAAAGGTTTAGTAGACATTTTGTTTAAAACATCTGAGCTTATGACGATTTTTTTGCATGTCATTTACATAAAATAGTGCTAGTCCAAATTAAAAAGTAAGTAAGCAGTTTTTTTCATTTGCAGATAAAGTTCTACTCTATTTCGTAAGGGATGATGTTTTGTCAAATAGTTAATTTGAACTAATGTTTTTGGAAAGCGATTGTTAACGTACTATGGCTATAACATAATAACCTCCTGAAAAGGTCATCTATAAACTATATGAATACAATTGAATAATCGAAATCGAAATTTTTACTTTATCGAGACATAAAACAAAATACATGAAAAGCACAGTACATATATGTATATAAAGAAATATATTGATGACGATGACGACGATGAGAAACAGTTAGTAGAAAAATATATACAAAAACTTCAGGTTTCTATTAGACAGAATAAGTTTAAACCATCCAGACGTTTTCGAGCAACCGGTATAAAAAAGAACAACGCGTCAAATATACGACAATATCCGCGCCTGAAATCACATTCAATTTACCCAGCTTTTTTTCCCGTTGGAAAAATGCATTAACGCGTTTCCCCATTGTAAAGTAGGGGAGTATGTGGGACTCGCCGGCGCCGAGGTTGCACCGGAATATCCACTAAAACACCAGCGGTACCCACTTATCAGGGAAGTCACGGGATCGCTTACGCATACTACCGTAACGCCCCGACGAGCCACCTTTGTGGGCCTCCAATTCCTAGGTGGTTAATTGGGGTAAAGAGATCCCCCGCCCTGGTGACCCTTATGGCGGAGGGAGCAGGTGCACATAGTGCCGACGCCTTTTCCCCAGTCTTCTTCGGCATAGCGGGTCAGGGCAGGTACTGTTCTCACACTCCAGCTTCGCGGCCTGACATGACATTTTTGCAGAACACCTCTCGCTACCGATCTTAGAGCTTATAACGCTCAGCAGTCTATCTACCGAGCTATCTCAACTTAGCAGTAAAGTATTACTATACAATTTTCATAAAAACATTCGTTCAAGATTAATTGGAACTTATCTAATAGTAAAGATAATGTGACACTGACTATTGATAATATTTAATACATCGAATTATCTATAAAGCACCGTCTCATTGGCATCACGGAAATAAGCGACGCGTAAGCTAAGTTTTTCACAAAGCCACTTTGACCCCTCGTTAAATAATAAGAAAGTGTATTTACCGCAACTCCAAAGACTAAAACTAGATACCTGTACATTTCTTAATCTTCATAATTATATGACCTCATAAAGTATCGTTATATGTCGCTATAATATAAATATGTTTTACTAGTCATACAAAATATTGTTTTTTAAAAAAATCTCTTAGTTAATTGCTTTTGTGTTATGTTTTATGTATGACAAAACTTATAACTATGAAATGTCCAAGTTGTTTGATGACACGTAAAGTACGTAGTCTAGCCACTATTATTCCATAATCTTATAAAATAAATTTATCCGTCATTCTAGCACGGTAAACGTGATTTATTTTTTATATATTTTAAGCACTTGAATAAATCTAGGTGACGATTACTGCTCTTAATCGTAACTTACCGTGGTTTTACTACATACAATTTTACGACAACAAAAGACAAGACGTATCTGTTGATTTTGAATACAAAAGGTTTATTAAATTATTTTATTTCCAAGAAATAGTAAATTACATTGAACTCGTGGTTTCATGAATTTTCACGACTGTCTCGTTTCGATCTTTATTTTCGTCTCGTATTCCCGGTAAAGCAGTAAAGTGGAAGCTTTTATGGCGACAGTTACCTTTTTTCGCATTGACCGTACCATAGTAAAATGTGGTGATATATGGTACACGACTTAGCCTTAAGCAAAGACATAACATTTAAAGACATAGATTTTCAACGTGGATATATTGGTACAACTTTAATATTATTAACGTTAGCTAATTTAAAACATTTAAGAGGGAATTACACAACCGTTTCTCAAGATAAACACATTATCTTGAGGATGACGTAACAAAACAAATACGGTTGCCACCGTAGCCTGATTAATAACCATAAATCTTGTTAGATTCGCAATAAGGAGACAAACGCTTTTCGCAATACTTAACGTAACAGTAATAATTAGTAACCTCACGATTTATCCTACTTTCGAGGTGTCTTCAGTCTTCCGATCGACGTTATCGACCATCAGATGATATTGATCTCACCAACTAATCGATTGGTTACCCACTAAGCACAATGATAACTTTTTTTATATGAGGATTATTAATGGCCAAGTTTGAGTTTATCAGATTTGTAAGTAACCATTTAGTAGCATAAGTAATAGCTTTTGACTGTAACTTGCAACAAAACCCATTGAAACGTCACATTTGTAACATGTATCATTAATTGTGACCTGAAAATTTGCTTATTTTAAATTAAATGTTTATTTAATTTTCTACAGCTGGTCTTATTTATATCATGTAAATGTACTATCTCAAAAAAGGAGCTGTGCACACACAGACGCCCAATACATGTAGTGTACTGTTTCAGTGAAGTCTACGGAGGCATTTAGTTATCCAGCAAGGTAATAAAGTCCCTACAACTAAGTCCATATAGCGGTGTTGCGATACCTAAAACACAACCCAAGATATATATTTGATATATATACATGCAGAAAAAGAATCCCCACAGGTCCAAGGGAACGGCAATTGAGAAGGATCCAACAACGTTACAGTCATACTCATTAAATGCGACGAGAAAGCTACGATTCCACGATGAGTATTCCATGCACTGATTGCGATATCGCGTCACATGAAAATCTTTGTTTTGTATACCGTCGAGATCCAAGACGCATTAGGAATACTGGTGAAAAGGACACAAGTGGCGACTACTAAGGAGATTCTGGATGGAAAAAGGCGATCCATAATAAAGATGACCCGATTATGGTAAGTCTAAGACTTTCCGAATAGTATCCAGACCGACTAAGGAATCCAGAATCTCACGAAGACAACTAACACCTCTACAAGGAAGTCAACTGAGATACATTCCGAGATGAAGAGGTCACCTGTACTCTACGACGTCAAATGCAAACCGATATTTATATTGCCCATTAATACCATATTTCTTTTATAATATTTATCCTTAGACTTAGATTGTGAAGCTGCTTGCTAATAAACATCTAGGTACATTAAAATAACATTAAAACAAATTAAACATAAGATACACAAAAAGCACTGGCAACGTGTGGAAATTCAATTACAGTAAATATATATATATATATATATATATATATATATATATATATATATCCAAGCATAAATTAGAGAACGGGGAAAACAATAAAAAAATAACAACAATTCAATAAAAACTGTTTTTGTAGTGTGATTGTGCGGAAAATCAAAGACGGATAGAGTTTAATATAACAAATATTATGTAAATTGTTTACATAAGTAAAAACTAAAACGATAATTTATAATGTGACCAAACCAAAAGTTTAAATATATAAAAATACGATTGATTAATATTTAACTTTAACATATTAAATAAATTATTCTTGTGCAATTAATTATAAATAATAATCAATTAATTTAAAGTATTTAAAAAGTTTCAGTATAATTTAAGCATAGGTCAATATGTTTATAATGTCTTAAAATCAAACTAAATAGCCCCATTTCATACACTAAGTGGATACTTACCTACTTATAACACAAAGAGCGTTTAATTTATTCAGTATTCGCATATTCAAAAGTGTGTCGCTAAGTGCTGTTATGTCATCAAGTATCGCTCAGAACTATCCTGTCACCAGTGATCCGGAGATCCGCTACGGGTAAACAACGAAGTGTTCCATTCCTTCGTAATTTTCACTAATCACGATACGCATTCATGATAGTAACCAGTTCATATTAAGAGGAGAAACTAAAAAACGTTCCTAAATTTTATTTATATTAGCGAAAGTTACTTTAAATTTTGGTAACTAAGATTTTACTTCTTTCATAATATTTCTATCATTAGGTGCGTAAAGGTACGCCTTGTTGTGATTTTCCTATTTGAGTCACTAAAAAGATTTTTGTACACGGCATCAGCCAGCGTCACAGTTAGTTTTAAAACGATTCCGTATCTTGCTAATTAAAATATTGGTTTTTCTGTATTCAAAAATGTAGGACATATTATGTCATCTCGTTGTAATCGTTTTTGGAATTTTAAGCAGATTACACAGAAAAAAACATACTAGCATCCGCAACAAATATTTGTGTCACTGTTGGTATTTAGAACAATGATATTTGAGGCCATCTTTTGCTTCTTTAAGATTATCCAGTAGCGTAATAGTGAATTACTCATTGATTGTTTATATAATGATAGTGCTTTGTTAGTCTAGAAGCGACCTTATAACGCTGCTAATTTACGAATTGATAAATCATGTTGAATTTTTTAGACAGGAAATCTTCAGCAACAGCCCCACTTAAGAAGTTGCTGTGTTACACCCGTGCTTTGGAAAATACGTAAATATATTAAAAATCACTGGTGAATATCATCATCTTCATGAAATGGTAATAAAACTGAATAATAAATATACTGTGTAAGTACTGCTATTGTGCCTACACCCCTTACCTTTGAACGATCTTGGCTACATTGAGTAGATACTACGGGCAAGTACTGCTGAATTTTTTTGAACTAAATTAATGTTTATAATTAAATAATATTGTTTCCAGCGATGAAAGTACACCAGCATATGTTAAATGAAATTACACCAACCAGCATTGGACAACATGGTGGAATAAGGTCCAAACTACCCAAGAGGTCCAAGCTCCAGAAGGGAGGAGACTCGTACCCAGAAGTGAGACAGGCTTTCACTTGGCTACTATTAACTAAGTGGGTAGGTAGGTTGAATGTTTATCTCGATATGTGTTTTCTGGTAAAACATGTTATATGTGTTTTCTGGTAAAACATGTTATGAGTCCAGTCCAATACCCATATCTTAAGTGTATGCGTACGCAAATTCGAGTATTTCTCCTATTTAGTTAAATTTGCAGTAAGGAAGTCGAAATCTTATATGCAAAAGGTGTTTCATTTCTTGTAAATTTCAAAATAGTTGTCATGTATATAACATGTAAACACTTTTTACTAGTATCATATAAATGATCTCAATTGGCTCTATTTGGCGAAGTATTTTTTGAATGCAATGTCCTGTAAAGGTAGCGTTTGCAGTCAAAATAAATAAAGCACAGGGGAAAACATCCAAGTATGTCGAAATAGATTTGAGGGAATGCTGTTTTTCTCATGGTCAATTGTATGTTGCTATATCGAAATCCGGGTGCGGCAAAAACGAATAAATTCTAATATCCTACGAAAATAAAACTAAAAATGTTGAATATACTGAAATATTATAAGTCTGCACTAAGTGATTTCCTTAAATTATACGCGGATGAAACCGCGGGCATAGCTAGTACTTGAATATATTTAAACCATCTGAAACTTGGCTAAAGTTATTCATTTCATTTCCATTTCATTAAACGTACCTAACTAAGAGACTTGTCGTTAATAATAAAATGCTTAAATAGTAATAAAAACCTGTTACATTATAAGCTAAAAACTTTCACTAGGTTTCATTTTAACATGTCGAATTTTGAATATTAAAATAGGTACATTCAAAATTTAAGATAAGAAAAACCAATATGGTATAACGTATTTATAAAGTTCATAATTTGTTATTGCATTTCTACAAATAAGAATAAATCAAATATTTATATTTTTCTCCAAGCGTGGGTTTTATTTCTTTGTGAAAAGATACATTCCGTGGGCGTCGGCTCACACGAGCCTTTTGAGATAATTCAAAAGAAACTTTGAAGAGTCTTGTCCAGTGTTTGCTTTAAATACTTAATAAGTACCATCATAAATAACGCACTTTAAACTTAATCTGTTCTGTTTGTTTATTCGTATTCGCATACATACTTCTTAGATTTCTTTTTCTACTTTATCAATGTATTATTTGTTACTATAAAACTTTTATAAAAAATAAACAAAATGTAAAGAAATTTAAAATGTTTTAAATGTTTTTATGTGTCTATTATTATGTTAATATAATAGTCTAATACATGGAAGTCGGTTACAATCGCAGTTGTGTATCGGCGCCAGCATCCTACGCTAGGCCGCTAAGCCTTTTCATCACTATAAAATATAGCTACTTTGCCCGTCAGACCTCGTATGTGTTCTAATAAAATCATCTACAATATTTCTTAATACAGTCCATTTTCACCTGAATTACAATACTATAAACATCTATACTTTTACTAAGTAAATTAATGTAACCTGTAAATGTCCCACTGCTGGGCTAAGGCCACCTCTCATTTTTGAAGAGAAGGTTCGGAGCTGTACCCATTCATATATATATTATAGTATGAATAGGCGGACGAGCATATGGGCCACCTGATGTTAAGTGGTCACCAACGCCCATAGACATTGGCATTGTAAGAAATGTTAAATATCGCTTACATCGCGACCTTGCAAAAAGCCCTACCACCAGTACATTTGGTGGATACACATGTGGAAGATTTTCATCCGACATATGCGCGAACTGAATTTTAAACACGAATTTTACATGATGGATGGCGCCACGATTTACCGTATCTAATTAATTATATAAAGTAAATTAAGGTTAAATAGTCGCAATAATATGAATATTTTTAACATATGAAACTCATTTACATTATAAATTAATTACATTACGGAAGTGATGATCATCATTTAAATCATCATCTCCTTATTATACGTCTTAGAAAAGACAAGGTATATTAAGATCGTTTTCACAGACATTTAATATCTATAATAGAATAAATTAACGAAAACAAATAAATAAAATGAAATCTGTCTCAATATTTCGAATCTGGAGTAAAATTATATCAATAACAGTGACAGCGATGATCATTTATTTATATATCAATCTTCGGTGTATACAGTGTGTCCAGTTCAAGTTTTTTTACTCATTCGATAGTTGATGTTAACCATGGTTTGTATCAAAATCCGATTATTGACACTAGGAGGTACTGTTTTTATTCCATACATCACAAATTACATGTAATCACAACGTCAATGCTATTATAATATAAATAAAAAAGTAGGCACACTATAAAAACCGATGATTGCAAACAGTGAACAATGCATTATTGTACAATTAACAATATCGTATACATTTCATTTGTAAGCCACGCTCACCTCCAATTATTATCGACGCATGTACTTCCTAGAGTATTTCATTTCATTATTAGTATAATGACGATTTATTGACAAAAACATGTTTAGTGTTTCATAGAGACGCGTCAAGAGATGTGATGCCGGTGTCAAATATTTGAGTGGCATTACATCACAAAGCTCAATAGTATAACGGCGTACTGTCAAGGTGCATGTTACGTCAGCGCATCCGTTTAATGTCATTGACATTACGGATGTATTCGATTTGTAATCAAGGGACTTGAGAGATTTGCCAGTGAGAGTGGTAGCATCATTAGAAATTATTTTATTAAACACAATCAGTGATTATATTTGAAGTTATTATTGTTATTAAGTAATGTAGTCGAAAGTGAATCGTTTTTAAAAATAATTTGTAAACTGAACGGTCAAGATTAAAAATTACAAAACAGAAAAAATGTAACATAAAGCAAGTTAACGCAAAATTAAATTTTAAAATTATACAATTAATTCGTGAATAAGCCATGAACAAAAGTTAGACATAATTTTATTTGTGGTAATAAAATATAATTTCTAATAAGATATTTACTAATACATAATTCCTTACGTTCTTATTTTGAAAAAAAAGATAGTCCATAGAGTTACGAGGTAACCAAATAGCAAAACTTCTAGTTACTTTGGTGTACCTAACATACACACAAGACTATTTAACAGCAATTCTTACTATTGTTGAGTTCCATTTTGACGGGTAAGCGAGCCAGTGCGATTACAGGCACAAGGAACTAAGCTTCTAATGTTACAAGGTTTGTAAAATGTTTAATATTTTTAAAAGCACCAATGGCTTTGAGCGATGGTGACCACCTGCCATGAGGTGGCCAAAAGACAGTGCGATAATGGTTAGAATGAACTAGCTATTTATAAGAGATATATTAGTAATGCAATCGGTTGAAGTAACAATCTTTGTTTAGCAATTTAGATCAGAAAAATAAAGTAATTAAAAGATCTCTGATACAAACACAAATACACAAAATATTCGCATTACCAATTTCCAAAAAAATGTATTTTTATACTGCATACAAATAAATAAGCTGCTTAATGTACTCGTAATTACAATAGCTACGTCGTTGAAACTAATATATTAGTAAACACGCGTGGGCTTTCTTATCACTTGTCATGAATGATAAATAAACCTTTCATTTGCTTATTTGTAAAACGCAAAGAATGCAGATAAGCAAATGTATTTCGAACCATGCAATTTTATCGACTTATGTAACCGTTTTGCGAATATGTCTAGTAAGATCCTGATGTTATGATATATGATGTTGGCAAACTATGTCGTGACATGTTCTAATCGTATCTAGTTAAATGGCTAATGGACACTAATGGAAATAATCGCGAGCGCATCAAACGATACTGCTCGCCACGGCTTGAGAGAAAGCATCAACTTTGCTGTACTGCATTAAGGCTAAGATATATTTAAAATAAACTAAATAACAGTGAAATTCGTAAAAAAATGTCATTAGCATATAATTCTTCTATGTCCGAAATTTAGTGATAGCCAATATCTACACATAAGATATTATATAGAATCACATATCCTTAATTGTTTTAGTTCGACGAGTTTATTTAGACACAAGCGGAGAGCCATCAGGCGCAGGACTAACGATTAGGAGTCCTTTTCGAGGCAAGTTAGCGTCACTGCCAATTTCCTAAACTTTAAAGCTTGCTAATGACATTTCTTGACAAATACATTTTATTGATGCAAATCCGGGATTCGAATCTAAAACCCTAGAGATCTTAGAATCGTAAACCATCCTCTGGACAATTATTAAAAAATCTGCTTCTTTATTACATCAAAATAAATTCCGAATATATCGATAGAATATTGCCTTAACTATAACTGGTAATCATGTCGAGCACGTGGGTTAAATACGTAAGATATGATTGCCTAATTAATAAATCATGTGTATTAATAAAGTAGGATAAATAAGACTGCAAAAGAATGTAGGATTCTCAACACACTATAAATATAACAATGAAAGTAGGTAATGTTTGAATCGATATAACATCTGATATAACATACCTATAAAATGACTCAACCACATATCATGTTTACTAAAAAATAACATGCGTAAGTTACGCTTACGTTAACTTTTAAAGTATTTGCCAATCAATATTATATTTTAAAAATATTATCATTAAATTGTAGCAAAAAATTCCAAGCTTGTAAAGATTATATTCAAAGTAATATGTAATTGTATAATAAATATAAACGTTTTACATAACAATAAAACAGTTATTATGTGCCGAAAGAAAACACAGCATCGCATTATGAAGAAGCAGTGTCGACTCACCTTTATCGTTGTACTTACTCTCGTGTGTCTTAACCGGAATCCATAGATGTTCATCCTCTACCTTATTTGAAATATCTATGGTCTGTCACCGCAAGGCGGGAACCGGCCTGTCAAAGTCATTGGAGTATTCACCAGGAAGAGCATTCCTGCGATGCTGTGTTTTCTTTCGGCACATAATAACCGTTTTATTGTTATGTAAAACGTTTATATTATGTGCCTTGTAGAAAACACAGCATCGCATTATGAAGACGACGTGTTTGATATCTGCTGGTGACAAATAAACACACGCAATGTTGAATTAGACTTTAAACATTAAATTACTAATATGTTTAAATCATAGACCTAAGAATAAAAAATTTAAAAAACTTAAGATTAGTCTAAAATTCTTTATTCTGTAAAAATAACTTCTATTATAAAAATGAATAATTAATTGCCATTCTCCTGCAATTGACATTAAATTGACCAAATAGAAAAGTTTTTATTTATATACCTATTATTCTGCAATTTGAGATATATAAAATAAAATATTTTATACACTATATTTAAACCAGAATGGGTTTAATAAAATGCAACAGAAAATAATAAAATAAATGAGTATTATACTGCAATTAGAAATAAAAAACAGACGTATAAATTATAACATAATAGGCCTCCGAGGCACAATATAAACAAAAGAACAAAAACAAACTTAATAAACTCTTAAATAATTGAAAATAATTATAAATATTAATTATTAACAAACTAATCCTATTCTCTTAATATATAGTATTTATGAGATCAATATAATCACAATGAAGTCATCACATTAAATTATTTTAAAGTTATCAAATAGATTATAGTCAAATTCGCGTTCCTGTGTATCAATCTCTCGGCAATAATGCTTTCTTAGGGTATCAATAGCTTTCCAGTTACCTCTTTCTAAAATTTCTTCTACAGGTCTATTTTCTAGCCAAGCTAGAGAAGCTACTGCTGACATGAACCAGGTGAGGCATCAATTCCTGCATCCTTTAGAACAGAACGCACCCATCCTCCTATCACAATCCTAGAAGCTGGTTTTGGAATACCTCTTATTGTGATAAACAGATGACCTATATCTTCTGTCCTTCTACTTTCAGTTGCTTGAATTAAGAGACGTATCCATCGAACTGGACATAAATTAATTTCCTGATTAGGTAGAAGTCTCCAACCAGACTGGCGTCTGGATCCATTATCAGTTTTAGCTCCGAATACAGGCCAAAAACAAATCTCTTGCCCCTTGTCGATGAAGTGATGTTTAGATAATCTTAATAATGTCAAATCATGTAATCTGCGCCCTGATGTTAAAAGTAAAATTGTTGCAGTTTTTCTTGCAAAATCGAATAATGAGTCAGCCTTGGGGTTATTTTTAAGCCATTCTATCACTTGTCTAGCATCCCAAATTGGTGGTTTAAATGATGGTGGTTTAGAATTGTTGATGGCCTTCAAAACTTGTTTCACCATAAAGTCAGAAGATATAGTACTACTTTGCCCACAAAATGTTGTCACTGCTGATTTATGAACCAACATAGTACCATATGCTAAACCTTCCTTCAAAAAAGCATCTGCAAGAAATTGAGCTACGTCTTCTGGTCTGAGTGATTTGGGGTCTAATTAATAGCTGGTTCATATGTGTCAAGAGTAGATCGACGCCAACTCCTTTTAATGAGGTCTTTTTCGGCCTGAGACAATGTGGCTATCTTGTCCACCCACCCCCAATTTTCCAAACCTTCAGAACTAGCTGGTCTATCTGTGGAGGACGCCCTGTTGTCAGGTCCACCAAAACCTTGTGTAAGTTGGGCACTGTCATGGGCTCGTCCAGAGCTCGTGCCTGAAGATCTGCCTTCCAAAAGGGTTGGTCCCAATCCGGGGCTACTAGTAGGTAGGTGCCTCTCGCCCTGTTCAGATGAGAAAGTACCCTTGGTATTAGATTTGGGGGAGGAAATAACCATCCCATCCGATAATCCCAGTCTCTTGAAAAAGCGTCTGCGAACATCGTGGAACAGTCTCGTGAATCGAGAGTTACATGATCTGGTACTATAGCCGACCTTTTTGAAGTAAAAATGTCTACGTCGGGTCTGCCGCATATTTTGAAAATCTTTGAGGTAGCTAGAGGTAGTAGGTGCCACTCCGGTACTGGACGCCTCCTTGACAGTCTGTCTGCTATGGAATTGTACCTGCCTGGAAGACTGACAGAACTATGTTCCATTTGTCTAGAAGAGTCAAGAGTTGAAATGTTAGAGACATTATACCTACCTATCGAGTGAGTCCCTCCTTCCATGCGAATGTACGCAATGATCGTTTTGTTGTCCGTTTGTAAAAGAACCTGCGAGTCTCTGAGACTCTTCGAGTGACCTCTCACCGCAGACAGCATTGCGAACATCTCTTTTTTGTTGCAATGCCACAGTCTCTGCTGAGGTACCCAGGAACTGACATACTGACATTTCATCCTGTCCAGGACCGCACCCCAACCGATGTCTGAAGCGTCAGTAGTCAAAAAATGGGATACGGGTATCGAGTGAATGGGGGTTGTTAAATAAACGGCTCCGAGCCACCACTGTAAATCCGTCATCGCCCTCCGCGGGAAGAATAACTTTGTTTTTGGCAGATTGCGAGGAAATTGTCTTAAAAAGATCTGTAGGTGCCGAGAGTGAAGTCTCCCCCTCTGCCCTAGCAGGCATTGTAGTTGCCGTAGATTGCAAGCTTTCTTGGTTAACAGGTTTGTTAAGGCAGTAGAAATTGATGTCTGCTTCTTGGTTGGAAGAGACATGATATTCCGCTCTGTATCCCAATTTATGCCTAGAAAGTCCAGGGACCTCACTGGAGTCAACGTTGACTTCGTGTAATTGATTTTCCATCTTAGGTACTCCAAAAGCTCCACAACCTCCGCGGCCTGTGATGCCAACTCCGTACACAACTTGGCGGCGAGTAACACACGCAATGACTTTGACAGGCCGGTTCCCGCCTTGAGGTGACAGACCATAGATATTTCAAATAAGGTAGAGGGTGAACATCTATGGATTCGGGTTAAGACACACGAGAGTAAGTACAACAATAAAGGTGAGTCGACACTGCTTCTTCATAATGCGATGCTGTGTTTTCTACAAGGCACATAATAACTATAATTTTTGAGTTTTTTTCTACAGACATTATATTAAATGGGCCTTATATAATGTTTCGAAATGTACGTAAAACAAATAGTATTCAATAACAAGTATGTTTGTTGTTGTTGTTAATAAAAATTAAAGGCAAAGTTCGATAGTTTTGACTTTGTCTTGCCTGCACAAATAGTTAATATATGACGTAGACTGCCTTGTTGGTCTACTGGCTTGATGTAAGGCCGCTTAAAAAAATTTATTGGCTTTTTCTGTCAGAAAATTCTCAGTAGCAGCCCGGAGTCTGGAAGTTGGAAGTGTGTACACTCCCGTGTCTCGGAAAGCACGTTAAGCCGTTAGTCCTGCGTCTGAACTCTTGTCGGTCATGTCGGATTGCCGTCCCATCGGATTATGTGAGTTAGGGAATAAAGAGTGCACCTGTGTTTGCGCACACACTTGTGCACTATAATAAACCCTGCGTAGTTGGCTAATCTCTCTTGAGATTGGCCGTCGTGGCCGAAATCAGTCTGGAAAACATTATTATTATTATTATATGACGTACAATAATCAGACAAATGAGATCATTGCATTGTTAATAACAAATTGTTTTACGTCCGAGCTATTTTTGTGACAAAAAAAAACATAATATTTATATCTAAGATAACAGTATTAGGTCCTTGCATATCAAATTAGCGTTTTGTCGTACTGACAACTTTGATCTAAAAAATCTCCTCTTTTATTTAAGAATTCCAAATTCAAATTTATAAATTCATTTAGCTGGTACATTTGAGTTTTTAAAACAGTCATTCATTTGTTTTTTTCCTTATTATTTTTTTCTTTGGCGTCGCTTATTACCGCACAATGGAAAACATGAAATATCGGTATATTTACGAGTACGAGTTCTACCATGGCACCAGTGCTGCAGAAACAGCTCGAAGGATTCATACAAATATTTTTATTAATTTGAAATTAGAAGACTACATCATAAAATAAAAAAAAACCTTCAACGAGCAAATGAATCTTTTTAATTTATAGACAAAACGTTTACAAGACACAATGCTGTAATTTTTTTATTATACTGACAAAACTTTACTTATTTAAATATTATGTCATCCAAGTTAGGTTCAGATAAATATTATTAATCTACTATTATGGATATAATTCTATCGTTCACTAATCACAAAGTCGATTTTATTTCCGGTTTAAAATGTAGTAGCACGTTCTATAAATTAACAAGTAGCAAGATTGCCTTAAATATTTATTTCAATCGTCTTAATTGTTTTATCTTTGATATTCCTTCGCAACATTTGAACTACTTTTACCGGTTAAAAATATTCTTAGAATTATGCAAGCGACGGGTCGCGTTTCGTGATCGATGTCTTTGGGATAAGGTTTTGCTAATTAAACAATATTAACATTTGTGTGAGGTAATAGCTGTGTGGTCAGTACGATGGCTACGCAATGTTTTCTGCATGTCAATGCATGTCAATGTGTTGGGCAAAGAAATATCGTGAGTTGAGACTCAATATTAATTCGTAACTCGCTTAAATTAATTATTTTATTTAATCAAATAGCATTATCTTAAAATTATTAATTGGAAACCGATAGTTACTAATAAAACCAATATGCTTAATACATGACAGATTATAATATGAAACTATTTATTTGATAAACTGAGTTTAAAAGAATGTAAACTACGTTATATTTTCAAAAGTTGTTTGATTAAATACATAAAGCATATAATTTCCTTGTTAGAAAAAACGACGACTATTGAGGTGTGACAACTTTTTCCAGTTGTATCGGATCTGTCATCCCATTTGATTATGAGTATGAGGGAATAAAATGAATTAGTTTTTAGAAGTGTATATTTGTGCACTATAATATTATATGCGGCGCTGTCGGCTAGTCTTTTGAGATTGCTGCCGTAACCGAATTCGGTCTGGAGGACATTCAACTCGTTTTTAAACGTATACGTATGTATTATGCATATTATGAATATTATTATTAGCCAAAAAACTCTTTATTAAAATTAAATTTTCTTAACATTGTATGGCAAAACAATAATAATGCGTCGACATAAGATTTTGTTATTGAAAACTATGACTCTTCTTTGCATAACATTGACAGTTCATTATTAGAAACCTAAGTTAATACCATTAATGGTGTATAATCCATTTTAAATCCGACCCTGACCGGGTATATCGGCACGATTCAAACATTTGTACTGATACTCCGCTCTCGAAGACCTTCACACCTTGGGAAAGTTTACAAATCATTTATTTCAGTGTCGATTAGGCTTTGTTCAATTCAATCAAAAATTTATATTATCTATTAATTTAAATGTTGCAATTTCAATTAAAGTGTTTTGTTGTTAAAATTCAATTAGTCTGTTTGCTTAATAGTTAGTTCATTGGTTAATAATGCGAAGAAAATATAAATAGAAAAAACTATAAGATAAATTATAAATATAAATAGTATAAGCCAATAAAGTTCAGATTGTCTAACATCAAAATATATATAATAAAACAACAAAGATAACTGGAAAATAGCAAAACACAACTGGAAAATAACAAATATTCTTATTGATTTTTAAAGATGTAGAATCTTTCTACTTTCTACGTTAATAACGATTTCTGGGAATATAGCGGTGACATCTTTAATTTTATTGGCAATATATTTTATCATGATGATTTATGCATGAGGCATCAACTTTAACACATACAAGTCCATTGTACTCGTGATAAAAAAACCTAATCATAATAAATATATTACATAACTATTATAGATACGTAATTTTTGTAACATTATTGAGATGATGCATAACGTCTATATATGATACGTGTCAAAACATATGACAGGCTTTTGCTCTCTAAACTGACGATGCTTTGAGTGATGAAAAAACAACTCATTAACTGTACCCGACTTTATACAATGTCAAAATGACTTTCAGTTATTATACAAGCTATTATTTGCATAATCTTCCACGTTTATTGCGATAATAGTTGAATGCAGTTCATTGTTATACATTCACCGATAAGTGAGGATACAGGTTGGTTTCCATAGGTCGCAGGATCATGTAATTACCCAGTATTTGTATTTATCTATGGTGTGAAAATTCAGATTTTGAACAAATAATTCTTAAGTTGACACTAACTCTAAAGTATTTATAATACCTACCACAATCATCATTGAAATTATTACTACGTAACTATATAATAATTTTAGTAATTGTTTTTTTTTAAGTTTTCTTTAAACTCGCAATCTATCGTAAATACGAACGATAAACGCCATAAAGATATTTGTAGCGGTTGTTTTTCAATATGCGTATTTTGAATTTGCGTCCGCCATGCGTCGAAAACAAGTCGTTAGATCCGGACATCTCAACAAACATCAAATTATAAACGTTCTTCGCCGGATAGAAATAATTATTAAATCCAGTTTTTTGCTAGTTGATGGTTTAATTACCATATTATAATATCAGATTGAATTCACATGACATGACGTGGACATAAGTAGAAGTGTATGTGTATATACAAAAACGATGCTTAATTGATAATAAATAAAATAAAAATGATGTATTCAATTCAATTGAGAAAGAGAGGCTAGCCGCAAGGTAAATAACATATTAATCCCCAATGTTGGTGGCGCTGAAAAGGATAATTAATCTTTCTTAACGTGCCAATGTCTATGGGCGGTGGTGATCTATCACATGGTGACAATAAGTTGGCCCATTTGCGTGAACTCGCAATATCTACATAAAATAAAAAATAACAATAATAATTATAACGAAAAGTTGCGTAATAATCTATAAGCGTTTAAAAATAAATTCGTACAGGACAGCATTTCTCAGTCAGTAATCGTATAAGATATGTTGATTAGAAAAGACTACGTCAGATCGATTGGTCACGCATTGGAAGAACAAGTAACGCCGCCTCTGGTTCGCGATTTCTTTAGCAATATTAATTTAAGAGAACATTGAAATTGCAAATAAAAACATATTATTTGAAAAATAAAATTATAAATTCGTTCCGAAGTGTGAAGCATATCACAATGTCTTATTTTAGCATTTCATTCTGTCATCTTACATTTGGGAACGTTATATTATGATGTGTTGCCGACTTTAAAAAAAAAAACTTGTTTTGCGTAAATGTATCCTATAATATAATGCATACTAACATATTGGATATATATTAATTAATAATGAGTAAGTACGACTACGAAAACTAAATATAAACATTTTATTTCAAAAATTGTATAAATAAAAAGAAATAAGATTAAACAACCGAACATCGGTACATACGTGACATGATAAACTATGTTTATTCTTTTAGGTCGGAATTATAAAACGATTTAAGTGTTCTATAAAGAGCATTAAACAGAAAATAAAAACCGTATTAACAATATATCTTGCGAGCATTCTCACTGTCTACTAAATATAAATTGGATAAATTGCTAAAGGTGGGTAATTTTCCACCTATTTGTGCGAAATGATCACTCAGTAACGTCTATTCGCACCAAATAAGAAAAAGAATTGTGTAATTTACACATTTTTTTCGTTTTATTCCGTTGAAAATTCTTGCGAACGAATCTTTACTGCTACTATGGGATGATCTGTGTTACGGGTATGTAATACTAACTTTGTATACGTGGTTAAGATATTTTTAATATAACTAAAAATAAAATAAAGTACAATTTTATAAATAATAAAATTTAAACATTTTTTTTCTTAGTTTCAATTGAATGATATAAGTAATGTGTTATTATATAATTACTAAAGTCGTATACAAAAAAGAAAGGTGTCAAAAAATTTACGCTTGCAATACATCATCGTATTATTGATATTATGTACGATGATGTGTAATGTAACTAATTTAATTTGTCATTACAATGTTAAGATTTAAATGAAATTTAGTTCTTTTTAAAAATATGGGACCACATTGTTTATGTAAATATTAATAGTCTTGATAGGTCTGTAGTTCCGTGGAGATCTATTATATTATTATATATTTAATTCTGTTATTTTGTTTCGTGTCCTATATCAAAACATACAATTTATGATCATTCAAATTATGCTATATCGTTACTAAGCAATCATTGCCGATCTAAAAGATTAATACGTTAATATTTTTTATTAATGAGAAATCTAATCGTTTTTTTTTTATAGACAACATTAATAGAAGTTTTCTTTGTATTAGTTAAGTCACGATACGATCGATTCGGCGAAAGCTGTAATGGTAGAACATCAATTTCCTAATTGTTTTCACTTTCGTCTGTTACGTAGCGTTCGCGTCCCTGCAGCGGGATGCTCCATGCTCTTGAGATGTTATCGCAGTGACAAATGAGATTATTACGACGCACGATTAATGTTATGCAATTTACATAAGGGCCCTTATTGAGTAGTGATTTAAAATCATTTACCCGAAAGGTTTTTTTTTAAATATTTTATTATAAAAAATACCGGTTTTTTTGTGTGTATGTAGATATTTCAAATGTATTTATAAACTAAAAACACTAAATATCAGTCGAGTACCGAGTCATCAAAACCGATATATTAATTCAATAATAAGATTTTAAGTTTTGTTCCTATTGTAAAAATACACATTTTCTAAATAATTAACCATCTAGAGTGTGGTTTTATCGATTTCTAGTGTGATACCTACCACATTTTGCAATAAAAACCATCTTTGATTATTACGTAGTTGTACTGAATTTTATTGGAATCGATTCAGTTCCGTGTGGCCCTGAAAGTTTATTATTATTATCTATCTAATTTTTATGTTTTTGTTCTCTGTGTTCCGAACCGAAATATACTTCTAATTAATTTCTTATAAGATTTATACTACTTTTATTTTATTTTATTATTTATTTTTATTTATAAGACAACACAACCTTTGGAAACAAGATTTACCTAGTTTTTTTTTTCTTTTTTTGGGAATGCTTTTGAGTACTTTCTTCATTCATAATAGAGGAAATCGAATATAAATGTTCCTATTGGTTAGACGCGCTACTACAGCGCCACAAACGGTGAACTATTCTCATGTCATCGATATCCGAACTGACCGATAGATATTTAACGCGCACTCTGAAAAAACTGTAATCTGTGTGTGTGACTGCCTGGTTCCTTCAGCAACTTGTAACCTATGGAAGATGTATAAATAGTAGACCAAAGACACGTACTGGGTCTACGTAAATTAGTTGGTGCTGTTGAAGGTAGGTACTAAGGCTCAATTCCCTATTGTACGTTACAACCTGTGCTAATAATAATTTTTCTTTGATTAATCTTTTAACGAAAAATTATATTTTGACAACATTTTACCGTTAAACGACACATATAAAGATAATATAAATTTTGCTTAAAAAAAAACAATATTATTACGAATTACGCTGTAAAACATGTACACTTTCTGATAAAAACTTCAATATTATGAGACTAAGACGTCTTGTTCATCAAGTATAAGTACAAGGCATGCGCATTATGTTTTTAAAAAAAAGAACACTTAAAATTACACAACCGTCAAGGGAATATTATAAAGAATATTATAGGCATGTTTCAATTGTCATCAGCGGACACGGGTCCGATAATATCTAGCAGTGCATCTCAATTGCGTAAGAAATACAATGACATCGAATGCATTCGGCGTGTACGGTGAACCAAAACTTGATATACTTCAACTTGAGATGCAATTAATTAATTATAGCTCTTATACCTTTGGTAATAAAAGTTATGTTATTTTACAATATATCTACATTTGCCACGACACAATCCTATGATATATGATTCCACTCTTCATGCTTTGTCCGCTCAATAGTTTTGTAACAAGACATTCCCGTACCAGTTTATTGAAATGTTGTTATTTAAAATAATATTTATCAAAACGAAAAGATTACTCTTCGCTAAAATACAAGGCATAATTTAACTTTCATTGAGAGTACTGATAGCATAACAATAATAAATTACAGCTTAATAGTCATTTATTTTAAAGTATACTGTAATTTGGCAGCTTTATTACTAATAAATCCTTGACTTACAAATAAAATTTCGCATGTTTAAACTTAGTATCAATTTACAAACGTTTTTGGCGTTTCGGCTTAAGTTAACTAATCTCTTTACATTAATACGGTCACGTCACATCACGTGTTGTCATTTTAAGTAATACCCTTAAAATGAAGTGATTCGATTTTAAAATTAATTCAAAACAATTAATCCAATATTACAATTCTCGGACGCTGGTAGTGTCCAGCGACTGTTAAATTTTTTAGATTTGTATTAATTGGAAATGCGTTATTTGTAAAGTGCCTGCATGTTATTATTTCGACGCAGTATCGTAATCTAAATTTTAGGTTTACTGATTTTTCTATTATTTATTAGAACCTACGACGAGTTCGTTATTGACCCTAAATGTTTTGCAACAATTGTATTAACCTTGATGCCTAGGCTCTTCTGGATGATATTAATATTTCTGCTTCGGTTCACGGTATATAACAATATCATCAGTAAGTCTTCATGAGATTCTTTACATTTTCGCAGTATATACCTACGTGCAAATTGATGATATATGTGATTATAGACTTTTACAACAAAAGCAAATATAAAATGACTCCTTACAATTACATCCTTCCTTGTAATTACATTGGATTGGATTGGTTGTAATTACGTTGTCTTGTTAACCAATGATCAGCGTGGTACCTAAACTACGGTCAAATAAATCCTATTTTTGATGTAGCATGGCTATCTCATTCCATGAGTGCTAATTTACTATTTATTTAAGAAGAATACGATAAAAATAAAGAAAACTTATAAAAATATTTTGTCATGTTTATTTTCTCACGTTTACTATGTGAATTCTGCCATTATATTTATATTATATAGATGTAAAAAAATCTCAGTTATACATGGAATGTTGTAATCATGAGGAAAAAAATGTTTTCTGTTTGTTACTTTATGATTTCTCAATTTTTCTCAACTTTCATTCTTATTAATTAGAAATACGTTATGAAAAGATGAATAAAGTTGTTAATTGTTTAATTTTTAAAATAATCCAAAATTATTTAGTACAATAACAGCCTGTTAATGTCCCACTGCTGATCTAAGGCCTCCTCTCCCTGTTGAGGAGAAGGTATGGAGCTTATTCCACCACGCTATTCCAATGCGGGTTGGTAGAATACACATGTGCCATAATTTCAATGTAATTAGACACATGCAGGTTTCCTCACGATGTTTTCTTTAACAGTCAAGCACAAGATAAATTATAAAAACGAATTAAGCACATGAAAATTTAGTGGTGCTTGCTCGAGTTTGACCCACGATCATCGGTTAAGATTCACGCGTTCTAACTACTATTTATCATTTTTTTTAGATGTTGATTTTCTTATAATGGTTTAAGCTATTTCCAAAGTGAAATGAAAACTACACCAGTTCGTTGATAATTTATAATGTCATATGTAAGAAAATGCTATCATCCAAATAAGTGAACCTACAAGTTATAGAACGTGCTTCGCCAAAGGGCTCCGCAATTACGCGCGGATTCTGCGTAAAATAAATCAACTAATATTAACTATTTTGACTGAATCCCACACTACTTTCACTAGCATTGTTGTCACGCGTATGCGTAGACTCCGACACTTTCGCCGACAAACTCAACAATTTACTATTTGACTTTTGCAACTCTTACATTTCATCGCACTTACGAAATGTTCATTCACGTCATAAAATAATATTTCTTTAAATATTATAAAAGAAATTTTCTATTTAAATATAGTTTCGTTTAGCAATGTGGGAACGGATCTAGAGGGAAGAATGCGGATAGTCAAGTCTTACTCAGGATGCTAATTGACCGTTGGCCAAGTGTTACCATTGCTTTATTACGCGTCGTGTAAATAAATTAAAGTATGGTATCATCGTAATTTGCAAAATATGACTAACTATTATTTAATCATAACTATTATTTAATAAATATTTTAAATTTAATTAACCGACCAAATCCAAAATCGTTATAAATATAAATCGCTTGAGGATATAACGTCAATAAAAAAGCATCAGAATTATTAAGCGAGACACAAATAGTAAAACGATTATAAAAATATGCAATCTTAGTAGGGCCAAGAGGCGAGACGGTTAATGATGGCGCTTGTGAGCTAAAGTTGCATAGGAATGCGACTAAATCCCAACGGTGCAGAATCGGGCGAATTAATTTACATTATTAAGTCGTCCCAGCTATTTCTAGCGTACCAGAGCTGCACTCGACATTTATTAGAATACAAGTAAATTGCCTGCTTCAAAATTGTATTGAGATATAAAAGTAAATTAATCAATTTATATTCCATTACAATGAAGAAGATCAAAACGATTTAAATTTATTAATGTACGATTATGTACGTTTTACTACAACATAACGGTTTGTTGAGGCAGATAAAGAGCATATTATAGTACATTTTATTACACAATTCTATTTAAAATATTTTAGAAACTCCATAAGAAAAAGTTATTTTAAAAATATTTTTTATGTGTGCAAGTATAAATTTACATATAACTATAATATAAGCTCATAACATTTCAAAGAATTATGAAACTTCGAAATTTATTTATAGCTAAATATGTACCATAACCTCTTGATATTCTCAGACAGCTTAAATGAACTCTTGAGTTTATGTTTATAGGTAACTGTAAAACCCAGCTACTTGAGTTTATTTGACTTAGGTTTATTTTTATACATTTTAACCATTTACCAAAATTTAATTGACAGATCAACATAGCGACTTCTTCGATTGAATAAATTGAATAATGTCAAAATTTCATTAAAACTCGGACATGACCGAGTGTATGTTAATAATTTATTTATGTTTATAATGTATCTATTTCTAGGCAGGCCTTAACAGGAGAGGAAGGAGGAGGTAAGGGCTATTTCACTTTTCTCACTATCGTAATGTGTGAGCCAGTAGAGAATATTGATTAATTTTATTTTAAATAAAATATATGTAAAGTAATTATAGTTGTAACAAGTTCGTCACTGGAATAAACAGTTCATTATTTTACTATGTATGGCGACGACATTTTCTTATTAGCATAAGGAAGAAAATTGAATACCTATTCAATATTTATAATTGCAAATCCTTAAAATAAATATTTCGAATGAAATAACTTAGCATTACACATAATTAAACCACAACTAAGCACACCATAAATGGTAAGACAAATTTTAATTTTGCCAGCTGCTTTTAAGCTTATCTAAGTCGTTACTCACGAAATATTGTAGCATTACTGACAAAACATGGAAGCGAAATCGTTATGAACACTCCCATGAAAACAATATTTTAGTCGAGACAGACAGACCTCACGAAGCAGTTAACCTGAGTAGTAGTTTTACTATATTTTTGTATAAAATAAACTTTTAGAACAGCTCTTTTTACATAAAGTTGTACAAATATTAATGATTCAAATTTCATAAATATTCTACTGATAAGCCATCTGCATAAAATTATTCGATTGTGTTTTAGTAATCGAGTGAAACTAATTTATTCAGTGAAACAAGATTATTTTATATTATTGTTGATATAATAATACCGTCGGCAGCATAATAAAATTCACTCTTTATATATTATATTACCACTTTATATTGTTTAACGTAAAGTTTATTACATAAGCCATGTTTTTTTTTTTTTTTTTTGCCGGGAGGGCAAATGACTCTACTCCACCTGATGGTAAGTGGTAGTAGAGTCCAAACGCGACGACGGCCAGTACAGACGGGAAAAACGTTCTGCACTAGCCGCCTTCGCCTTGCCGGCCCGCAAGATGCCTCTTCACGCCTCGTTTGAAGGAACCCGGGTTGTAAGAGGAGGGGAACACGTGAGCTGGTAAGGAATTCCATTTTTTGGAAGTGCGACAAAGAAAGGAGTTGCCAAATTTCTTTGTTCGCGATGGAATTGATGTCACAGTTAGGCGGTGACATCGAGAACCAGCTCGCGT
Organism: Nymphalis io; assembly: GCF_905147045.1. Taxonomy (NCBI): domain Eukaryota; kingdom Metazoa; phylum Arthropoda; class Insecta; order Lepidoptera; family Nymphalidae; genus Nymphalis; species Nymphalis io. Next base: position 7,677,632 of record NC_065893.1, on the reverse strand, counting down.
GGACTTAAGAAGGAAGGGGGAAGCAGGGATTAGAGAGAATAATTCCTCAGAGCACTCGCCGTGATACAGTCGATAGAAAGCGCTCAGTGCTGCTATCTAACGACGCAATTGTAAAGGTTCAAGGGTGTTTGTGACCTTTACGTCGCCAATAATGCGTACGGCACGTCGCTGCAACCGGTCCAAGGCCTCAAGTAGGTACTTAGCGGAGCCATCCCAAAGGTGCGAGCAATATTCCACGCAAGACCGTACCTGTGTTTTGTACAGCAGGCACAGTTGTTGAGGCGTGAAAAAGCGCCGCACCTTGTTCAGAACTCCGAGTTTCCGTGAAGCTGTTTTTATAACAGCCTCGATGTAATCCCTTGGACTGAGGTCGCAGCGAACGTCAATCCCCAGCATGGCGATTTTGCTTTGCATCACCAGCGGAGTACCACAGAGGGAGGGAAGAGGGGAAAATGTTGACTTTTTCGCCGTGAGAGCGCATACCTGTGTTTTCTTGGCATTAAACTCAACAAGATTATCAGAGCCCCATTTGGCGATGAGCTCTAACGTCCTATCGAGTTCAATGACAAGATTCTCCCGCCTCTCCTCAGTTTCCGCCCGCCCAGCCACTGCGCGTCCGTGGTATCCACCATGCACTGTACTATCGTCTGCATAGCAATGTATGTTCCCAAGGGAGAGCATATCATTGATATGCAAAAGAAAGAGTGTGGGAGATAGCACAGATCCCTGGGGGACCCCAGCATTCACTACATAGAATTGTGAAGCGCAACCATCTACTAAAACACGAAGGCTACGCTTGTGTAGGAAGCTGGCAATCCAGGTGCATAGCTGAGCAGGCAGACCATATGCCGGTAGCTTGGAGAGAAGACTTCTGTGCCAGACCCTGTCGAAAGCCTTGGAGATATCGAGGCTGACAGCCAACGATTCTCCATGCTTGTCGATAGCTTCACCCCAGAGGTGTGTTACGTACGCTAGAAGATCACCTGTGGACCGTTTTGGTCGAAACCCGTACTGACGATCATTAATTAGACAGTGATCTTCTAGGTAATGGATCAGTTGGTTGTTTAAAATCCGTTCCATCACCTTACAAAGTACTGAGGTGATAGCTATTGGCCGATAATTTGCCGGGTCAGACCGATCCCCTTTTTTGGGAACCGCTTGCACATTAGCTCTTCTCCAAGCCTCCGGCACACTTCCCGAAGAGAGAGAAAGTTGGAACAGGCGCGTTAACACAGGAGACAGGTCCGCTGCGCACTTCTTCAGCACTATGGCTGGTATTCCATCGGGACCGCTAGCTTTCCGTACATCAAGTGATTGCAGCTCCGCACGCACATCACATTGCCTGATTTTAATGTCAGGCATCGTATGGCCACATGCAGGTATTGTAGGTGGCAGTGCACTACAATCATCGATGACGGAATTGTCGGCAAAGAGTTTAGCCAGGAGATCAGCTTGCTCTTGCGGACTGTGAGCTAGCGATCCGTCCGGATTTCTGAGCGGTGGCAGCGAAGGTTGGCAGAAATTGTTTTGCACAGACTTGGTCAGACGCCAGAAGCTACGGGAGCCCCTAGGATGCGAAACAAGGTCATGACCAATCTGTACAATGCGCTGTGCATCCGCTCTCGTGTATGCCTTTCTACAGGACTTGGAATTTTTATTATAGTTTGCTTTCAGTGAGTCAATGTTAGATGCCCCGCTAATACAGCCGTTGATCCACTTGCGATATGCCGCCTGCTTAGATGATACAGCATCGGCACATTCACGAGTGAACCAACGGTTACGCGTACTCCTACTGACGAGATCTGAGCTAGGAATGTAGTATTCCATTCCCAGCATGATCTCGCCAGCAACAGCAGCGGCACTAGCTGTCGGGTCATTCCCACTGAAGCAACGTTCCTTCCAAGGGACCGACGCATAGTAATCGCGCATACCGTCCCAATCCGCCGACTTATAGTGCCAAACGCGACGTTTGCATACCGCTAGTGGCGGCAGCTTGGCCTGTGGCACTCTGGTAGAAATAAGGCTGTGATCCGAAGAGCCAAGAGGAGCCTGAACCACAACCTGATATTCCACCGGGTGAGAAGTCAGCAGAAGGTCCAGTAGAGAAGGTACTTGCCCATCAATGTCTGGGATCCTGGTGGGCTGATCAACCAGTTGGGTCAAGTCATGTGTGAGAGCAAAAGCATGAGCAGTCCTTCCAGCATGGTCAGTTTTGAGGGATTTCAACCAGGATTCGTGGTGAGCATTAAAATCCCCCAAAAACACCAATTCCGCGTTAGGAAATTGCTCTTGCGCAGCATCTGCCACCCGACTAAGATGGTCAAATAATCGGCTTGTCTCCAAGTCACCATTGTGGGATCTGTAGAGGCACACATAGACTCGGCTCTGACGAACCAGGTCCACACGTACCACCAACATGGAGAAGGAGGGGTCCTCCAAGCAGCGCAGTCGGTGACAGCAAACATCCGTCCTGACGAACAAGCATACTCCGGCTTTCGCTTTGAAGGATTCTTCAAGCGTGTAGCCGGGATAATTAAGGTAGCTGGTATCGGCAGGACGGAGTATTTGTGTCTCCGTGAGAAACAACATTGCTGGCCGTGCTGTCTCGAGATGGTGGTGGACTGCGTTGAGGTTAGTGTGGAGTCCTCGGATGTTAGAGAACTCGACCTCAAACAGCGAGGGTATGGTGGGGGTGTGCACCGCTGTACGACCGTTATTTCTTTTTTGTTGCGCCATTTGGGAAAAATGAAGTGGAAAAGAGACGTGAAGCGAGCGATGTATTGCCACGATAGGGATGGGCAAAGTGTGGAGGCGTGTTTCCCCAAGTGGTTGCCGAAAGGAAAAATACACTGACCCGCCGGACGGAAGGGCCCCCGAACCCCCCCGGAAGTGGCCGCCGGGACCCCACCTACCGGTCACCAACCGGCACGACGGTCCACCCCGAGATTATGCGTGGCCTGGTGGGGCAGCCTCACGAGCTGGTTAGGCACGCTCGGGCCCCTGTACTATGCCACGGGCGGCCAGCGGAACAGCCGTTTCTTCGGGTCTCCCTGACCGGCAGGTCAATACAGTTTCCCCCGGCATTGGTTCAACAGCCGTCTCCAATTGGACCAACACCCATCGCGCCAATACTCGCTCGGGCTCTGGCTGTACGCTGGCTGACCTCGAAACGCGGCAGCAAGCCACTTCACGAGTTTTTCACCATGCGTACGGTGGTAACAAGCCAGGCGGATGTTAGCATCCTACCACCAGATGAGCAGATGGTCGCTCAGATATCCCTTAGTCGCCTCTTACGACACCCATGGGAAAGAGAGGGGCAGTGAAATGTATTCTTTCTCCGTCACTCAAAATGTTTGAAAAGTATTCGCATCGTTCTTGAGATCTAAACGATCCAATATAAATAAAATTGCATTTAATGTCGCACATCGAGAATACCAAGACAAACTCCTAGTTCTCACATTCTCTGGATACTAACACATATATTAGGTGAAAGATTTGCACTTTACATATATAGGTATCTGGCATAGGAATGTCGAAACATTCTTTAGATTCCCAGAAGACTTAATGTATTCCAACAGAATTAAATAACTTTTCTATAAGAATATTTAGATCGCGCGTTAAAGAAATTCTTCTAAAACGTGCATAAATGAATTATTCATTGATGGAACGGTTCTTGGTTTGCTCTTATGCAATACATATCTGTTATCTTGATTTTATTATTATATTAGTTATCTTGAACTTGACATTGCCTTTGAACTTCGAATAGACAAACTGCATTTCTAAAAAATATTTAAGTTCTTTCTAATGTATTCTAAAAACTTTTTAGTGGCAATTTCTTTGAAGTCTCCGTTTATAATTTTAATAATATTCATCTATTCAACGGAATTAATCGATGAATCTTATTAATTCTCATAATTACAGCATATATTTTAATAAAGAGATTTATAATAAATTAAATAATTTCTATTTTTAAATGTAAATTGTATATCAATGAATAGCTTAAAAATTATAATTGATTTAATTTTTGAAACTACTGTTACATTATTTAAAAAAAAGTCACTCAAATAAAATGAATAAAAATAGGATAGCCCCAGTGCAAAGAATGTGAACCGAAAATCAACAATCGGGTACAAAGTCGAACAAGCACTACTGACATTTCATGTGTTTAAATAATGTATACTTTATCTCGTGATATGTAAAGGAAAACATCATGCAGAATAACATAAGCTTCTAGCCTTAACATCTATAAGATAAAACGCTTGCTAGAGCAGATATTTAGACATATTTTAGCTGCACAGAAAATGAATTTTATGACTTAAGAAAAGCATTTAATTATTTCTATATAAAGATATGGGGACAAATTAAACGAATAAGTAGTCCGGTATGACGCTGACCATATTTAGACGATTTTAAGGACATTATAATTTATGCATTTTTTAAACCATGTCAGTTTACAGGTTATTTAACACAACTTATAAATATAACATGTTGTGATCGTTTTATATGAAGATAAATAAAGATTCCTTCAAGAACATCTTACCAATTTATGGTAAATTTTGAGATTTTTATCAAAATTTATAACCAAATATAGGGTTATGTCGCCTAAAATTACAAATATAAGTATATAATCAACGGTCAACAAACTTAGTTAGTTTTGTGATTGAAATCCTTGAGTTGTCAAAAAAAGACTGGATTAAAGGCTTACAATCTTAAAGATGGAAAAAAAACAATCGCTAGTAAATGTGGCAAATTAATCCTTATTAAAAATTGTTACATAAAAAACGGTTTGTCGTTAATAATTAAATTTTAAATTTGGTTGTTGTAAATACTATTGTAAGTATTTTACATTTACTTTACATTTTACATACTAACATCATTCATTGTCGTTTATTTGATATACTTAATATTGTTTATTGGATTTATAGCAAAAAATGCTTTCTTAATAATTTTGTGTCTTTATTTTCCTTTTACTTGTTTACTTTTGCAAATATATTATGTAATAAATAAAGCATATTCGATAAAAAATTAAATAAAAAAACCTTATGTTTAAGGTATTTGTACAACCCTTATTAATATAATAACAATCTCTTATATTACGAAGTGTACAAGGTAAACATATGTGATTGATGGTAATGGAAAACCAACAGGCTACATACGGTTAATTATAACTTAAAATTTAAAAGTGCAAGCGCAAATTAGTCAGAAGAGTAATGTGGTGGAAGTGAGCCTTCATTACACGGCTACTGTTAACTTTCACCGTCGACATCACGTTGTGAGGTCAAGTTTATATGACTTCCGATCACCTTCCCATCGGGCCCCGTATGTAGGTCACATCACCGCTTCAAGATAAAACCATTTGTTATATTGACAGCTGCTTGTAATTTCCAATTTATACAAATAGTGTGCATCCATCGTAATGATTTTTTTAAACGAGTCTGTCGACGTAAATATGAAATCAATTGACTTTAAATTAGTATCAAATGTCATGAGCAAATTTCTATTATAACGTTTTTTGGTCTAGTATAAATCAAAACATTCTTTGACTTATTTACATCAAACATGAGCGGTTCGAAGTGAACACGAACTAATTAATCGTACAAAAAAAAACACACACATCAGTTTTTATGTGTTACGTGTAGTTGCCGTACGTTGCGTTACGGCGATGCATTCTACAGGTTCCCCTGTTTGGGTCGTCTGCGTTCATCGCGCACTAGTCGCAAAACCAGTGCACCATACAGATCCGTCTACTTAGCCCATTAAAATGTAATTTTCTATATAAACTTGACAGGTGGATATGTCACTCGGCCTTATCTAACGCGTAAATTGCGAGTATATGGCTAAGAATGATATAATCGATAAGTCAATGCACCGCGAGGCGCCAAAGATTATTACACGTAAATAGTATGTAGTGGATAAAGCAAATATTATTGTTGATAAAGTATGTATGTTTAAGCAAACATGTTTAACAAATAATGCAATGTTTTTCTCTGTTTGCTGTTTGAATCTTTAAATAAATTGAATCTCTAACTAAAGAAATATTGCATTCTAAGAAAATATTATAATCGCAGTCAATTGGAATAATATGGTCTTATTCTTACTAAAGGAATGTCAAAATAAAAGCATTTTTTTTTTTTGACATAGAATGTAACTAGCTCTATTACAGTGTTTATTTAATATTGGTACATTTTCTACAAGCTTGAATGTGCATTATAGGGACAATACCCCTACGGTATGTGTATTCTCGTAAGTCGATAGGCCGTACAAGTTCAATGTACGCCCTATTAAACATTCCCGTCTTTGATGCAACTGGCACGAGATGTCGAACTGTTAGCCGCTAGACGCGATTGAATACTAGGTTAGGTCACAGACATACAATTATTCATTCTACCATCAGGCTCCGTAATCCAGACAGATTTTCCTACATGTATCCAATACAATATCCAATAAAACGCTAATGTTAAGCATTTTAGCTCAGTTTCTTTTTGTAAATCTCATTTTAGATTGAGAAGGTCTGGCCCAGCGATGAATCTTAATTTAAAATTGCGGGTTCAAACCTGGGTAAGCAGTGCTTAATTTGTGTGTAAAATTCGTCTCGTGCTCGGTGATGAAGGAAAAGCTGGTGAGGAAACATCCATGTTTCGGATATATTTCTGCCATATGTATAATGTGTACCAACCTGCATTACAGCAGTTACCAGTTATTTGACCACAGGTCGAACTAAGATATTAAATAAATAAATTTAAACGAGACCGAACCTTACCTGGTGCTAGGGCTTTGTGCAGGCTCGTCTGGGTGGATAACACCCACTCACGAGATATTCTGCCGCTAAGCAGCAATACTTAGTATTGTTGTGTTCCGGTTTGAAGGGTGAGTGAGCCAGTGTAACTACAGGGACATAATATCTCAGTTCCCAAGGTTGGTGGCGCATTGGCGATAAAGAATGATTATTATTTCTTACCTCGACTATGTCTATGGGCGGTTGTGACCACTTACCATCGGGTGGCATATTTACTCGTCCGCCAGTCCATAATATAATAAATTTTACAAAAATACGACATATCCAAAACATATTAGATGCAACATTGATGATTTGTTAAAAAAATAAATCATTACGTGCTGTATGCGTTATGGTGCGTTCAATATTCATAGATAAAATAAGAATGTGATACGAGTGTTATTATTTCCACATGAATTAATCAGTAAACACAATTCCCAGAAGTGACTAAAAATTATGTTTCAATTTATCAGTTTGATTGCGAGAAACGGTAGCGAGTTATGGTAACGGTATGTAAAGAGTCTAACGTTTTGTTTATATTTCGTGAGCTACTGTTATTTTTAGGTTGCTTTCTGAGATATGGTGCGCGCGTGTAGCGTACTGTCAAAGTATCGTATTGTTATCTTGTTTTGAATATTACGAATATGTAGGTACACTTCTCGTAAGCAATTCCCAGTATTTTTAAATATATAATTTAAATAACACTTTATTATAATATAAATAAATAATTACACGTAAAAAAATTAAGGAAAATAAAGTTAGCAGCATACATAAAGAAATAAGAATTCTATAGTTCCGATGATCAATTATAAATAACGATATATAGATATTAGATGTAGTTTTCGTTATGTGGCTCATGACACATTTATCAACATATAACCATAAACATAAACTTTACGCTCCTCTTATGTAATAAAGACACTGTCATTTCGTTTGTACGAGTCTGCGTTCCGGGAAGCCGCCCGCGCAGTCACCTGCTGCGACAGAAACATGATAAATAAGACATAGGATTAATTACTTCCTACTACAACCGACCCTACAAATCACGGTACATATTAAACTGTTCCCATTTAATCACAATAGTCATGCCCAACAGCATTTTTTCCATCTTAATAGCATAACTTGGTTTAGTGGTTATTATAAAACTGTCGGTTTGTATTGCAATCGCCGGCATTGGGTTATTTATTGTAGACTGGCCTAGTCTAGAAATAAATGTCTCGATTTCGCCACAGGCACTACCGACTCTGAGTCATACGGCGTTTATTATAATGAGGTTTCGCGCCTTCCATACAAATTGATGTTTAACTTAACGACAGAAACTGACATTATGATTGCGGGGATTTTATCGATGTATACCAGAACACTAACGTTCATTCAGATTTTGCTTTATAAGGATTGATTTAAGAAGTATAAATAAAGTTAGTTTTCACGTTCAAAATAGAAACTTCTTTGTCCGTAATATTTTTGAAAGTCGTATAAGTATAGAAAAAAATTGGTTTGTACTAAACGTTTATCGTAGGAATTTTTAGTTTTATTTGTTTGAATATATATTCCAAAAACACACGAAACCGTTGAAGATAAACAAACAAAACAAATGACTAAAATATTATCTTAAAAATGGTTTATAATTATAGCGTTTGGGTTACTGCAGCGCTGACCTTCTGTTAACAAACTTGTTCCAATTCTAACACGCATGATTTATGAGTACAAATCACAACAGATTATAAACGATGAATATTAACTTGCTCCACTCTTCCAAGCGAGTCTGCCAAATGGTCGCAAAACCCGCACTTACAAAAATCATATAAATCGCAGAGATCCTAATATTTAGTTTTATATATTGTTTCCAACCAGTAAAGTATATCAACGATAAGTTGTGTCAAATAAATTATCATTTCAGACTACTGTTTTATTTATTTTAACGTATTTTTTGGGTGGTTTTGTTAAAAATAAATATGAAAGTTTCCGTAAAAACTAGAAACGGCAAACGATCATTATGTCTATTACAATAATACAATTTGAAGGATACAGTACAAAAAGAAAATACGAGTAAATTTAAAATTGTTCAAAATGATTATAGAAAAACGTTTTGAATAGTATATCCATTTGCCTTATAAGGGCATCACTAACATTCCACTTGTTGCATTATGATAATGTGCCATTTTCAATAAGCGCATCGTAGTCGTGCGCAGCAGAACACGTTTCCTCTCTGGCGCCGACACGTAACACGAAAAAACAACGTAAATATCATTAACTCTGCAACCCAATATGACTCTTATTTTCGATCGTTTTAACGACTATAATGAAATAATATAATGTAAATATCATGAAACTTTTAATGCCAATCGAAACAATAGGTTTAATCGAAGTTGGATCACACGACTAAATTGGAGAAAAGTACCTTTTTAAGCCTTTTGATTACTTTGTAGTACAAGTAAAATACACAAGTTAATGTCAAACCATACTTTACTTAAGTAGTAACAATTACGTTTAGCTAAAATCGAAAGAATGTGTTTGTATTAAAATGTTTTGAGTTGAGTCACGTACATAAATTAGTTGTGGATTGATTTTTATGTTAATGTTATGGCGGTGTAAGTCAACTCACTACTCAAATTATTTCTAAATAACAGATCGATTGATTAATGGTACCTTCTGGCTATACAAAATCTGAGTTATTTTTGGCCAGACGCACATTAGCGTCTGGCCAAAAATAACTCAGATTCTTCCAGGATTCAGTAATTTCTGTAGGGACAGAATTCAAATGTATATTTCGAATAAATTTATGCTTAAAAAAATAACATGTTATTTAAGTACTATTAATCGAGAGTCAAATTATTTACAATTCCAAGTAAGGCTGTGAACGGAGCTTTATAATTTTGCCGCCTTCACCTACAATTCTAGAACTGCCATTCCTATTAGGAAAGAACACGTAATCTTAGTATCTAGTACCGTTTACCTACGTATATTATGTATAGTTGTAATTACCGACTCGTTCTTTAACGTCTATCCCTGACAAGCAGTGAAAAGAGACGCATTTATCACATCCGCGCAACCTACATTGATTCAAGCGAGACTTCGAATAAATGCTGCAATTTAAATCCTTCTCGTTGAAATCCGGTGGGTGGTTTGCCATCAATCTAGAATCTGGGATATGCCAGTCCTCGTTAAAATGGAGTGGGTTACACGAGAACTTTATTTGATTTTAATTCGTGGACCATTTAAAGCAATTTCGCAAGTTCTAAAACATATTAAAAAAATGGTGTGAAAATAATATTATTACTCCTGTCACTCGACCGCATGGAGCAAGTAATTCTTGTTTACACGTTTACTGTTTTACAGCAGAATTCCAGATAGCGTTCGAACAATAATAAATGTAAAAAAATATTCGTGAGCAAAAGGCTATACAATTAGTAAGGTTATAGATGACAGCACACTTTGATTATAAAATGATGGATATGATTATTTCTTTCGCCGTTTCTTCCAATCAGCTTATTTTCTTATACGAAACGGTGGTATCTACCTCGTCAATAACTTCTACATTGAATAAAAGAACTTAAATTTCAATAAAAAAAACAACCTGTTACGTATCTTGATATACATTGTGATATGTAAAATTTATTTTTATGTGTAATGTATGTATTACAAATTTGAATAACAATTTGATACAAGTAGTAAGAGAAGTATTTTGGCGTTTTATAATGAAACAAAGAGCCATAAAAAAATTCTCTTCATACAGGAAAATCTACAGCATTGCGGTCAAAGTCTTATTATAAGTTCCATATTTCTATTATAACCGTGTTAATCGCCGAATAATTTTAACAGTATTTGTTTCTTAAGAAAGTTGTTGATCAAAGGTATACAGTTGAGGAAGGTCAAAAGTGAGTACATTCATAAATTTCAAATGATTTATTCGATTGTATTCATTGCAGCTGTAAGCCTTTTAAAATTTATTTATGGTCACTGAAATGCCATAAAGCGTTTAAGTTATTACAAGAATCATACGTTAACGGTTCATATGTTTGAATTAAAAACAATTAATTCTCACATTAAATTCAATAAATAATTTTATGAATTTCTATCTTTATTATTTTTTAAAAAAATAATTAAACTATTTCTTGAGATATTTCGTTTAAATTTTCATTTCTTCTCTTAAATATTTTTATAAGCAGTTACACTTTTTTTTTTTCTAGATATAAGACAAGAACAATGCCTTCAACTTTGTATATTGATTACGTAAGTACATACTATAATCACATAAATTATGGGCATCATTAATAAACCCCTGGAAAGAGATTGAGCCTAACTAAAAGTCATAAACGTGAAGGCAACGTAAAGGAAGGTTGGTAAGGCAAATGCCTTTACTTTAACCAAAAGTATGTCGATTTTCATTGATTGAAGAGGCCAATTTAAACAATTAATTGCCATTTATCAATTATTGTAAAATGCAATTGTTTTTTAGATATTTAGCATAATTAAAAACAGGGGTTTAATTTAAGCCGAATGGATATGATAAAAAATAACGATAAATTTTTATATTTTTTGAGTGTAAATTTTATAAGTGTTTGCATAAATTCATATATTCACATTTTCTTTTGGATGAATTATAGTTGTTTAAAGCTTTTTAAGCACTTAAGTGTTTGTAAAATTAAATCTCTTTATTGACAAGTGAAAGGCGTCAAAGTACATAATTGCTATTAAAATAGCGTACTAATAAACTACTAACATTATTGTAAATGTTATAATCAATACAGAAAATAATAATAAATCTCTTCTATTATAGAGAACGGTTTAGAATCGATGTCATCACGCAGCACGCAGTTACGGATTGCTGAATATATATGGTTTTAAGATATTTATTTTCCATAAAAAGACAACGTCACTTACATGGAAACAAAAAATTAAAGTAATACTTAGTGACCGTAATCTATAACGAGTTATTACTTTTTTATTTACCCATTTAATGTATGTACTTCTAAAGTACAGTTTTGAATAATATGTTCCAATGCTTTAGGATATATTTAATCTTTTAGGATTATAAGAAGCTTAGAAGAATTTTATTTACTTGATATTTATGGTCAAAGTAAAAACTACTACCGGCTCGGATAATAAAATACCCTGAGCCGAGATAAAAAGGCGAAGGAAACTTTAAATTTTGGATAAAACAAAGATATAGCTACGAGGCTACCCTTTCATATTACGATGATTTTCTTCACCATGGGACATGAAATGAACGGTAACCGTAAATTCATACGCACAAGATTAAGATTTTCTATTTACTAAGACATTTCGGTTCTTACCTTTTCATCAAGCGACAACTTGATTTTAAAAAACTTCAAATCTTCAATTAGATGCAGTTTTAAAAATATATCAACTTAATTATTCTGACGTACAAATTGTAAGCTTTTTTCAAACTACTATAGTATTTATTTCAGAAAAAAATACTACAGACGAAAAGGCTATATTTTCGAAAAAGTATTCCCACTACAATAAAATAAAAAAAACGTTGGATTTTTCCGCGTTACTCGACTTAAAATGAAAGTAAATATAAACACGATATAAATACACGACGTATAGTTATCGATGGATTACAAACATATATATGATAAGCCATACGTTATTATTGGATACGTTTAAAATCATTTAATTCAAAGTCCAATTCTATGTGATATTTTATAATATGAAATAATTTACTCACGTATATTTATCACTTCATTAAATTAAGAATAACACATCGTTAAATACAAACGGACAAATAAACTTTTCAAATAAAGCTACTGAATTGTTGACATAGGCTTATTTTATATTATACATACCTACTACACATAAACCTGTAGGTATTTGTGCCAAAAAGCAAGACGTATCTTAAATCGGTAGTCAAAAAGAAATAAAAAATTAGATAAACGTCTGTGTATTATTTATTTGATGTCTGTAATGTGGCCGTGACGATGAGGATCATACAGGAGTCAGAACACGTAAATAATAAAACAAAAAAGTTTTGCCAGTATCGCCAGTATTTCAAACTTCTAATGCACATATGTATTTTCTTGGTAGTAGAGCTATGTTCAAGCATGTCAATAATAAATAATTAGTATTGTTGTGTAATGCGTTCTAACAACTAGGCCATCTCAGCTTTTTTGTTATGTTCCGCTTTTGGCCGGAGTAACTACAAGTACCAAGAATATTACATCTTAGTTCCTAGTGTTGGTAACGCACTAGCGATGTAAGAGATGGTTAATATTTCTTACAGTGTCAATATGTATGTGCTGGTAATGGTAATGGTCAAACCATTAGATGGCCCATTTGGCCGTCCTAGATTTTATATTAAAAAAAAAAATAAACTTGTACGTAGGAATGCAACAATACTTATTTTTTGACAGTTTTAATCATAATAAAAATTTACTTATAATATCATCTCGTTAAATACAAATAAAACAGCAAATGTAATGCAAATATTTTATTTAAGTTTTCAATTCATTTAAATTAAAGGTTTTAATAAAAAAAAATATCTAATATCAAATTACAATGCTTAGGTAGGTATTAATTATTACTAGGCTGTTTCTGGTCCATATTAAAAATTGAGAGACAGATTCTTATCATTAATAGGTCATAAAGGAAAATACAAGCTAATTATAGGTGGGTCAAACTTATAGATTAAAAAACTATTTAAAGTAGAATAAATTCATATTTATTATTTTGTAAAACCTGTTACAGAATATATGTCAAAAACATATTACTAAGACTTTGAATGAAGTAAAGTTACGAAACAGTAATGAATCAAAAACTGTTTAAAGTAGTTATAGTGAAATAAACACGACAATAAAAAACTTCTGAAATATGAATGAACTTGATAATATAATAACTTTTAAAGACTAACAATAAACCTTCAAATCTCCCAAAAATGAAACGGTCAATGATAAGTGCGCTAAAAACACTAAATGTCATTGATAAGGCAAGAGCAGTTCACAATAAAAACTAAGAATTATGTTCGAAATTGTACCCTGCATGTTAAGTAAAAATTTATGTATAATTCAAAAACCTTTAACAATATGAAAATATTTGTAATTGACAAAAATTTAAAAACACCTTAAAGTTCTGGTGTTTAATTAGGAGCAATACAATATTGCAATGTGTCCCATCAATGAGATGTAAAATGTCATAGTAAAATCTCATTATAAGGAAAATTCTCTTAAAATATTTAAGAATAACTTACATCATGGGTAACATTTTCGACAGTGTCGTATACAATTACATAGAAAACAAAGAGTATATTAATTCGCTAAAACCATTAAGTCAGCATTCAATGCTACTTTCCTTTCCAACTTCAAGTCAACCAAGACTTCAGTCCATGACTCCGTCAGAAGCCTTTTCGCGACTTGCGGAAAGACAACAAACCCCTTCGAGGAGTAAACGAGACCAAAAGTTTAATCGTTTTGATAAATCATATGCTGAGCGATGGTCGTTTCTTTCTTACGCTTTTGTTACTCAAGCCGAGGATTGTACCAATTACCTGCGTAAAGAGATAACATAGTAATTATACGTTAATTTAATGATTTTTTTAAATGTTTTGATTGCCTATTAAAAATATAGACTAATCGGTGTGTTCTACATTGTCGAACGATATACATAAATTAAATTTGGCCTGAATCAGACCGCTTGCGAAATGTCACAGTATAATTTAATTGACTGCCTAGACTGTTTGTAAAAATATTAGTCATTATTTTCCATGTTGAATTTTAATAAATTTACAACAAACTAATTTTTTAACGCATAACGCATTTTTTTACTAATTATGTAACTATTTTTGTTAAAATAGTACCTTTGATACAGAATAAGCAGCAAGCTTGCGACGTGGAGTAGGCAAGAGCATGGCAAGCGCTCGCGCCTCCCGCAACAATGCGTGGAAAGCAAGCGCGGCGCCCGCGCACGATTCCGCCGCTGACACTTCATAAAACTGACACCCAAATCTCAATGACATTTCTTGTCCTTCTTCTGTCTTCACAACTCTATTTAAATAAAAATAATAAATTACACATAAAAATATCGATACTTAAAAATGTCGTACATAAATAATTACTTAAGAATATTTCTTTCAATATTATATTACAAATTATGTAATCAAATGTAAATCGTCGAAAATTAAAATAACGTAGGTACATAATAAAGTAGTGTAACGTAACCTTACACTTTAAAAAAGCTTAAAATACTTCATTAAGTTCTAAACTATCAGTATCATATTTTTAAAAGTTTGCTAATATAATAACACCTTATTTTCAACTTTCATTTTTTGTCACACTGCGTCAATAACGTTATGTGCTTATTTAGAACGGTGTGTTTATAATTCTTGGTATTGAGCTACCATCACAGAAATGCAAGAAAGCGGCGCCACTATTCTTTAACCATTCACATAGCCCGTCGGTCGCTATGTAATACTACACAGTTCAAGTAAAAGTGGTATAACTACATAATAATGTCCCATAATAGCTATATTCTTCCAACCGTACTTGCATTTCATAATATTTACATGTATATCAAGTTGCGCCTTGTTACTCCACGGATGGAAATTTCTAAATGTTTCTAGTTAAGTAAATAATTTGCGTCTTGTTGGCAAATATTTACAAATAGTTTTTTGCTTCGTTACGTCGTAATAATTTAAATATAAGATGGAATAAAATTATCAACTTTGACTATTTATTTTGAATTATATTAATATAAATATTTAAACTACATCATAATTGTCAACGTCAATATGTATCTGTCATAAATTTAACTGCCTCGTTAGTCTAGTGGCTAATATATAAGGCTGCTGATTTCGACATCGTAAATTTAAATCCCAGACACTAACAGTAACATTACATTGGGATTTTCTGTCAAGAAAATTACAGTAGCAGCCCGGAGTTTGGAAGTTTGAAGCGTCACACTTTCGTGCTTCGGAAACTACGTGAAGTCATTGGTCAGTTTTGTCTCTGGTGGATCGCTAACCCAATGGATTATGAGTATGACGGATTTGAGAATGCAATTGTATGGCGCACACATGTAATATCTGCAGCTATAATTATAATATTTTTCTGTGCAGTAAATAGAATATATCAATGATGAAAAATTTTTTATAAAAATGATAACATAGTGGTACAACCGACAACGTAATACTGTTTTTGTTTCTCAACACTGTCAAATCTGTTCACAATATATTCCAATAAGTATTAATATCTTACCTGGCGTGCTCCAAGTCTCTCTTATTCCCAAGGAGAGTGACAGCAGAACATCCAGGTAGTCTAGTCCGTTCCAGGAGTGCTAGCAACTCAGCCGCAGCTAGAAATGAGCGTCGATCACACACAGAGTAAACTACTGCAAAAGCGTCACCCCAGCGAAGGTGCTCTGCTAAACAGCCCCGTTTCTGTTGATATAATAAAATAAATTGTTATAAGTTGATATAATTATGTATTTATCATCAATTAAAAAGGAAAATATAACTTATTTCTGTAAAAAAAAAAGTAATACTCACTGCACATCCACAAGTATCTAAAATCTCAACCTCTGATGTGACACCATCAAAAGCGACTCGATGCTGATATAAGAAATCTAAAAAAAAAACATTTTTTTAAATAAGCTAAGTAGTTAATGATATACGT
Source organism: Nymphalis io (assembly GCF_905147045.1). Classification (NCBI taxonomy): domain Eukaryota; kingdom Metazoa; phylum Arthropoda; class Insecta; order Lepidoptera; family Nymphalidae; genus Nymphalis; species Nymphalis io. The sequence continues at coordinate 7,661,228 of NC_065893.1, read as the reverse complement.
ATTATAATTATTTCGCAAAGTCTTATAACAGAATAACATTTTCGCAAGCGACCTTGTTGTGAAACATAAAAAGACCATAGTATTAATCACGGGATTGTAAAGGGAAAGGTTGTGATGTAACCTGCCGGGAATTTTAAATTTCCACGCAATCTTCTGAAAAGTCATTGTCCGAGTTAGTGGCGCCGGTCTCATCCAGCCTTGGCTACCGCTGATACACTTGCCAATTTCGCAAATAAACTATTGGCATCTGAAGCTTGGCAGAGTGTAAGGACTTATGTTCAGAAACAATTTGATACCTACCATTGATACTTCTTTGCAACTTTGAACGTAAAAAAGTTACATGATATTTTATACTCGGTCTGTACTTGATCTAATAAAGTCATAATAGTTCGAAGTCAATATTTTAACGGTAGAATTAAGGATAAGTTTTTATATACTTTTATTTATTTACCTTTTTACTTTTAAAAAATATAGGGATTTTTAAATAATAATATAAATATTACTTATATAATTATGGTAAGTTATTTTTTTATTAATAAAAATTAACTTACCACCAGTCGAACTATATTCTCCTATGTATCTTTTTGTAAGATAGCGAACCACCACAGCTGTAACAAAAAACAAACTTAATGAATATGTATAATGTATGTAATGTATGTGTGTACATATGTATATTCATATTAATTGTATTTTAAATCATTTTATTGGATATAGTAGCAAATTAAATGCAAGTTTGAAACAGAGAAAGCAATTAGCAACTTATTGGTAAAAGGTGCTACAAAAGTTTATTCTTGAATAAATTTATAGCTACAAGCCTCAATTAGAGGGAAAGCAGACAAAGGACTCATTAACACGAATGGTTAAATTGACTAATCCGATATAAAACGATGTCTAATACAATTGACAAGTCAATAATGTTATCCCATAATATTTGATACTAGATATATTATTTGACATCTGGTTGGTCTTATGGATAATTCTAATGGTACAAATCTGTAGATCCTGGTTTCGAGTATATGGCTAGGATTTTACTGTCAATAAATTGTCAGTAGCAGCCCAGAGATAGGAAATTGGCATTTACTTTCCCGTGACTCCGACAGTTCGTGACACGTGTCGGATTTCCGTCATTTCTGGAGTACACCTGTGCTTGTGCACTATAATGTATCTTGCGAACTCAGACTAACTACTATGGACTAGTCCACTGTGGTCGAAATTCGGTCAGAAATACATTATGACTATTATCTGACACGACAAAAATTATAACAAAGACGTAATTTCATCATTTAAATTAAAAGATATTTTGTTAACCTAACAAAGATAGTATGCAACATTATTGGACTGTTACGATGTTGTTATTTTAAATTAGTATCAAGAATATTGATTAGACTAAATTAATAAAATACGACACCAAAAAGTAATAGCTGGTTAATGTCCACATATTCAACCACGATACTCCGATAGGGTTGTGGCTGGTGGGTACGTTAGAATTCATGCAGATTCCTTATGATGTTTACCTTCATCGAATTATAAAAACAAAGTAGGTACATGAAAACTTAGTGGTGCTATCCCGGGCTTGTCTTCGCATCTTGGATCTTAAGTATGTTTATTATATCAAGAATTAACCCTTAAATATGTTGAAAAATTTAAGTCTTATAAAAGATAATAGTTGCTGTGTCATTCACGAATTCTTTATTCATTAGTTAACAAATACGTTTTAAATGTGGCTAAAGGCACCATGTCTCAATACTAAAAATGATAACAATACGTCAATTGCAGTTAACTCTTGTATCGAAACAGTTGCTGCAATAGAGTTGGATAAGGAAAATAAATTCTTCACCTAATCCTTTCATTACGGCACGTCAGTATTATCATCTTTGCTTGCTCCGCTTACATTTTGATCACGATAAATAATTGCAAACAAAATTAAGATTTGTTGTTCAATAGAAACTAGATAAAGAAAAGACAGATCTAGACAATCTATGATTCGTAGATCAATGAAAAGGAAGGAATTTTTTTTGGCTCGGTATACGGTGAACTTTTTTATATGTAACATTTGAGAAATCGTTGTCTTTTATGTTATATTTGTATATAAAGTTAACAAATGACTTCTTTGAAATTGCAAAAATGTTGAAACACACATTTAATAAATTCTATTAGAATATAACTTTAGAACAATTTCAATCAATTCAGCCCCATGTATATTATCTCCAATATTAAATTTTATCGGAATAACCTCGAAACCACATTAGCACAATAATGTTGTTACTTAATTTTTTAATTTAATTTAAAAAAAACAACACTAGACCAACGAGGCAGTCGTTGGTCTAGTGGCGTAATAGTAGTCATCAATGATATTATATGAACAAAGTCATATGAAATAGTCACAAGATGATATTTGCCCATATAAACGTTGTTTAGTTTGTTTTTTTTTTTCTCTTTCTGTCATAATGAACTTATGAATAATTTGGCTATAACTTATCAATAAAAGAAGAAGATACCGCATAGCTTAACTTATCATCACCCAAATAATATGAATATGAATAATAAGCGGCTGTTAAGTTTTAATAAAACATATCTTAAATACAAACCAAAAATTATAATAATTATATTAATCGAATTCGCACAACAATAAATGAAACTAGTTACATGGAAGGTAAATCGAAACTTGTTCAGATATTTTTGCCTTATTAAAATTATAGCAACAAATTATAATTGGATTTTATTTTAAAAGTAAGATAATGAATTAATCAAAGTTTCGTAAAAGTAATATATTACAATCAAACAACTTGTCTTGTTATCAAAACATGCAAAATAAACTTCAACTTGATCTGAAAGACCAATTAAACTAACAAGCACTTTCACTGCTGATAAGCGTCAGTTCAAGGTAACCAAATAATATTTTTTAAGCGAAGGAAAATATGTGCGAAAATTAATATTTTTATATTGATGTTTTTTGTTAATCTTAAGTCCAATAGTTATATTTCGCCCGAGATAATTATTTTTTTCTCAATTCAACAGTATAATCTTAATTGAACAAAAAAATAGAACATAAATGAAAATACTAACGTAGACTATCATGTGAAGGGAATCATGAAAATCGTATTAATTCCCAGAACACACCGGAATGGTAACGGTAACGAGGTCTATAACGGTATCACGTGAAACAAGGCGAATTTAAGTGATCATGTTTACTGAATACGGTAAACGGTAGCTGAAGCTATACGTTAATTAAGAGAATCGGATGAGGTGATCGAGATGTAATCCCACATGTCTGCCTGCCACCTGTTAATTGGACCAAACTTTATTTAAATCATTATTGTTTCAGTTCTTAAAAAAAGGATTCGAATTAGCTTTCTCCCAAAACAGCACACGCGTGACCTACTAATTTTAAATTTCTCTGCCTGTAAATATTGACAGTGATATGTTTCTAAACAATGAAGTTTGACTGCATGACCTGGAAATCCAGAAATCTGAATGCTATTATTACACGTCAACTACGCATCAAAATTATAGACAATTAACTTTTAATAAAGCGCTGCTCATTCGTGATTAGGCACACTTCTTTTTCTTACGCTAGTAACATTTTTAAAACGATTCATCGTTGAGATTCTAACATTGAAAACAAATAAGTTCTTTGAATTTTCTCATTATATTTTTAGCATGTTGATCTGGTAAGCAACGTAACGTTAAATTATTTCACATGATATTTTGTAAAGTCGCCATCTGACGCGACGCACTAAATATCGCTTAAGATTAGGCGGATGAGTAAATGTGAGTTGTAGAGACGGGTGTCCCAGCAGACGGTCGGTAGGGTGACTCACGGCGTCTGTCAGTGGCCGGTGGCATGCGGCTGCGGCTACTATGGCATACTATAAATATAACTGCAACTGGCATTTGGACGTTCTCGATCTACGATCCCAAAACGCAATTTGCGAGTTTTATGTCGTGTACAATACACGGCCTCAATTTGATAACTATTTGTATCATGATATATGAAGTTAGAAATGGATCATCGGCATACTGTACTATTAGTTTATTTTATTAGACGTTAGTAAATTTTAGTACTTAAACTTTTATGAGCAGAAGAATATATTATATTACACTTATTATTAGCCTTGCGATTTCTTTAATTTAATTATATTGCATTTATTAATGATCAATATCTTGCTCAGGAAGTTTTATTTGAACTAATATTACATACTTTCGAAAATAGATAAGAATCATAATTAATAATACGATTTGACATATCGCTTTTGGAGGCAGATACTTTTCAAATGAATAGCATAAATTATATATAGTGACATGATATACGTATTTTTTTTTAAGTTTTATAGTAAATGTTAGCTTCAATTACGGATCGATTACATTTTTACGTTATAACATCGATTGCTTAAATTATAGCAAATATTTTAATTTAGAAGCAATATTAAACCGTGCGTAACGTTTCAAACAAATAAATTATTTGTATTGCCAGTATCGTGGGAAAAATTTGCTATCGCTAAATACTTTCAATCTTTGCAATAGTTACTTAATCGATGGCGACATCAGTCAAAGCATCTTATTCAATATATCTTAATTGTTATGTTAATGCGTTGAGTGTTTCCAAGACGACATCCGAATACAACTACGATAAATCAATTTCACTCGCTAGCTTTCGCTGACTTATTGTTTATACTTTCTATTGCATAGGCAACATTATTTATTATCGAATAGCAACATTTCACGGATTATTCAACAATTATGTTAGGCGATTTATTAATGGTTGTATGGACCTTAATTAATTCCATAACACTTATAACAATCGTATCACGTATATTGACGATGTATTTCGCAATGTGGATATTTTCATTTGATTGAATAAGCCACGATCTGTTCGTTTGTGGGAAGAGATAATGTTAATGTTTCATTCATATGGTCGTTAAGATAAATTACAAATATAATATATTCGATTCATCAATTGTTTCTTTTCTCTCTAAATGAGAAGGTGAATTGTCTTTACTTTCAAAATTACTTTCAAATTTGTGGCAGAGTATTTAACAACTTAATGTCTTTTCATTAATTAAATAATGCCAATGTTATTTACGCAACTGTTATAATAAATTTGTAGCTGAATCAATAAAATGAGACAATACTTTAAAATCGATTAAAAGGGTAAACTGTCGTTAAATTTGCCTTTTAATATAAACATTTTATTATAAATATTAATTTATAACTTTAGTGGTTAATTTATATCGACTTTATTATAATTAAAGTTTTTTTTTTTAATTTCTCACGGTACTCAACTCAAATAATAATGACATTTTGCAAATAAAAATATCAACCTAAATCCTATTGACAGTTTGTTCACGTCCACGTTATCATATCGATATCAATGTTTCACCCGTTAATTCTATTAAAACTTTTAGGTTACCTAGAATGCCCTGTTTGCTTAGATATTGTTACTTTAATACCTAATAAGGTTAGTATCACACGACACGGTATCTCAAAACACGAACATCTCCATCATATCTTCTCTTAATCCGTTGCAAATTATATTTTTTCCTTCCCTGCTTTCTCTTGTCTGCCTAACAGTAAAGTTTAATTGCAATCACAGATCTTTAAATCGTTAATTTAAACGCATCCGCTATACTCACAAATAAAAACGCATTTCATTTTTTTTAAATGACAAATTAATTTGTATTATCTATTAACTCCTTTTAAAAATAATAAAGCTACGAATCGTAGTGAAGAATTGTTAAGAAGTTAAATAAAATTTAATTTAAAATTAAATTTGTAAGATTATCTTAGCTCTTGAAATGATGCGTATAGAGGGGTCTATTTCGCGTAGGTATACATTTCATAGGACTTAGGAAGAACTCATGCTCATCAATACTAACTACAATAGGTATTATAATAAGTAGGTAGGAACAAAGTTAATTATACCATAAAGTATATTTTTTTGGCTGAAAATCGAGTGTCCCCCACGTGGGGTTGCTCGCCGGTCACCAAGACGCCTAATGCGCTCCGAAAATCGGAATACCCGCTAAAAAACCAGCGTCTTTTCGAGGAGCGCCACAGGATCGCTAGCGCATGCTACCGTGACGCTCTGAAAGGTAACTTAAAACTTTACTTTAAGACTCGCTTGATATGTTTTATAATATAAAGCAATATTTTATAATCACTACACAAAACTTACTTACTTATGACTAACCAAATATTTTGATAAAATATACATCTAATTAAATATTACTCGAAGCGTAAATTAATCAATCGTTACACATGTTACTCAATAAATCTAGCGTCTAGTCTTACGGAAGCGAAAATGTTTATGATACACACGAGTTTGCGATATTGAGCACATTTTTACCATTAATTGAGGTTAGACATTTAGAATATATTCATGAGTTACGTACAACTCTTAAGTTGTTTTTATTTGGGTGTTACCAAACTAAAAAATTATAAATTTTATGTCACTGCTTGTTCATCTGTTCTGATATTACAATCGCTTCTAAATTAACTTCCCGATAAGATAAGAAATAAATAAAGATAGAAACTTCAAATTTTAACATAAAATAGTCTGTTTGTTTGTTTGTTTGGTATATATTTTGCACACAAATTCAACTATTTTCCCAACGGGCTAAAGAGTTGAAAATGACAAGTGAAATCGTTATTTTACAAGATTAGATTAAATTTAAAGCCACCGCCGGTTCGGAATGTAGATTCTACCGAGAAGAACCGGCAAGAATAATTAGTATTTACTTTATTTCGATAATCAAATTACATAGATGGTTAAATACAATTGAATTATTATTTATCCTGCATGAAAATCAACGATTACTAACTCTACAAATTTTATCCGTAAAATTTCACAAACGTTACACATACACTACGTTTTAAAAACGAACTAAGAAGTATAAAATAATTGTTCCTATTCCTATACTGATTCATAATTATGTGTTTTGAAAATGTGTGATAGTTTATTTTTATTACGTATGAGAATTCTTATAAGATTTAAAACAAAAACACATGCATTAGATAAAATAAATGATTGTTATTAAACTAGGTTTATTACGAATAGCTCACTTAGATTGTTAACAATTATATTCCACTGATACTGATATGATAATATCAAATGCTCTGTAGAGTTTGATTTATGTATTATTATTTATTAGTATGATATAAGTACCCGTAATTTACTTTTTTTTTTGTATTGAGTCTTTCAAGAAGTCTAAACCAATTAACATGAAACTACACGTCACGAACTTTTTAATTTTAGGATAGACATGGATTACGTCTTATTTCGTTCATATAGCTTATTATATCAACGTCATAAAAATATCAGTTATTTTGTGGAAAGCTACGAGTACGGAGTAATATGAATTCGGAGAAATTTTCCTAAAATAACTAACCTTATAGTATACCTTATAGGTTATATTTTTTAAATATGATCATAACGGTATATTTAACTTTACTGTTTTATTAAATTGGATTTAACCCCCAGACTTCTCGCGTCCAATGATTTTTAAAAAAACTAATAATATTGACACAGTCCGATACTTTCATTACTTATGTCGTGAACATACAGAAATTTAATAGAACTATTATATACGTGTATATATAATGGTAAATGTTTCTGAAACACAGTTACCTAGTTCAAGAGTTTTAGGCTTATGTAATTTGCATAACTGTTTTTTACCATCATATTTATGCTTTTTACATAGTAAACGTACATTTTAAATAAATAACTAACTGTACACGTTACTGCAATAACTACATTACCAGTGTCCTCATTATTTTTAATATAGGTATACCAAACTTTCGGTTTGTTTTTAATGTTCTATAAATATTCTATTAAAATTAATATTCTATATTATAAGTCAAGAAAATTACAACGAAAGGCGGTTGATATGAAAATATTTATTACACAACCGCCTTTTTAAAATCGAAAGTCTGAATAGATAATATTATCACAAAAACGAGGCAAATTCCACGCATGTATCGTAAAATTGCAAAAACTTTCTATTATATTATTTAATGTGTAATATTAAATACTAAAACATTTTAATTATTATAAAATTTATAATTTGAATTAGAGTGTCTGTATAATATAATTAATAATAAACTTAATATAATATATTATTAGTCAATCATTTTAATAACTGGTTTATCACGGCGAGTTTATAAACTCGAATCAGTTTCGATATCGAATCATTTTTGATACGCTTAAATCTAGTTTTCAGTAATTGATTATTACTTTAATTGGTCACATAAACTAAAACAAGCAAATCATTTTCGTACTGTGAAAACCGGTAGCTGAAGTTTAAAATCCATGAGTCAACGGTCTATGTATACTTGGTATAATAAACTCGTCGCCCCCTCAATGCGTTGATGTTTAATAATATCCCAAAACCCGAAGTGATATAATATGACTGCTAGGCCCGCATTCCTAGTGTTAATCGTTCTATTTTATAGGCCTTAGTACCCTTGTGCCACTCCGATTTACGCTTGAATGGTGCAATTTTTTTTTTAAATAAGACAATGTTCATTCCAGCGAGGAATCTCTCACTTCCCAATTAAATAACGCTTCGTTGAAGCGAAACCACAGGTAATTTTTTATCTTATTTTTACACCACAATTTAATTTTAATTAGAAAAAGTGTGCACAACAATAAAATAATAAATAAATAATATTTTTTACATTAAAATATGGTATATTTTTGTTGAAAACATTTTTAAATTATTATATCAATATCGCAAAGGGATAACAAATACAAAATTGCATTATAGCGCCACATTTAGTTTGCATTGCTCATTGTTTTTAAATCATAACAAATATTTACTATCTTGTTTACACAGCGATAATTCTATGGAATTAGCCGCCAGCCTATTGACACAATACTTCCTATCACAGGTATACGAGACATCAACTGACTGATAAGAATAACCCAGTGAACATTGAAGCATGCAGCGGCAACAAAGGTTGCTTTAAATAATATTGTTAATGTTAAATTAATATACAACTTTGTTTTGAACTCATGTAATTATTTTGAATTATTATATAAAGTAATTTATTATGGTGGCTTATCTGATATGATTTCAAATTATCAAGCGTTTAGTTAAATATATTATTAACATTTAATCAAAATCATGACTCCGTATGAGCGGAGTTGAAAGACAACTTAAACTTATATTTAAAACTTATTTAGCTGTTAGAAGCAACAAAAGGAAATACCATTATTTACATAAATTAAGAAATACATATAAGTAAGAAACTTGGATATATTTCCGATGCCACTGAACGAAAGACTTTAATTACTATTATTATTTACTAATTTAATTAATTACTAAAAACCTTAACAATCTGTTATTATGATGCTATTAAATTACATGTGTTTGATCCCAAAATAAATCAAAGCACCTTTCCCAGGCCATTAGAGGTAATTGATTTCGGCATCCTGACCAGGATCAGACAACAAAAAATAGTTTAAGGCGAGATTCTGAGGAGCGTCATTAAACTTATATTACCCGTCAAATCAATATACAAAAACGAACGACATCAGGAAGTCGTGATTATTCCATCAATATAAAGCAGCTTTTCTCTTAAATATATTTAGTAAAGGGACTCACCCGATTTACCGCAGCGTGCGCTGCCGAGGACCACCACTCTTATTCGATTAACTGTCATCTTCATTTGTCTTTAATCACTGCACTGTGGAATGTCTCAATGTGTCATTTAACGCGACTGTGATCAATAAATTTCAATATTTCTAAACGGATAGAACACGATCGTGTTGGCGCCAATCAGCTGTTGAAAGATGGCCGACGCACGCGCGCACAACGCACCTGCTAGTGAGCGACTGCAGCGACAAACCGAATTAGCGCATAGCGCAGTCGCAATACAATCATCACCACCTATCGAGTGAAAAGTAAATTATTTGAATAATATTTACTCTTAACTGTCACATACTTTACTTATATGTATTAAATTAACGAACACGATTAAGTACTCTCATTAATTGGTGATAACCAATGAAAATAAAATTAAAGAAAGTTGAAACTGTTAAGATGTAAAAATACTATGAAATATAATATATCAATTTTATAACATATTACTTCTTATATTTTTTAATCCTTTTAACGGCACTTTAATTGCTTAACATTAAATCTCTCAGAAGGAACATTAAGGCACACAAAAACTTATAAAAATGTAACATAAAAAATAGATCACGCAAAAAGTTTACAGTCCGTCCGTCACTGCGTCTTTAAAAACATTAATCTCGATAAGAACTCAATTAGCCAAATTAAAAATACAAATAATATTTGTGACAAGTTTGTCAGCAGACATTACGGTTATATTGAGCAGTGAGTGAACTTAATCCAGACGAATCTATGCCAATCTTCAATAAATAGCGTGCCTGCTCAATGGAAAAACGATAACGGTTTATCTTTGTCTTCAATACAAAATAATAATGTATTTTACTGTTTCGATATTATAATTATACATTATACGTGATTTACTGATATATTGTCTACTAGTCTTAGTTTTTTCAAATTATTTGTCTTTGTCAAATTATTCTCAATGTGGATGAAACAGCCTGGAGTTAGGAAGTAGGCAGTGTTCAACTCGTGTGTCTCGGAAAGCATATAAAGTCGTTGGTATAAATTTCAATGTACTTAAACTTTTATTTATATAACAGAATTGTAGTTTTTCTCATAATTAATACTCGTAGTTTCCAATACGGATATCTTTAAAAACGAGTTCTTGCAATAGTTTTTTTAAAACAAACATTTTACTTACCACAGTAATAAGAGACTTCTCTTTGTTCCGTGAAATTAAATACAAGTTAATGAAATAATTTTTAACCACAAATCCAAAATAAAATATTATAAATAAGAAAAGGACCGTCAAAAGAGAATGTTTTGTTTTATTTTAATAAGATCACTAAAGTAGTTTGCAGTGAAAGAATTTTAACAAGTTCTTTTAAACATTTTCTACTGTTCGGCCATTCTTTACGAGATCCTAATAGGTATCCAAAAATGTGACTCAAATATATTATGGTAATATAGAATCACATAAAATATACCTGTATTTAGTTTTACAATATTCTACCAAATGCCAATTCTGTTAATATTCGTAAGAATATTTTTTATTTTTCTGAACATTTTAATGCGAGATTACTAGTACTAGGTAAATTTATTGTTATGATGTTTAACTATAATATCGTCTATTAATTATACACATCAATATGTACGTAAAGTAGTGATTTTAGGTAAATGTGGTCCTGTCTGTTTAATATTAGTATGAATATATATATATATATATCTTACCGTTAAGGTACCGCAAGATATATATTCGCTAGATCGTTTTTTCTTCGACATGCTTTAGAAAATTGATCACGACGAAAATCTTTTATTTTAACGGGATATAAAACATATGTCCACCCTGAAGGTTCTTTCTAAATATCGGTGAAAGAATTTCTAAAATCGTATGAGTAGTTTCGTACAATTTCCAAGACTCAAAATTATATTATGCAAGCCGAGATGGCCTAGTGGTAAGAACGCGTGAATCTTAACCGATGATCGTGGGTGAACCCACGAACCCGGGCAAGCACCACTGAATTTTCATGTGCTTAATTTGTGTTTATAATTCATCTCGTGCTTAACGGTGAAGGAAAACATCGTGAGGAAACCTGCATGTGTCTAATTTCATTGAAATTCTGCCACATGTGTATTCTACCAACCCGCATTGGAGCAGCGTGGTGGAATAAGCTCCAAACCTTCTCCTCAAAAGGGAGAGGAGGCCTTAGCCCAGCAGTGGGACATTAACAGGCTGTTACTGTACTGTAAAATTATATATTTACAAACGTTACCTCATTATAACATAAGAATATAATAACAACGACAAAGGGGAAATATGCAACCAGATGATACCGCCTATAAACAATTATAAAATTATTAATAATTCTTAAATTCGTCAATTCGCTACCAACAATGGGCCTTTAATAAAATCTATCCGTTTTGCCAATAATTAAAATCTCTCACCCTGACAACCGTACCACAAATATGAGTAGTGTTTCCTACAGTAGATATTTAATTATATATAATTTCACTACTTATAAATTTTACATACAACTGTTCTAGATAACCTTATCTAGAGCAGTTTTATGTAAAATTTATACGACAGTTAAAATATTTTACATGTAACATTTCAATTTATTTTGTACGTTTTAATAAAAAAGTGGACAACAACATGCGGGCAGACGACACCTGTGGAGATTGTACGTCTTCTCTGCGGTTTTAAAGACCCTTCAAACCACCCTTCATTTATTTTTATACTGCAAAAACTTCAAATCGGTTGTTAAAAGAAACTTTTAAATTAAAATACATATAATATTGTTATAACATATATAAATGAGAAAATATGGCTCAGTGAATAGTACAAGTAGATCTTAAATCTTTCAAAGGTCGCTGGATAAATTTTTTAATTTACGGGCTGATATTTTACATTACTTGTTATAAAGGTACAATCATTTGATTTAATTTTATATACTACTACTTTTATAAAGTGTATACTTTTTAAATAAACTCATGTTTTACTCAATGTTAGACAGTTAATACGAATATTTCCCATTATTTATTTTTATATACATATAGCTAATGCAAATAAAATAAAAATATTTAAAATAATTTCAACTAAACTAATTGATGTTACTAAAATATAACGGATAACGTATTAAGTTTTAGTAATTATGCGCATTAATAGTCCAACAATTGTTTACCAATCTTCAAAGAAGTATTATACTGCTTACATGATTGGACTCATCGCGACGCGCGACGTGACGGATGCGACACCACGGCTACTGTTACAAAGCCAAAGATATTTGGTAGCCATACCGACATTCAATACTTGATATTTTTATTTCTTATTTTTACTTCTTATATAAAATAAAGTTTCGTTAAACTGCATCTCATTACTGTTCTAAATACCGATGATTATCCTTCAAATGTTTAATATTTATTACCAATTCGAAAATTGCAATGGATACGTACGCGTTTTTTATAATGATTAATATAATATAAATAAAGCAACTAATATTAGCTGAAATACTTCATAAATCCTATTACTCTGTATCAGACGATGTAGCTGGGAAAAAATATATGTATTGATATACAGACTGCAACTTTTCATTATTTTTTTTAAATAAAGTAGGTAATTACGGCATATCTTGATGTCACTTCTCAGTAGAACGAAGAGCTTGAAGCGATCTTGGTATATATGTATATGAACAATAGATAATCGTTCAAATACATATATATCATAATTATTAAAGTCACGTGACACATTTCAACACTACATATTCTAAATATTAATAATTTCCTCCAGACCAATTTCGGCCACGGTGGCCAATCTCAAGGCAGATTAGCCAACTGCGCAGGAGATATTATGGTGCACAAGTGTGTGCGTAAACACAGGTGCACTCTCTTTTCCCTCAGTCTCATAATCCGATGGGACTGCAATCCGACACGACCGGAAAGAGTTCAGGCGCAGGACCAATGGCTTCACGTGCTTTCCGAAGCACGGGAGTGTACACACTTCCAACTTCCAGACTCCAGGATGCTCCTGCGAATTTTCTGACAAAAAAATCCAATAACTTCTTATTGGCGCGACCTGGGAATTGAACCCAGGATCTCCGGGTCTACGGCCTTACATCAAGCGAATAGACCAACGAGGCAGAATTTTATATTATATTCTAAATATTATTGTATATAGTTACATTAAATACGATAAATATACTTTGGTTTTTTAATAAGGTTACATTCAAATGTGTGATTCAAATCAACACACTTGTGAGCAATTATTATCGGTTCGCAAATTTTTTAAGAAAACACTACACTGTAATATTGTTATTTTCACGGATACTTGTCGAGAAGTATTGTGAAACGACTTCTGAGTAAGAGATGGAAAATAATATACATTTGTTAAATTTAAGTAAACCTATATTGAGTTCAGCTTGAATTTAATTTAGCTTAGCATATTTTAATAGGGTTACGTATAGCAAAATGTTGAAAGCTACTTTACCGTCAAATTTAAACGAATTTTCTCCTCACCGATTGATCAGACAAGACGCATTTTTTTATTTTCTTAATTATCCACAAACATCAAATTAAGGTCAAAAAAAGTGCAAAACTTTGTAAGGTAGTTCTGAGAGTTGCCCTAATTTTACTTTCGAGTTTTTGCGAACAGGTCATCGTATACGCATTTATCTCCATCAGTCAATTATGAAGCAAATTCACATAAAACGAAAATCGTAAAATTTCGTTTGTCCATAAAATAAATAACATATTTATGTTTAAGTACAATAAATATTTATACATTTAAAATGATTTATTTTAAGAATGCTTGTCACGCCAATTTAAAGTCTAAATTTAACGCTGGTGAAACTGATACTTACATAATGTATTTTAAAACCTCCTCTGTATGTTTAATGTATATTAGTTCAGATGTTTTTTAAGTTAGGCATTGCAAAAAAAATCGTCTCTATTTCATTATATAGTATATATTTTGGTAAAGTCTAGTAATAGCATATATAATGGATATTCATGCGAATATTTACTCTAGCATGACCTTTATTTATTTAACGGCTTAGTAGTAGTTAAGTATAATTTACCGATATTTTCATTAAAATATTATTTGGAAAGACAATTCCATGCATATGAGCTTGTATTACTAAAGTGAATTAAATTCCTTCCAACTTTTGATTTTCCTTATAAAATCAAGTAATCACTTGAGGCATAGCCAATCATCAATCTATCTACTATATGAAACTTACTGACATGAACCCTTGTTTGGAATGCTTTTACTGGTAGGTCTTGCCTCCATATTAGAGTTGACTTATACGTAGGTACAAGGTAGTTGAGACTACGTGTTTAGATGATAGATGTACTTTACAAAAATTACCTTAATCAGATCTTACGACGCCCACGGGTTGTGATGGTAAAGATTTATTCTATTCTGCTAAGGACAATAATTGTTCATCAAAACTATTTATAAATAATAATAATCAACGAAAGTAAACAACCAAATATAGAAAAACTTTGTATGTTTTATGAAATATTAAAACGGAAAACCCTATCACATAATCGCAATTATAATAGATTGTTAAACCATACAATTTCAATCCCATATTGCAATTTAAATAAAAAATAAACATAATTTGCTAATTTTGTTAGCGTCGTTAATATTCTATTAATCGTAAAAGTAGATACTGAGTAGCGAAATATGAACCAATTTAAGTCAAGGATAAACTCGGTTCTAATGTTTACGTCACTTCGAACCAAGATTTGAATATCAATTCATCTGCGTATTAGCAAGAAAGTTAAGACATAAAATTGCAAAAGAAAGTAAGGCTAGACTAGAATAATTTTATTATAATTTATTGTCCGTCACTAATATTTTAGCAACGAAATCAATAAAAGCTATAAATAACTCAACTCAGTTATATTAAGTGAAAGGATTAATTAAAGAGCATTTAAATTTTTTTTTTTCGTTTTTATCTACATTCTCATTGTTTACAAAACATGATACTAACATTATTAAATATTATAAAATAAGATTGTCACGTATTTTCATCCGTTGATTTTTTTAATTCTACTGTATTTACAATATTTATTACAGTAAATAAAATCGCTATTTAATAAAAATATTGTAATATATCTTAAAATCAAAATAGACTTTATTAAAGGCTTTTTCGGCTTCTACAAGCACTTTGAATCGTAATTTTAACTTAGAAAAACTTAGTGGTTACTTTTAATTAAATAACATCAGGTAATGCGCGTGGTAATAAGGCTATGCAAGTTAGCGCTGCCAAATATATAGTAGATAAAATAAATCATTGTATGTAAACTTTTATAACATTTATAATAGTTTTCTTTAGCTCAATCAATTTGTCACAACGTTTTCTGTAATATGACATCAATAGCAAAAAACTTTTTTCAATAACAAAAGAATTAGTTTCAAAATAAATATTTTATGTACTGTATTTAAATGACAAAGACAGAAAAATTATCGTAAAGTATAACATGAAATGCACGCTTATCACGTCAATTGTCTAAATTTGAAGCGAGTGAAAATGCGAAGCGCAGCTACTTATATAATAATATTACAATATATATATAAACCATCTCCGAAACGCGCTGCATGTTCTAGTATAAAATTTATATAAAATATAGGTATAACAGTTTTTTGCAGTAAGGCATTACAAATATCTCATCATTTATTAGTACATATTTATATTTAGTTTGATATCCCATTTGCGTTTTTGATTATATGGTATAATATTATCTACATCAAAAATGCAATATGCATTTAATGCATAATGGATTTCTTTATATAATATAATAAACACGGAGATGTAATATACACTGTAAAAGTACTTGTAATAAATCGTACCGGCTCGACGTACAAAATAATCAATATATTGAAATGTCAAATGTAGTATTTTGAAGTTCATTGACTAAGCTACGCTCAAAGCAATTTTGTCATTGACGTATTACATTCTTCCGCTAGTAGCGTGTTATATAACGACTGTATTATAAGTAACTTACGATAAAGCATGATCTTTGTACTGTGTGCGTCATTTAATGTACTCGCCAATGTAGTCGTTTATTCATAACGAAATGCGTCATAAAATAAAATCAATAAAAAGAAATTTGTTTCATAATAACACTATTATAAAATGTACACACGGACTCCGTCATATCCGCGATTTCTCTATAGCGTTCAATATGAAGGAAATTAGTAAATTGATTTGAATAGTTGTTGTTATATTGCAGCTAACATTACAAGAGTACTTTCTACGAATAAAATTAATGGTATTACAAAAGGAAGAAATTTTTAAAACGAAACGAAAACGAGTTCAACATTCTTATGGGTCAAGATGACTTGCTGTTTTGAAATTACTCCTGATTCTAATAATTTATAATATGTAATGATAAAACACATATAATAAAAAGTTTTTGCATGAATTATATTTTAATTAGTCGATTTGCACCTAAAATTATTTTATCCTTATGCTTATTCTAAATATAACTAGCTGTACGTGTGGAAGATTTTCATCTGACACATGCAAGTTTCCTCACAATTGTTTCCTTCATCGCTGAGCAACAAATAATTTATAAACACAAAATAAGTAATGAAAATACAACCAGAAATTATTTGGTTAAAATTCACGTGTTGTACTTAAATTACTTGGCCATCTCCGCTCAATATACTAAAAAAGAATTAACTACTTACATGTTGGTAGAACTCCTGTTATTTCGTTTTTAAAATAGCTCAAAGAAACCGCTAACGCACGACACATTTTGCAGTATATATTTAATCAAAATGTCATATGTAGTGACTTTAAAAAAACTGTAATTAGCTCACGTGAAGAGCCTCAAGTAATGCGTTGATCTCACGCGATGCAGTTTCGTTACATTCGCAACACAATGTCTTTGAAATTATATTGCCAAGCGTAACATTATATTTAATACTTGAATCGAACATAAGATTAATATCTCACATACAAAAAGTTAAAACCAGTCTCATAAAAGTAATTACTTGTCATATCAAAGTCAGTTTTTGAATTAGGTCTGTTGAATTTTCAGACGCTTATTTTAAGAAAATACAATTAAATGTTGGTGTTCGTTTGTAATAAAATACGTACAGAGCGTTTTTATTTACAAATTACTGCTTCTATTGAAGCCCTGATTTTGATTTTCATATATTATTCCTGCATTTCCTGCACATTCCTCTAAATGTACAGTACATTTAGAAGAATGTGCATATAAAAAATAATAATAATGTTTTCGAATATTACTGTTAATTTAATAATAACTCAAGAGTGCTCAGAATTAACACGTCCGTATTATATAATACTTATGTTATTTATTGCGGAATTCTCGACATATTACGAGAAGACTTGGAGGCTTGATTAGTGAATAATAATAAAACTACAAAAACATATTTTACGGAGAAAGTATGGAACTTAATTCGTAAAATTCAAAGTAAATATTCAGTACGAGATACTGCAAGTTGTTCTACAGTACATATGGATTATAAATTTCAGTTTTACATTTTCAAATAAATATCAAAGAGGATGAGTACTTTTTGCACACAAACATAAACGGTATTAATTGTCTTGATTTAAAATAAAATGATCAATACTATGAATTCCAGTATCTAATTTTTATTTAACACTTTTAACTATTTAGTTCCAATACGAGTCATTTTGTAAAACGGCAAATGTGACATACATTTTCGATGTATACGATAACCATATTTTCAGCGTAGATTAGATAGACAGTGAGCGCGCAAACAGAAATAATAATTAACGAAATACCTCTCTCTTTTTCTAACAATAGGTGCCGTGGATTACATAATCATACATTTTTGAAGCCACGACATTCCAGATACTATATAGGAAATAGATACATAACTCCAATCTACGTATTTTCAATGACTTATAAATGTCGATTCTAAGTATTTACTTAAAAACAAGCATTCAAAATTTCTTGTCTATGCTGTTGACCGTTAAGGAGGTTCTTTTTCTACATTTAATCCTAGGTCTAAAATAATCTAAGTCTTAATATAAACATGCGTGTTATCGGAACTGAACAATCGTGTAAAATTTCAACTCCGAAGGATAAGAGCAAGTGGTTTTCAGCTTGCAAGATTTGACCTAAACAAACTAACAACCAATGCAAGTAAAATAAAAGCTTGTAAAATAAGTCATTTGAGTAAACTGTAAACTTATTAAGATGTTACAAAAACGAAGGAAGTTATCTCATCTTTGACGGGTTTTCCAGGTCATATTTGTGTAAGAACCCTATGACTTCTCATGACGCAAGAAGGTCAGTATTTTATCTTCAACGCGCCTCGTAAAGATTCAAAAGGTTAACATTTATATACTATCAAAGGCTGACATAAATATTGCGAGCACAAGAAATATCTTTTTACTGACATTTCACTGTAACACAATACTGTTCGTTTTGTAATAATATGTATGATTTAAATTGAACTATAGACGTATAAAACGATCGATTAAAAAGTAGACAGTATATAGATATTTATAACAGATGTGAGGAGTATTTTAAGAAGTAACTTTTTAAGCACTGAAATTATATCTTAATTCAGAAAGTCCAATTTCTACACATATGATACCATATAATCAACGAAGGCAGAAAAAACCGCAATATATTTGCCAAGTCTTTTCTTATCATAAGATTATCTTTCTCAACATGCTCTTGTCTAGAATGGCTTTGCTTTTTCAAAAGATATTTATCAAAAGAAACATTACACTATGCGTGTGCGCAACAAGACTATAAATACGCAGGCGCCAGCGCAGGAAGAATCGACACTATCGCAAGACAGGCACCGCCCTTCAATCCTCTTGTTATCAATACAAAGTACAGCTGCAATAATACATTAAATCAGTATTATAATGTGAATAACACGTCATGACAATTGGGAATTTACTGCAGATTCTCTATACAATCCTTAATGATATCTTGTAACAAACATAAATGAATACGGATTTTTATATTATTTGATCATACGATATTTTTTTAATAAAGCTGACACAAAATATAGTAACAAAAATTAGGTAACTTAAGTTGCTTTGTATGACTTCATGATTATAATAATAATCTTTCTACCGTTTGTTGTTACCGTTAATTAAGTTCGTCTAATCCTTACTTACATAAAGTCGTTAAAACGACCAAAACATAAACTCTCATATAGGGTTTTTTTAGACGGCTTAAATTTCAACACTTATATAAAAAAATCTTTACGGACTTCCGCAGTTTCGAAGCGTAATTATGAAATCTGACCGTTCAAAAAACTATAACAAGAAAAAAATATATATCAAAAACGAGGTCTGTGCCATTTCAATTAGTCATGCGATTACTTCTTGTTACTCAATATCGTTTGGTAGAAAAACAAAGGGATACAATAAAATAATAAACAAGTAGCTGACGAAACGGTTTCTAACTCATGCTAGCTACGCTATCGGACGCTCTTTCTTAGAATGCAATCTATTAAAGTACCGAGTGAAGTATTTATTAATCGTATCAGGTTATTCAAGCAAAATGTTGAGCGCCATGTTTCTTAGAAGCTAATGACCGTTTCAAATGTGGGCTTTTTTGTAGTATATTGCTCGAATCAACATTCTTTGATGTGTGTCTCGGTGTCAAACACTACTATATTGATTGTACACACACTTGTTGTTGGAAGCAGGCTATTAATTCAAGTGTGCTTACCGAAAAAAGTGAAAACATCTTAGTAAATGACAAAAAGCTATAGAAATTACAGATTTCTATGACTTTGAACAAATGGGCTAACGGAAAACTTAAGTTTTTAAATACAGTCAGTTTTACTTTTTAACATTTTTTATGTAAAATGTGACTTTTAAAACATTCTAATTCATTTTTACTTACACTTGAACACAGTTGCACTTGAGTTGCACAGAGGAGAATTGGTTGTAGTTAATAGTACATTATCTAAGTGAGAGTAAAGCCGCGGGCCAAAGTTGTAACATAACATTAGAAGACATTTCACAAATCCGCAGAGGGTATCTCTAGTTTTATCGCTCTGGAGGGAAATGCAACCAAGAAATTATCTGATCCCTCCCATAACTTACTCTAAAATACTAAAATTGCTTTCAAGAAATCTCTTACTGCGATCTTCACGCTCTCTATGCTTATTATAATCCATTATGATACCAATAATAGCTGAATATTATTAGCATTCCTTTAACCATTTATCCTTATATCTAAATAGCCTTTCGGAAATGTATAATAAGCCAGCTTATAATTAAAAATTATAATCTTTAAATCATATGTTTAGAGCGTTTAATTCTCTAATTGGTCTAGTGGGTAGCTTGATCGGATGTAGCTATAAGGTTTGAACCGAACCAATAACCAAACCAAAAGAATTATTGGTCCATTTGCCAATGCAAATGGCCCACCTATGGTACCAACCACGGAAACAGAGATGCCATGTCCTTTGTGACAGTAATTACACTGGCTCTTACTTCCATCTCAGTCACTCTGAAATATATAACATACCTAAATGTCTAATACTCTAAATATTCATTATAAAGGTACACTTTAATTCAAATCAAATAAGTGTCCATACTATTTTATGTTTTGACGATACGATAATAATATATTAAAGATAAATAAATATCTTCAAGTTTGAATGTCATGTTAATGTATTTTTAACTTTCGCGAAGTACAAGACAGTATCGCTGTTTCAACAGTATGTACTATGTTATCGAGTCACGAAGCTGAAAGAAGACACGAGAACTGCTTTACTGGAACGATCGTTTACACTGTTGTTAGCAGTGAGAGGAACTTTCGGATAGGCGAGTGAATTGTATGGAATACTCTTAGTTCTATGCATCTTTCCTTGGTGTTTTTTGTTCAATGATTATGATAATATCATAAAGGTTGTTTATATGTTTATTTTTACTCCTTTCGATGTTTATTTAATGGTTGAATTTGTATTTTAAATATGTTTCATCGTGATTATACATTTTATCTACATGACTTAAATGGATAAATTTTGTATAAAGTTTGTATATTTAATGCAACATAAAACTCAGTGAGCGAATTAAATTTATTTTTATTTATTAATAAAGAGACATGAACAATATATATATATTACACTAATAAAAAACATACATGTATGTACACAACATTCCCCATTAACATTTTGTCATATAAACTTATTTTATAAGTATCTTATAATTTATACATAATATAGGAATAACATAACTAAACACAAAAATAACTTAATCATCTTTTAAATATGAAATACTTATATTTTTGACGTATATATAATACTTTAGCTTTTGTTTTTTAACTTATTTTTTGATGAGTTACATGCTTATACATACATTAGAATCTTGTTTTTAATCTGCATAGACGTCGTACAGTCAATATGTCAACGGAGAACCTTTATTTCATTTAAAATTAATAGTTTACAGCAAAATATAGTCTGACTCAAAATATGAATATAATTTGCATAAACTGACTCTGAACTTTCGACAACATTGAAATATGAGACTATTTAGTCAGAAGATCGTAGAAGTCTCAGGACTCGCATATACTTTCTTTTCACACGATGAATGATTCCAATTATCTGAGTATTGATAATACTGACATATTTAAAATAACGTAAATGAATAAGAAAATATCATTTACAAATGAACCGACATTACGTTACGATACGTATAAAATAAAATGAAATACGATTTTATTTTATTTTTTATTTTAAGTGACGCAAATACAAATACAAATACTGAATAATATTTTGATATTATTCTGTCTTTTTTTAAAATAAATAACGCACTGCGTCTGGGAAGATATAAAAAAACATTGTTATTAAATCGCAAGAAAATAATATTATGCACAAAGGTATATTAATAAAATTAAACAAATAAGAAGCAAGCACTAACAAGTTGGCGACTCTCATATTGTTTGTTCAGATAGTTTCGAAATCATTACATGTAAGAAAATAAACAATTGTACGAGTACCGATATTTCTTATTGGCTCAGAATCCGTTAGAGTTGCGAGGTGCGTCGGTGTCGGTGCGGGCGCTACAAAGAGTTCGTGTACCATAAATCCAAGAACCTGACCTTCCGCGCAGCCGGTGCATTGCGTCATTGCGTTAGCACCACTGTAAATAATGTTCGATCTGCATTGAGATACCTACCGACGGATGTTTTGAAACGAACTTGTTAAAGGTTACGCCAGTTGATGAAACATTTAACTCGATAAAAAAATAAACAAACCCAGTTGTATACATTGTGTTTTATCAATATTTGTCTCTGTTATGGAATATATTTTCGAAAAAGCAATATGCGGTCACTAGCACCAAGTAAATATAAACCTGGATGCACATGAATGTTAACTGATATTGAACTTCATACATTACTGGGTCTGGATGACAGTATGCCGAGAATATATTTCTACTTTTATATTTTTTTTTAGGAATAAACAACCTTATCGAATTAAATAAAAAGACAATGAAGTTTTCATTACGCTACTTCACGTCGGCTTAAATAGGTTTTATGAAGATATAATTTGTTCTCTAGGTATGAGAAAGGCCGAAGAACACGAAACATTTTCTTAGGTAATTGAATACGTAATTATAATGATATTCGTTTCCTCCGAAAAAAAAACTCGGGCGCGGCCCCCATTATCAGGGGACTCAGACTAACTAACTGCACAGGTGACATAATAAAGCACAATCGTGTGCGCAAACACAAGTGCACCCTCTATTTTCTTACTCACAATCTGACGGGACGGTAAACCAAGATGAGCAATATTTTTACATGATTTTCGAGGTACGGGTGTATAACCCATGTAAGCTTCTCCAACTATTAATACTATAAAAAACCAATGTTTTACGAAGGTGTAAAACTAATTAATTTAAATATATATTATTATAAAAGAAGTATTAATAGTAGGAGAAGCCTACAACCTGCCAACTTCATATACTCAGTATCTTTTCAAAGCCCCGATCCGCGATCCGGATCCCAGAATTGAAATCAGACCTCGGGGTCGCCACCCTTAGCTACTAGGCCAATGAGGTATTAAAAGTAAATACGTACAATAAGTGTCTACTTTTCTTCTTCTTTTGCAACATGTCGGTATTCCATCACCCACGCTAGACTTTAGCTTTACCCAGCAGTAGGGGAATTTACGCCCTATAATTATCACTTTACAGAAATACATATATATATGTATACATAAACATATATATCACTATATTTAATTAACAATAAATACTAAACGTAAAAAATAACAAATAATAATTTGACGAATCAATAATATAGAGATTCAGGACTTGTCCATTTCTTGCTTAACATGATTCTGCATTGAAAAAAGATGTAACTCATGCTAAATGACAAGCAAATATCCCTGAGCGATTACTCTGTCACTTTCTGCTCGCACTCAGACAGCATAAAGAAATAGGAGCTGGCTTATAATAAAATACGAGTAATGCATTTTATCTCCTTTTAATGGGCTTAAAACTAAATCGATTAAACTTTGCTCGACGCGATCGTATCTCAGTCGAAGTAGTTACACTGCAAAAATTAAAATTTAAATATGTAATGTATAATAAGTATAATATTTAAGACAAAAGAGAATTGAAAATTTCTCGAACATCATGATACGCTCTCAAATATTATTGTGTACGGTTTATTATAATTTATTATAATATTTATATGTTTTGACATAAAAAAATATAAACTACTTCATTAATACATAATAAAATTATGTTTAAAATTTGTATGAATAAAACATATTACAATATATAAGCAATATTTGCAAGAGTTTGTTGCTAGAGACAATATTTTCTCCACGTTTATCTGTAAAAATAAAATACACCAATACTTCAAATTATATATTAAACGAAACGTGAAATCCATTACGAATCATACCTTGCATGTCGTTAATCACCCTTAAGTCAGTAACGTAACGTGAAAATTTCAAAAACGATTAAATTCTGCCGAGTTATTCGAAGATCACTGTCAATTATGCAGTATTAAGTTGACCTTTGTATTGTAACAGCTTTTTCGTGTCTTTCCGCGGAGCCGTTAAACTTGTGACGTAATAAATTCGTAAGATATTCAGAACGTTACTCTCCGAAATAAATTTTATACCCCTGTTCTCGAGTACCGTTTTTCGTGCGATATCCAAGGACATATCTGAACAAGAATCTCGATTGTTACTCCACATTGTAAGCCGAAAGCGCTTACATGCACCAAAAAATGTTCCAGTAATTGGGTAGGTTGATTTTAACAGAAACATTCTCGCAAACAACAAGCTGAAATGGGAAAGATAAATTTAATTATCTGGAGAAAAAGTTGTTCGACATTATACCATTATTTTATATAAAAAGAAACACTACAGATTTCAGAATAATTGCTTGCTCTTAATTTAAAGCTTTTATCATAGCTCATACATATATAAAGAAAATAATTATTGCCCTTTATCAAAAGTGTAAAAGACAATTGTGTATTTAAAGATAATTATTAACTACAATTAAATCTTTTAATTAAGAAATGAATTTATTAATTTATATGCAAGCTTTTGTTCTAGATACCTAGCAATTTCTTGAAGCATAATTATGGAGTCCATATGCAATTGAATATTAAAATTATGATGGCACGAGGAAGCTATTTGTACCTGTCTCAAGATAGTCTTTATATGCGGCAGGTTACTATTATAATATCAAGATAGCGTCGTACCAATGCGGCAATACCGGCCCGGTTATTAATAAAGAACCATTGCCTCCCCCTTGTCCACAAGGACTTTACGAGCCTTAAATCAGATATTATTCATTTGAACATTATGGAACAAATACCCTATGGTTATTTTTATCCTCTTTTAATAAGAGCCGAGTTTCTTTATAATATTAACGTTGCTAGTTTAATAGATCTTTACTTTTTTATATTCAAGAAAATCTTTGTAGCACAAAAAATGTTTTTCAGTTTGCTTTAAAGCCTAACCTACTCAAATTAGCGACACAAAGTGCGAAAATTTTAAAGAAAGTTGTTAGCATTCTTCGATCGAATTTTGAAGAATGTCATTTACATTCTTCAAAATTACATCCTAATTGACCTCCAATAAATATCTTAACGGGTAACATTTTAACCGAAGAAAAAATATTAAAACCATATATTATTTTTCAACTACTTTGTTTTAGAAAAAGTTTTAAGCTACCTTATTCCAACACTATGTAAATCTAATTTGATTACACAATTATTTTACATAAATAATTAAATTTAATTTTATACACTAAGCATAAGCTTGCATTGTCGTCTTTCAATTTTATACAGCGCCATTCAAAGTCATTAAAAATAAAAATACTTAAGTAGTCACTTAAGTCTCAATACTTGCAGACCTAATTTAAAATTAGCTGGTGACCTACTCTATAAATGTTAAAGACAATTTAAGTATATTCATGCATTTAGGTCAATTTTAAGATTGGTAAGCAAATAAAAAAATGTATGTAAACTTGTATGAAGTTGTGTTTAAGCAGGAATAAAAAGGTTCGCAATATACGTAGTAGTATGTTAAGACATAAAATCAGAGAGCTATTATTAGCAAACCGATAGAATATTGCAGTCCTGACAGGAGGTCTGGAGATGTGATATTTAACAAGCTATTCATCGGCTTCAATAACGTCTGAACTCGCAACTCGAATGAACAGACATTGCATGAATCCTTGTTATAACTACACGAGCGACGAAAGTAAGTTATTTAAATACTTAAATAAACTTTTATTTTATATTTTTGTGGATATTTTTTTTATTTCAGTAAGATAATATTTGTAGAGTATATATATTGTAGTGTATGTAATTATTATGACCAAAAAGAGGTTACTGATATATTTAATTTTAAAAGAGTACATCAATATATCTAATCAAAAACTAATAATCAAATTATTACAACATTATATAAATTGTAGCAAAAACTATGCTTTACTCTGTCGCTCGTCTATGTCGTTCCCAGGACAACAAACGGCGGAACTGACAACGCCATCCAACTTCATCGCGACTGGCACTGACAAAGCGGCGCCATCAATGCCAGCGCCGGCCATTTGACCCCGAAGAGATGTAACATGACTAATGCCTTATACATTACCTACAAGCTCATTCCAATCGCAATACACAACTGTCATCCATGGACGTGGATAGACAGCGATCGTACATAAGCATGGTACTTTAATGATGTATCATTTTAGTTAGCATTGTCATGTCATATGAAAAAGCAATTAAAGTGCACGAGTCTACCCTCATAAGCTAAGCGAGCTATTTAATTGTTTCAAAATATATCTAGTTTCGTAACTTGTACGTATTCCACTTATGTATTTTACAAGCTTAAAGGTTTCCATAAATATTTATAAATTCAAAATAAGTTTATGCAATCCCTGTTTTGTTATTTTAACTACTGGTTATTAGAAAAGTTTTTAAAATTTAATATCAATAAAAAAAAAACGTGGTTACGTCTATAAATAGCAAGTTTTGCAATTTATACGTATGGGCCGCTATTTTATGTACAGGTATTAAAGATGTTATGATAAGGAATACTACGGGAATATTAAACATAAATAAAAATGATTCCCTTTCGAAACTCTAGTATATTATGAAAATGTATTTTTGTACGTACTTTTGCTATCTATGTTAAGCGTAGATCATTTACACCTAGAAGTTAAAGTTGTGCATAAATCACAAATAAATGCAGTATTTCACAATCAACATTTGCAAATACCTGAAAAAATATTATTTACGATTCAATCCTTGGCGTTTATTCAACTTTTAATATTATAATACGTGCAAAAGCTGACTCTTAAAATATTACTTTACATTTTGGTCCTGGTCTGAGCTATTAAATGTATTAACCTCGACTGATTAGAGACTTTACGACGCCTGCGTTGCGGTTCATTAATATAATGAGTGTTTTATGTGTAATAGAATATTATCTCACTTAATCTTTCAGGAAACGACGCCAGTACATTGGCGGTTGTATGAAACTTGCATAATGTCTCATAGCCAGCCGTGACTACTGACAGTCGCTGTGGGCCCGTGTCCACACACGTTGGCACACCCTCGCCAATTACCTGATACACCCTGTACACTTTCGCTAATAGAAGCTGCCACGTTCAGACATGCGATTTTAAATTGCAAACGAGATGGTAATTAGCGAAAACGACCGCTAAGAGTAGCTGCAAAATGCCAGTGAGAGACCCGTATGGAAATTAGGGACAAATTACGTCTCTACTTTTACTTTCGTTTGTATAACAACAGTTACATAAAACTCGTAATAATGGATGGTTTCTTAATCTGATTATTACCCTTATTGAGTAATTTGCCCTAAAATTTAGAGTGTTCAAGTTCAAATCTGAACATTACGATTATAATTAAAAAGATTTACAAAGAAATTGACATATAACCTTATTTCAGAAACAGAATCAATCCTAATTGCAATTCATGTTAGTATATTTACTATTAGAGTAATTTAAAATGTTATGCCTTAAATAATTAGTACATTTCAATTCATATCAGATACGTGTAGCTTATGATATACGTAACGAATATAGCGTATAAGGTTGCGTTCATGGTTATAAACTTGTCCTAAATATAATCCTAAATAGATATGAAGAATTGGTTATGGAAAATAATTTTGTTATCTGATTTAAAGCAAAGTGTACCATAAAAATGTAGGTCATACCAAAGAAGTACAATCAATTCTATCAGACAAATATTTACCTATATACATATCTAGGGTAGATAATCGGATGCATGCTTGAGCCGCAGCACTTATGCAATGTGTAAAGTCATTGAATAAGTAATACATTGGAAATGGCAACGATCAAAAAGCAAACGATGTATAAGTCAAGAGCTTTGTGCATACCTGTCTAGGAGCCACCACCCACTCATCACATATTCTACCTCCAAGTAGCAATAAGTTACTTGTACTTGGTATTGTTATATTCTAATTTGAATGAGCCACTGTAGACACAAGGGACATATTAGCTTAGTTCCCAAGGTTCGTGGCGTATTGGCGATCTAAGAAATAGCTGATATTTCTTATAGTAACTATGTCTATGGGCGATGGTCACCACTTACCATCAGACGGCCCATTTGCCAGCCTGCCTAACTTTTTTAAATAAACATAAAAAGTATGACAAAAAGAATATTTGAACAAAACAGTAATTCAAAAATTTAAAATAAAACGTGCGATTCAATTAATTGTATGCAACTAACAGTACATAAATGCAAGGTTGCGTATTAAACATATTTATGTAAATTAGATTCCTGAAACATTTCTTGGTCTTAGTATAAAATATTGCGGATCATAAGTAAGCGGGCATAGTACCAAGCTCACCGAGATGAAACCACAGATACAGATAATCTAATAAGTCAGATCTCAAGTCGAATGTCGGCCAACGTTATAACTCAGGGTTGAGAGGTTAATTAAAAATAGTAACTTTATTCTTGTATAACAGAGATGGGGTTAGATACAGACACATCCGACTTATGTAATCGGATCTACGCGTACGTTAAGAGCTTAAGGAAAATGTTTTATGAAATATACATATTTCAGTGACAAATACAGTAACAAGGGCAAAGG
This sequence comes from Nymphalis io, assembly GCF_905147045.1. Lineage (NCBI taxonomy): Eukaryota > Metazoa > Arthropoda > Insecta > Lepidoptera > Nymphalidae > Nymphalis > Nymphalis io. The sequence continues at coordinate 7,632,059 of NC_065893.1, read as the reverse complement.
CAGCCGATGCAAAATGTAAGCCAATATTAAGTCATTGATTCTACGACATTGTTTGGAATTTGTTCGTTGTTTACTATAACATATAATAACGCAGAGTAAGTCATTATCCCTTGCTTACACAACTACTACCCATCAAGCTTGCTACAGTTTAATTAAAAAAGTCATTATTTTCACAATATTAAATAACATGTTTTTTTAGTAAAAAATCATCCCAATTATATCAGTATCCCCAAATAATATTATAAATGAGAAAGATTGTTTGCTGATTTGTTGTTTCAACCTTCTTTAACCAAACAAGAGATTAACAGATCGGTTATTTTTTGCTTAGAGATAGTCCATCAACCGGAGAGTAACTTCACGGACAGATCAGATCCCTAAATTATGTGGATAGTAGTAATAGTAGAAACATATAATAAATATTAACAATTGGACATACGTATATAGAACAATCATTATAATAAATAGATAACAACGGTGTACTAGAAAATCAACCGACGTTGACATAAAAAATTAAAAGAACCAAATAATATTTTTAACTTTCGTGAACCGTTGTATAATGAACTTTAAAAACCTAAATGACAACGTTAAAGTTGAAGTCAATTCGTTTCTTTTTGATTAACCTTATTAAAACATGCAATCATACATTCCAGCCGTTTAAACAGTTACCATTAAGTAGCAAACGTAAGTGATTTACTCGGCGCAGGCGGTGACATCACCGGCGTCTGGGTTTACATCATAATTTCATGTATTTTATACATTGCACCGAATTTGGAAATGACATATATTTATGTACTTTACCTGACGCCTACAATTTATACAGGCGTTTACACGATTGTTCTCACTAACGTCTTAATAAAGCGCGGATATACGTAAAATGGCTTCATTTGACTTATATTAATTCCTTTTTAATCGTTATACGGAAAACCTTAAAAAATTTACGTACATCATATATATAGTATTTGTTCTTCCTTTAAAAACAATTAGAATGATTTTTATTTTTTTACGTAAACGATACGCGCAAACCGCGATTCGATCCGTCTGTCACCTAATAAATCTCTGCGGGACGTTGGCGATGGACGTTGTACTGAACAGATCTGTGGCACTTTTCTCCGCGAACATAGTGCACAGCGAGAGGACTGCGCAGTACATACTTATCGGTTACTTCCAATTGAGCAAGGCTAACGACGTATACCTCGGACATTTGTTACAAATAAATAAACAGAACACAAATTTATGTTATATACATTCGAAATAATATGAACAGACTTTTTTTTTTGACTGTGGATTGGGCTACCTGATGGTAAGTCACCACCTCCATAAAATAAAACTGGCTCACTGACCATTCAAATCTGAATACAATAATACCAAGAAAGTATAGCTGTTTGATGATAGAATGTGTAACGTGTTTACCTACACAGACGGGCTTACACAAAGATCAAATCAATCACAAAAAAAATATAATTTTTCTTTTTTATTTGAATATAATATTATATTTGAAAAATACACTGACATACATAACAATATGTTTATAATCACCTGTAATAATATGTCAATAATCATACAAAATCGATATATTGTACTTACTGGTCAAAGGTTTAACAGCGAACACTAATTTTAACCCATGACTTCTAACGAATTATAGTTAGTATGTTCCACTAACCTGCTTGTTTGTGTCATTCAATTCGTAGATAAATATTTACAAAAGTATTTTAATAAATGTATATGCCAAACAGTTAATAGCTATTGAACTAATTTAATTTTGTCTTTGTATTTTAGATCTCATGTATATATACAGTTCCTCGTAGCTAATTTCGAGTTCAACCAGTCCAACCTGTGCCAGAAGATCGTGTTGCAAGAGACGTCGTTGGGGCTTAACAAGCACTCGCCAGAGACAGATTACGTTCAACACTCATTATTTATCCTAGAACAAGGTCAATTCGAACAGATAAATTACCAATACAGATGTTACATATTGATAATACATAAGTAGATTGAGGTATATCGCTCGATCACATTTTTGTGAATCGGCCAAATTTTACTCCAACTGGGTCACTGCGAATTATAACGAAATAAAACTAAATCTAAATATTAGCAAAAAATAACAAAGTTTACTTATCGTTAACAATATATTGCTTATATATTGTCATGTGATTATGTTTTAATACAAATAACTTGTTGGTCTGATGGCTACTTTATACGGCTGTTCATTATAACTACTGGAGTACTGAAAATATGTAGGTACTATCAGTGCTCTACACACAAATTTGTGCACTATAAAACCTTCTATAGAGTAACCTTCTATAGAGAGGTTAGTCTCCATGAAAATCATGTATTCAATCAACTACCAATTATAATATTAAAATTATGTTAGAATAACATTATAAAATATACATATCAAGCTGATCCTGATGATGTTGCTGATGACCGAAACAAAACGTGTATATACCTCTTTAATTTATAAAACACTTTTATAAAAATTGTTATTTTTAATTTAAGTTTGTTATTGAGATTAATATAACAATATATAATTAACTCACGCGCTTGCGTCGATTCGATTCCGTCTCTGAAGACATGATCAATTTAAGAGCACATAGTATTCGCAGAACTTTCGCCATAAACTTATCTGATATGAATCTTAAAGATGCCCATTAATATTAAATTTCGAGTATGAGTAGAGGTAACTGGGTCGCTATAATGTATGTATAATATATCTTGTTGTCTTATATTTTTTGTTTCGACTTAAACTACAATTTCTAAGTTAAGTCACAATATAACTTTATATTAGAAGAAGAAATATATGTGATTAGAATTTGAGTTCGCATATTTTATAATAAAAGCCATAACTTTAAACATATAAATATTTCTCGTGTATATTTTTGCAAATATCCAAAACATAACAATAACATAACGCCTCTGCCATCTAAGTGAGAGTTTCAAAAGTATGTTGGCTATTTCAATAAATCTTTTGACAAGAAAAGCCTTTGAATCAGTCGGTATTTTCCTTTATTCGGCCAGAGCCCCCGCTGAGCCATCTCTACTACATCGCGATTATTGCACTTTACGTACATCCCTGAAGGAGCAACTTTTAGAAATGACATGAAATGCTTAAATAAAATATTTCTATTTAAAAAATAAAGTAATGAAGCCGAATGTTATAAATTATGTAAATAATATTAGCGTTACAAAAAATGTTATGTTAACATAATTAAAGTTAATATTTTTTGTTTATTTTTTATGTATATTAAAGTAAATATTCAAAAAATACAAAAATTCTAGTTTTCGCCCGCGGCTTCGCATGGGTGTGCAGGCGTTAGGTACCCTATGTCCGTTTCTATGCTTGACAACATATACTGATTAAGTAGTTAAGATGCGCCTTCACGCGCAACAAGCAAACAAACTCACTTTAAAAAAAAATGATCTTTATATATTTTCTTTTTCAACATATTAAGGTAAGAATAATTAATTATTTTATTTGTTTATATCTTGTATGTTAATTTAATGCAATATAAAACTTATATTAATAAATTTGATTTAATTTCTTAAGCTATGTTCCTGGTAATTATTATTTTTTAAAATTAGTGTCAATTATTGAAGTGGCCTACTATATAGTACTATATAGTATCGTATAGTATAGTTATATATATATATATATATATATATATATATACTATACGATACTCCATTTCTGCAGCGGTCTCTGTTCTGCATCCTCTCGCTACTGTTTATCAAACTCATGCTCACCCCGTCACACTTACGAGTCCAACAATAACGGTTCACCGCTATTACTACAAATTTAAATAATGATCAGAAACGACATAAGAGGTATTATTTATCATAAACACGTACGATCTGCTCTTAAAAGTAAGATGAAGAATAATTTCTAGCGAACATCATTATAATGTTACAACATTTCCTTTATTTATTCTAGCAAGTAGAACTAACATTAAACTGCAGGGTCTCATTTATTATTACACAGGACCGGCTGAAAATCATAGACATTAACTATTCGACAAGTTAATAATAACTTTGAGGTATACGCATTATTATTTAATGATATGCAATGTCTTTTAATGGCTTATAAATAGCAACATTACAATTTCTGCGTTTGTTTACGTATCCCTATGTATAAATCCTTTGTAGTTTATTATACTATGAGAAATAATGAACCGTACAGTAACAATATGTTTAACGAATGTAATAAACGTAAAGTTTATAGACTAATAAAATATTTAGAGAAGAAAGTTTGCAATCAAGTAATCTAAATGACATGTTGCATACATTTTCTAAGAAAAAACTGTTTAACGGCGATTTGATGTTATCGTTTTAATTAATTGGTATTGATAAGTATCTTGAATTTTATTTGTCTTAAGTGGACGACGATCTAAGAAATCGCTACGGATATTGCGTTTATTATAAAACAATATATACTCATCTATATATTGTATTTTGATGTTATTTTTGAAATAATTAGACAAAAACCAATATTTATAATATCAGGATCAATCACAAAGTGCTGTATCCATTTGCACCCTGGTAATCTATCATACGGCACGTTTTTTTTTTTCATGTCTATATGAATTAATTATTTTAAGTATAAAAGAAAAGAAAACCAGTAGGATAAAAATAGCGAGATTTGAATGACGGTTTTAGTTATAAAAAAATACAATTTCACATGTTATATAATTAATTGTTCATTTTGATAAGTAATTAAGTAGTGCATTAATATGATGTTTCTTTTTAGATTTTGTTTACGTAAGCTATTTGCTAGCCTCAAAATAATTTTACTTTATTTTACTTAACCTTTAAAGATTTAACTACAAAATACACAAAATAAACTACTAATTAATAATTTATGTTAAGTTTTTTGAAAAAACATAAATTACTGCAAAATTCATTTAACTCTGTGTAACTTCATCAATCGAAAATCAAAAAAAAAATCGAATTAAGCGAAAAAACTGACGTGACGTGATAAGTAACTTTGTTTTATAATATTCAAAGAAGATGGAATAATATAGACGCGATATATTCATACTATTTTTTCTGAGTCATGTTATTGCAATATTAATAAATATTTATTGAATGTAATTAAAATTTCAGAATACAATAAAGTTTCGTATATTCAAGTTTAGATATACTTCAAACTCACTTATTACTGAGTTTGAAGTCACATCATACTCGGTACTTATATGGAAAATGTAGAAAATATATATCAGGTATAATTAAAAGAATACGTAATATTTTATTGTAAAATTTCTTTTTTACTGTTACAGCTAAACTAGTTTTTTAATTAAGAAAAAAGTTGGTATAAAATACGTATTCAGGATCGCGAATTATAAGCATACAAAAAATAATCACTATATTTAAAAATACATCTCTAAAGCGCCTTTAGTATGAATTGAATAAAATCATTTTAAGTAAATTACTGCAAACAAAACTCCCTTCAATTGTCTGACAGACTCACTTGGCAACAAGTAATTTTCTCTCCCAACAGACGTCAAGATTCCTTTTCTGGTCATTTAATTTAAATTTGTAAATACGATCTAGCAACAGTACAAATGATTATGTAACGTAATAAAATTCGTGGGTATAATTACAAGTAAGAAAAGTACTATTTACTCTTTATTTATTTTAAAACGAAGTATAAAATAATGCCTTACATTTAAAACCATTCTGTATGAAAAATAAAACAAAACCTTTTGAGAAACACGATTTTACAAAAGTGGAAAGGTATATTTGTTAAAATTATAGACCGTTACCTTAATAACATACAGTTGAGATAAAAGGCGCGAAATTCGTAATATTATTATACCAAATTGCATGTATTCAGTTGTTTATAAAACCGTTATTTGTTGAACATGATATTAAAAATCAACATCGCGTGTAAGGAATAAGCTTATAAATAAAATTCTTAATCTATATTCAGTCCCTGTCAACCATATAGAGGTGTAGCCAACTGCATATGGGCCCGGCCTCGCCATGGAAATGAATAGGGGGGGTGTTGATGGAAAAGAGTAACTATTAAGTTTCTTGCCGGTTATTCTGCATTCCAAGGCAATGGTAGCTCTACTCTTAATATACGTTACGAACGAATAGAATAAGTGACGAATCCACAATCGTCTCTTATTCTTTTCGTTTGTACCTCAATAAACATTTTCGATTAATAAAATAATTATCGAATAAATCTAAAAATCCTGGAACCTTCTTATATTTTAAACTTAGCTTAATGAATATATGAATGATATAATTTAAAAATTTAAAAAAATATTAATATAAGCCTTATTATAGTGTTTATAAGTTAGGTATTAGTAAAACACGATAAACACCAAACATATTTTAAAATTACCTGATTCCACTCCACACAGTGTCGATGTTTTATCCAGCAATAATATTAAATGTAATCATCATACAAGCATATTTAAACATAAAAGTGATAACATAATTTTCCCAACATTAAGTTAGAACTACAAGGCGAATATAAAATAGACTGGATTGTAAAATACACGCCCCTGAGATGATTCGAGACACGATAAATTTAATGCGGTGGACAGCAAAATTGTTGTTTTGGCCGCATGACTCCACTATACCTTTATAAGTTGATGCTTTCTTTATAATACGGCTTATTAACAGAAAAAGCAAAGCTATTTTCAGGAAATTCAATTTATAAATAGATCGGTCTATTATTTTCTCCGTCGTAGGTGCAACGTGCTGGTATTATCAAAGCCTTTTCTGCTGCACTGCGAGACTTGCGAAGTCTGTCTTTTCCTCTCTTTATAGTCTTCTAATATATATATATATATATATATATATATATATATATATATATATATATATATACTCCATATATTTAAAGTATAGGCATAGTAAGACATACAATGCTATTAATATAATATTATTATTAGTTATTAAGGAATTCGTAATGATTAAACGTAAGAGTAAGTTAAAATTTGCGTTTAATTTATAGTTTCAAGCAAGTAAAAGGTCATATACTCGTAAAAGTCGAATTATATAAAGAGCCGGTTCCAATATCGTATTATTGAGATATAATTCCAAGATAAATTTAATTATCATCGGTATATGTATAATTATGTATACTATAAACAATTATTTAAACGATCTGATGTTTTGTTAAAACTTTAAATAGGGCTTCATTTTAGGTAAATTAAAAAGTGTCATAATTGGGGTTAGTGACTCTCGCCGAGTTCATGGCATACAGCCATAAAATACGTTAAGCATTCTACGAGCTACGTATATGGAAGCCTTGTGGACACCTAATTTACTTTTAAACCCGCCGCATGTGTAAAGTGGTAAAGCATGTCAAAATATCACAAAATCACTCGGTAACAAGGCTTTTTGTATTATTTTATGATCATTATGAAATATTATTGAAACTTATTCAATTAAAAGTTGAAAAATAAATTATTCCCGAGATATATATAAGCAATATAGCATATTATGAATTTCTCCGAATGCAGTTACATAATGACGTTCTGAGATATTTTTAGCCCAATTCAATATAATCAGCGTCGACGGTCCGGAAAAACGGCTAAGTATAATAACATAATTTGCATCGGCTTGTGTATCACAAATAGTGAAACCAGGTAACATTCGCACAATAGAGATAATTATTGCGTAATTTATTTATATAAATAATGTAAATAAACGTTCGTTTTATGCAAAGTGTAAACTGCAAGCTTTATTTATGATATTTTCTTGCAACACTGTTACGCAGATTCGCACCGACTGTATAAACTTTAGTTATAAATGATTAGAACTATGGTTTTTACATTAAGACTATTTGAAAACTAAGATGGTTACCATAATAATTTATTATTATGACGCAACATTTAATTTATGTATTTTCACAAATGTTATTTCAATGTCAATAGTGCTATTCTATAAGAACTCGCTTTATTACACATGAAATGTTGACATCTGACTTAAGGCGATATATGATTTGATGCGTGTGTTTTTTAATGTCGCATGAAACTTTCTGACATTTAACGACCGTTTCTACGACTCGTATTTATTCGTAACTTAAAACATTGTTTATTTTCATATACTAAAATATTATTAAGAGCGTTATTAGTTAGAATAACGCTCTAAATAATATTTTGACACAAAAACACATATTCTGCAAGGGAGTAATATTTTATAAAATCACAACAAATACTAGTCATAGTTACGAGAGATGGAAATTTATTCAGGAACGATTTATTCAGTTCCTGAAGTCGGTTTGGGTAAACCCTGAAAAACCGCAATTAATACACGGGCCCTCCCGTGATATATTTATAATTAAAAAAAAAGTCCAAATACTAGTACGTATCTGAAGAAACGTAGATAAAAACTTTTAATGCAGTATGTAAAGACAGTGTACAATTAATCTACGTTTCTTTAGATATAGGCACCTGGGTGACCGAGCCTCGCTCGGCTCTGATAATAATAATTATTTATATTTTTTTGTGAAAAATTACTTTTTTTCTATAAAGACCTAACACACAGACTGTCACAAATCTGTCAAAACTGTCACAAATTGTCACAAAATACTTATAACAATATCCTAATACAGAATGGTTAAAATACATATCCGTTTAAACTATTACTAAAAGAAAGAAAAAATTATTTAATTCAAAAGTTCATTCAACTTTGTACATAATTATGTACTATAACAAAAAATAATAATATGCATCCGCATATTTTGAAACAATAAACTAAAGCCGTAAGCACAAATCGTTTGTACCTTTACACGCGTAACCCTAATTGTGAATGTTCCCTTATTGGTCAAGCAGTCCTTCTTTTCTACAAGTCAGACCATTTTTCTGAACCTGTCCATGTCCAATTTAGTAAAGTTGTGTCTTTGGAGTGAATCATTCCGTATTTTTTTCATTACCTTATAGATCTGGAAAAGATATTCCTTTTTAAAGTGTACAATATGAGAGAGAAACATTTCTTTAATGTTCCAGAGCCTATACATTATTAATATGTAAATGGAATTAAATAAAAGTATTCTTTAAATAATGTATATTTTTATACAAAACATAGAAACTGTTTTTTTTTTAAATTGCCTGGATGCATCACTAAAGTCTTATGTGTTATTCTTTTTTAATTTATCTTATGCTCAATTTATCCCCAGGACGCAGGACGATGAGGAAATTTGCGTGTTAGTTGAGGTACTGCTACATGTTTATCCATCTACGTACTGAAGCAGCGTGGCGGATTAAAGTCTAAAGCAAAAAAAAAACATACAATAGAAAAGTATCAAATAATTAAAAAAAAGCGAAATGTGTTATGAATGCTGCGTAATTAATATTGTTCTCCAAACAAATTCAAACACGAAGACTTGTAAATGTTGTGAGTACTAGAACAGAGTTACGTAAATTGAATACTCTCTTGAACTTTGTCTACACTTTTAAGGTTACCCAAATAAGGTATACAAGTATAACGGTATTTATTTATATTTAGATTTTATAATCTTTGCTAAAAGTAATTTGTTGTTTCTAATAATTAATAACATTTATATATAAGTTCGAAAAGTAAAAATCAGTAGGTATATTAACTAAAGTTTTGAGAATTATATGAAGTAAAAAAACTAAAATTTAACAACAAAATTGCCATTATATAGATTTTATAGAGGAGCATTATTAGAGGAATATTCATCTTTTTTCAGCAATTTCCTTGAAGCATCAACAATAAAGTGCGAAATTAGATAACACGATTAAGAACTTACGTACTTGTACGTGTATTGCTGCATACATATTAAAGCTGCTTGCTTGGAAGGCGCTAATGTAAAGATTAAAGGGGAAAATATCTCTTTTATAGATAAAATAGTTTTCGACAGCATAGTTTAAAAATAATATTAATTACCTTAGAAACTTCTTTGAATGCGTCATAAGGACCAGTTCACGCGATTTCATTGTAATGTACTCAATTCGGTGAAAGCTTATAGGATATTTTTCCCTGCACACCACATACTTAATGGACACTTATTATCCGGGAATAGAGTGTACATAACGGTTCAGACCTTACCAATGATACCAAAGTGGACTGTATTTCAAAATGTTTTTGTCACGTATAACTCGTATTCGTTTTTAATTTGCTTAATTGCAGTAATACATACAAGTTCCATATCCAAGAAATAAAAATAAAAAATAATATTTTATCACTTAACCATATATATGTTTTAAATAGGCTTTGATTAAATTGGATAACAGTTTAATTTTAAGCAAAGTTTAAAAAAATTCGAAATATCACGGGTAGAGATTTACGAATTATCGTGGTGGATGTGCTTTGCCTTATATGTTTTAAACACTAAACTACCAATTAGACATTCAGAAATAAATAGATTTATAATTTTACGTTTTGTTTACTTGTGTGCTTAAAAAAGAATAGAAGAATGAATTTTCAGAAACCTAAGCTAATCTTACTATGTTTTAATACATCGTTCAGATAATATGTCTGCAAATAAGTAATTACAACATATTTAAACAATTATTTTATATAATTTTTATGGATTAAACTAAAGTTTGTTTCTTAGTTTTAAGTAAAAAACTTTTGAAAGCATTATAATTCAACCCTTATTAATGTTATAAAAAAATACTATTCCCATTAAAGTCGTTTGTTAAGTATACGAATCTAAACTGAGATGAAATGTTGTGTTTGCGGTACAAACTAAATAAATGAAATTAATAGGATAAAATCTAAGAAATTAATTCTCACAATATGCGAATATGAAAAAAAACATTTATTATATCACAAGTACAGTGAACTCGATACCTGGCAACAAAGGCTATGCTATCTATACGAGGTGCTGACAGGTGAACGCGATTGGTCCATGAGAGGGCTGTCATCATTCTAGGTCTTACATACAAAATAATTATCTTAGCATTAAATGCTTTATTCGTAAGCCAAATACAATTCATTTGGTAAATCTTTTTCTTATTATCATCGTTGCACTAACACAAGACAACTTAATCACACTTATATATTAGTTTATTAAAAAACATTCTTATTGATAATCAATTTTGTGAGAACAATTCTTTTATTTACACCCAAAGAAATAATTATAGTTAAAAAAATCGCTCAATCTTTGGATAAAGCCAATTATCCTAATCCTAGACGTAACTGTGATTGTGCGACAACCCTATACGCACAATATATTCAATTTAATATGTGTCCGAATAAACCGGTCTTCGTAATTTAATTGGAGCGTAAGAACATTAGTAACTGTGTTAGTTACTGCACCACTTATGCAATATTGATATCATGTGTACATGTAATATGACACCTGTCTGCGGGAATTAGTGTTTGAAATCGGCACTACGAGTGTTTAAAATACTAACACCAAAACTTGATCCAATAATTGGAGTAATATAATTAACTATCGACTTACTCGTAAGATCAAAAAGTTTATAAGCGTGAGCACAAACATGTTTTAGCATGTTATCCCAACAACAAATAATGTTATTATAGTAACTGCTAATCGGTCTAGTACTGCCTAGGCTACCTTATGATGGCTTCCCCGGTGCGTGCGTGTCAGTCTGTGTCGGACTCGACATTTGAAGCCATTTTATCATTACAAAATACAAAGTGAAAAAGAACGTTTCGCTGCCGCTACGGCTCTTACACCGCATCTTAGAAGTTACCAATTCGCGGCGGCTCCGATTTGTCTGCACTTCCACAGATAATATTCTTTTCACACTGTATCGGCGCTGGCTGGTCGGCGTCCGTCCATTATATCACGCACCGTGTGTAGCCTTTATAAAACTGCAGATACCAAGATACCCTTAGTTTTTTCTATTAAAAAAAAATCATTAGTATAGTAGAGAGAGAGCAGAGTATATACATGTTCACATCTAAAACATTAAGAACTAGTCAGAAATTTGGACTACTTGTCTTCTATTCTGTCATTTTATAATTGAAATTTCATAATCAAAAGTAATCGTTTGAATACATTAAGTTCATCTATAAATAGTAGGCAATACAACAGTAATTTTCATTGAAATCGAGTAAACAATTTATCACAACTTTACCAATAAATGAAAATAGCATCGTTAAAGTAAATGACGGCTTATTGAGAACGAGTTCGTGGCGCCAATATTCTATCGGTAAATAGGGGGTGGTCCGAACGGCATCGGCACGGCTGTGGAGCGGTCGCGGGCGCAGGAGCGAGTCCACTAAATCACACGCTAATAACTAGCGGCTGATACGATCTTTGCTTTCAATAATAAAGTCCGCCAATTGTACCCGGTACCTTTCTTAGAAAGTCTTCGTACAGTTCTTTACCGGTTTGATGACGGGTAACTACCACCCGTTTTGTAATTACCGACCCAGCGACAATTTCTTATCTCCCTATTGTTGTTATAAATTGAATCGTCTAGATAAAATGAAAACTTTCTTTGAAATTAATTTAGTCTGCATACGAATGTTATCAACTTTAAATTCATTTGATCTTACTTTCCCGTTCTATCCGGCCCACGTGTGTGATTACACGTTATAAACTAATGTATTTCAATTATTCCTCAAATATTATTGTTTTTAATGGCATAATGATTAATCGATTTCAACAACAATTACTCTTGTAAACACGTAGGCACTTAAAAATATATTATGTTAATGTTGCATTATGCATTCGACTGCACTTTCTTTCAAATGAATACACCGCTCGCTGTAAATAAATGAGGCAACGCCACAAAAATGAATGCCGTAGATCACGCGTCAGGAGAAAGCATAATAAATCTTCTTTTGTTTAGAAGATGTAATACCTTTAAACAAACATGCGCGTACAGGGAACGAGAGACGCTTTGTATTCCACGTAACATCCATCAAGAGATACAAAAAGGAATAGATTATGTACATATATATATATAATGCACTTTTAGATAGAGCTACATACGAGCAATTATCTTTCACGGCTAAGCGAGTAGGAGTACCGTGATAAATAAGATTACGTCACATGTCATACGTAAATTATATAAAAATAAAGATCATTGCATTCAAACTTTATTACGCTGTGGGTGTATGTTCGAAATGTAAAGGAAGTACAAGAAACGTGTCTATCTATAAGAAACAATGTTTATTGACTGTGTTTAAATGTTGACTTAAATAATATGCATGTTGATGGTTTATAGGAAGGAAATTAAACATATACAATATAATTCAGGACGAAGAATTTAAAGTTTAATGATAGAAATAATAGTCAAATTAAATAAATTCAGGCAAGTTAGTTCAAAGATTTCTGATATCAGAAAGGCGGTCGAGCAGATCGATCGATCACGCATTAAGCAATTGTAACCTGCAGGTACTTATTGCTTAATACGCCCAATAGATCTTTAAGCAATCTTATACGTGACAGTCATTAAGCAAGTTGGTTCTCGTGGATGACACATTTACGGAAGTATGAATTATTAATAGCCTTACAATTACTGTTACCTATAGATATATGAAGTACCGATAAGCTCTTACTCGTATAACAAAAGATGATTTTATACACCTATATTATTACGACACTATTAAAATATTTAGTAAACATGTATGTATTAAGCTATCATATTTAATATATTAAATAAAAGTAATTTACTAGAAAATGATATTATTCCTTCTTATGTCCTATTTTAAATTAAATAAAATTCATATTCGTTTAATTCACCGGTATATATTCAATTCAAACGCCTACATTCATTAGGTAAACATGGATTGTTTTGTAGTAAAAATAGTAACGTAATGCCGATCGTGTTTTGTTAAGCGAGTAATTTGATACACCTTTTCTCGGCTTCTCTTCAAGTAATTGTGATTAAGTAATGTAATTCGTACATTAGGAAGTAAACACTAATATAACCATATAAAAATATGATATATTTAATATATATATATATAATTTTTATGTTAGACTTGTCTTTGGACTAAAAAAATGCGACCCAGTCATATATCAAGGCAAAACTGTCAATAATATAAAATGTTTTTTTGATGTCTAAAATTTAGAAATTACTAGAAGATGGAGTCCAAAAGCAATCTCGTAATCTTGCGGAAGATAACCAGATTAATGTTCTTTTTATATTTAATGAGTCAGTTACATTGTATCAAAAAGTATATTAATAAATTAATTTTGTAACTCAAATTAAAACAGTTTATTTTTAAATGAATAGCAAATTAAAACATTTACAGATAAAGTGTCCGATTATAACATTGAAATAGTCACGAAAAGCTATTATAGTTTTTGGAGAACTTTCACTAAGTAATATAAAGTTGGCAATAGCAGCTGCACATATGTAATCCTAAAACAAGTATAGATCCTGCACCCCATCATTAGGCGCTTTCACTAAGGAAACGCAATTTTCTAGAAAACGGTAGCGCGAAGATCACGAAAGTTTCTCTTTTTATCCGCCCGTGGCAGCCCGGGGCTTCGTTACACCATAATGCCGGCTCTAAGAAAGGCTTTATGACCTACATCACTTGGGATAGAATTAAATTCTAAGCATCACTAAAGTCGATTACCGCAATTACTAGATTCAGAGTTTGCGACAATGAAGGTTCTACTCGATCTCAATGGGGAAAATTGCTTCATATAATAATCAAAATTTACGGCCACTAACAGGTCTGATAACATGGGATTAAGTAAAAAGGAGAGCAAACACTTTCCCGCTATTTGCATTAATAATCATTTTATTCTCCAATAGAAACCAGACGTGGGATTTGGCTGCAAGCTCGGATCCGAATAAATACTTCTCAGTTTCATGGACCTGCATGTACCTATATATAATATACATACAAAATATATTGAAGTATCATAGTAACAAACGACAATATCTTGACGGTAACAAAATATATATTATAGTCCTCAATTAAACTACATATACATTACTTACTACATTCATTTAATTAACTTATCCGAACTTCATGGGCACGCGCATAAACTACTCAGTTTCTGGCCGATTCTTCTCGGTACAATATATATTCCAAACCACTGATAACTATTTTAAGCTTTTAAAATTGCTATTAAATAGATCTTAAAGAGAATCTAAATATAAATTTTGTGATCGATTATTTAATAAATTACTTTTTAATATGGTCTTTGATTCCTAAAACATTGTTGAACATGGCCTGATAACGTCAACTTCCATAGATAAAAACCTAAACTCACACAAGCCTTGAATATGCACGCTCTCTACATTCTGAATAATAAAATGTCGCTTAAGTATATTTATATAACAAAATATATTGCATACAGAAGATCGTAAAATTATGGCTCGTGCTACATTGACTGGTTCTTTATCGGTATTCGTGGATACGTTCTCCTCAGAATAAATATCCAAGCCAAAGAAAGAAACCTTATCTTTGTCACCTTATCCTTCAGTCTTTGTTGTTAAAAGAGATTGATTTGCATAATAAACAATGTTCTGTTTCTCAGATATTCCACATTCCACACCCGTCCTTCACCTTTCATTAAAGGAAAGGAATACGACCCCTGGCATCTCAAACAATGAAGTAACTTAATCTTGATACTTGCAAAACTTTCCGCATAGAGAGTTCACGTTGTGACACTGCCTTTTTGTGATTTCTTATCTGGAATACTTACTGAAATATTACTCACGGACTAGTTCTCTCACAATTTCGCCACTTATTGTTCCAGTATTAAAGGTTATCAGTGCACAATGCCTATTTTTGTCTATTTTCATCTTTATCAAATTAACTAACTCATTTTCTAATATTTATTAGCGTTTATATAATTATTATAATTTTAACGATTTGTATGCAGTTTATTGAAATAATTAAACTTGAATACAATAACTGTAGACGCCTTAACGCTTGCAACAATAATAAATATCGTCTCGACATACATGCTTGATCCCTTTTTTATTAAATGGTTGCCTCTCGACGCCTTGGAGCTGTAATTATATAAAAATCTCAGAAGATTACATGCGGAGCTGGCGATGGCCTCCTTCACAGGATATTTATAAGCGCCAACGCAAACATATCATACTCGTTACTATTATTTATATTTTTTATTGCTTAACCTCTATTCGAACATTTCCTATAAGCACATAATATTATATTCATATTGTAAAAATATATAAGTATAAAGTTAAAGTATTATAATATTTATTAGCCTTTGTTGTTTGTTATTGAAGTCTAGTAGGTTCAGGAGTGTAGTTGCGTTGTGTACACTTTATGCAAATATAACTTCCGTTAAAATAAAAGCCTTCTCATAAGTACAACAACTGCTGTAAATATCGAAGCAAAAACGTTTAATGTTCATTGGTCGCTTTAATAATAATAATTTAGTACGACGAAGTACATGTTCATATTTTATAAAATGCACTTTGTTCCTTTTAGAAGCCACAAACATAAAATATGGCTATTAAACTAAACAATACTAGCATAAATGGTCTTTGTCTACAACAATGTTTTGCAAAGGCTCGCATTTAAAATACGTTAGTAAATTCTCCGAATAATAATGATGCATTAACAGCTCCTCGAGTGTTGAAGACCACCTCGCCGGCTCCCAGCGGGGCGCCTTCGAACAAAACTTAGTGAAATCAATAACGTAATGAGAAAATTGCGCAATGATCAGACGCTATTCACTGTTCAAACTTTATTGCTTTCAGATTCATCACAACAATGATGCAATCTAAATAAAAGTTCTAACACCAATGATAAAATAATTTAATTAAGATCGAAAATATTTAAAAGAGAAATATGAAAATCATAAACATTCATATTATGTGAATATCATAATGTTTGTATTATGGCCCAAAAATAAAAAAAGCCGAGGTGGCCCAGTGGTACGAACGCGTGAATCTTAACCGATGATCGTGGGTTCAAACCCGGGCAAGCACCACTGAATTTTCATGTGCTTAATTTGTAATTATAATTCATCTCGTGCTTTACGGTGAAGGAAAACATCGTGAGGAAATGCACTGCATGTGTCTAATTTCACTGAAATTCTGCCACATGTGTATTCCACCAACCCGCACTGGAGCAGCGTGGTGGAATAAGCTCCAACCCTTCTCCTCAAAAAGGGAGAGGAGGCCTTAGCCCAGCAGTGGGACATTCACAGGCTGTTACGATACGATACGACGATACGATTGTATTATGTATTATTTTTGTTTTAATATCATTTAAACCGTTTGAGATATTTTGAAATATTACAGAAGTTGCTGTGTAAATCTAACATTTAAAGCTTTATCAAAGCCGCTGTCTTATGCTGAACATTTATATAAGTTGCTTAATAGAATTTTCAATTTATTCTTGTCATCTACATCAACACTTACAAAACAGTACATTGTAAGAACTTTGTTTTTATTACGGACCCTAGTAATAGACAATACTTTAATGGGTACAAGGTCTACGATTCAGCATTGCGATATTGAAGCTCATCAGCGTTCTATATGCTTGTCGCAACTTACGAGTTATGACTGAGAGGCTTTTATTCATTAGTGTAATTTAACATTAATATAATATCAAACATTCGTAATTGCGCACACATTCATCAGATTCATCTATATTTATATATTTTAAAGCTGAACAATTTGTATAAGAGCTAAAGCCATATTCAATTTATTTAAATATCATATTTTTATATTCATTTGTTATTTTTTCGAAATTTATACAATGAAGAGTAAAAAAATAAATAATTGGAAGCACTAATCTCACACTCATTTGAAAAAATCTTTTGGAGTTAGATATTCCATTTATTAGGGGTTACAAGGTATAATCTATTACTATTACTATTTATATAAATGCCAACGCTATCAGTTCTTTTAGTATATTTACTGCTACATCATTGAACCGATTTTAATGAAATTTAATAGGCTACGGAAATGGAAGCTATCTTATTTAAATATTTACCAAATTTCTATATTATAATCACTATAGCATCAGGAGAAAAAATCTAGTGCTACATTCATATTGGAATTGCTGGTTGCCTTGCATCTCCGGTTGATTATAATATTCTAGAAAAGTTATTATAAATTCTAATAAATCAAACTTCAAACTTTGGTCGTTCCAACCGTTTCATACATATATCAAATTACAGCTTAGGAAAAATATAAATATGATTTTTGAATGGATTTTCCGTTTTCTTAATTGTCATTTTAACGCATTTAGTCAAATGCTGTCAATGGCCGGATTTACATCATTGGAAAAACCTCACATACAAATCGTATTTTGCCGTTGTTATACTTTTTTACTCAACTCCATAAAAAGATAATTTCACAACTAGATTCGTAGCTGTTGAATTATATTTTGCAGAAAACATGTTACGTTTTCACGTACAAACAAAACCTTGACCGTTCACTCGCCGACTAGACCTTTCTGAATGTACTGTTTTTGATGACCGTGAGAAGATATGCATAAATAATTTACTTAAAATCTTATAAGATATCAAATCTTTTTTTTAAATTGATTGAAATTTAATACGGTTATTTTTACTTACTTATATTCCTAATATTTTGGAATCACACCATCTCAATGCGAGGTAAAACCGATAGTCTTAAAAGAAGTCGAATATTACTGAACGAAAGTGCTTAGTGTGAACAGCAATCTTTATATAGAGATAGCGCTTTTAAATTTATTTTGTTTCTTATTGATAATATATCCCAACGATAAAAAAAACTAAGCTAAAGTTGTATTACTTATTCTCCATATACAAACTAGTACTACTAGTGTAATAATAGTTTTCTGTCAATATTTTCTCATTCTCTTAAATTTTAAGTTTTCGTTATTCGGCTATTTTATTATGGCTTCGACAAAGTTTACTTGAAAATCACCGGACTGTCAAACTTATCTCCGACTACGTCGACATATTATAAAGATATAAAGTAAAGTAACAGCCTGTGAATGTCCCACTGCTGGGCTAAGGCCTCCTCTCCCTTTTTGAGGAGAAGGTATAGAGCTTGTTCCACCTCGCTGCTCCAATGCGGGTTGGTGGAATACACATGTGGCAGAATTTCAGTGAAATTAGACACATTCATGTTTCCTCACGATTGTTTTCCTTCGCCGTAAAGCACAAGATGAATAATAATGACAAATTAAGCACATGAAAATTCAGTGGTGCTATAAAGATATAGCAAACATATAAATATAACCAACGTCCGTCTTAAAACTCTAAACTATCATTATAAAAATATCAATCGAATAAAAGGTTTTATGTGGAAATCAAAGAAATAAACAAAACAAAATACATTAAATGTTCGTATGATTTTAAATGTATAGAATTGTATAATTTTTCAAAAGATAAAAATAGCCGTGATGCCGTGGGTTCAAACCCGGGCAAGTACCACTGAATTTTCATGTGCTCAATTTGTAATTATAATTCATCTCGTGCTTGACGTTGAAGGAAAACCTGCAAGTGTCTAATTTTCTCTGAAATTCTGCCACATTTGTATTCCACCAACCCGCATTGGAGCAGCTTAGTGGAATAAGCTCTAAAACCTTCTCCTCAAAAAGGTAGAGGAGGCCTTAGCTCAGCAGTAGGACATTCACAGTTACTGTTACTGTATAAAAATCACTTTACAATGATTTTCCTAAATGTTCGAAAACTTTTTCCATTAGTTAATACGCCTACAGTCTACATGCCATATTTAGACACCTAGTACATGTACTTTATCAATAAAAAATATAAAACGGCCTATCAGATAACCAAATGATACGGATCTATATTTACTGCCCCGCGGCAACCGTATCGGTTCATCGGGATATGCATCTTCTATCTTATGAGATATTTTATTGAATGCAATCTATATGTTTTATAGAGGTTTCCGTGTAATATCCTCTTCCTTTAAAAAAGAAAAATAAGCGAAAGGTTTGTAAATGGTATTTTCTTATAAATGTTGGTAGCGAGTTTATTTATTCTATTCATTGCCCTTTTTATTGTCAATTCTTATTTTCTCATGAATCTGCTTCTATTTTTACACAACTTCATTCGGTTGTATATTAGATGCGTATGTTGTTTTATGTATTTTATCCAATTACTCAGAAACAGCAAGCAAAAAAAAATCAATTCTAACGTATTAACATGTTCCATTCTATCGTCTTTGTTTCGTTTAACATTTTAACATTATTTAATTTCATATGTAACTTGTTTAAGCACGCAGCTTAGCCCACCACTCGCAAGCAATCATCGTTATTATTTTTACCTTTAAATAATTAAATCCCATGACTTAAATCAAGTAAATGTACAAATTGGAGCGCCAACCTTTGTCCAGACGTTGACTGCGATAAGATGGATTATTAATATTTGTCTAAGAATTCCGTTACTATACACATTACCACTATTTGAAAATCATAAAATTGTGTTTTAGTTTCAAGAAGTACATTTGTATTATATCTGAGTGATATCTACCCACCCAATTATCACACGAAATCCTACCACTAAAGGTTGTAAGCTGTAAATATTTGTATTAGCACATATGTATGAGTAAAAAACCCTGATTTTTATCCGCCTGAATGAACGCGAATTATAGCGTACAATATTTTAAGAAATATTTCTTAAGCTTTTGTAAATAATATGAAAATAATTTCTAGTAATTGAGTAACAAATTGCGACGTATTACTTAATGAACGAAATGTTAATTACACATTCGCTAAGACCGAGTTTGTTCGGCGGCTCATAAATCACGTTCTAATTACACAGTCACTAACACGGATATATTTATTACATATATATTAAATGAAATTACGTAATATTATATGTGAGACATTCAAATATTGATTTAAAAAAGTCTGTATCATTAAATCGTTTGTTGGCTATAATGTTTCGATGCCCAAGTTACTTATTTATGTAATGCTTTTTTTGCACCACTCATTTATATATTTACAAACTAAGGAAGTGTCTGTAGTGTTTTTTCAAACATTCAAAATATGTGCTTTAGCTTTATTTATCAATGCAATAAATAAAATCCATTTTAATTAAAAAAATATGAATAATAAGTAAGGCCTCGTCTCTTCTTGAAGATAAATTCTCGAACTTAAATGCCGCTCCGAAGCAGGTCGGTGGATACAAATGTAGCAAAATTTCATCAGATAGATGCAGGTTTCTTCACGATGTTTTCTTTCAACGGCACGAATTTTTTTTTAAACACAAACTAAGCATACTAATGGTTGCCCAGTTTTGAACCTGTAATTTTAAAAGATTCAAAATTTCTGTCATTGGCTCTTGGGATTTGATTTATAAGAAAATTGTTTTTTTTTTAGTTGTTTTTATGAATATTTTCATAATATCCTACGTCAATCCTTGAGCCTTTCTTAATAAAGTAACTCTTCATGCACCGGACGGTAGTCATTTATACTCGTCCGTTATTTTTATATTGCCTCATGAGGAATGAATATCGTAAAATACGATGGACAACATTCCAGCACCTTGTAATGAGCGGATGTCGGGAATCGATAGCAAAATTGTGAGCATAATTTATAATATTATATTAGGTCGTCCTTAAATGAGCTTTACATCGTAAGAGCAAGGTTCATTTTAGGGAAGTATCAAATACATTTTATCAAAACGAGAGAAATCTATAAGGTACAAAGTTGCGTCAAAATAAGCCTTTATAAACTTTGAAATAGAAGCTGAATTTACATCTTCTTCAGAAGAGACATGCAATAAATACAGGTAATAGAAGTTGGCGCCAGCCATTTTAAACGCACACTCGATAAGATCTAAGTCTAGTCAACGGACTGCGGCTATTTTAAATTATGCTCAATAATAATCCTCTAATCCTATTTGATATGACAAATTGTGGCCCCATCTATTAAAATATAATTTATGCCTGAAAATAGCGTCACAGCTGACATGAATCCTGCGTACGATCTTTAGCTGCACGTATATATTATTTATCTTTGCAGATAACTTGCTTCATTCGCGATA
This sequence comes from Nymphalis io, assembly GCF_905147045.1. Classification (NCBI taxonomy): domain Eukaryota; kingdom Metazoa; phylum Arthropoda; class Insecta; order Lepidoptera; family Nymphalidae; genus Nymphalis; species Nymphalis io. The sequence continues at coordinate 7,610,206 of NC_065893.1, read as the reverse complement.
AGCATTGTAAAATGCGACTCGTTATCACACAATATGAATCAAAGTCGAAGGTGCGTCTATGTACATAGTTGGAAAGCTAATTCGAAAAAGCACAAAATGATTAGAGATAAATTCGCTAGTTATCTATAATTCCGTCATAGAATATAAATTTCGACCAACATAATTTTGAAACGCAATGATTTTTTTTCTTGTAGTCTTGTATTGTATGGCTTTTATAATAATTTGCGTTAAACATTATAGTTCCATTAAGAAGTCAAACATACTAAGGAAAGAGCTGTTTTAAGCCGTCTTCCAAGGATTTATTTCAACTCAAGGCCACTCAACTGAGTGCATTTTCTCGTCACGCAAAGAAGATAATATATTTTAAAGCGAAAAGTATAGGTTATTTATATTTTCAATATTAAATTGGCGCCCAATTTTATACTTAGCTTTATCTTTGAATTCAAATTAGATTTCAAATAATTTTTTTTCCATCTACTTCCGATACTTAATTAATTACGTTTTTATACGTTTATTCAATGCCTTGTAGGCGTTACACGTGGGTGGATCTCTTTTAGAAATTTAGAATAGTTAATACTATAAATTCTAATATGGCTCTCAATATATTAAATATAATGGGTGACGTTGAGAGTAATAACTTGTAAATATTTGTATCTATAAAATAATGATAGACGTTGTATAAAATGTAACAAAATCACTTAAAATGAGAAAACGATAACAAAATCCGGATAGTGTACGCTCATAGTTTAATGGTAACGCATTCTCTTTCTCCATGAATGCTGACAAAGAGAGAACAAATTTTCATGGCGTGTGTAGAATATATTCCACAATTATCTCTAAAAAAATTTAACGTACAAACGTGGTTTTGTGTAATAAACGTATTATTATAATATGATAAATATTACCTTCTCCTCATAACGAGTGAGGAGGCCTTAGCTCAGCAGTGGGACATTCACAGGCTGTTACTTTACTTTTACTTTACTTTACTCAATAACATACCATACAGTATTTGTTTATTGTGATATTTAGGGAAATTTGCTATTAATTTCAACATTTAATTTAGTTATGTCAAAACAGACAGCATTAATTCATATTATTAACATTTAATTAGAATAACACTACAATAATCCTTGTTGTGAGTTAGAACTTGGGGCGAACTAATTAACCTAAACTTACAAAACAAGTTACGCTATACTATAAACTGAAATTATTTTTTTCATTATTAAGAGAACTTTCGAAAGAAATCATAACGTTGAACAACGACGACGGTGTCGACGAGAAATTGTATGGCACTTGAGTTCATATTTTATCGCTATCGAATGCAGATCCGGTTTATCTTATATCATACATTTCAATGTTTCTGGCGATTTATTGCTTCCTGTTAATAACAAATCGCTCGCGTGAATCTAAAAAAAGTTTCTATTTAAATTAAGTTAACGTGGTGGTAGTGGTAAGTCACTTCACCCAGGCCACCAAGGACTAGCTTATTTCATTTCACCCAGGCCACCAAGGACTAGCTTATTTCATTTCACCCAGGCCACCAAGGACTAGCTTATTTCATTTCACCCAGGCCACCAAGGACTAGCTTATTTCATTTCACCCGCTCACCAACCAAATGAGTATAGACAACCAATACCAGGTGCACAATATTTAAAGAAAATTCCATTGATGCATTATAAATTATACCACGCCGCTTCAAAAAAAAACTTTCTTGAAAAAGAGAGAAGTTCTTGCTTCTTAGCTAAACTTAGTCAATATCATCACAGATAATTTCAAACTATTGGTTCTCTCGTCTTTTTATTAATCAGTCCGTTCTTTCTTCAAATAGCTTACCTCTATACAATATATCATAGATAACTTTGGACTCAAATAACTCAAACTTTTTAGGTATGATCAATAAATGTATTACTAGCAAACAGACTTCATATTACAATAAAACTTTCTTAAAGAACGTAATTATTGTGTAAATAAATAAAGTTCTAAGTAAACTTCATTCAAATACATCGAGGTACTGTAAGCTCGGGTGCTGTTCAAGGGAGTGTGCTTTTCCCTCAGTTTTTATAAATTCTTAGTAACATTTTACATTGGTTATTTGTTCCAAATTTCAGCTTTATGCTGATGATCGACAATTGTAAAGTATTGATACTACCTGTATTCATTGAGAAACTATAAAACTTGCGTATATTATAAACGTAGCTGGTTGCCAGTGTAAAATTGGCTGTGACAAAAATTCTTTAAAATCTGTCATTTTAATGTATATTCATCTTTGTCAAATCATATTTGATCCATAGATATATTTTTATTTAATTATAAGATAGCGTAGCAGCGGTCTAAAATTAAATAAAAAAAGTTGTTTTGGTAACTCGCATAATTTGAAAAGAGGTAGTTATTTTGAAATCGCAGACAGACACTTCGATTTTGTTTATATCCATATACAAATTACGATATAAACAAATTTGTGAACTGAATTGTTTTTATAAAATTTAACAGTTATTATATATAAATTGTCAATATAAACAAATGTAATAATTTTACAATGAATATTTTCAATAAAAAGTCACGGCAGGCGAAGAATCGCGAGCATTAGGTACAGTGTACTATTCTGTATATACAAACTCGAAACGTAAAAAAAACACATAACAGAAAAAGGTCGTCAAATGTCAAAAATTTATATGATAAATTGATCATAATAATCATAACATTTCACGAATACATGCATCGAAATAGAATATAATAATAAGTCGATTGTCAACATTTCACGGGTGAGTATTTGAGTAATGAAGTAAAATCTTACTTAATTTTGATATTTGTAGTACTATTCCAGTACTACAAATATCAAAATACTATTCTAGTACTACAAATATCAAAATTCCAATTATAAATATTATGATTTCTAAAATAACAGCAACAGTAGAAGAGCGATCAATATGGAAAGTATATAACATACGTCATTTATATTTACCGTAATTTATTATAGACAGTCACCTGTAATGAATACATAAAAAATAGCGGGTTCTATCATATCTACCGTCTACCGATCACTCTCGTACGTAGGCACGTAACTTGACATGATTTACGCAATATGTGGCTTACAAATACAAATTAGCCATTTAGTGTTATCAGCGAGCTTACTGTAAGTGATGGACATGCTATTTATATAATTAAAGATATATAATTCAACATATCTAGAAAAGACATTAAACATTATCATTAAGCTATATAGCTAGACACACCACTAATTTATTACTCAGACTTCGTGATATGTAGAAATCATGTTGTTATTTAATTAGATTATCGGACATATAAAAAACCAAATAGCCTTAAAACAAATAAATCAACGTAATCAATGCAATATATAAGCAATTAAAACATTTTTAGACATCACTTGAATACAAGCGTAACAAGTTTTCTACTATATAACACCTGGGGCGCTTCTTAATTATCGTCTATAGTGATATTAAAGAGACCCGTGTTAGAAGATCGAAATTGTCTGTAATTATTTTCCTGCACACAAAGTCACGATGCGGTAACATTTCTAGATACTCTAACTCAATCATTATTTCACTTTCCCCGATGAGTCTGTCCCACAACTTCTCATTCGTCAACCATTAGACAAGGTGATCTTTGATTATCTACATTAAGCTCCATTAGTGTTTAACTCGATACTATTTAACTCACCTGTCTGCAGATATACAATTACATTGCAGGACTGGTGAGGAATATATATACTTATATATTTATTGACATTAAAACAATTGTTTTTATTTGTTTTTTTTTTTTTATTATTGAAAAGGAACATTAATATAAGCTTTGAGTTGAGCTTTGAGAATAGAGTTTTGTAAATAGATAAAATAATTCAATTTGTGACTTTTTTTTTAAACTGTTTCGTGTCGACCATCTACTAACTACTTAATAAGTTACACATACAAATGACAATGACCTTACTAACTGACTGACCAATTATTATTATTTATCAACGAATCTCTTAAACTCTAAAATGTAGTGGCAACTTTGGTGTTGTAATGTTAGCTTACTATGGTTTAATGGGTAGCGTTACAGCAACTCAATCTTCTTCGAGCTTCGAACAATCGATTCCCTCAAAAACCCATTATTTTTACACCAAACTAAAGTCATTGAAATGACACCAACAGCGACGCCATGAAGTGCAGTCTGGTCTGGTTATAAGTAGATTATATAAGCCTTTATACAACAACAAAATGTACCTACTAAATATATTAATTTTAATCGTTTTGGAATTGGAAGATATTCGAACCGATAGTTGTAGAAATATTACGAAATAACAGCGTAAAAAGGAATATTGTAAGGTATAAACGCATTAGCACAGATCGTTTAGCGAATGTTTATATCTTTTTGGTTAAGAAATATCACGAGTTAAAATACTTATTTTACCTATGTTGTTAATAAATGAACATAAAAATAAAATATTTAATAAACGTCATTTTACAAAATCAAAGGGGAAACGCTACTAGCATTCTTGCCACCAATCCACATAAATAAATAAACGTTGTATTATTAAATATCATTATATTAAAAAAAATACTTTGTTTTACATAAACCTGATACTTTTATTATTTTACGTAACTGAACATAAAGATGCGGACAAGATGGGCGCGAGGGCGCGCTGCGGTTACCTCAGCTATCGGATTCAACCAATTGACCACATGATCGTATTATATGGAATGCTATTTTAATAGTGCGCCCTTCAAGCTATCAATACTTAACATTCTATTTATAGCTTTATTATGATATATTTCGTAGGTATACTTAAATTACAGGAACTCCGTAATAGTATTGTCAATGGTGCATTTATAAACACTTTAAAAAGTTTCAACCTATTAGAATAATAAATGAAGAAAAAAGAAATAAATTTATGAGTAAAAATTTTTGAAAATATATTTTGAATGTATGACATTGTTGGTTTGGTTTTGCATGAGAATTTAAAATTCCCATGTGTTGGAACCTAAATTTAGACAAAATGAATTGTCACTAAACATTAGAAGACATTGTATTAGATAATCGTTCGGGTGTGCGTTACGTCCAGTCATGCGCAAGCCTTCATCCGTCCGAGACAAACACGAGCAATTAGACGACACTGGTAATCATTGATCTGAACGAGAGATGAAAGTGACCGATAAGAGACTGTATCAGATCCATCAAGAACGCGCCACGAACACCGAAATCTATCTCCGCATGTCATATTCCTGTCACTGCGTTGCACCACATCTAAACTGCCATTTCGACGTATTACATTCTATGACTCTATGAACGTATTTTGATTTCCTTAAAGGGTATTCTTATCGTTAAAGATACGAAGGCTATTTTATATGAATGCAATGCAAAATCCTTCAGGTCATCGGATGTGTTTTGTTGACAGACCTTAAAGGCGAATGATATCAGAACCACGCCATCACAGCCAGCCATCACGAGATACAAAAGCACTCAAATATCGTTTCAATAGCTTTATCTTTTCTCTGATTATCTATTGATTGTTAAATCGTGTTTGTTCATCAAAAAGACTTCATAATTAAACGATGTATCCTGCCTGGTTAAATGTTAAGTGCTTTCACTGAGCAATCGATAAAGATTCATTATATTCTATAATTGACACTAAATTCGCGAATACCGGAAAAGGTCATAAGACTTTTGACCTCTTTTAATTCAATTAGCGAGACTTGAATATGATAATTTCATTTTGATGTTTTAGCTTAGTAATTGTTTTTATTATATGTACATTATAGTCTCCAGTCATATTTTTTATAAACTGGAACTGACAATTGACAAATAATGGTCTGTTTAGTATGTTTTTTTACAAATTAACGTATCGCTTACATACCTTGTTAGAGCCATTTGGTTCGTAACTTACTGTTGAGTTATACCGTTACTACCTTAATCGATGTCAAGTTGCTATATAAAAGCAAGAAAACTAGATTTATTTTCTCTTCCTGCGCACCATTTCACGGCCTGACATAAGAACGAACGGAACTCTGGCGCCGCTATCGCGATCACAGTATTGGATTTACGAGTGTTAGTTACTTACTTATTATTGATACACCTGTATTGAATCCGATTAAAGAAGATGGCGACTACACAAAACACAATTTGCACACAGACTTTTTTGGATAATATCATTTGGATACAAAGAAAGCCGTCATTTAAGTTTCATATCTTTTAAGTTTCATATCTGACGAGCCAGTTGGCGTGGTTGGTAGATACTTGCTTTTCACGCCGAAGATTCCCATAAGGTTCGATTCCTACCCAGGACAGACATTCGTATGTATGAACATGTTTGTTTGTCCTGAGCCTGGGTGTAATTATCTATATAAGTATGTATTTACAAAAGTAGTGTATGTAGTATATCAGTTGTCTGGTTTCCATAGCACAAGCTCTGCTTAATTTGGGATCAGATGGCCGTATGTGAATAATGTCCCAGGATATTATTATATAAATTATGGTAACAAAAATAACTCATCTTTGGTAAACGTGAATTTATCTGAACAAATTTGTTGTTCGCGTGGGTGCTCGAAAGTGAGCTTCAGTATTGTGTTGTCTTATTGCAACTATTGATTTACGCCATTGTCGATTTGCTTCGTCGTAAAAAGGGACAAGCCAAATTTGCATTAATTAATATATCATGTAAAAATGGAATAATTTAACAAATTATGTGAGTTATTTATTCTCTGCTTCTTGAACATTAATTTCAAATGTTTTATATAATAGCTGCAGTCGCTAATTAATGACTGCTTTCGTGTTGCCATTCATCCGGAAGGCTCCAGTTAATTTATCGACCTGCTCTTGAACTTGCCGCTGTTTTCAACAAATTACCAACATTCAAACAACATTCTAAATATGTCCTTTTGCTATCCAATAAAGTCGATTTTTACGAACAAACAATTTATTATATTGCGAAATTTCTCTGATACGCCTTAAAATTTGCACCTGTCGCTAGCTTTCACATGTTGTGAACTAGTACCGTCACATTCTGTTTGTAGTGGGAAGTTATCAGCGGATCGCATGGCGAGTGGGTGTGGGTGCTTGAAGCCATACAAAACTAGCTTCAGAAAAGGAATAGCTAACTATATACTTAACTATTATTGGAAACTATAATTGTATCTTTAATTCTCAGAACTAATGATCTATTACAAATTACTAGAGATATATTTAAACGAAAGGTACGTTAAAAAAATGTCATTGACCTCATAATTGATAAAAATAATAAAGTACTATGTATAATACTACATTATGCAAATAATATATCCGCTTATATTATTCGTATGTGCTAAGATCATTTGTGTATAATTTAATTATAAGTGTTGTTTATTACGCATGAATATTGAGTGGTGATAATGGATTTTGTTTCAGTAATAATTATGTTTTCAGAGTAATGCTCCTTTACACTCTTTCATGAGAATTATAACACAATACAATCTTTGCTTTGTGATAAAGCTTTGTGCAATCTCGTCTGGGTAGATACCACTCATCAGATATTCTACGGCAAAACAGAATTACTTAATATTGTTGTGTTCCGGCTTGAAGGGTGAGTGAGCCAGTGTAACTACAGGCACGAGGAACATAACATCTTAGTTTCCAAAGTTAGTGGTGCATTGGGGATGTAAGGAATGGTTCATATTTCTAACAAAACCTATACCTATGAGGGGCGATGATCACTTAGCATCAGGTGGCCCATTTACCCAGCCCTCTGCCTATTCTATAATCATGTGCACACAATAGCCATAAACTATAAATAATAAGCTCACCTTAAAATCTGGGGGAAATACCATGTCAAGAAAGAACCTGCAAGAATTGAATCATTACATTCAACAAATTTAGCCATTCGGCGACACGCCTATGAAAACAACCGTTTATCAAAGCTTAGAAGTATTGCACCGTTTTATTGTCTACTTGCACCTTGTTAGTGTCTATTTTGAAAGATGTACTGGGTAGTATCTGGGGCGAATTGCCCACGCTCGGGGCGCTAATCTCGGGGGCGCTGTGGGTCACCGGTTCCTATCGTATTTCAACTTAACGATGGCAAATACATAGTTGTCCGTTTCTCGCTTTGTTTAAAACCATATCGTTAGTTTTACAAATCGTTACTCCTAACTTATTTAACTCTTTACTTACAGAGTTATCATTTTTAACCAACTAAAAGGAGGAGAAATGGATTTTGTTTCATATATCAATAACGTGATAATCGATTTTTTTTTTGCTTACCTGACTGATTTGTTTTTATTATATTACGCCTATTGATAATACACATGTTTAGATCAATGGTTAATTTGTATTTATAATTCGTCTCTCGTTCTACGGTAAAAAAATCATTGTGAGTAATCCTTCATGTATAGTAGGAAGTCTGCCACATGTGTATTCAACAGTAGGTCATTTACAGACTGATTTTTTAAATACGTCGGGCCTAGTACTACATGTTTTTTTTGTATTCGTATCTCCACGTGTCATCAGTGCCTTGGGTGTATCTTATCATTTATATATTTGAATATGCTTTAATTTTTATTACTCGCCATTTTAGGTTGTAATCAAGAATCTCCTTGGTACTTGCAAGTTGTGCCCTCTTCACTAGTGCTATCTAAGATATGTTGACGCTTTTCATAAAGGCGAAATGATCATTATAATTAAATTATAAGTACTTTGCGGGATTCTTAATACTAAATTGCAGTGCCGTTTAATGCGATTAAGTACAAATACCTACCTTCGTTTCGAAACAATTTTTATATAGCTCGGTTCTCATAAATAACTGATTTCTATCTAGCCTCCACAAGCCATACACGATAGACCAACAACATATTAGGATATATCAATTATCTACCGAAGTCATTATCGATTGTTATTAGATACAATAAATTTTAATATAATTAATTGGTAATGCATAATCAATACAGAGCAGTAAGATGCATAAATGGTCCCAATCCAATATAAATGCCGCTTGTAAAAAAGTAAGGAAAAAAATCAATTGTATTGGATGCAACGCTAGCGCACACGTAAATAATAAAAAATGCTGTTGAAGTTTAGTCTTAATTTTCAATATGTTTTTGTATAAGTTGTTTAATGAAACGAATTAATCAAGTATTTGCGGGAAATCGAAACAAACAGCGGGTCAGTTAAATTTCTTTCACCTTACATTCTAATTATATTTGTGTCCATTGTTACGAGTTCCCGAAAGAGGAGAGAAAACAATCGATGTGAACGCTCATCCAATGAACGCTATTCAAACTAAAGCAGCATATATTGTTGATAATAGTTTCATTAGCGTATACATTATATGTTCAAGTAAGCACATGATATGTATTCCACGCAAGTCTTTAAATAGGTACGTAAAGTTTCAAAATAGGTGCCTATTTGAGACGAAATAAGTTTAAATTCAATTCAACTCCACCTATAAAATGTAATATAAATTATAATTATGTAACAAATGCTGCACCAATCGTTAAAACTCAGATGCAATGTATTTTGTGGCCATAATTACTGTGACTCACCTTACTCTTTGAACTGGAATACAGCAGTAAAAAATATTGTGTTTAAACTGCAATTAAGTTATAGGTGTGGAATACCTTAGTGATGCCTATAGACGAGCTTCCACAAAAACGTAGTTGAAAAGTTTCATTACTTTCGTATTCCAAATCCGTCTTGTATTAAAAATAATACACCGCGTCAAAATATTAAAAAAGTACCTAATAAGACTAGCATACTAAATAGTAGGTATTCACCTTTTCTGTGTGACGTCGCTAATTCATTATATCAAAATATGTTATTTTTAAGGTAAAATTAGCGATAATAGCAGTTTTAGATATATCACAAAAAATTTTAACTATCACATGAATAAAAAAGACGAAGAGCGTGCTTTAAGATGTGGAAGACTGTGTCATTTGATACAGTCTCCGAACACGTTTCATTAGGTATCGATATATATTGTAAGCACTACTACATATATTCTACATACTAAATATGTGATAGGTTATATAATTTTGTGTATATTATGATATTTGTTGACTGCCTTTTTGGACTTGTCGAAGATCCCAGGATACTGGGTTCAAACCCCAGGTCGAATAAAAAGTTATTGTTTTTCTGTCGAAGTTGGTAGCGTGCACAATCCTATGCCTCGGAAAGCACGTAAAGCTGTTGTTCTGCGCCTGAACTCTTTCCGGTCGTGTCGGATTGCCGTCCCGTCGAAAAATGAGACTGATAAGGAATAGAGAGTGCACTTTTTTTAGCGCACACTCTTATGCAATATAATATGTTCTGCGCAGTTGGCTAATATCTCTATAAATTGGCCGCTGCGGCCAAAATCGGTCAGGAGGACATCATCATCATTCACTTGTACAATAATTTTGATGTTCCGGAGGGTAAAACCTTAATTTTACTTTTTCTAAGCCGAGATATCTAGTACTACTTATTATAAATATATTTGTATTATATATATTTAAAGTAAATTCTTACTTATCATATACTTTGAAATTTCTTTAAATATTATTAAAGTGAAAATTGAAATAAAACAATAAATTTAATAATAAACCGTTTTATTAGGCTTAACTTTATTAAATTTTATAGCTAACGTTTCATAAAATTAATATTTACAAGATAATAATGATTTATTATCAGAAATTAATACATAATCTTAACAACTTTAATGCGAGGCTTCATATAAAATATATCATTATATTTACAGTCAATATTATTATAATTTACACTTATGTATGTAATATTATATACTTTATTTTATTAAACACTTTGTTTAATTAAACATCTTTCAACAACGTTTAAGTCGGAATACTATTGATTACGTTTTAAATTAAAAACATTCAAAACTACCATTGTAATCACTGTAAATTTAAGAACATCGTTGGACGGCTTGTAATTTATTTAATACTGATGTGTTTTTACTATTCATAAGTAGATATTTATATTAAAGACAAAAGATAATCGTAGGACCTATCGTATTATTTTAAAGAAGTCATTTAAAATTCATTCAAAGTATTTACATTTTATCTTATTTGAAAACATATAATATAGAGATTTTTCTTACTTTATTTTTATATCATATAGCAGTCTATCAATTTAAATTAATTATACAATAAATATATTAAATCCTAAATACTAAGCGATGGTCGTTTCTTTCGAACACTTTTGCTGTTTTTGCCGAATATCGTACCAATTACCTGGAAATAATTATTAAAGTAAATAATAGTTTTTTTTTATTAATATAGAAAGTATTTTAATCGAAGCTAGTAAAATCGCGCGTAGAATGATTTTGCTTAAAAACATTTCAAATTATTTACTTGATTAAACACATATATAGATAGTAGAAAAAATACCTTTGAAACGGAGTAGGCGGCAAGCTTGCGACGAGGCGCGGGCAATAACAAAGCGAGAGCACGCGCCTCTCGTAGCAGCGCGTGGAATGCGAGCGCGGCGCCCGCGCACGACTCCGCAGCGGATACCTCATAGAACTGACAGCCGAACCGCAGCGACAACTCTTGACCCTCCTCTGCGTGGACCTCCCTACATACAACCACAGCAAATAATGAACGCAATGTTACATTGTTGTTGCCATACTCAGATTATTACTTAAGATTTAAAAATATATCGAATATTATGTTTATTTTATATAACACGTCTGTTTACCTGGCGTGTTCGAGGTCACGTTTGTTGCCCAAGAGAGTAATGGCTGCACAACTTGGCAGCCGAGTCCGCTCGAGGAGTGAGAGGAGCTCAGCAGCCGCCAGGAAGGAGCGACGTTCACACACCGAGTACACCACCGCAAACGCGTCGCCCCATCGCACATGATCACCAAGACAGCCGCGTATCTACGGAAAAAATAACTTAAGTACCTTTATTGCTTTTATGTCATTTAACTTAAAATTTGACCTAGGCCTAAAACATTATATTAGGTATATACAGGCAAAACATGAATTGTTATATAGACATCAATAATTCTTTAACGTCACTATTACCATAGCTTCGGAAATGTATACAGCAAAAAGTAAACGCAAATATAATTTAACACATATTTACAACAACGGTATATGAAATTATAGACAACAACGGTATATGAAATGTATATACAATAATTTGAAACTGATTTTACAAATTAGTAATATATTAATATTTGAAAACAAACTCGCAATCATATTTGACCGACTGTCAAATGATTTCACTCAGATAAATTGAAACGTGTTTTAATCCCAGGAATGTTAAAATTACAAAACATACTAATAAAAACAAAATCAAAAGAATAAATGACTGAAAATGCGAATAAGCTTTTTTTGTAAAAGTAAAAGTACCAAACTTTGACGCTAAATTATCTTTTTTATGATTAACGTACAACAACAACGAAAAATACCACGTGTATTGTTCTCAGCTAATAATTTAACCAATGCAGCGCTTACTAATCTGTTTTAAATTACGGCTTATACTGTCATAGAATTTATCATACAACTACTCACTACTTGGGCCGTGTAATAAATTTGGTGCAATTAAATCGTACGCAGTACTTCAAGCGGCGCCGCGAGCCGAGGCTGTCAGATTAACATCTTCATTGTTTGCTGTTTAATTAAGTTCTATCCCATCTATCTCTTGATTATGCACTTCCTATCTGAAGTAATAAAATCTCTCTTAACTACGTAATGTCCAGTTTAATATAGATATTACTTTATGAGATTATTATATTCCCCTACTAAGTTAATTTAGAGGTTGCGATTTATTGCAATTATATTTCATCTCAATTTATTTATGTTCTCTTTACAAATATTTAACATAAAAAAAAATATTGCAACTGTTACTTACTTTCTATTTAAATGTTTTTATTTTTATTTTCTTAGGATCTATATACCGAGGTTACTTTATATCCTAAATCATTATAATTATTATCTAACATAAATATTTAATTCTTTAATCTAATTAGAATAATTGTATATTTTAAATAAAAGAGAACTTACTGCGCAATTTGAAGTATCCAATATTTCTACTTCCGACACAGCTCCATCGAACGCCACTCTATGTTGGTAGAGGAAATCTAAAACATACAAGCAGAACGTTAAAATTGCGTCAAGAATTAATAAGAATAAATAAATCAGTATAAAGATATTTTTAGTTTGAGCAATAAAAACTATAACTAAAAAATGCTTAATGTCACGAAAGGTCTACTCTCCTCTTAAAGATAAGCTTAATAAGTTAATCCATTACGGTTTGATGGCAACACATGTTACAAAAAGTCATCTGACATATGCAAAGTCTCCACGTGATGTTTTCCTTCACTGCCGAACACGAATAAATAATAAACACAAATTAGACATAAAAAATTTGAAAAGCTGGACGGGATTTGAGCTCGCCAACTTCGGTTAAAACCAACGTGTTCTATGCACTTGGCACTTTCATTTCTAAGTTTTTTAAAATATATTTTATTAATTCGTGTTTCCGAATATTTAGAATACTTTTTTCCGTCTTAACTTTTTTACGTCAAGTCCGACCTTATAACAATTAGCGTTGTAAAAGATAACAACTGAAAATGTCAACCTTCGTGCATTCACTTGTACGGAAACAATTTTGCATCTAAGAGCTACTGTTTTTAATAAATAAATTAATACGTCATTGCATTTACGTAAAATCTTATAGTTTCTTAAGGTCGGAAGGAAATGATTACCTTTTACAAATAAAAAGAAAGAAATAATGAAAAACTCTTACGTAAAGTGACGTCAATTAAGTTGTATTATTGTTTACATTTCTGAAATACTTTCAATAATAATGTAACGTGGAAAGCAAACGACGGCAAAATTACGATCTGGCTATTAAAACCACGTTGTCTTATACTCGATTCGTAGTTAATTTTTTTTTTTAATTAAATAATATTTATATCAAAAACTCACCTCCAGTCGAGCTATATTCGCCAATATAGCGTTTTGTAAGGTAACGCACAACCACCGCTGCAAAAAAGAAGCAAAATTTAAATATTATATTTAAAAAATAATAATACTAAATAATAATTAATGTCCATCATATTATTTATAAAAAAGAGTATAAGTATAATATGTACAAAACGGGCTAAGTTTTAATCAATAGTACGTCCTGTCAGCCTTTTGTTGGTAAGAAGTCATCAAAAGGTCAATACTCCGAACTTTCTACTGGAGTATCATAGATTAGTCTTTTCACGTAGTGTATTTCACTCCTGGAATTCCCATTTAAGGGTATACACAATCAACATTGATGACGAAGCAAGTTACATGAATAGCCGCGTAGGCTACCGACAAAACGAAGTGTAGAATCCTAGCAACATCAAAAGGACCCAGTGTATTAGAGACGGTGATTACTTCTCTGACAATGCCTTGAGCACCTTGAGAAATGTTGTCGACTTTGTGTTAGATTACGTGGAGGTAACGTACTTTCATTATGAGGAACATGCATTTTGAATACAATTGAAATGTTATTATGTATCACCCAGTATATATTTTACAAATAAATGAATGTTTTTTCGCTTACAATTTTATATTATAATTAATATCTAATTTCATACGGATAAGGTTGAAGCTACGGGACATTATATTTTTATATATAAGAACATATTTGTATATCTTACACCAATATCAATTTATGCAATTTCCTCCGTACTGTGTATTAGGAAAGCTAATTCTTTTAAATAAAAGGCAAAATACATATTGAATACTACTGGTCCAATTTACAAGGTATTTTAATTTACAAAACCGCTTTAAATGTTTATGTTATTCATTTCGATAAGGATTAATACTGTGTGACAAATACATTTAGCTAACGTAGTTATTTATTTTTTTTAATAAAAGGAGTCGTTACTGTTACTTATCTATTACATATTATAAAATAATTGTTGTAATCGTGTACTGTCGTTTTTCAACAGATATATGTATAAGAGATCTATAAACTTTGTATATAAAGTTTTCGTGTAAAATTTATAGTTTTTTACAGATCGACAATTATGTCTACGACTACGTTGGCATAATAAGCTATAATTACTTTAAAACCTACATATCACATAACATAGGGTGTTACCTATAGGGTAGTTATATGTGTTTGTCTTGAAAATATAACCTATCATAATATGAAAGATCAAGGACAATCGCGCTAGTAGTTTTGCATTAATAACAAACAACCCTTATCTCTTAATAATATTTTAGTATGGCATTAATATTTACATACTAAATCGAAGTCTAAATTTACAATAACACAAAGCACTACTTATACATGAGTATATATAAAGACATCTGTGGTTGTGCACGTATACAAGTTCGTAGATAGGTTAGAGATACACATAAATCCTGTATTATTATAACAGTCAACGCAAAACATAATAATAAATTTCAAAGCCATTGCACGTTAATTCATTACACTGGCGATTGGTGGAACATTGGTCGGTTATATAAGCATTATTATGAATCATGAACTGTCACTAGGAATATTTCCTGAGGGAGCCGTTGTTAGCGTTCAGCTTTCAAGTTGACAATCGAACCACGAGCTAAATCGGGCCTACATCAAACTAATGCCATAACAATATTATTTATGTTATGCAACAGAGGCCAATCACCGCATGACAATGGACTTGAAATGGTTTCCATACGCAAACGTAATGTTTAAATCTCAATCGGTACGTACGAACACGTTATAAGATAATTTAACAAGATAATAAAACAAAAAATATGTTAAAGGAAAATTTATTAAAGAGTAGGTATTCGAACAGAAAAGAATTTTATTTGTTTTAAAATACAAAACGAATTACTATAATTAATTATAAAATTTATCCAATATCAATTATCTAGATAATTTCCCGTTTACCATATGTTATATTTATTTTGTACATTAAATGAAACGATCGAGTTTGTCAAAGTATTGGGAGAATCTATAAGCAACCGATTTGAACCCATTCGTATCGATCGCTGGAAAAATTATAAGAGACAAACTTGTAATAAAAGAAGACTAATTTAAAAGAAACACAAAAATATGAATTAAACAACTTTTTCTAGACTACTAAGCATTATTTAAACTTTTTTATTACTTGAGATTACTTTATTTCATAATAATTAAATGTCATATCTTATAAGATTATGCTTTATATGATATTTGAATCTTTAAACATTGAAGCCGTTTAAGCGTGACACAAATAAAAGTTACAATTACAAAACAAAAATCGCGTTTATAATATTACCGACATTTTATGAAAATGACATGTACGTTTAAAATAAAACCTCTATCGTTACTTACCCCTTATTTGAATACATTTTTTTTATAGATTTTAAAAATTATCTATTTAGACATAATAGATACGAACAGAAATCTCGGAAGGTTTATAGTCCTATAAACCTTACAAAATATTGTTGTTCGCTACAATAATGTCATCGTTTTGATCAATGTATTTGTACGAATTCCAGTCTACTCCCTTGCATATAGTGGTTAATGTAAAGTTCTATAAATATATTTATCATCTCGTTTAGTGAAAGCATACTATAATTTAAAGATCAGTAGCCGTAACACCTACTCAGAAGTTTCTTATCGTCTAAACAAAATTGAATGTACGGACGGTCGTTATAAAATTTGAATCTTAATGGTAATTTATAAAATACCTTTACGTTACAACACTGTAATCGTTATTTATGAAATGCATGTCAAATTCCACACTCTCGTTTTCGATTCATTCCTTTTTTCCGCCTCCGATAAGTAGGTATTAAAATGTAAACATTTTATACTTTCTCTGTGATCAGATTACGCATGTATTCTTTATAATTCAAAACTCATTTCATGCGAACATTATATATTATAATAAAATAATTTCATGGAAATATAGCAAGCTTTTTTGTTATATTACATAATTGATATTGTACAGCAAAGTTTATCATCTGGTTTAATATTTTTCTAAATTAATCATCAAAGTTTATGATCACTGAGGCAGAAGACAAATTAACGTGGTTAAGTAACATGGCACTTCACAAGGTGATGAATGATCCGCCTTGAAAAGAAACAATAGGTGTCGGAGCTCCAGGAATCTATAAGTAATTAATTGATTAAGGGTATCATCGATCAACTATCGCTTCATTTAAAGAAGTATCGAGTGCTCGTTCATAAATAAAAAAATTGTCTAATTTATTCACCATTAAAACAAATCCTTTACTATTAATCGATACTATTATTCAAATGAAATATACCTTGTATGAGCAATTTGTGTAATTTATTTTTAAGTTGTTATCACAAAATCTTGAACGACGATAAAATGTCCCATAATATTTGTAAAATCAATTTAACGCTTGTGAAAACGTGTAAATTGATCTTCCGTTTCACTTTAAAGGGACGGTTTGTATTGCGACAAAAACGACCTCCAAAGGACTCGACAATTAAAAAATATTGTGTACAGACTCAATTATTGTCAAAAGCTTTCGTGCTTAATAAAATTCACGATCAATATTTAACCACAGAGCGCCTACTGTGATGCATATCGTATTACTTGACCTACATAATGGAATATTCACACCGTGTTTTTCTATAATTATTTTCTATAATTCAATTGATAATCATAATAATAAATAGATAATTTAAAGGAGAAAATGGGCCTAGAAACTATGTTATTTATCAATGAAATTATAACTGATATAAGTATTTTTCTTATTTTAACGAGCGGACTTGTCATGCTATGCTTGTAACCGTGCTTGTAACCATTATTATCGCTCGTCTTGCAATAAATAACAACAAAATAAATTGATGTTCGCAAAGGCATGACATTTAATTTTAGTGTAAATCCAATTTTTTATAGTTTCATAGTTAAGGATCCTTTTCAGAGAATCTCTTGAGTAGTTAACATGTATACGTGACAATATCCTTGTACACAATTTCTGCCCTCGTTTAGTTTTAGCCTTCGAGTTTAAAAGTCCATTTGTTTATATGGTTTTTTATTATAACAAAAACGTATGTTCAATTTTGTCATCATTATATTTAAGTTTGAGTTTTGTGTGTACATGCATTTATTGTTACCTTTATTTATAATATTTATTTTTTGTTCTCATGGTTAATTAGTATAAATGCTGTTTGTAATTATGCCTGCCTATGCATAATTTGTGCAAATAATTAAATAAATGGTTTGTATTTTTCAATTTTTTTCGTAATTTTTATTATATAGATATTTTTGAAATTTGAATGAACATAACAAAAATATATGTAACTACTGCGTATGAAAAACAACGTCACAAATGAGTAGTAAATTCTAAAGGTATTAATTTAATGAACTAAAAAGATAATGGAAATTGTAGATTATTTAGTAAAAAAGAAGATACATTTAAATGGCGTACGTACTTTAAACAAGATTAACGATGTTACTCGGCCGCATATGTGAAAAGGCCGCCACTCCTACCCGGAGACATAGACAGGATCTATTTTAAAAACAATTTTGCATGTCGGATCTACGGTTGTAATGAATAGCAAACGCATGCTTCTTGAGGCCGGTCCGTCAGTCGGGTACAATTAGGGCGGCGCAATTACAACCAGTCGCCGGCGACTCGGCCGCTGGGTCAAGAAGCGATTTCCCGACGGCAGCAACGCCTGGCGCCAGCAGACCACGTTGTGTAACTTAAACGTCCGTTCAGCCGTTAACAGTCGAGGTCGTTGATCTACATGTATGCATAGAATTTGCAGATCGCGCGTAGATATTCTAGTACTACTGTTCGCCTTAAGACTTAATAAGACCTAAGAAGAGACCGTCGTTTAAATACAAATACGAAATATATTTGTTCTCGTTTAACTTAAAACTTTATGCTTCATTGCTTTATTTGCTGTAATTAAATTTTGACATATACAGTAACATAATTTTTACAAATTTTGCCTACAGGAGCGATAAAAATACGATTTGAAACACAAATCCTTTAAAAAATATCATCGTGCCATCGAAATTAACTTTAACCTTTAAGTATTGTTAATCATTTATTTGATAATTCAACAGCTTCCATACAAACTTATGTGCGAGTGTGTACATCACATACATACATGGAAGTGTGTTATAGTATTATATATATTTAAATTAAGCCCCAAATCTCTGCGTTTGTCTATTTGCCTTTATCCCCTTTATACTACCTCCTCACAACGCGTTACAAATAAAATTACTTTTGCATTTATAATATTAGTAAGGACTGATTTAATATTAAACTTATATATTTAATTGATAGAAACCAATCGTTAATAACGATACCGATAAAATTAAAAAGATATAATATAAATAACAAGATAAGCGTAAACATATGCAGTAAAGTATCCGTTAAGTAACATCGGTAGGCGCCGTGATCACTTTATTTATTACTTCCTTATCCAACAAGCATCAAAATCGTCGTCATGTTCTATGTAAGAGACATGTTGAATTTATTCTCACTTTTGAAATATTAGCTTACGTCAAAGATTTTAGACCTACACGGTCACTATACTATATGTAAAGTTTGCCTATTATTCATTTATTATTATTATTATTTTTACTGGTGATGGGTGTGCAAGCTCGTGTGGGTAGGTACCACCCACTCATCAGATATTCTACCGCAAAACAGCAGTACTTGGTATTGTTGTGTTCCGATTTGAAGGGTGAGTGAGCCAGTGTAATTAGAGGCACAAAAAGGAACGTAACATCTTAGTCCCCAAGGTTGGTGGCGAATTAACGATGTAAGCGATAGTTAAAATTTCTTACAAAGTCAATGTTTATATGCGTTAGTGACCACTTACCATCAAGTGGCCCATATGCTCGTCCGATTAGCTATACTATAAAATAAGTAAATACCGATCTACATTATAATGTATATGTTCAAAGTTCGTTTTTATATAAATTTCAACTGCGTAATACGTAGAAGTAATTTCAAACCTACACATTAAATTGAGCGCTTGATAAATAAGTTGTTTGCAATACGTTTGAAAGATAATTTAATCTATAGCTATTGCTATTTAAATTTTATAATATGAAATAGACTAAGAAAAGTGTTTATGGCAAATTTTAATTTTAAATAGGCACTAGTTAGTACTTTTTAAATATTGGTTTTGTGAGTAAAGCTCTTATCTTAGTGTTACTCGGTATGGACAAATTTCTTTAATCTTAGAAATTAACCTTGACTGACTGGAATGTATGTCAATTTATATATTCATTCATACATTATTCAGCACTATTTTTGCAATATAATAGTTGTCACATTCTATTTGGCGACATTTTATTTATATTATTATGTATAAACATTTCACTATTATTATTTCATATTAAGTATGAAATAATAATAGTGAAATGTTTATACATAATAAAATAAATAAATAAAATTCATATTAAGTATGAAATAATAATAGTGAAATGTTTATACATAATAAAATAAATAAAATGTCGCCAAGGACTTCTGAAAATTCTTTCTTCTTCTTTAATAGACCAAATATTATTTTAAAATAAATGTTAGTATTTCACTATTATTTTTTGTATCAATAATTAATGTTAATTTTAAATCAATAAACATTAATTATAAAATTAAGAGTGCTAAGATGCTAAGAGTAAAATATTCTTACAATGCGTCATGATCAAATTATGTTTGGTTATGACAATACAGTCTGCCTCCGAATGGAATGCAATGATAACTTCAATAAACATTTATTCATATCAACAGCAAGACAATGCAAATCTAAGCCATGATCTTAAGATATGTTATTATATTTTCTTATACAATACAATAGAAATTACTATAACTTTTTTACATTTTCTCGTATTGACAAGTAATAAAGGATGTAATTACACAAAAGTTTAAGACAAAATGATAAAGATTACAACTTGGTTTGTTAAGAATACTTGTCACCCTTTGTATAATATATTGTGTGTGTGTGTGTTGTACAATTAAGTATTATTTAAGTAATATAACATATTTATAATAAAATTGCAAGACGAAGAATTTTTAAAATATAAGTAATGTGTTTTTAATAATGTATCTAATAAATTTACAGTGTTTTTGAATATAAAATAAATAAACACTGAATAGATTACTAAGGCATATATTTTTTAAGTACTTTTGTACGTATATAGAGGTGAATGAAATGATGTACAAGAATTTAGCTAATATCTAAGTATATATAATTATAATTTTAAAAACATTTTTGAAAGAAAAAGAAATCTCATATTTAGTGTCAAAATTAAGATTAGTAATATATTTAAGTTTTTTAAAAAAGTCGTACTTAGAATTACTTAAATAAATACAAAAGTAGATATTTGTGTATAGATACATACATTTTATGAATATTCTTTTATTATATTTATAAGGAATAGAAAAAACTCATTATTAAAGTTAGGTATCGATAAGTAATCAATACATCAAAAAATCATAAAATTATTCGCTTATAGAACCACCATTCATTATTATTAGGAAATATTAAAGAAATTATTTCTTATCGTTTTAAATTATGTTTGTCTCCTCAAACCTTATCTTTAAATTACTTAAATAACAAAATAAAAATAATTACAATATACTGACCCGATTTCCCACTCCGAGGACTCCCAAGCACGACTACCCTTATGCGATTTACAGTCATCTTCATTTGGACTGACTTTTTGAGTAACAAATAAAACAAAAAAATCAAACGGACATGATTATTATACCCGTATCATTTAACACATCAGTTTGTAATCACTTTCTTCACGTAACACTGATTAATTCATATATAAAATTTGGATTAATCTCGTAAAAATATCGTAAATGCGTTCGAGAAAGCGTCCGATAGCGGTGGTGAGCGCACCATTAACTCGACTATCTGCCGCAACGTTACCTGTGCGACTGCCGGCATCTGCGCGCACGCTGCATCAAAAGCGCGTGCGCAGCCTCCGATTATACAGCCTCCGTTCTAGTTTCACGAATGCGTATGTTGTGCGGAATTCCATTATCATTATCTCATATAAATATCACCACGCTTTATCAAATTTAATCATATCATTCTCCCCGTATTCAACGTTAATAAAACACATACGTGAAATAGTAGTAGTATTTAAGATATTACTGATAATATGAACTTATATATTACTTAAATACGTACCAATTTCTAATTAAAGAATTGTAACGCTCCATCGTTATTATAAATTTATTTTAGGTTTTTTGCTCGTGTACTTGCTATACTTTACAAATTAAATATAATAAATAGTTTACGAGGTTGATGAAAATGAAAGCGAGCGAAAGCGCGAGTGCTAATCCTTAAGCCGCGTTAAGGGCTTGCGCAAACCTGTCGTAGGGTCCGGGCTTCAGATTGGGCGCGTCTACATGTCAAGGTAAGAGCGACGCCGCGGCGCCTTCTGCTGTAAATTAATTCGCGCCATGCCATGTAATTGGATCTGTCCGCTCCACCCACACTAGCTCCTCTACATTCCACAAAAGGCACGTATTAAGACGTACACGCGTGGTCTTTCTTAAGGTGACGTTACTTACGATTTGTTGAGCAGTTAAGTCGTGACAAAGAAAAATGTTAATACGAATTCATATAACAAAAAATAACAGCCTCTATCTCTCAACTGTCATCTTTAAACTGTCTAACTTTAAATGAGAGAACTTAATATTTCATACTATACGTTTAATATAGTTAAAAGATATCTTAAAATGCATGCAATCTAAAAATATATATATGTAAATAATGATTTCATAATTATTGCCTAAACGTATTCCACATAAGACTTGCATAAAAGGTTAGTACATAGTTTCACAGCTCATTACGGAAAGTTGAATTGGAAAAATGCGTCGTGGCGGCTTCCCGGCGCAATTTGCTCATTACTAAGACTTCCTCGAACAGGCTACGCTGTATTTATGCAATCGTCGCCATAGCGATGAACTGGCTTTTGAGCCGTCTCGGATATTTATAGCTACAGTACTCATATTATTTTTACGACCTTGCCTTCTTCTTGTTTCGTCATAGAACGACGTAATATTTTTTTACGCTTATGAATTGACATCTCTTAGTTGTTTTCATATTAGTAATGCTAACTAATAAAGTACAAACTTTGAAATAAATGTTTACGATTTTGGCAATATCAATAGCTTATAATAGTTAGTTATAGTAGCATAAACGAAATATAAACTTATTTAATTTTTTTAGTTACTTAAATTGAATTATATTTTATCTACTTTATTAGAAATCGCTTTACATGGCCTCCAAATTTTAAGAATAAATAAAGTTTTCAACAAACTGACTATTTTACGATAACAGAAACATTTATAACACGATTGAATGTAAACTTTGGCCTTATTACCTTCGTTTATCGCTATTTACAACCTTTATTAACATGTTTTGTATTCTTTCGTAAGACCAATTATCATTCATAAGCAATGAAAGTGCAAATCTTGTTTAATTATTTTTGAAATTTAGACATATAATCTCAACAAATTTAATATTCCATCATAATCATTCTAATTTAATTACATATCACAAACTAAGATAACAATGTTAATAAGCGGCTATTTATTTTAGTCGTGAGTTAAACATTTCGCAAATACAATCGCGTGTCAAAACTCGTTTATTTGACTTAACAATGGCAACGTTCACACTCACCCATTAAACAATACATATCTATCCATCTTTCAACCTTTTAAGGGGCGTTATTTCAGTTAGAACATGCACCGGCATCTGTACTATGTCACTATTAAGAAACCTGTTACAAAAATTTTATTTAACAGTTAAACACAGCGGTGATGCCCTTATGTGGTATTCTGGAGACAGATTGAATTCATTATGTATCAATAAGCCATAAATTGTGTTTATTTTATCATGTTGGCGTTATAACACATAAAGATACATAAAGATGTTTTTATTTCATTCTCAAGGGAATTTGTTGATTAAGACATGATCTGGTGTTATGCTCTTCTGCCTAAGCAACACTAGCTCTAGTACTATATTCTGTGCATATTAAACATAACAATAATCAGATATTATAATTATAATCATGGCACATAGAGTACTCTGAAATGGAGTACATACTCATATATGTGCATGAACATGTTTGTCCTGAGGCTGGGTGTAATTATCTATATAAGTATGTATTTACAAAAGAAAAATAATATATGTAGTATATCAGTTGTCTGGTTTCCACAGCACAAGCTTTGTACAGGCTTAATTTGGGATCATATGGTCGTGTAAGCAACTAAACTTTTTCTTTTTCTTAATTTCTATGTTTAAGCAAAAACCTAAAAATTACACTAGGATTCTTATTTTACTACGACTAGTATTTAATAGATTTACTTATCTCAGTAAGACTTTTTACGACGAAACTGTTTTGAGATTTTGCATATTTTTTATATTATAATTTTGAATATCAATTTCTTACTTAAGTCAAAAGTCAACTTTATGCTAATTAATTAACATATGCTTTTGAAAGCATTACTAAAACTTAATGATTTCAGTAGGTACTTGTCATAACAGTTCGTAAAGTTCACAGGGTCGCAAGGAGATGGGAACGTAGTTGTTAAAACGAATGAGATTGGGTCACTTGATAGCCTTCGGACGTTATTTACGATTCTTTTCAAAATTCCAATCAAGTTCATTGAAATACGTGAACGAATTAGCGTTTAAATTTCCAACTTTAACAATAATAAATAAAAACAAAATCAATGTGCTATTTTTCTGAAAAAGAAGACTGAAATAACGTTAGGTATACATAATAAAAATTATTAAATTTTAATTTCATAAGTTAAAATTAATTTTCACATTAAATTAATATCAATTTATAATTTTAATAAAACTGCCTATCAAATATTACAACATTGATTTCTACTATTCTTTGTCCCACTTAATTATCTACATTAAATATTTTGCAACGAGCATTGTGATTTATTTTCCATAAACAAATGAAAGATGATTACAAAAAAGCATTGCTTATTTTTAAATTACTTTGATCGAAAGCTCATCAAGGCTGTGTAAGGTAATTTATTTTATTATACCAAATGATCATTATCGTATCAAAAGCAAATCGAAACGCATTATCTTCCGATTACTTTGGTCATGTCTTTCTACTCTAGAAAGGTAATATAATCATATATGCAATTATAAAATGACAAATGAAAATTTTAATACTGCAACAATAATAAATATGAAATACATTTGCGAAATTATCCACGAATGCTTGCGCAGAATGACGTTTTGTAGACTAAATGCGTTGTATGCGCATGATACGACTGTTTGCTACTATTAAATACATATAATTATATGATGCAATATTTTATTCATGGGTTTATTCTTAGAGCATGGCTGGAGAACGCCTGTGGACTGGCGAAGTGTCAATAGAAGTCCAAATAGTTCACAAAAACATATTCATTTAAGTAAAGAGATAAAATACTATTCATTTACATTCATTTTCATCATTCATTCATCATTCATTTTCATCATTCATTCATCATTCATCACAATTAATCTAAATTAAAATCATAATTTAGATTTATTATTACCATCGAATTGGAGCTTGACTCGACTACGACTATGTTAATCTCCAGACTGGATCCGACCTTGGATTGCCGGCGATAGGTACTTCTGGCTTGAGATGCGGAAACGTATACAGGTATTTATATAGGGGGTTGTTACAATATAGTAAATAGAAAATTATGTTTTCTATTGTTTTACATACGCGAATCTGACGTAGAGCCTTTTTGCAGACCGGTAAGTGATAGTTATCATAAGAATAACCTTTGATAAAAATACATTCAAAATGTCTAAATCTCATTTGAAAGTTGTTAAATTAAATTCAAAATACACGGAAATTTTACAATGTTTTTAACTCATAAGTAATATAATTTATTTAACGAAATCATGTAACTCTCAGTCTAATTTCAAAATTGTGAATGTATCAAGTGACAATCAGAGTTTTATATGGAAAACAACAGCACCTAATATGGGGTTCTTAAGCGTTATTACGATATTCGTGTGCTTTAAAATTGTTCAATTAATATCAGTTATTAATAAACATACTTTTATTGGAAATATAAAATCGTAAAATAATTATTATAATGGCAATATCCTTGATGTAACGAATGTTTTTTTATTTTGAAATCGTCAATAACTTACTGTCGGTGATTGAGCCGAGCGCCAAACACATTGTTTTTCTCTTTGTTATATAAAGTGTAAATGCAATACAAACATTCATTGTGTGGTTTGTTTTATTGTTTTCACCCCGGTTAATAAAATTTTTATAAATGTACCTAACTTACCATATTATTTATGAATATATGAAAAACATTTTATTGTCCTCATAAGAATGACTACTTAAGATAAAATACGTAAATTTAATTTTACTATATCATAAATCTGTATAGAATATTTTCAAAAATTAAAACAATTCATATAAAAACCGTCGTCATAAATATTAAATATTATAAAAGACTAAACTTCAATAAGAAGAATAAAGGAAAAGTTACAAATAAGAACTGTCATAACATTACACCTATATAGGTATCTATTATTTTTGATACTTTATCTTAAATGTTACTAGAAAAATCTGTGAAAATTACCATTAAGTATTTACATTTATTTTACGTCCTTTCTTGTGGTTATCGTGAAAAATTTAATCGCAAATATGGACACGTTTCTTTTATCTGCTAAGTATACATTGACCTATAAGTGCCAAACCGTACACGAACGAAACAGATGACTACACCCAGTCATATTTTAAATTTCTCCTTCAAGTTGAAATGCCTGATAGTATTGAATATTGATCCTCCTTAACCGTTGAGCAAAAGCCACTAAGGTAACTAACTGTAAATAACTTACATGGACTGGAGATCGACTGGACTTCTTTACTTTTACATAAAAATTGTGAACTTAATTTTTTCTAAATTTCCAATTACTACGTACTAAGGAAAAATAAGTTTATTTGTCAAAATTTTATCCGCAACGAACATTGCAGCGAACGATTTTTTCGGTTGCTCGTAGTTAAGAATCTATGATATCATCTAATGAATAAATAGGTATGGTGTACAAGATACATTTAATCTATATTTAATGCCTAAGGTAACTCACATATTTATCTGCATTAAGATTAACAACGAATTGAAGAAAATTGATTTGCAAATAACCTATAGTTTGTAATAAATAAAAATAGTTACATAAATTTACCTTGTATTAAATAAAAAAAAAATTAAAAATAATAATTACGATTTCAATTGTGTTTTTCAAGGATCAGATCTAGGAGATAACCTATTTAAATATAAAATAATAGCAATAATTCAATATAATATATTCTAATATTATTATCATCTATTGTACCATCAACAGTTAGGTATATATGGTTGTATAATATGTAGTTATAGTTTACTAATTAAAAAAAAACATAAATTGATAATATATAAAGTATTGTATACAAAAAATGTAAATGTAACAAAATTACCAATATTTCCTGAACCTACTTATTGTAACAATACAAATATCTTCATCATATTGTCATACGAGTTACATAATCTAAAAATAAATTTAAGCTTATATTTGAATATTAAGGTGATTCAAAATAGCGATTTTCTTCCTACTTAACGAAAGAAGCTTTGAAACATTACAAAGTAAAAAATCGCTGTAAATTGAAACAAAATTTGTTACTTATAAAATGCTGAAAACAATCTCAATACCACTACATAACCTGATTACTTAGGTGAGTTTATAATGTTATATCGGCTATACAAATAACATATGATACCCACAAAGATTACGGACGACCTGCGCATGCGCTCACCTGCTATGATTTATGCCCTAGAATAGGCATTGTACTGTCACAGCGAACAGCAAATATAAACTTATGAACCCAGTCTCAAAGGTATTTATGATAAACAAATCCCGTTTACAAAAAAAACCTACTGATCTAATAAATAATTATATTTAATAATAAGTATACTTGTTAGTAGATAAAAATAATTAATTATTAACACTAATTTTATCCGCATTAGTGATACTATGATAACCGGCTTCTTGTAATGTTCCTGAACCTGGGGTCAATTTTAAACCTACTCTTGCATACTGTTTTCATATTCAATCCGTCCTTGTCCACTCCACCTCTCAGCAATGTTACTTAAATGTATTCGCCTTTCCTCTGATACCATCGAAACTCAACAATTATTTCATACATAACAACATCAAGCTTGTTATTAGATATTTTATAATCTTCCTCGTGCAGCTTAAGATAAACGTTGGAGTCACAAGATCGCAGAGAAAACCTTTCCGTAATGACGTTCACCCAAAGTAATTCTATTCTTTACTTCTAGATCATTGCGACATAATTCTGAATTAGCGGACTGGTAGAGTTGCACCACCAGTTAGTGCTATAGAAAAAGTTGACAATCGCTAAAAATCACAAAACCTTCAACTCTCAGTTAACTCTCCTGTAAAGGAAATAAGACATTGACGGGCATGATAAGAAAGTCGAGAATTTGTATAAGGTATTTTTTAATATAACTTTGAAAAACTTTTCTTTTATGAAGTCAACAGTAGACATTTGTTCGAAAAAGTTAATGTGACACGAAGTTAATGTAACGAAACACACCACCTTAAATTGTGTCCATTTGTCAAAACGACTATAAGTAGAACAAGTTATTTCTTTCTCAAAATTGGATACGATTAGATGGAACATCCGTTTACACAATAAATAAAAATAACATAATTAATTGTTTCCTACTAGATACAAACACAGCATGCAAAAAATATTAACATAATTAATTATTATTTCTTTGGTTGCAAATAATTATATTATTTGCAGACGTTTTTTAAAAGAAGTTACCGTATATTTTTACGATTAAAATAGTAATCAAATAAACCTAACACTAAATATCTATTACTTGTGTCCAGCATTGTAGATTAAATAGTTAGCCAAAGTTCAATGTAATATAATATGTTGCCGATACATTTATAAACAACAGAACATAATAAAGTAATTTTGACAACCCTCTCGCGGGTGCGTGAATCCGGCTCATGGCTGATACCACATCAGGTGACCGACACACGTGCATCGCGCCCGATGCACTCGACAAGCGATCAAATATTTTTGCAGCATTTGGATTCTTTATGAATATAGTTTTATTTTTATTAATGAATTTTAATTTTGTTACAACACTATTTTGGTGCATATTATTGTTTTCTTCAGTAATTAAAATTGTACCATAATTAAACACTAAACACGTATTTTTATATGTACTTCTGTTGGAGTACCACATTATTAAATAAATAAATACTAAGCTAATTAAAAAGACTTTTGTCACCAATGCATGTTGATGATGCATATGTATTCAATTTATTTTCAATTGAATTTATTTGGTGGAAGTGCAGCTGAGGCTGATTTACTTAAACAGGCCTTCATTTCAATTCTCATAAAAATATTATATTGAATACATAACACTGTAAATAAAAACAAAAATAGGTATAATAGTTTAAAAAAAAAAATAATAAAGATTGTTCTTTTGCAATCTTATTTTGCACAGCTTTGGTGCATTTTATGCTAAAACTACAACACAGGACCAATAAATAATCACTAGATTTTAGAGTGGCTTAAGCAAAAATCTGCCTGCCAAATAAAAGCTATGATTCCTAATGAAAACAAAGACATTGAACACTCTTTGGTTAAGATTTACAATACTGCTTCTTTAATTTACCTAATTAACAGTTACTACCATTTACATCCAACCCTTTTTTTATTGCTACAATAACATAGTTGATCTACACAAATTTACTTCATCTTATAAGAACTACATATTACTTATCAATATTAATTTATTTCGAAAACATAGGCCTGTATTTTAGATAAAGAAAATTAAAGATTTTAAATTGATTTATTATTTATACAAAAATTCCATAAATCTGGTTTCACTGTCCATATTTTGAAGAAATTATCTTTTGTTTCACACCAATTTTTTTGATACCTGTCAGCCTTTTTCTTCATTTTGTTGTATTCAATGTTACACAACAATTCCTCACCACAGATACTTCTACATAAATCTTTGTGTTTAAGTAAAACTTCTTGAAATTTATTATAAATGTTGTATTTACTGATACACAAAGAACTATTAAGATAATTAGCATTCTTTTTTGTTGCTCCTTGTTTTTTACCTTGAATAGCAACTTCTATTAATCTGAAATTAGAAACATATTTTTTTAAATCGCATTATAAAAAGTTTAACTTTAAGGCATACAATGCATGACAATTTTTTTTGTTATACTATTTGACATGACACAGAACAAATGAGCCTGAGTTTTGAACTTACTTTTGTCTTGTTTTAATCCAAACAATACTTGCAGGAGTTGGCTTCATTTCATCTCCACTTTTAATCTGAGGAAATATTTTTGAACATTTATAGAATTCAGGAAAACATGCAAGTTTTCTATCAATAACATCATCAGAATTTCTCTTTAAGAGAGCTCTATTTAATGATATTTCACAGTACGGAACACCTGCACCAAATATGAAATACTTTATAAAGATTGGTTCACATAAGAGCATGTCCAGTAAAGCTCCTTGTATTCCAACTTGTATCCAACGAGCCATTTTATCACTGCATGACACAGAGAGAGTTCTGTCACCTCTGCCAGGTTTTGTTCTTACTTGTCCTAATAAATGATAATGTTCTCCTAGCAATTGTAGATCTTGTTTCATGTTAGGTAAACATTTTGCTCCTGTCCTATGAATGTCCAGTTTTTGTCTTTTAATTACTATTTGACAATTGTCATCCTGAGCTCCTCTTTTATGAGATAGAATCGTATATCCAACATTATCTTCTTGTTCGACTTTGGGCATTATTGATGCATCCCCACATGGCGTCTGTGATGAATAAAAAATAAACTCTATGTTATCTCTTAATCTGAATTTTTCTTTTTCTTTATGGAATATGGATTGTTTGTTTTCTAATGTGTTCATTATATTTTCATACAAATAAATCAAAAAGCCGCGTCGTGCAAAAACTTCGGCATGCGAATCGTTTAAGATATTGCCGGCAGAAGACATTTTGGAGGCTCCAATGCATTTAGAACCAGTGCCTAATGAGACCACGTCGTAAGAAGATGTTACTTTATCATATTGTAATACACAAGACAATACAGTCCACTCATTTTTTAAAGGTTTACCTGATTTTGGAAGACTATCATACAAGTTTATGCATTTTTCAGCAATGGTATCGATACAAAAGTTAGTCATCTTAGGTCTTATATTATGATGAATTTCGGTATAGCTACCCGCTAAGACAAAAACAGGTAATAGGTACCTACATACCTAGCAAAAGCCTAATGCAAGCAAATGTCAAATGTCAATTTGACAGTTGCAAGCAGTGTTCACAACCCGTAGACAGAGAAACAAACAGACCAAGGGGCCGTGAAATCGCGAATGAGACAGAGATAGTTTGTCAATGTTGCGTATAATGTAGCCATAGTGACTGCATTCCCTGTTTTGGGAGATAAATAATTTTCATGATTTAATTAAAACAATAAGATTATTAAATATTACTTTTTTATATTTATTATACATTTTTTTAATTAAAATATTTTTTCGTCTTCCAACTACACCCAAAAACCGTTGCATTGTTTGTTTTTATTTCCGTTATCAATAGTACTTCAGCATCTTTATATGGTACTGGATTAACATTCTCCTCAGATGTTGAAATCTAAAACACACAATTAAATTATTAATAAAGAATGGTTACCATATATATTTCTATGTTAACCTCTTGACTCGGAATCTAATATTATTATTGGACTCCGTTTTTATTTGTTTACATTCTCGATGAGTCGATATTTTTTATCGAAAATCGGGACTTTTTTTAGCTGACGCTGGCAGGACTTACATGATAAATAATTATAGATTATGAATGATAAAAACTGGAAATTCCTATTATCTTTAGGATTTTAATGCAATATAAGGTTCCATCATGCTATGGCATAAATAAACATCACTGAGAAACTATATTTAGGTACGACTACGTACTTACGCGTGAAAATATATGCCGGCAATTTTCTTCTTGATATCGCTTTAACGTGAAATAATACGACAATGCACCATTACAAACTTACAACTTGTTGAAGTTGTATTGTAAAACCTTCGATATTATATAAGGATTGTTTCTCGGCCTTTTCACTGAATTAGAGTCGTTTTCTAACATAAAAATAAGCGAAAATTGAACAAAAAACACAATGAACGCACCAACTGTCAAGTACTTAAATAGCGACACAAACACCAAGACTGGTTACGCGATACGGGACAAAAGATTTGATAATTCTATCTCTGTCTAAACCATTTGTAACGTAATTTTCGTTCTCTTTCTTGTCAAAGTGAGATGGAAATCGTCATTGCGTCTATTAGTTTCTCTGTCTACGATATATACACAACAAACAAAAATTCGCAATATATGCGCAAATATGATCAAATTCAAAAAGACAGTAACTGCCAACATTACGCATCAAACCAAGATATCGATATCGTTCGCCGATTGGCAAACAGTAGCGACTAGTTGTAATTGTTATTACTTAGTGTAATTATCAAATTTTGCATCATAGGAAGCTGTTAAAGTTGTAACTTAATGGTTACCGATTATTATTTTTTTACTTTTAAGGAATAATAATACATCAACGATTATTATCGAGTTTTGTCTTATTGATGGAATTTAGGATTAGAGTACATATTATTTTAAAAATTAAACCGAGTTTTAGAATTAAAAAGAGGCCCTATAAAGTTATAATTTATTATCATCATTCTTTAGATTGAACACCTACAAAAATAAGAATCTTTAGCTGTCGTTAAATGTAAACATTATTTTATAAAGCTCTACTTTTATGCGGATATAGTATTTAGTATCATATATTTAGTGTAACAATTTATTTTTGGACAATGTTGGTTCCCTAATTATTAAATAATCCCATACAGGTTACACAATACAAAATCTTATAAAAATGTGATAAAAATGTATTATATTATATTAAAAAAAAAATAGTATGCGTGAGTATATCAATATTGTCATTAATGTCAAATTGTGCAAGTATTTACTTTAATTGTGTATACACCGTTAATCTTGTAGCCGAATACTATTGATTTTAATTTACGAGTCAAAATTATATGGTGGCATTTTTTAATCTTTTTGTTAGCTTAGTATTCTTTTGAGCCGATCAAATCTTCTTGCAACGTAAAACAAACCTCATGTTAAGTATTCTGAGGAAGATTTGTTATCATCTGCAAATATCAATAGTCCATGTATGATATGAAATATTGTTGTGTTCCGCTTATTCCTAGTGTGTTTAATTTCTGGATTAAGATTATGTGATATACACGATAAAATACTTTTTCGAATTCTTCCACAGATCACATTAAACTAACATCTCTTATTCATGATCTTTACACATTGTCTGTGAAAACAGCTAAATTTGTCACTTTTTGTCGTTAATATGTAAGTAATTTAATTATAACTTTATTTTACTCTTCCTAACAGTAAACTTGCTTTTCTTTTTTGTTTAAATCTATTATATTTAGATAATTATTGCCATTTTTAAATAAATAAAATAAGGAATATTCGTAAATTTTAAAAGCTTAATGTAAGATTTGTCAACAAAATACAAATTTAAACTGTTTACAAAATTATTAATTTTTAATATTATAAAATAATACAATGAAACTGCTCCAGCTGCCTTTCTTTCTTTTCTTTTCTAATCTGTTACCTATTAGGCATTGTTACCTACATTATAAGCACAGAAAGTACCTCTTCTTTCATATTTTTCACAATTTAATAAATTTATTTTCAGTTTAATGTATAATGCTAAAAACAATAAACTTTCTTCAATATTTATTAGATTCTTCTAAAATAAGAAGAAAAATATATACTAAAAACCAGAAAATCTAAAATATTGTTTTATTGCTAGCTCTCGTACAATTTGCTTAAGTTCGACAAGGGTGCATCATACATTCGTCAAATTGAGTCGTCAGAGATATTGCAGTTTTCCCGAATGAGTTATCTCGTACAAAAAGTTTATTCCAAGCCAGTAAGGGAATTTGGATATAGTTTGCATTTTGCAATTAATCTGATCAACAACAAACCATATTTTTTTGGCAAAAATATACTAACATACACGTATAATTTATACACTACATACGATTAATAACTCAGTCTACACACAAAAAACTTTAAACATATTATATTGACATAGTAAATACATTAAAATATCTATAGATGTATTACAGTAAAACTACAGTCTGCGCCACTGAGGGTAAAAGTTTGCAAATGCAATTACAATTTAATACATGGACAACCATAAAAGCATCTATACATTTTAAGTTTCAATGGTGATGATAACGAATCAAAATCGTGCCGGACTCACATTAGCAGGCGGCACGTTCCGGTCGCACGGCATCTGATATCCTTGTAATGCAGCCATAATGCCCTCTCAGTATTTCATGTTATTACTGTTTAGTAGTATTCTTGGCGTAGACAAGAGATATCACTAACATCGCAAATCGTTCCTTCCGAACTATGTAAAGATGAAAAGACGTATACCCTTTTCCAATCGGAGGAGTAAAGGTAACAGTAACAGCCTGTGTATGTCCCACAGCTGGGCCTTAGCCTCCTCTCCTTTTTTGAGGAGGTTTGGAGCTTATTCCACCACGCTGCTCCAATGCGGGTTGGTGGAATACACATGTGGCAGAATTTCAGTGAAATTTGACACATGCAGGTTTCCTCACGATTTTTTCCTTCACCTGCACCGCCAAGCACGAGATGAATTATAAATACAAATTAAGCACATGAAAATTCAGTGGTGCTTGCCCGGCCTTGAACCCACGATCATCGGTTAAGATTCACGCGTTATAACCACTGGGCCATCGGCTCTAAAAAAATTATGTGATTTGCTAATTGTTCTACTGTATTATGCACTACAACAGTTCTTTATTATTAATTTACCTTTATTTATAATATAACACTATTCCACATAACTAGTTGTAACCACCTTAATTTAACTTTAAACGCCAATTTTTTCACGAATCCATAGTGAATATCATTATCATAGATTATTCGAGATCTCAACCAATGATATTGCAACAATTCGGTGTCAAAGTTGTTTGTTTGGGTTTACTCCTCTTGTGGTTGGAATAGGCTACACGTCCCATGTACCCAATAAGCTTATAGGTGTATGTATTTTTATTTCAGTTTCAAAGTTTAAGTCATTGATTAAGTTTGGTTTTTAAGTTTTTTATTTTTTAAATATTTTTATGAAGTTGTTTAACCTAAATTGTTAAATAAAGTGAAAAAAATTAGGTAACAATATTATTCATCGAATAACTTTCAAATGTTGTATTACTTAGTTACCTATCAGAATAGTTTGTAATGTCTAATGGAAATTAAAAAGCAATCGATGTCATTGACTTGCTAATTATTTAATATTAACAACTATTTTTCTTTAAATTACTTCATAGGCTATCAATCTTAACTACGAAGATTGTAAGAACTACTTAATATTTATAACAATTTACGATCGAGCTTAACATGGCTTCCGAAGGCTGGACCGGTCTTAAAACCACTACCCTAGCCCATGATCAATTAATTCCGTACTTACAAGGACATCTTTATGTGTCCGCTGATAACGGTTGTATGTATGCATGAACTTGGTGGTAGACTAGTCATCTCTCAACGTCGTACTAACGGTCATATAACCTTTTCCATACATCCGACTTAAAACTTGACACATTCTAATAATTTTAAACATGATATTCTAATAAGTTAATATGCTACTGTACATAATCCATACATTACTATATATTTCTGTAAACTTATGGATAGGTTTCTTCTAATATTATAAATGCAAAAGTGATATTGTTTGTCTTGATACGTTTTCACATCCTCACTACCCAAACGATCTGTAAAACTTTGCATACACGTTGGCAGGATTACAAAGGAGGACACTACACCTTTACATGCGGACGAAGCAGCGAACGAAAATAGTTTTTATGCAAAGTAAAGGTATTCAGTAATTTAATATATATATATATATGATAAAATAGGAACGATGAAAGCATTTATTTGAACTACGTATATCTGTTATACGTTTTCAGAGATAATTTATTATTATTGCATACTGTAAACAAATTAGTAGTTTTCTATTATCAACCAAAAGAAAACACGACAATCATACAGGCTAAAATTTTATTTTCCCTCAGTCGATTTGTATGAATGTGTGCTTGATATCTCCTGAAAAACTTATATTAAGTTCTTTTTTTATGTTTATGTTAAATGTAAATACTTGAAGCTTAAAAATATTTAATTTAATCTGTGGATCAATAACATAAAAATACAATTAATTAATAGGCTAATAATGATTATATAAGTACTAACTGCAAGATTATTTATTCATCAGAACCCAACTTAATATTTATCAAATTTTATGATACCTATATTTTAAGAGCGGATGCGTCATCGTATAGGTACAATAATTTTGTCGATGCCGGCGATATCAATAGTCAAATTGTCTTTAAGCATAGAAAACTTTGTGCTTGTTGTTCTGTATTGTAGACAGAGAAACTAATAGACGCAATGACGACTTCCTTCTCACTTACACAAGAAAGAGAACGAAAATTACGTTACAAATGGTTTAGACAGAGATAGAATTATCAAATATTTTGTCCCTTATCGCGTAACCATTTTTAGTGTTTGTTTCGCTACTTGAGTAGCGAAACAAACACTAAAACCAACTTGACAGTTGGTGCGTTCGTTGTGGTTTTTGTTCAATTTTCGCTTATTTTTATGTTAGAAAACGATTCTTATTCAGTGAAAAGGCCGAGAAACAATCCTTATATAATATCGAAGGTTATACAATGGTGCATTGTCGTATTATTTCATGTTAAAGCGATATCAAGAAGAAAATTGCCGGCGTGTGTTTTCACGCGTAAGTACGACTATTTTGTCCCTAAATATAGTTTCTCAGTGATGTTTATTTATGCCATAGCATGACGGAACCTTATATTGCATTAAAATCCTGAAGATAATAGGATTTTTCAGTTTTTATCATTCATAAACTATAATTATTTATTATGTAAGTGCTGGCAGCACTTACAGGCGTCGGCTAAAGAAAATGTCCCGATTTTTGATAAAAAGTATCGACTCGTCGACATTGTAAACAAATAAATACGGAGTCCAATAATAACCTAAAGTGCTTCGTTATATGTAAATATGTTATTTTAATTTATTCGTTCTCCTATTTATAATTTCATAACGACTACATTATTTAACATTCTTCATGAATTTATAATATTAATAGTTTCTAAGTCAAGAGGTTAACATAGAAATGTATGTGGCAACCATTCTTTATTAATAATTTAATTGAGTGTTTTAGATTTCAACATCTGAGGAAAATGCTAATCCAGTACCATATAAAGATGCTGAAATACTATTGATAACGGAAACAAAAACAAACAATGCAACGGTTTTTGGGTGTAGTTGGAAAACAAAAAAATATTAATAATAAATACTAAAGAGTAAAATTTAATAACCTTATTTTATTTTAATTAAATCCTGAAAATTATTTATCTCCCAAAAGGAGAATACATTTACTATGGCAGCATTATACGCAACATTGACAAACTATCTCTCTCTCAATCGCGGTTTTACGGCCCCTTGGTCTATTTGTTTCTCTGTCTACGTTCTGAATCCAAAGCCGCTAATAAATTAAAAAGTTATTTATTGCTTGTCAAATAGACAGTAAAAACTTCGAAAATGTCACTTTGACTTTTTATCTTTTTAGTTAGGTAGGGTACTTACAGTAAGACTATCAATACGATAAAAAGTACAATTTAAAGAATTAAATTACAATGGGCAATTGGAAGTTAGAAGTCGGCAGAATGGCTATGTACACATCATTCCCCGTTGCACTTTTTTTTTTCTTTAACCAACCAACCTATTTTGAGGAATGGGTAACTAATACTAAGCGTCAAATATTTCCACCAGAAAATAAGCAGGATCGAGAAGCTATACAGAAGTTAATTCAAGATATGAGGAAGAAACAGTTGAGAGCAGTTGAAAGAGAGTAAAATCGACAAGATTGTGTTAAAATAAGTAACTTTGTAAATATTTAAATATAGTTAATAGAAAATACTTTCTTTTGATTTACGATTAAAAGCATTTCCTTTACTTATTTTAATTAACAAATATGTTTGTTTAAACATATAGAAAAAAGAGTTGTGTTCTTTTTGTATTTGTGTGCAATTTTTACTTAAACTTTCTAGTATTAGAAATTT
Organism: Nymphalis io; assembly: GCF_905147045.1. Taxonomy (NCBI): domain Eukaryota; kingdom Metazoa; phylum Arthropoda; class Insecta; order Lepidoptera; family Nymphalidae; genus Nymphalis; species Nymphalis io. The sequence continues at coordinate 7,571,982 of NC_065893.1, read as the reverse complement.
TCTAGGATTAGAATAACCATACAAAGTATTGTATTAAGAATGAATTAGTGTGTTAGGAGTGTATTAAAATTAATCCACTAAGTTACACTTATAATGTAAAAATATAACCTTGAGATTATAACTGTTATTGATATTATTTTAAAAAAGTGCTTTACAATGATCTTTGTCATAAAAATATGTACACATAGTGAGGCTGTAATAAGTGGAAATAATTAAATAAAAATATCAACAACATTTTATAAACATTTTAATAACATAAAACAAAATATATGTTTAAATAATTATTAATCTAATTTCATATGTCTGTTTTTGTACTTATAACTCATTATTAATCCAACTAATAAAGATAGGAATGATGGATATAAAACATACTCCACGCCCAAAAACTCACCAACCATCCCTGCAATCATTGGTGCAATCACTCCTGACAAAGACCTAACACTGTTTGAGGCACCTATTAAAGTTCCTCTGTGATCTCCTTGACTTCTCTTTAATACCATTTCTAAAGTTACCAGTCTGCCTACTGCATTTCCTATAGCTAATGGAATTAATAAAACAGAATACATAATAACATTCAATGATAAACATATTCCTAACAATGATGAAGTAGTAAGGAGAAATACATGATAATTTCTTAATGTATAGCCCTCATCATGACCATAAAAACTATTTATATAGCCAATAAGAAAGCTTGACACAGCACCTATCACTCCTTGTACTGAAACCACATAACCAATGTGTTTAGGAGTAAGACCAAATTGAGTTTTTAAGTAAAGTCCATAACTCGAATAGTACAATCCCATAGCAAAACTATTAGAAGCTTGAAACATAAATATGGTCCAATATTTTGACCATTTTACTTTTGACAATTCCACAAATGATTGTTTTGTACATGATAACAATTTTAAGAAAACATTTTGTGAAGAGTTTTTGTCAACTTTCCTTTTAACAGGTGTATTCACATTTGGTAGTAACATTGCAAGACCTGGAACAACAGTTTAATTAAAAAAATAATTGAATACATATACTAGAAATTAAGAACTTAAAACACTCACCTGCATTAATTATAAAACATACGCTTACAGCTCCACCAATAAAACTGAATCCATGAATAGGATAATCTTCAACAATATGTCCACCAATTATAGGCCCTAGGGTTATTCCCATACCAGATATAGCAGCCATTTTTCCATAAATATTAGACTGCTTTTTTTCATTTTTCTCATAATCTGGTACTAGTGCTTTTGTCAATAGTTGTGTTTGTTTAAATAAACCTAAAATATATCATTACACAGATAAAAGCTGGGATGTTATTTTTAAATTTTACCTACATTTGTATATATGCTCACCCAAAACTGCTCTTACTATAAAAATTATTGCAATTGAATTTGTAAATCCTAGTATCATATAAGCAACACTACATACTAACAATGTTAAGATTAGTATTTCTTTGCGACCTCTTATATCACTAAGACTACCCTGAAAGCAAAAAACATGGAAAAATAATGAATGTTATGAAAATATATTTATATATAACAATATATTATGCTCCTTATTAAATTATTTATACATATAGTATATATATCCGCCTGATTGGCTTGAAATTTGTCACAGTTACTCCTCCAACGTAGATGCTCACTAAGAATGGATTTTATGCAAATCTTATCGAAAATACATTTTTCGTCTTATCTACCCATGCAAAGCTGGGGTGATTAGCTAATAATATAATAAAGCAGTAGAAACCGTGTCTGGCCAAAAAAGTTCAGCTTGGAGCAAAATTTGTGTTTTGTTTCATTGAAATTGGACAACAGTGAAAAAAATTACCAATTAAAGTAATACAGGTACATAATATTATCTACTTTAACATTGACAAAGTTGCGAACACTAGTAAATAAATAATATTATGTTATTTTTATGTTGGGTCAAAAAAAAGCAAAATGAGCTTACATGATACAATTGTCTATTGACTTTGTGCATACCACTAAGTACTATAATATTAACTTCAACAGATATTATGTTATATACAACAGAAAAAGCTGCTTTAGACATGTTAATTTAATTTTTATATAAATTATTTTAAAGCTATACATATATTTGTATGTGTTATTTATTAAAATTTGTCAATACTTACAATGAAGGGGCCTGACCCCAGCTGAAAACCTGCATAAATTGAACCAAGAAGACCAATGTTAATATGATTACCACCCATTTGCCTTACATGGTTAGGAATTAAAGGCACTATAAGGCCTACTGCAAGCAAGTCCTGAAAATTAATTTATTAATTATAATATATAACTATTCAAAAATAAAATGTTTGTGCAACAACTTTTGTAAAAAAAAAAACAACTAGAGAGGATATTATATGTAGTCGGACGTCCTAAGGGTGCCTCCTGTGAGGCCGGACCTCGGCTTAGGACGCCGTTGAAATCGGGAGGGGTGATAACCGAATTACCATAACATCAATCATTTTAAGAGTTAAATTTAGTAATTAATTTAATTTTATATTTATATTAGGTGTTAAAACTTTGAATGAAGAGTTTGAGAGATTGTTTCTAAAAATTTATTAATATCTTATTCTGTTTTGTACATTTTTTCCAAGTTAATTATTTTAAGAAATATGGAAAACATACATACCAAAAAAGCCATAAATTTTAAAAGTGGAATTGTAAATGACATATTTGGTTGATTATTACAAGCACATTACATTTCCAAATCGAGTTTATGAACCTTTTGACGACCTTGTGATAACATTTAAACGTGTTCAATTCAACTCAATTAATAACTAGAACTGGGAAAAAATTGTATTCATCCTTAACATATTTATTTTAATGCTAGTTCAACTAACAAGCATGAGAGCATAACATAATGCCAATGTCAAGTATAAAAGACATGACACAAATAAGATCTATCGGCTTAAAATTTTGAAGTGTACGAAAGTAAACAATAAAGTAAGCTGATTAAATTTTTTCCAAGTCTGAATATAATGATGTTAATACATCTGCTTCTTTTTGCATGTACAATATCTTAGATTGTAAGGGTATCCTGCAAAAATACGGTACGTGAAATACGGTTTTATGTACCGATTTCTTATTTAAGTTGCACTACGGATCTGTCACTCTCAACTGTCAGTGTCAGCACTCAAATGAAACTGTCAGTTTCCTTCTATGGAATGATTGGATCTTATTTATACTAGTCTAAAGCTAAACATTGTATAAAATATTGCCATGGACTCTTCATCAATAGTCAGTTTTAACAACGATTCAACATACCAGACAACAATAAAAGCCGATTATAATAATGTTAGTGTTCATGAGTTGGCGCTTCATGCTATGCGAGATAGATGCTTGCTGCTTCAACGTAGAATAAATACTCTCGAAACTGACAACATGCGATTAAAACTTGACACAACTAAAACCAACGAAAAGTCACCCTATAATCCTTTGCAAGAAGATGAAAAACTATCTCTACAGCAAAAAATTGCAGAACTTAACAAGCAAAAGTCTCAACTACTTCATCATGTATTTATGGTTTCTTGTGAAAACAAAAACTTGTGGAATAAATTATCCTCTTTAAAAGGATCTGATAGAGCAATACAAGAACATACAAAACAACCTCTAGTGCGTACAAACACCTATATACATAGTACCCCAAAATATAATTCTCAATCACAAGAAAAATATTCCGATTCAAGCTTAGAAGAAATATCTTTAAAATTAATAAACAGTTACATTCAAGAAAAGTCACAATTAGTAGAGCAATATGAACAGATGGCTCAGCTTCAAGATGAAGATGATAATATTTTGAATGTGGACTCTATAGGATTTACTTACATGGAAGATCCTGTTACAGATTCACTAAAGGAAATTCATAGCCAAACTGAAAAATTACAATCTCTAAAAAAGGAATTATCCCAACAAGAAAAAGATTTAAAAATTGTTATTTCAAGAATAGAAACTCTAATGAAAGGTAAGGTATATATAGTACTTAAATGAATGTAAATGCAAAATTATATTATTATACCAAAATAAATTTAATGCATAATATTAATATTTTTTTTAAAATACTTATGTATCACTTTTTACTTGTATGCCAACTTGATATGATAATTTGATTAGAACATTGATAGAATAATAATATACAGTTTTAATAGTATTAAATCTTGATTTTGTTTTAGAAGGCCGCAATTGCCCAACATGTCTGGAAAATAAATCAAAAATAACTTACGCACATAAAGAAACAGACACCAGTGATAGCCTCATTTATGATGAAAATCAATTGAATTCAATTTCATATAACAATGATTTCGAAGATAACAATATGTCAGTTAATAAAATAAGTTCAGCACAAGAAATCCATTCGGAACCATATGATAAAATGTGTCCTATGTGTGGAGAAACATTTCAAAAGGAAACAGTTTTTACAGATTTTCAATCACATGTAGAGAGTCATTTTATTGGTAATGAAAATGAAGCTGATTCTATTGATAACTTAGATACTTTGCCTAATTCTTTAGACAACATTATATAAAAATTCCATAAAATGTTTAATTTATATTTTTTATAAAAAATTACACATTATTATTATATTTATAAACTATTTTAGCAGATGAATTTGTAATAAGCATTATTTTTAATAACAGATATGTATTGGCTTTTTCTTTAAAAAATAAAACATGTATAAGCTTATATATTCGAAAATACCCATATGTTTGAATGGAATAAAAATTAAATAAAGACTACATTTTATCTGATGCTAATATACATTATTTATTGACTTTCTATAACTTATAGTAAAAGAAAAAACTAAGCTAAGTCTGTCGGTTTCACATCTTTTGACTCTGAAGGTTGTTGGGTTGTTTTCTGCAAAAGATTCTTACTAAACCATTGTGGTCTTTCTTTTTTCATTTCTACAATTCTCTTTCCTTGCCAGAATTCTTTAGTCTGTAAAAAAATGTAAATATTTTATTTTACACAATAGGTTTTTTTTATTTGTATTGTTCCATAAATCTGTCCTGAAACTTTATATGCTTGATAATTGCTGTTAATACATAATTTATATTTATATATATAATTTGTGTTTATAATTCATCTCGTGCTTAACGGTGAAGGAAAACATCGTGAGGAAACCTGCATGTGTCTAATTTCATTGAAATTCTGCCACATGTGTATTCTACCAACCCGCATTGGAGCAGCGTGGTGGAATAAGCTCCAAACCTTCTCCTCAAAAGGGAAAGGAGGCCTTAGCCCAGCAGTGGGACATTAACAGGCTGTTACTGTTACATAATTTAAGATAAATAATCTTATGTGTGAAGATTAATAATATCCTGGGACATTATTCATACATGGTTATCTGATCCCCAACTAAGCAGAGCTTGGAAACCAGACAACTGATATACTATTATTATATATTACTTTTCTTTTGTTAAAACATACTTAGAGGGGCAATGTTGCTCGCGTCCGTAGGATTTACCACCTTCTCCTAGGCCCAACTTACACGTGCCCCCTGGGTGGTGCCAAATGAGCAACAACGCCGAGCAATAGGCGGCGGTTAATTAACCTGTCCACTGGCGTACCACAGGCCAAGGAGGATTAAATTACCTATTAAACCTTATAGCATATTTTAAACCTTCTAATAGTGTGGCCATGTCGCCTTGGGAAAGCGTCATGAGTATGTCCCACTTCTTAAAACAATGGAAATATGAGTGATAAGAATTTTGATTTGTCATGCGACCCGGCTAACACCTGGCGCTCGCAAGTACCCGGGCCTGCGAGTGTGAAATATGCTGAAAACTGCGCGGGAGTGGGCGACCAGGCCCCCGTGACAGTTAATGCTACTGGCAGCAGCACGAATAAAAAACTCACACAGCAGGCATTCCATCCAAGCCTATTCATCACAAGACCGAGATCGTCATCAATGGGAAATACCAGCACTAGTGACTCAAAGAATTTGCTTATCGCGTCTCCAGCCAAAAATACTACAGCTGACGACTCCAGCAATGTTTGCTGAGTCGGAGGGGAGGCCTCTGGCAAAGAATACCCACAAACCGTCACCTCAAAAGGAAAAGATTATCTAATAGCCCGCCACACACTCAATAACTAGATCGCACCAGATCAAAGAACACAAATAGGAGTCAACACTTCTAACAGATACAGTGAATTACCTGTCGATCCAACTGAGGAGTCAACGGAAGATACACCCACTCATCCCAAATAAAACTAGCAAACCACCACCTATTATATTGTATAGAATAGAAGACCTATTTAAATTAACAGACTTATTAAATAAGACTATACCTAGTAGCAAATACTTCTATAAAATCATAAATAGAGACCAGCTAAGAGTGATGACACAATCAACCGAAACATACAAAGATCTAATAGAACTCATCCGTACTAATGGTCTCATCGGTCACACTTTCACCCCGAAGCAAAACAAATGTTACCGAATTGTAATTAAAAATTTACATCACACCACTCCTAAATCGGCCATAATACAAGAAATTGAAAAATCAGGGAACAAGGTACGAGGTGAAATAGTCTACGCAATATCCAGAAAAAACAAAAAGCCTCTAAACATGTTCTTTGCAAACATAGAACCTAGTCCCAATAACATAGAAATAAAAAATATAGAATACATATATTACACGAGAGTAAAGATTGAAGACCCAAGGAAATCTACTGAAATTCCTCAATGCACCAGGTGCCAACAATATGGGCACACCAAAAACAACTGTATGCGCCCATACAGGTGTGTCAAATGTGCAAAAGGACATAAAACTACGGACTGCCCAAAAAAGGATAAGACAACGCCAGCCACCTGTACTCTTTGTCAGGGCGATCATCTAGCTAATTACAAAGACTGTCAAGTATACAAGGAGATTCGTGCCCGAAAAATGGCACATGTAATATACAGGAAAATCCCACCAGATAATAAGAAGCCCATAAATAAATTTACACCACCACCTAAAATAAGCGATTTCCCTCCACTAAAACCCCGCAGATACAATAGACAGCAATCTACCAACAACCAGGAAAGAGACAATGGGTATACAAATGATAACATAATCAACACCGCAAACAAAGACTACTGGAATAGAAAAACAGAGAATACACAATCTCAATCAACAAGTTCACTAGAACAAATTATAATAAAACAATGAGAAAATAGACATCCTCATACAACAAATAGGTACCTTGATGGGTCTCCTAACGACGCTTATAGCCCAGCAGAAAAAATGAAATTCCTGCGGATTGCCGCATGGAATATAAATGGCTTATCCCCGAATAAGCAAGAAGTCGAGCTATTCATAAATCACAACAAAATAGATATTCTGTTAATCTCTGAAACACATATGATTGACCATAGAGTAATTAAAATTAAAGGATACAGTATATATTACGCTAATCATCCAGACGGGACGTCACATGCTGGAGCCGCTGTGATAGTCAAAGAAAATATAAGACACCACATTTTACCAAGCTATAGATATGTACACATACAGGCCGCCGTCGACTGGCAGGGATCACTCAATGTGGCAGCAGTGTGCTATCCCCCAAAACATCGTACAGATGAACATATGTTTAGTGACTTTTTTCATACACTTGGTGGTAAATACATTGCAGGAGACTGGAACTCCAAAAACACATATTGGGGTTCCCGACTAACGACCACAAGAGGCCGAGAACTGAAAAAGGCAATAGATAGCAATACCCTGAATGTAATATCAACAAGAGAACCAACTTATTGGCCATCGGACCCCAACAAAACTCCGGACCTCATTGACTTTTTTGTTTTCAAGGGGATGTCTGGACTCTACACAGATGTGGAATCATGTCTAGATGGCATCTCAGACCACACACCTGTGATTGTTACATTAAGCTCCACAGTCATCTGGAAAGAACCACGCGAAACCCTCTACAATCATAAAACTGACTGGGAGGCCTTTCGAGATTACATTGAAGAGAATGCTAATTTGTATATACATCTTAAAATGGAAGATGACATAGAAGACACTGCGTGGTTTACCACTAAACTAATACAAAAAGCAGCGTGGCTATCAACCCCTTACGTAGAATCCAAAACACAAAGTCAGAATATCCTCCTGAAGATAAGGGAGCTGATAGTTATGAAGAGAAGGCTAAGACGTCAATGGCATGCCAGTAGAAATAGACAAGATAAAAGGCACTCAACAAAGCACAAAAAGACCTAACAGATTCAGCGAAACCTAACAGCTTAACGAAACAGCTTAGCGAAAATGAAAATAGCACCTTGCAAGACAAACTAAAGACCCTATCTCCGTATAAAGCAGATGACTATTCACTCTGGAAAATGACAAAATCATTGAAAAGGCCAAAGGAACACTCTCCCCCGCTAAGACAAACTAACGGCAACTGGTCACGAAAACCCCAAGACAAAGCTGAGTTATTTGCTAACTTTCTCAAAGATGTATTTAAACCTAAAGAACCTGACATTAATAATAATAATAATATCCTGAGACATTTTTCACACACGGCCATCTGATCCCAAATTAAGCTTGTACAAAGCTTGTGCTATGGAAACCAGACAACTGATATACTACATATACTACTTTTTTTTTGTAAATACATACTTATATAGATAATTACACCCAGACTCAGGACAAACATTCATGTTCATGCACACAAACGTCTGTCCTGGGTGGGAATCGAACCCACAACCTTCGGCGTGAAAGGCAATTGTTCTACCAACCACGCCAACCGGCTCGTCAAATGACATTGCGCACTCAGAAGAAGAAATTCAAAACTATCAAAAATTTAAAACAACGAAAGGCACCATGATTTGATTGATAACAGCAAAAGTTCTTCAACAATTACCAAAAAAAGGCATCGTCCTGCTGACAATCCTCTTCAACGCAATATTGAGATTACAATATTTCCCAAAGCTATGGAAAGTGTCCATCATAAATATGGTTGCCAAACCGGGTAAGCCTCCTACAAAAGTCACATCATATAGGCCAATAAGTCTCCTCCCCATACTTTCAAAAGTTTTCGATAAAGTGGTCTTAAGACGTCTTCTTCCAGTATTAAAGGAGCAAAAAGTGATACCAGACCACCAATTTGGTTTTCGTGCACACCATGGAACGACTGAACAAATACACCGAGTAGCACATACAATACGGCAAGCGATGGAGAGAAAAGAATACTGCTCAGCTTTGTTCCTTGACATACAACAGGCCTTTGATCGCGTGTGGCACAAGGGCCTCCTCTGTAAGCTAAAGTTACACCTACTAAATAGTGCGTATACGCTTATAAAGTCTTACCTACAAAACAGAATGTTCCAGGTTAAATGCGAGGATTCTTTCTCATCTATTCACCAAATAGAATCAGGAGTGCCCCAGGGATCCGTCTTGGGTTCCATTCTATATACGATCTACCTACCTCTGAAGAATCGATGACCGCAACCTATGCAGATGACACTGCAGTTCTCTCCTGTAATAAAAACTCGAACATAGCCTCTTTAAAACTGCAAGAACACCTAGACAAAATAGAAGCATGGCTAAAGAAGTGGAGAATCCGAGCCAGCCCAGCAAAATCAGTTCACATAACGTTCACTTTAAAAAGAGGAGACTGTCCACCTGTGAGACTCGATGGAAACATTTTGCTAAAACATACGACTGTTAAATACCTAGGTATGCATCTAGACAGAAAACTTACCTGGCGAGATCACAAAAAAGCAAAAAAGGAACAAGCAAACAAAAAGTTCAAAAATATGTACTGGCTACTAGGCAGGAAATCAACACTGAGTCTCGAAAATAAACTTATTATATACAAATGTATTATAAAACCAGTCTGGACGTACGGCATAGAACTCCGGGCATCTGCAAGTCACTCAAATATAGAAATCCTCCAGCGCTACCAGAACAAAGTGCTAAAGGTCTTAAGCAATGCACCATGGTTCATACTAAACAAGGAAGTACATAAGTATCTGCAAATACCTATAGTTAAAGAAGAAGTAGAAAAGTCTTCTTTGGCCTATAAGCAAAGACTCGAAGGACATATCAATCAACTGGCTACGAACCTTTTAAATACAAACAACATGCTGCACTGCACATTTCGATTAAAGAGAAAGCAACTGGCTTCGATCTGATCACTCTTAGAAGTGAATAAAGTAAGAGATGACACATCATTAGATGTGCACTCTCAAAATTGAGAAAAGCATACTCAACAAATCTGATTAAAACCTAAGGGGTTGATTGCAGATTTAAAAAAAAAAACATACTTATATATATATTTACACCAAGACTCAGGACAAATTGAAATGTTCACAAATGTCTGACCTGGGTGGGAATTGAACACACAACCTTCGGCGTGAAAAGCAAGTAAGTATCTACCAACCACGCCATCGGCCCGTCCATAATTAAACAATCATTTTTTTTATAATATAATATGACAAATAAGCAAGTGATATGTTTCTACATTAAATATTTTGTCTTTGTTGTAAATATCCCACTTTGCTTGGCAAAGATCTCTCTTTTTAAAGAGAAGGATTGGAACTTACTGGATCACAATGCTCCAATGCAGTGAACAAATGCACATGAGTTGGAATATCATGCAAAACAATTCTATGCAATTCATGCAAATTTACTAACAATGTTTTTGTTCCTAACAGTAATACAAACTAATTATTATAAACACATGAAAATTCAGTACTGTTTGCCCAGGTTTGAACCAGAAGTCTTCCCTTAGAATTCACACATTCTTTAACCATTGGGACAAATGCTCTTTGATAATTTACTTTGCTTTAATTTTGTTTCAAAACTTTTACCGAAATAAATAACTATTTATTTTATGATTACCACATCAGGAAGATTCTCTCCATTGTATAATACAATAACATCATTTTCAATAGGATTGTTATTTCCCAGTTTTTCTTCAATTTTTGCTTGAATTTCTTTTGTTTCAGTTTCTATTCTTTTATAGCAATTCCCTGGAAAATATAATATATACACATATATGTCAAATATTTTGTTTGGTAACGATTTCACAGAACTTTAACTAATAATACAATAATCATTCTTTACATACATATACACACATCTTTAGTCACATATTACAATAATAATATATTTGTGATGAGGATAAAAGATTTTTTGTTAATGTTTATAACTAAGCTTATAGGCTTGTTAAGTTATATTTCATAGATATACCACAAAGACGTCCACGCTCATGATGATGTCCGCATTCATTACATACTGCAATATTTGTTTTTGGTACAAGCATTTTCCAAACATATTCTGGGCTTCCAAACTTTCTTTTCCACCTTTTTTCTATAGTCCGTCTAAACTTTGGTACAGCTAGAAGAATACCATCTCCAACAAGATCATTAAGTCTAAATTTTGTTGATTGTCGAGGTACTTGCTTCTCATGAACATAAGCTAAGGCCAAATCTAAAAAAGAAAAGTTTTCAAAAATGTATAATAATTATCAGAAACCAATGATAATCATTTAAATGAATATGATTTAAGGTACCTCTTGGGGGATAACCAAATGATTGTATGATGTTTTTTTCCAAATTTTTCAGAATGTTTATTACATATGTGAGACGAGGAATCATATTGGCCTGAAAGTGTAATTTATGGTTTAAAGTAAGCTGATATATTTTTTTACGTAAGAACATATTTTTTAAAAGACTGTAAACTGTGTAAATAAATTTATTTATTTGATCACTAATTTATCATTAAAAAGAACTACAGAATTTGCTCATGACTACAAAATTGCTGTACAAATAAATAAGGAACTTAATAATCTAATCACAAAAACCGATTATAGTAATAATTTAAACAAGAAGTCAAAGTTGTTGTTTTTTATTACCTCGTAGGAAATGGCTTTTTAATATAAATAAGCAGTTAATACTTGCAAGGGTTACACCTAACCTATCTTTTATTCTGAAGTGACTTCGGTCTATGCTCTATGAAGAACGGTGTTGCTATTTAATTTGCAATTACCATTACTAATTACTACTAAAATATTTTTTTCATAGTAGACAATAGATGTTTTTGACTGTCTAGATTAATAATTATTAACAATCACTTACTAACTAACTACTAATAATGTAGTCCAAAAAACAAAATAGTTTTGTACAAAATAGACCTATTAATTTCACATCTTATTTCAAGCTTTCATTTCAATTGTATGTTATGATTTAGTTGAAACACAGTTTCTTCTAAAAAAATTTACTACAAGAGAATTAAATAAAATGGCAACATCAATTTATTTCTAAGATTGACAATCAGCTGTCGAAAGTGGGGAGGAAAAGGCCGATCACTATGTGCTAAGTATGTTATGTAGTTCGTGTCTTCAAGCGATTCGTTGCAGTTGTAGCTATGGCGTGTTTAAGTTCGAGTAGGCTTTGTGCTCGTGTACAGGATAAGTTAATGTGTCAATTCGGACCTAAAGTTCGAAGGCAGACTGTATTTGTGAAACTGAAACCTCCCGGACCATCTCCACTGCGAATATTTGGAAAAACCTGCCAGGTTAGATATTTTTTTAAATTATTATTTATCCTTATTCCGCTTTTAATATTTACTAAGATAGTAAATTTAATAAAAGTTAATAAATATGAATATTTCTTCAAGCTAAATAACTTCTGAATTGACAACATCAAAAATCCTTTTTACATAACAGCATGACATTAACCTATAAGTCAGCTGATCTGTTTCGCATATGTAGTTGAATTAAATATATTTTTTATTTATTAAATAAATGAAAAAAACATCGATATCTTATACGATAAATAAAATACTAAAAGTGAAATCATCACAAGTCTGAGGCTAGTAGGTCATTCCGCGACACAGGTTTGTTGAGTTTACCCTGTGAATTTCACTTGTCCAATAACTCTTACTTTCGTCAAATAAATATAATTGATAAGAATTCTTATGAACTGGATTATTTTGAAATCAATTTGTAGTGTGAGACAATTTAAGTCAATAATTGTTACAATTTCCTGAACGGTTGTAAAATATATGAGTCAAAGTACATAATTGATATGAATTACGAGTTTATTGGAAGGCGGCCGCGCCGTAAGATTCAACGGCGCGGTCATGAGCCGCGCAGCGCGTCGTGCTTTCTCGCGCAGCGTGCGAGCATGCAATGTAAAATCTTGACGAGTCACACAAAACTTTCTAAGCAACAATTATGTGGGTATGACATTAATATTTAATTTCGCTACTTTAAGCACCATTCCATTATGAAAGTTTTCCTGTAAACTATCAAAATTTTAAGTTTCAGATTATACATATTCAACAAATAGCAAATTGTTTTATATGTCAAATAAATATTTTTTATACATTAAAGTAATTGCTGGGAATAAAAATCTGCAAATGATTTAATTCCCTCTTTTTTTATTAATTAATGTTTAAAACCAGGACTTTTGCACTTAAATTCAATGATAGTTTGAAATTAGTGAAACCACCTATTTGCTAATTAAAAATTATGCAGTTCTCACTACAAATATGTTGTTAGTGAAAGTTGGTTAGTATCAATAGTTCAATTAGTATCAAATTTAAAAATAGCAATGGGCTAAACTAATAACTTGTTTTATTACATTGCTCATTCAAGTCGTTAAAATCGATCTCGTATATTATCTGATTTACCTAGTAAATTTATATCATTATATTATATCATAAAATCGATTTTATACAAATATGTGACAAACATAGTTTAAGTTAACATTTTTTACAAACAGATTTTTTAACGGAGAGCTTACTGTGGTTAGGGTGTGCTATAGCTGAAACCAGAAGAGTATGTTGGTAAATTTTATAAGTGGGCTAGAGCGGCTGGTTGTTTGCTATAATCATAAAAAGTCTAAGAACCTAAGACTATACGGTTCGTAATAATAATTACTTAAATACGCTGAAGCAATGAGTTATAGTTTAAATGTTCGAAGAAATATCTGTACGAGTAATACATACATGTACATACAATACATGTTTATTATTGAAGTACTTGAATTGGTCGAGTAAATCGTATAGCACGTAACATCCTGCGTAAATGATGCTTACTAGAAATGCGGAACACATAACTATTTGTCCAGTCGACATCATTGTATAAGAGTTTGTAGCAATATACACGTCGTAGCATATGTTATTTTGAAATTACAACACTCTTTTCGATCCCAAATTACGTGCTTACAATGTAAAAGTAACGCCGCTAATAGAAAATTACTTTGTATAATTCTATAGACATAATTTTGTGATATGCAAATGAATCCTTATATATATGCGAGTCTATACGTTTCTCTATTGCCACATGAATCAAAATTTTAAATGATTTTCGTAATAACTCATCACATTATTCAGTTTGTTAATCGCGACCAAGAATAGATTAAATATAACTTACGTAAATTTTACAGAGCAAATAACAGCTGGTTATGTTTGTATGATTTATTAATTATTCCAATTTCAAGTGATTGTCTCGAAATTGGTAGTTATTTGGTAGTTTATGAAATAGCTGAATAAGTAATAGAAAATATGCATAATAAAAATAAAATCTCGATATGTTTTTAATTTGTCATTAAACATCCACTGATGCAATTGAAAAACCTCATTCATAATATAATTTGATTATAAATATACTCATTTACTTTGGAAGCGGTCACCAATTCCCTTGTTACTTAACATCATTGAAATCAAGAATGTTCAGTCTGGTATAATTATTGAGCAAGCCAGTGTTTCGGTCGACTCTTGCAAACAATGAACTCATCAGTGTCAGTAGAAACAATATTAATTGCTGTTTACAGGTCTTATGATGCCAGTTTTAGATAAACTCTACTAGTCTCTCATATTTGCAAGAATTGTTTTTTTATGTTTGTGATAGCATTTTTTTCGGTATGTTCTTTACAATGCAATACAGTAATACCACGTTAATGTCCTAGAGCTAGTACTTTCTTTTTTGATAAAACAAAGCTTATTTAAAGGCGCTGCTTCAGAGCGGGTGATACAGTTGTGGCAATTTCCCATAAGGTTTTACGCTATTATACAATGTTTTGTTGTATGAAATTGGTATAGTTCGAGTTTATTATTAAGATAATTTAGGGTAATTTAATATTGGAAGATAATTATATTTGTAGCTCTAACATATAAGTTAAAGGTAATAACGAGGTATTTAGGATTTTGAGAGCGTGACCGTTCCATGTTTTGTAATGTATATTATCACTGTAACGAACTGGCTTTGATAGTTAGCTGCATTTGTTGATTCAGATTCATGCTGACGGGTCATATAAAATATAAACATATATTTTTTTATATTTTATAAAACGCAAGAAACAGTTTTTAGTGATATATACCATCGTAAAAAATAAAAATTAAAATTTAAGGTTTACAGTACAAATCCTTTAAGCCTGTTTCATTCGTTTTTACCATTCGTTTTTACTAACATTGTTGTCGTTTTTGTTTTATATAATATATAATATAATTTCAATTATTCTAGTGAATTAAGTTGGCAACCAAAACACCCTCGCGATAAGATGCTTAATATAAAATGAATCGTAAATATATGAAATGTATATTTGTAATATATATTTTCTCCTTAAATCCTTATATGGGATAACTTACGTAATGCGTTGTACATATTTCATTTTCATTATATTAAATAAGAATTAAATATATTTCACTGACTAAAAAATATTGCATTATTCGGCAAAAAAATAAATATTATTTGTGTAAATAATAAATATTTTAAAATTGTTTAATGTAATGTGTAATGTAGGATGTTAGTGTTGAAAAACATGTAAAAATTTAGTAAACAAACGGTTTTATTTATCATATAAATATTATAAATACATAAAGTCAAACATATATATTTTGTAAGGAATGTAAAGAATCGAAGGAGACTTCAAGTTGGTTTTACAAAATTATTTGCGACTTTCGAAAAAATACTATGCCTTTAACTCGTTGGTTTATTCATAGCGGCCTTGATTTTTGACCCTCGGTGTTGGTAGAACTTTGTCCTCCTTATTTGTTTTATTCAATTGTACATTAACTTAATTTTCTAAAGATTTTTATGATAATAAGGAAACAGCGGATAAAATTAATTAACTTTGCTATAATACTACGTAAAAATGACTTTAACTAAAGTTATTATTTTACTATTTTTTAAACTGACAATAAAATATATAACAAAGAAACGGTTTCAGTTAATTACTCTACAAAAGAAAGATATATGATGTCTATTTATGGATCTTTAAGTAGATACTTCGGTAATCTTCAAATCATAAGTTAAAAATAAATTAAACAAATAAATTAAAAAACGCTCGTAACACATCTATTTTTTATCAAACGAACGAAGCTTTATCTATAAATATAATCACATACTTATTTCCGTCCTGAAACTATAACCTATAAAATATGATCGATCTGATATAGTTTCAGGATGCAAAGCTTACCTCGTTATGATATTAGTATAATTTTAAAATGTATTAGTGTTGTTGTAGTGTTGATGTCCTAATAAATTTATTTATAAGCTGATGCTGCATCCATTTGAAGAAATACGTTCAGTACTTGAGATGATCAGTGTCAAATCATATCAAAATTCTAGAAGCAAGAAGCATTACAGTTTGATACATTACTTTCTGATACTCAAATTTGGAATTACCATTAAATTTGGATAAGTTGTAATTTTCTTGCCGGCTCCGAGCAGGAATTAGTGTGGGTCTTGTTTACGGTATCTGTCGCATATCGTAAATTTAAAGCATTTAACATTAAATTTTGTTTTAAATTCAAGGAAGTGCCAAAAAGCTCATGAAATAATAAAATCAGTGTAATATGTAAAGGAATAAAAAGAAGAAATATATTATATGTCACGTCACTCTGGTAAATAATTTATCGTACATGTAAATAATTTAATGAATATGAGAATTTTTATTATTCTCTTTCTTTAAAAGAATACAAATTCAATACTTAATATTAATGCCTATTAAGTAAAGCATTCGCCAGTGCGGTTATTTTTAAAAAAACATGCGGGGGTTTTTCTCTACAAGAATGTTTTTAAATGTCAACTCATGATCCTACCCGGAACCTGTCTTTGTAGAGATTTTTACACGGTGAAATTAATATTTTATTTCAAGTATGCAAAATAATGACAGAGCAAACGAAGTAAAAAAAATCTCACATCCTTTTATGGATCAACAATTATTTTTGATGCATTATTATAAAGTGATGGGACCTGCATAAATAATTACTATCGGAGAAGAGTTTCAAGGCTAATTAAAAAAATAGAAAAATAAAATTCTTAATGGAGTTAATGTCGTCTTTCCATAAAACTTAGCGCCTTAACTTATTTGTCTTTTTATTATGAATGATTCATAATCAAGACGTTTGGTACAAACATTCTGCATTTTATACGAATTTGTATATCCCTATTTTTCTTTTTAATAACAAGGTGTCCAAGAGTTTCCAGTTAAAGTATAAAGTGACAAAGTACATTGAACTTTGTTTCTAATTCTTGAAGGCCTTCGACCATTAATCATGATATTTTTGTAAGTATCTAATCCTGCATGCAAGTTTGTCTCTAGTTATGCGATTACAACACTGCCTTTTATTATTAAATTATAGTTAATAACGCTTGTGTTTGTAAATAGTAATTCAATGTTTTTAGGTAAACAAAAATTTTATGACACCAAATTTTTTTTATAATCTGTAACTTGCGCTGGCGCATGCGCTCGTTTAAATCTTTTTCTTGCGGCTCAGGTCGCGTGCAACATTGTAACAATGTATCTGTAAATATCTTTCGCGAAATAATAAAAAAATATATTTAAAAACCCCATTTCTTTCTCTAGGGTTTTCTTTCTTTTTTTATTATTTATAATTTAGCATTAATGATGTAAGAAAAATTGTTTTTTTTTTTTTAGTTTAGGTGTAGTTTTAAGAAGAATTGAAGCAAAAAAATACGACACGTTCCTGTCTAAGATGTAATCCTATAATTATTTTATTTCACTGAAACAGTATGTAAACGATGTGATTTGTATTTAGAAGTGAGTACCTAAGTTTCAATGTTCAGGTTTTACGATTCCGTAAGTAGATGGATACATCAGGTCTTGAAAATTAATTACCAACGTCCTAATTGGCGTGATTACGCCGTGGCAGTATATAATTCAATCAATCGAACGTGTCAATTGTTCTGACTTCTATTTTTAGACACACAGGGCATTTGGTACGCTCACTTTCTACCTCGTATTAATAATTGTTATGTGCGGTCGAGGCTGACACATGCAATTTTACGTGCGGCAATGCTCACCGTCATTTACGTTATTAGCGTTTTGCTATTTCCAAATACTACCTTTGGTTTAACACGTTTTATTATAGGGCAGTACTCAAAGTAAAGTTGCAATATTCGATTAACTTATCGTTAATTTATATATCGTTATTTATTACCATATAAATCATAAATTGTTTGGTGCTTGTGAAAACTGGGACTACAAAAGTTTCAGTTTTCACATAGGAAAAATATAATTGCTGGTATTTTTATTTCAAGCATATGACGTCACGTCAACAGTCTAAAATTAAATCGAGTGAAACTAACAAGCGCAGCCACTTATATAATGATATTATGTACATAAATCTTATCGAGAACGTGCTGCATCTTTTGGTTTAAATAGTATGTATATTAGTTTTTTCGTTAGTTAGAAATTACAAAAAGAACGTCTCCTCGTTTATAAGTATTGATGCTAAAAGAACAGTTTAGCTTTAGGAGGTGGGGCTTTGTGTACATCCGTTTGGGTGCTTGGTGGCGGTCCTTGCCTTGTGCAAGCCCGTCCATGTTAGTACCTCACATTCATAAGATATTCTACCGTCAAACAGCAATATTTAGTATTGTTCGAGTTCCGGTTTAAAAGGTGCATGAGCCAGCTTAACTACAGGACTTAACATCTTAGATCCCAAGTTTGGTGGCGTAAGGAATGGTTAATATTTCTTACAATGCTGACATCTATTGGGCAGTGATCACCATTTCCTATCAGGTGGCCCACTTGCCGTCCGTTTACCTTTTATTAAACTATTGTTTATCTATATTTGATATATTTATATAATGAATAATAGGGAGTATTGAAATACGATACCGTTACTCTTTAATTAATTAAAATTAGTTGAATCTATAAAAAATTATAACAACTGTAAATTTACGTACATATTTGTTTAAGTGAAACATATTTTTCGAATTAGGAGTTTAGAGATTTAATATTTAAACATGTACATAATACAACGTAGCTAAAATCGCGTTGTTCCGCACACCTAGTAATTAATAAATGAATAGGAAATTTATTCATACATTAGTCGGCATAGGAAGATAATTATGAATGCAACTCGGCAACAAACTGCGTGTTTGATACAATCATACAACTTGCAAGCTTAATAACAGATTATAAAAAATATGTAAATAACGGTTTACGAATTTTGATTAACTTTATTTACTTGTATATATACGAGTACGTAAGCATTTCTACCATGATATAAAAATGTTACATTAAATATATATATATATATATTTATACATACATGAAATATATATATATTTCATGTACCAAATATAAACAGACAATGTAATATATATACAGATAAAATTACCAATTAAAAGAAAATATTATACATATATATATATTTAGCAGATTTTGAATTTGAAATTAATGCACCATACATTGGTGCTGAAAGAAATAATTATACGCCACCCAACACGGGTACTACAATGTTATGCCCTCGTGCCTGAAATTAAACTCCTCTTTCAAACCGGAACACAACAATACTAAGTAGTGTTGTTTAGCAGTCGAATAAATTGTGAGTGTTGTATCTACTCAGGCGGGATTGCAAAAAGACCAGAAGAGTGAAATAGAGCATAGTTTTCATTTTGAAAACGATATCAACGTACAACTATTAGGTCCTTATGAAATTAGCGTGTTGTCGTACTGACCAATTGATCTGAAATATCTCCTCTTTGGTTAAGAATTCCATATTCAAATTTATAAATTCATTTAGCTGATACATTTGAGTTTTGAAAACAGTTATTCATTTGTTTTTTTTCTCATTATATTTTTCTTTGGCGTCGCTTATTACCGCACAATGGAAAACATGAAATATATTTACGAGTACGAGTTCTACCGTGGCACCAGTGCTGCAAGAACAGCTCGAAGGATTAATGATGTGTACGGCGCTGGTGCTGGTGTCGCAAAAGAAAGCACAGTACGTTTTTGGTTTCAACGTTTTCGTTCTAGAAATTTCGAAATTTAGAACTTACCCCGTGGACGGCCGGAGACCAAAGTGGAAAATGAAGAATTACAGGCTATTGTGGTACTAGATCCATTACAAAGCACTTCGGAAATAACTGCAGGCTTCGGGGTAATTGATAAAACTGTATTAATCCATTTGAAGCAAATCGGGAAAGTAAAAAAAACTTGAACGATGGGTACCTCATGAATTGAGTGAATCGAACTTGCAAACACGCGTCGACTGCTATGTCACTGCTCAACCGACACAATAATGAAGGGATTTTAAATCGAATCATTACTTGTGATGAAAAGTGGATACTGTACGATAATCAGAAGCGCTCGTCGCAATGGCTGAACCCTGGAGGCCCAGCCAAATTTGCCCTAAACGAAAATTGACTCAGAAAAAGTTACTTGTGAGTGTTTGGTGGACTAGCGCCGGTTTCGTTCACAACAGCTTTCTAAAATCTGGCCAAACGATTAGGGCAGATATCTATTGTCAGCAACTGCAAACCATGAAGGAAGAACTTGCTGTTAAACAACCGAGATTGGTCAATCGCTCTAGACCACTGCTGCTTCACGACAACGCAAGACCACACACTGCACAACAAACGACCACTAAGTTAGATAGCTATAATTGGAATGTCTGTGACATCCACCGTACTGCCCGGACCTTGCTCCAACAGATTACCATTTTTTCCGGAATTTAGACAACTTCTTACAAGAAAAAAAAAATCAACTCCGATGCGTCAGTCCAACCCGCCTTCAATGAGTTTATTGATTCTCGCCCCCATGGTTTTTTTAGTAAAGGGATCAATGAACTACCTATGAGATGGCAAAAGTGCATAAATAACAACGGTGCATACTTTGATTAATTAAATATATTTTACAAAAAAAAATTGACTTTATATTCCTCCCGTACAAAACGCCAATTTCATATGTAAGGACCTAATATTTACGCTTAACCTTGTTCTCATGGAGTGTATGAGTACAAGAGTATTTGTTGTCCTATTGTTGTAACAACTTAACTTTATAGTATAGGTTTACTTTTGTATTACAACCTATAGGTTAGGTTAATTAAGAAGTGTCTAATTAAGAAAATCGTTGTGTCTTAAATTCACTTAAGCTATTTAATTTTATTTTTCAGATATATCTTAAATTTTATCTGGAAATCTCCAACGATTTGTTAGGTAGAAAAAAATATAATCTCGTTATTAAATATTCGATGAAATGCAACTAAGTTACGTCTATTACTAGAACTCCGTCTGTTATATTCCCGTTTATAACGTTGTATAACACATCGTAACAATATTGCAATTTAAAACAAGATTATTTTATTTTTAAATTCTTTTACATATCTAGCAGTATTCGAATTATGACTTGTTATATTGTTATTGATATAAAAATAAACAAAATGATTATATTATTCGTAATTATTTTGTTGAAAAAAAAAATGTCGTGTATCGTATCTCGGCTTTACTATAATTGAATCAAATTTTCTTTAAACATCGTAATGACGTGCGTGAAATCAAATGGAAGTAATTATTATGCTACGCGTGGGCGTCACTTTGAATTAGGTGTGTTACTTAACATTAACAGTAAGTCGTATTTTAATTGTTTTATTTGAAAGAAAATAAATCAATTCTATGGTTAAGTATCATCCGACTAGTGTATGAATGACGTTACACATGTGCCAGTTTTGACTGCGGTGTCTTATGAATGGTGTTACGAGTCATACGTTGCATATTAAATAACGGAAGTTTTGTTTCAATTGAATTCGAATATCAGTGTGAAACAAATGAGTTATTTTATTTTATTAGAGGCCAGAGATGGCCTTGTGATTTTGATTGTGAACGTATTCTATGTTATTCTCAACCGAAAATTACGGAATAACGCCTGAGCGATATTATGTCCTCTAGTAGTATAGTGTCCTCTGTATTGAAGGAAAAAATCATGATGAAACTTTTGTCTTGGACAAAATTCATCCAGATATATCTACGAACCAGCATTATTACAGCGTTTTGGAATAAGCTGAAACCGTTCTCCTTATGAGAGGCCTTACCTTAGCAGTTGGATATTAACAGCTTCTTACTTTAATAAACTTTTACTATTATAATGAAATATAAAAAAAAATATACGAATATAGATGATTAAAAATATAAATATAGGGAAAAAGGGGTTTTCTGATCATTTATAGAAATTAATAAATAATGAAAAATCTTTTTTCTTATTTGAAAATCGCACAAATATTTGTTGTATTAACCATTATGAGCTGACATGGCCTGTAGTGTTTGTAAAGTAAAGGTACACGGTAATACCATTACAAATTAAACAATTTGAAAAGTAGAACACGCAATTTGTCACTTATAGTTTGGAACGTACAAAACTGACTTCGTCTTAATACTTTTAATGTATCTGGAGCCTTAAACAATTTTCACTATTGTTTTCAGAAAACTGATACGTGACATGCAAATTTTCTGATTAACTTGTTAATTGTAGACCATTAGGAGATTTAGTGTTCGTGTAGAAATAATTATCTTCCTAATATGTTTTGTATGTTGATGTAAATATGACCGTTTTACTTTTGCTTACACATAGTTCAGCCTCTCGTGTATCTATAAATGCAGCACGTTAAAACATTTTGTATTCACTTGTTGTCAATCTGATTTATAAAAAAATATGCCTATTTATAAAATAAATTTATTTTTCGTATTTAAAAGGTATAAAAACACTTTGTAGGTATGTAAAATACGCGCTGCACATACGAATGTGCATCGAGCATCGGTCGTAGCTCGCGAGTTTTGCAACGGCCGGTCGTAGCCCATCAGGTGTGGACTCCACTCGCATGTAGTTGCATAAACAGTTGCGAAACACGGATCTCGGTCACTGCCGCTTTTGAGCTAAGGGCACCTGCCGCACCCTCACTATCAGGCGTAACTGAATCATTCAAATATTTGTCACATGAGGAATATTATCGTTTTTATAATTTCTCTAATAATCGACAACATATGACAAACGTGAGTAATAAATGTGATATCATTTCTTATAATAAATTGTATATATTAATTTAGACTAAACTTTTATTGAGTAAACTATCTGAATAAATGATAGCTAAAATAGAGTAACTGGACTTACATTCATAAAAACATTATAATGAAAAACTTACAAAACACAAAAAAAAATTACGTGTTAAAACTGAGTAGATCTGCGACCGTTTAATTAAACCATTATTCGTCTGTTTATAAAATATAAAAACAGTTAATAACTTTTACCTTTTATGGGTAACCAGGTGACTTTTAAAACATTATAATGATAGTGATTGACGACGTGATTATATAAATTATTAATGATGATTTACGATATATAGAAAATAATAGGGGTTTAACAATGAATATATTCGCCAGTTTACTACTCAGCGTCTCTGGATAGACATAACGCTTGTTTGTTTCATAACAGATTCATAAAGCATTGTATGCACTGTTATGAAGGCGAACATATTACCGATGCAATTATCTAATAGATTTATTAACATTTGAATTTAAAATGAAAAATTGTTATGTTTTGTTAATAATTTGTAATAACTTTAGACAGGTATCGTAAATAATTTAGGTTGTGCAAACTTTTAGCAATGCTTAGTGGTTTTTATTAGAAGTATTTTATTATAATAATATTATTAATTTTTATATAACGAACTGTTTTAATCATAAGTTTTACTGTAGCGTCTGGTCTTGATTTCAAGCATTTTTAAATAAGTACATTTTTAAGCTATGATTTACTACGATTACAAGTACAGTTAATTATAGATATTTTAATCCACCTTAAAATGACTACGTTCACTGATGTTGTGAAATTGTTCTAAAAAAATGTATACAGCTATTATTGCACATCTATTTTTTAAATCTTTACATTTAGAAAAACACATTGTTTCCTTAAAAAATACACTAAAAGAAATCCAATAAACGACTTCACTTCCATTTTTTTTAATTTTTCTTTGGTAGCGTCATATACGTTAATGAGATAAATAATCTTTAATGTATTTTTCAGCGAGTAACAACATGCGGTCCTGCTTGCGGGTCAGCAGGCAGTGGTGCAATGGCCGGCGCTGCGCGGCGACTCGCGTCAAGCCTACAAAGCACAAGCACAGGATCCCTACCAGACTATGGAACACAAATAGTGGACCCCTACCGCTTGCTAGAAGACGACCTTAACGGAATATATGAAGATATACGATCAGTAAGTTGTATGAACAATGATTGAATGCGTATTAAAATGAATCTTATATTAATGTTTTATTAGTATAAAATACAAACAAATGCAGTAATAAAAATGTTAGCGATAAAATTAGCTTTCTCGTTTTATTCGTCAATCTATGTCGCTGCCGGATCGGACTCAGGAAATGATGAAATTGATAAAAATAGAAAATATACCACTAAATATACCATGTAAAAGCAATGTATCCCTTTTAAGTGGCGTAAATATATAACAAAACCCGCAAGTAATTATTTACACTTTTAATTTTTTTTTAAATACATTATATATATAGAATAGATGCATCTTTTATTGACCACGAGTTTATAAAAGATAAAATGACCTAAGTAAAATAAAATATTCTACATATTTATAATGAACTGTCAACATACATCAAGAGTATCTTTAGATTTTTTCCGTATTGATAAATCAAAATAGACAAAAGTATATTAATGTAGAACTTCCATAATAGATGTATTATGGTTACATGTACAGGCAGAAATGCTTGATAAAAACCACTTTTTTTTTTTAAATAAACTTTCTAAAGAAGTTGAATATAAATTTTAAAGGACATATTTGAAATGTATAATTATTTATTAGGCCACGTAATTGCATTTACTACGTGGATTTTTATGTCAGTTAAATTACTCTCGATCGTCGGTATTGGTGTCCATTGATCGCTAAGTGTGTCAAAGTCATGACGTGCCAACACGCGAGCAGATGAGGGTTGAGCAACGCGCTCATCACTGGTGATTGTTTATAGATATCGTATAGTAATTGTGAACCAAATCAGCATATAATATAATATTTAACTCTAAGTACAGATTATGCGCTTCGTTCGCCTTAAATAAAATATTAGTTATATTTATAACACATCTACTGTTATATTAATCTCGATTGATTATTGAATCCGCGACTGATAGAAGACACCAAAAATATGTTATCGTTCATTATCATTCTATCATTAATCGTTCAAAGTTCGTCCTCGGCCCATAAACAGTAGTATCTAACTTACCTATTTTTGTGTTGATAAGCCTATAACTGGAATACTATACCGCCATTTGCATATATCATCAATGCCTTGCTTACAAAAACATCTTGAGGATTTACTATTTTGAAACAGTCAAAGAGTCAGAGTAGTGAAATAAAGATTTGACATATTATTTAGATAAGTTCGTATATGAGATGTTTTGTCGTTTTGTAATGAACATACATGTTATTGCAATAACACGGTTGCGAAAATCCGTTTCGGATGTTGATTTTGTAGTCCTTGACTCAAATGTTCTTTGACAGTAAACAGTTTATAAAGAAGATAAATAACCTAATAAAATTCTATACAATATGCTTCTACTTGTGTCTTGTATACAATATTAAGGATTCTAAATGCAATGCGTTAATTTATAGTTGAGCTGTTATAAATGACGAATACCGATAATAAATGTTAGATGTTCAGTAAATAATGACGTGGTAGTAAATCGTGATAGTCTTTTGAATATTTTTTAACTTCAAAGGTAACTTTAAACGTAATATTATCCTCAGTTTTTATAGCACGCCAAGTATCATTATATATTTGTTATATATATAACCCAACCAACCATGTAGATATAAATCCTTACTAATATTATAAATGTGAGATTACGTTTGTTTGACCGACCATTATGAAATGTTACATATACGTTGTCAGGGGATATAGGGTTGTACAGAAAAGGATATAGGGTACCTAACACCTCAAGGAAACTTATGTATACATATCGTGGTTATATACCAAGTGTGTTAGGTTTTTATATTGTTAATATCAAAAAAACATTTCATATTTCCAACATCCGTTAACCAGTGAAGTTTTTGAGGCTTTAAAACAGTTTATTACTTTTTTTTAACGTGACAAATCAAGTTTAAAAACAAAACCTTGAGAGATGAATATTAGTTCCGTCAATTATATCCCAGTAATGGATGGAATTGCGATAGAACGAACGATGGAAAGTGCGGAGTGTGAAACCACGCGAAACTTGAGCGTTTGACCTTCTTTCGGGGCTAAATGCTATGAAGAAAACCACCAAGAACAACACTTTCTTTATTCAGCGCGTTTGTATAGATAAATTACGAAAAATGCTGACTATGACTGGCATTATTTACGAATTTATGAATGAGTTAACATATAACACTTAAATAAATTCAATGGAAATGGCAAAAACTAATGTTAATGTTAGTACATTTACATACAGTACATTTCCTTAACCCAGCCAAACTTAACCTTCTCGTCTAATTTTCGATCAGTTGTGATGCGGCCAGTGCGACAACTAATCAACACATTTACATGCTAAACAAATAATGTTGCAACTTGACATTAAGATGTTCTTTTCGGAATCTAATTAGAACTAATACTTACTATACTGTTAATGTCACGTTGTATTTTTATTTTATATGATTTATATCGGATAATTACCGACGTTATATTATTACTAAAACTACTCGTTACTATACTAAGGAGATCCATAATTGTGATAATTAAACACATCTCCACACATCCACGATGTAAGGTTTCACAACATCGAATATTATAATAATGTATATATTTTTTCTTCGGGTTGTTCATAATTTTTTACAAAAGATTTATAAGAATTACACAATATTATATTTGAAATAAGACTTATTAGAAAATGTCGTCGTCAATTCGATTTACATTACAATAATAACATACAGGCTCATTAAATAAAATAAATCCAAATAATAGATTCACCAAAGACAATAAAAATATCTACAATATTTTGTTTGTAGATCCAATTATGAATTTAAAAAGAAAAAACATGATACTGGTAGAGAACCAGAATTTATTCATTCTCACAATGTACATATAAGGGATATTCCTACACAAAACATCGGAGACTGTTTTTATCGTTAATAATATTGGTTTCCTAAAAATAATCCAATATTTAGTAATGATTGTTGAAACAATTGGGTGATCCTGTTTGCAGTGATAAAACACTTGAGATTAAGGTCTCAGCACTTAGCTGTAGGTTTTATTCAAATTATATTTGACGAAAACACAATATTTATAAATGTAATGCTAAAAGACTCAATTTTTAAGATCCAATAAATACAACATAAAAGATCTTTTAACATGTAAAATTATGTTACCGATATTATCATTAAGGCATCAAACATCATCACACCGAAACCATCATGTACAAGGACACGTCTTTACAACCTTAGGTGACGACTGCGTGTTCATTTAGTATTCTAGTATGAATCGATGCTGTTATTAAAAATGATAGGATTTTAGTGACTATAACATAATTTTTTAATTATTTTTAATCTTATGTTTTAAATGCAATGAATATAATAAAAACTACTTACAACGAGAAACAACATATTTTTCTGTATAGATATATACATTACATAATAGTCCTTCGTATATACAACGTATATAAGTGTAGACTATAAATATACAACAATTCCGACTTTCTTTTCTATGTAGTAGCGTTATATAATAAAGATATTTTAAGTAAATCTCTACTAAGGGCGTATAATTATTACTATTATCTCATATACTGGTAGTGGTATGTACTATAAAATTGTAATTAAATGTATGATATTAAGAGGCGGATTTTTATTACTTCATAAAATAGAAAAAAAGATTATCATAAATTAGATGAACGACTGACCTTTTGACATATCGTGTTCGAAACATAAATAAATCATATTGGTTAATATTTACTGTTGAAATGTATATTTTGATATGCATAATTCATTTTTTTAAATTAATTGCGTGAGAAAATTTTGAAATTTATAATTGAATGTGAATTAAAATTAATGAAGCAATTACGACTAGACAAACTGAGATTGGCCAGAATCACTATCTTTATTTTATTATTCTTAGTTAAAATGACAAATGTAATAGTATTAGCAATGAATGTATAAAATAACAATATGGATTAATGTTAAAAATAAAAGTTATTTAATTTTTTTTTTTTTTATTCATAATATGTTACAAACTCGACTGTAATATTTTTGGTCAACAGGAATTGGAACGAAACACAAACCAGCCCGAGCTAAACACTATAGCTACATACTACTTCGACGGACAGGGCAAAGCACTCAGGCCGATGGTGACTACACTTATGGCAAGAGCTGTCAACTATCACGTATACGGAGAAAATAGGTAAGGTTACGGCATTTGACATGATATGTACGATTGCATACTGGTGGTAGAGCTTTGTGCAAGCTCGTCTGGGTAGGTACCACCCACTCATCACATATTCTACCGCAAAACAGCAGTATTTGATATTGTTATGTTCCGGTTTGAAGGGTGGGTGAGCCAGTGTAATTACAGACACAAGGTACATAACATATTAGTTGCCAAGGTTGGTGGCGCATTGGTGATGTAAGCGATGATTAACATTTCTTACAATGCCAATGTCTATGGGCGTTGGTGACCACTTACCATCAGGTGGCTCATATGCTCGTCCGCCTTCCTATTCTATAAAAAAATATGTATTATATATCTTATCAATTTGAATACAAGCCACTGGCGTGGCGTGCTTACTTTTAGAAAGGGCAACCTTTATACGAAATTTCAAAATGTAGGTAGACTGTACAAATAATATTATATTTGTTTACAGTTCATAAAGTAGTAATAAAAATAATTAAATGTAATATATAATCTCACTAGTTACACTGCAGGTTCTTGTCGAGTGAGCTAGGTACGACCACCCGATTTTATATTGTAGACGAGATATCCCCCACTATTTGTCAAGTGGATTGAGGCCGATACTATAAGTCTGCATCAAAGTATCAATTAAAAGTCAGTTATAATACTCGTTCGTAGTAAACGATTGTAAGTTAATAATCCAAGTAAGAATACTTGAATATGTAACTTTTTGTATTTATGTTTTATTTAATTGCTTATCGTTTGGCCTTTTTAGCAGCTAAGGCTCAGCGCTCCGTTCGCTCTAATGTTCGTTGCAAAACTATACGATTGAATTCTCAAATTGATGTCAAGAGTTCAATGTCTCAACCCAGACTTTGAAGGTGAAAAGGGGACAAAATTGTTTGTCCCATTTACGCATTAGACAATCTTGTGGTTTTAAACGTCAGCTGATATCTTCTCAAAAAGTTTTGTTGTTGGCAGATAATGCGTTTAATTTTACTTTAATTACTTTATTTTTCTGTGACTATTTTGTTGTATAATAAAGCGTATTCTATTCTATTCCAATCTGAAACAAATCTCATATTATTATTTCTTTTATTAGATGTAATAAAATAAAAAAAAAATAACAAAAACGCTAAAATACCTGATATTTTATATTATTTTATCAAGTATTTTAGCGTTTTTGTTATTTATTTCTTCAGTAATTTTAACAAAAAATATTAAAAATTATAGAAAACACTAGTTTGCTAGTGAAACAGTAATATGCAAAATTGAAATTGGACATATTAAAGTTATGTTTGTTTTCTTCAAATAACCTTAAAAATAAGTCGTTACCGGTTACACATTCAGAATTCATTTTTCTTACCGTTTTACTTGTACTAAACGTTAAATATGTCAATGATTTCCTTGATTGCATATCTTAGTGCAGTTAAGAATTTTTGCTTTGCTTTAAATTGTTAAGCATATAAAGTACATCATCCTTCACGATTAGTTACTTCTCTGGAATTCCCTAAAGATAAGACTTAAGGAATTCAGTACAGAGATAATAAATCTTCTAATTATGCAGTATATTCACGTCGCCCCTATGATTCGCCGCTGACTGCCCTATACACTTTAAGAATATGTAAGGAACATGATAAGTGCGATGCGTGCGCACTAGCTGCGTGTAGAATTATTTATAATCGTATAAATAATATCACCATTGTGTTCCATAATACATAAGGGAGGCTGTTATCTTCGTCTAATACTTTGTATACTCATTATCCGGATATTTACATACTAATGGTACAACCATTAAACTAATGTTGCTAAGCATACTTGGTGCAAACTAAATATCATTTCGATTATTCGCTTATGGGTGTACATTGATTTATCTCTTAATATCTTAATTCCACCTTTGATAATAATTTTCGGCTTCGAAAAAGACAAGTACTAAAAGCTATACGCATATTAGAATATTACAAACTGTTGGTATCGTAAGAACCGACTATGTTGGCAAAAATTATTCCTAGGCATAGTGCCCAAGTCCTCTACCCTATAACAAGTTCCAAATAAACGAGATGGGCGAGTTATTACGACACTCAAAAATAGTAATGTATTTGTTAATTTGAAATTTGTATTTGTTATAAATGTAAATATCATTAAAATTCTGTTAAATTGCTACATAAGGATGTTGATACAATTACGTAATGTTTTCACAACTAGCTTACAGCGATAATGTCAAATGTAAAATTAAAAACGATTTTTTGCTAAATTCTTCTATCGATTCTGATCGCTAATTATGTATAACCTAATTCTTCCTTTTTATATGTATTATAAAATTGCTTTTTATTAAATATATATCAATGGATGCTTCTTTGATTATATTCTTGTAACTTTTTTCAACAGCATAAGGGCGGTAAATAAAGCTTCAAATATAAAAATAATATGTCTATATATACAACAATTTATTAATATTGTGCAATACTTTTGTTACTTTGCATTTACCTTATTAATAATTATTATTGAAATAATTGTCTGGTTCAATTAAATTATTTGTTGGAGTATCTTAGTTTTGTAATTTAAATACTTGTTTGTTTCACCAGTGCTCTGCTGCCTTCTCAGCGGCATGTGGCCATGATCAGTGAGATGATCCACTCTGCTTCATTGATCCACGATGACGTCATCGATCAGAGCGACTTCCGACGCGGGAAGCCCTCCGTCAACGTGCTCTGGAACCACAAAAAGGTATGTGTCAATTATCTCACCGGCCGATTGCGCAATTACATCACTCACCGCTGCAACAATGAAACGATATTGTCTTAAGGTTCGTCCACACGATTAATGCAACACTTATCTGATTCATATGAATGATGTGAGCTTCACTTTTATTTAAACAAACGCCTTAATTAAACTTGTTTTTTTTTTGAAAAAGATAATAAATTAAAAGTAAAAAACTCTTTTAAAACAAGCTTCTATTTAAAAGCGCTAAAAAGAATTCACAACATTCAGTAGACAATTTATATGATTTAAAACTTTTCCCGAGATTTATGTTCTCGTAAACTAAGTAATAGTTTGAAAATTAAAAATAATTAAAAACCAATCAGATCAAGTTATTTAATTTACTTGTTTTTATCTAATAAGATTTTACTAACAATATAGAATAAATGAGATTGCAATGATGTTTTCCGATTTAATATTGGTTTAAATTTTTTTTTCTAATTATAAATCAATAATAAATTATATATATCTGTGTGTCCCGTACAACATTAAATATGATATGATCATTCGAGATACATTCCTAGTTATAGTTCTTTGTCTTGGAATAACCCAAAATACCTACTATTTATGTATGTATAGAACGTCGTTCCCATTAAGAATCAAATGCTATGAATGACGTCGTCGATATAATGATATGTATGTTAAGGCAGTTGCTAAGGTAGATCTTTAAACAATTGCTCGGCAAACCTAATTTATATAATAACTAAGTACACCATATTAGTTTAAATATCAATTATTTAAAAAAAACGATTATTGTTACAACGATCGATTATGTATGAGGTTGATATTCGTTTTAAAATTACTCATGAAACTGTTAACATGTAAAATATAAACAGTAACAATATATTCTAAGCTTAAAATTTTTGATGTAATTTTGAGTTTTTGTATATACTCTTGTAATTCTTAAATGACAGCTGATGATTAATCTCTTATGGCTCGGACACTTTCATATCTCGATTCCTTGCCATCTCGGAATACTTTTACGATGAGTGTATATAATCTCAAAACCGTTTTACTTGTCCTTATTCTGTAAGGTACAATGTTTTCTACATCCGCTTCAATCGAGATTTCGGTACGATAGAACTAAAAGAATTGAAAAAGTATTACGATTTCGCTATAATCTCATGAACATATATTGACATAACAATATTTAAGTTTACATACAACAAGTAAATATTAAAATTTTTGGAGTGGTCATGTCCAATTAAATTTAATGTAGAAAGCGCACTTTTACATCAAGTAAGTACGTTATTTGTAGATCGGAATGAGGAAATCATTTCAAGATCTAGGCTATCAAAGGTATTTCTGAGTACCCAAAGAAATTAAACTAAAAATCGATAGTCATAGCATCGTTGTATCAAAATTTAAGAGAGTTAAAGAATTTAGATCATTAAGTCACGTTCAGGTTCTTGTCCTACATAAAAAAGAATAATAAAAATTGTGGGAAGTAGTCCGCATCGCTCACACCTAACGATACAGGCAGACGATGCTACCTTTCACTAACACATTTATAAGAACGAGACAGAGATAGTGCCGGAGTATAGTGGCTTCGTACGTAAACAACGCGGTACGTAGTGAGCCGCGAGAGTGGTGGTCAGTTGAGTTTCGAGATGCCAGCAAGGGGCCGAAAGCTGACGACCTCCGGTGAAAGTGCCCTGCGACAAGCAAGTCGGGCTCGTGGCCTCACGTTTTATAATTTTTGATTTCGCCTCGTTTATACTTCATCATATAGTGCTGAATCGCTTCAAATAATTGTACTGAATTATAACAATATATTACTAAGCCTCTTGACGATATTATTATAAGTAGATACTCTTTACATAAATTCATAAAACTATAGAATATATTTTTATAGCTACTTGAACTCAATTTTACTTTCGAAGTAATATCGTTATTATTTATATCTATCAATATGTTTTTCTTTCTTATATCTATTATAATAAAACTATATCTCAAGGAGTTTAGTGACGGTTGTTTATGAACAACGAATAAACAAATTTTCAGTGTATATAATATGATTACAAATCATTCATAAAAGTTTTGAGGTCTAGGTGACCCCAAAACTTTTCTGCTCTTTTTGTAATATATATCAAAAACAAATATATACGAGAGCAACGCATATATTTATAAATTATGTATTGTGTAATATTTCCCCCTTATATGAATATATTTGTCAAACGTATTATGGTCATTAGTTTTCCCAAGGTAGTTGTCGTAAGTCTTTGCACAATGTTAGGTATGTTATTCTGATAACATAACATCACTGTAAGGACATTTTGCTAATAGCAATAACAATATTTTTATATAGCCTATCTTTTTTTTCTATATATAAAATAAAACGAAATTGCAGACACTTCGGTGTCTTTTCTCCAAACGCCGTTATTGTTTTTATCATATAAAATGTATACTTAATTAAGAAGCTTTCGATATTATCTCTTTTGCTTGTCTCCTTGGAAGCCCAAGCTGACTGCGCTATTAACAGCTGCCAAACAGCAACCTTAAACTTTTTTATTCCGGTTTGATGTGCGAGTTAGGGATTGTATAGTCAAATGGATATAACATTAGATCTTGTGGTTGAAAGTATTGATAATTTAGGAATGGTTTATATTTATTATAGCAAAGTGATTTTCCTTTGACTGTCAGGTTTTTCTTCTCATCGTATCTCTCCACCGCATCGGGGCAAAGGTTTGATTTAACAGCTTTCCAAAACGCTCGAGATACAACGATATGTTGTGTATACTTGATTTAATACTAGTAAAATAATCATACATACTATATTTGGGTTGCAATAACACTATTTAATTGAATGAAATTCTTTTACGCGGCTTACAGTAGAGTGAAATGGCAGAAAATGTCGCATAATGAAATAGCGAAAATTGAAATTAGTTAAAAATGATAAAACCATTTATCAAACTTATATAGTATAGTAATATATATATATATAATATCACTCTGCTGTAAGCCGCGTAAAAGAATTTTATTCAATTAAATAGTGTTATTACTATACATATATATATATATATATATATATATATATATATATATATATATATATATATATAAACCGAAAGTGACAACTTACCATCAGATATCATACAGAGAAGTAGTTATTGCCCGAATTTGAACCGGTGATTTTTCGGTTAAATTCACCCCAGAACCGTCTTTCAATATTATCGTATATCATATTATAAATACACTGGCCTCCAAAAAAATCGACCCACCTACATTTTTTGTAAAAAAGCTATCGTATGGTTTTAAACTACCACATATTTATATTTTTAAGATTGATAATGAAAAAATGCAATTGTAGGATTGTACAAAAACAGAAATAGTGCGCAAAAAATAGGTTTTTAGGTAAATATGTGACAAAACACGAAAACACAAAATTTTACGCAATTTTATTTTTTTGTGTACAAAACGATTATGCCGTTTGTTTTTAAATTTGAGTGCCTAAATCTTACTTTAATAGGGAGTGTTTCCTCCTCTTGACCTAATCACTGCCTGCATACGCCTATTAAGTGACCTGATTAGCTTTTTAATGTCTTCCTGTGGGGTCCGTTGCCATTCTTCAGTTAGGGCAGCTTCCAGTTGATTCAGGGTTTCTGGAATTGGATTTCGTGCTCGAACCGTACGTTTTAGCTGGTCCCAGAGGTGCTCTATCGGGTTTAAGTCCGGACTATTGGCTGGCCACTGCATAACTGGAATTTCGACTTCCCTGAGATAGTCTTTAACAATTCTAGCGACGTGAGGTCGTGCGTTGTCGTGCATAAGTTGGAAATTATCCCCAATATATCCAGCGTAAGGCATCACATGAGGCTCCAGAATGTCCGTTATGTAAGTTTCAGCATTAACAGCACGATTACGGAAAAAACCAGCTCTGTGCGTCCCGTCAAAGAAATACCTCCCCAAAACATTGTAGAGCCTCCACCAAATCGGACTGTTTCTCGAATGCAACACTGAGAGTAGCGTTCTCCTGGCCTTCGCATGACGTTACGTCGTCCATCAGAGCCTACTAGAGACATTCGGCTTTCATCACTGAACAATACTGTCTCCCATTGGTCCAGTGTCCAATCGACGTGCTGCCTAGCAAATTGTAGTCTTGCTTGTCGATGGGATGCTGTGAGTTTTGGTCCTGTTGCTGGCTTGTGAGGGGTTAAGTTTTGCTCTCGAAGTCTTCTTCTTACAGTATTTTCACTCACAGACACTCCACGACTTTCTCGGAGTCTACCTTGAACGTCAACAGCCAAAAGATGTCGGTTTCTTAAAGACGTCAAACCAATAAAACGGTCATCGGTCGGGTTCGTGACACGCCCCCTGCCAGATCCTGGTCTCCGGCGATACTCCCCAGTCTCCAAGTAGCGTTTGTACACTCTTCGCACCGCTGAACGACTTAATTTTAGTGTTCTAGCCACATTTCGCTGACTTAACCCCTCATGAATAAGAGCTAAGACTTGAGCAGCTTCTGCTTCAGTAGTATCCATTTTTTATGTTTAAACTTATTAAAATTATTGTTTCAACAAAGTTTCATACACTTAATCAATAATAAACATCGAACCGAGATGACTCCGCGTTAAGAACTGGAAATAAACTAACCATGCACTTCGTGCACAAAGTAACGTTTTCTTATCAATACTTTAAAAATATTCCAAATATCCTCAATAACACTTACAACTCCTCCAAATCAATATCAAGTGGGTAATAAAATGTTAAATGTATGTCCCATAAGTAAAACAATCCACCTAGGTCGTCGCATAGTTAAGATAACAACTTTGTAAGTAAAAAAATACGGGTGGGTCGATTTTTTTGGCGGCCAGTGTAGGTTAGCAGCATTTTCCCGTTGCTTCGCAATTCCGATTCGAAATATGAATCAGCCCTCCTGACACTAGTGGAGGAAATAAGATTGGGTGTTATTCAAGGGAAATGTTTGTTATTTAAATTATTGTAATTAAGTTAATACTAGTAATGACTTTTATATTTAAGACTAAGATGAAAAGTGAATTCACATAAAACAGTAAAGAACATAGGTAAGTTAGTATTCGAGTAACTTATGTCTTATATCGAATATAAGTTATGTCCTTTGTTCGTATATATATATATATATATATATATATATATATATATATATATATATATATATGTATAGTAAAATAAAATATCATTATACACTTAACTCAGTGTAAGTAATTATCGTTATATTATATATCGTTCATATCAAAATTTGTATTTTTTTATAAGCATGATAAATATTTTAAAAAACAAATATAGATTAATTGAAAACAAGTAACGTAACCTATGCAACAAGAGCCCGCAGAGAGATTGTAAATTCATACCTTATTATGTTATTAATACTACTAGTATGCATTGCGTGTTTTTGTCTGTCCTTCACATATAAAGCACTAAATGTCCATTACATCTTCCGGCGATGTGATGCTGAACATTAAGTACATTTAATATTTTATTAGTATGCAGTATATGTAATTACATAAAACCATCATTTCAATTAAATACGACCTTCAGCTGCTGGTACTTAAATTGTTGTTAATTTTTTTTCATAGTACCATCTCGCGAGTGTCACTTATATAAATATAAAAGGATTGATTTCAACATTTTTATTGCTTATGTAACTTTTGGAATACATGAAATTAATAAATTATTACCTTATATATCTAGACAATAAATAAAAACGTCTCCGTTAATCATCATCAAAATTACTATATAAAAATGTATACATTTTATAATAAAGTGTAATTTAAAAAATATTCTCAATTACGTTCAAATGTACCTAATTTTTTTTTTCAAATAGATATATAGTTTATTTAATTTGAATTATTCATATAACATTAAGAATTTTATTATATATGTATGTACTTAAGTTAAGTATATATGCTTTGTCTTAGTGATGTCTTTGTATATTAGGGTGTGTCTGTTTGATTTAAACGTTAATGATCGTATTACTATGACCGTACATGGGACACGGGTATGTGTCGTAACGACATTTGTGAGATTCATGACTTTAAATTTGCATTATTATACGTCTAACGCAATGTTTAATGTATTAGTACAAAAAGAAGATCGTGTGCCAAAAAAAAGTTACTCTCGTCTAACATATAATTTTGTTTTTTTTTTTTATTATCAAACATATTTATTATTTAACTACAATAATACATTTGTACTAAATAACCTACTCAATATATTTAGCTTATTGATATATGTATCTAATATAAGCTATTAGTATATATATACGTATGTTTTGTATGGTTACCGTGAAAATATTATCAAGTTTAAAGCCACGGTTATTGACTTCGGCTTTTTGTTTCGCCCATTCTTTTGTTTTGTTGTAAATATGTGTTCTACAAATGCATTGTTACGTGCGCATAATCGCCTGCGACAATAGGAGTGGTCTTCAAGGATTCGAAATACAACGTCAGCGTCAAATAATTGGCGATTCCTATCATTTCTGCGACCATTGTTCAGAATAAGTCTCGTAAGTTATTGTTCGCTGGACTTCGAAGTCGTCGCCGTAGAACTGCAAGTTTTAATCAGGACCGTACGCGTCTGGAATATTTATATATTCTTTATATTATTGAATAGCGGCGATCACAGTACCTATTGTGTGATACTCCTGAGAATCGTGTCTGCAGAAAAAAAAACTAGTTTTCTTACATTTTGAAACATATCTTAGAGTATGTTGGCATTACATAAAGAGGTAAATTTGACATTAAATACACACGCTGTACATTTTTGTCACTGTCGTGGTAAGGATTAATATTGATCAAACCACCTCTTTTTATCCGGCAGACTGTTTTAATTTGACGCTTACGACATTGTTTTCACGTCTAAGTTAAATAGATTTTTTTTTTAAATATTAAATAAATATTTAAAAAGTAAAATAACCTAAGTGTATTTAATATAAGAACTTATTTCATATTAGTGTTTATGTCGTGTTATATATTATCTGTTATAGGCATCTTATTCTGTTATGAAAAAGATAATCAAAAAAATTGCAAACGGATGAACGTATTTGCAATTTTTACTCATATGTACTTTACATCAAATGCAACATTACTATTGTGTGATTTACTTTTAAAAATAGAAAAAACAATAATCTTAAATCTTATATTTCTTATCTGATAAAATCAATATTTATTATAATAATTGTTTCATAAATTTGAATATTATGTATTCGACTAAATTTAAGCTTTGAATTTTTAACAAAAAATACAAGTAGATGAAAAAAAGGTATACCTTTCCTACGGAACCCTACAAACGGACACTCGACTGTAACACTACAGTAACATTTATTTTAATTAATTTTGCACTTTAACAGATGGTCCAATTATAATGATTT
The DNA here is from genome assembly GCF_905147045.1 of Nymphalis io. Lineage (NCBI taxonomy): Eukaryota > Metazoa > Arthropoda > Insecta > Lepidoptera > Nymphalidae > Nymphalis > Nymphalis io. The sequence continues at coordinate 7,533,253 of NC_065893.1, read as the reverse complement.
TGTTTTTTTATATTTATCTTAATTCATTTTAATATTTTGCAACCATGAAGAATTTGGCGAGTGTATTTTCTCTTCAGCCCTTTATCTTATAACCGCTTAAATAAATTATATTTTTCCTCCAATAATACTGAGTAATCATTACTAATTATAGTCTGTCACATTTTCACATCTCACTTTATTTCATAATAACAATTCGTGTGATTCAACTTTTGAGTTTCTTATATATAATCACAGTATTTTAAATAAAAATTGGATGAAACGAATGTTGCATTTAAAATTATCATAATTAAGAAATAAATATATGTTTTCAATATTTAACTTGATAACTTTCAAAAACCATTATGAAAAAATTAAATATTGTAATTGTATTAAACAAATCTATAAGTATTATTTAAAATAACACATTAAATTAAAAGTAAAGCAAGCAAGCAAGCCTTTGAATGTTGTTCTGCTGGGTAAAGGCTCATCTAAGTTTGAAAGGATGTTTTGAGCTTATTCCGCAACGATGTTGCTCAATGCGAGTTGGTGGTGACATGGATGGAGATGAATTATAAACACTAATCAAGCACGTGAAAATTCAGTGAAGCACCACGGGTTTGAACCTTCAACCATCGGTTTAGATTCATGCGTTCTAATCACTAGCCTATCTCGGCTCTTACACTGTCGTTACTTCACTGATTTTGGTAATAATACATCCATACTAGTCCTGACTAATATTAGAAATAATTAATAATGAGAAGTGAGTTTATTTAAACGTGCTTATTCCAACCATCACACACGGACGAAGTTACGGTTGATAACTAAAAGAAATATAAAAAAAAGCAGAAGTAAGCCTTGAAAAAATAAATTGCACTAAATATGTACTCGAATATACAAATTACTTTATATCGGTGTTATTTTTGCATGTTACAACATTATTTCGCAACGAAATATTAAAGTTCAAAAATTTAACTTTAATTTTTAAGTTCAAAAGATTGCATCCAAATACGTAGTAACCTATGAATATTTATATGATATCATTACATTGATTATAAGATATAATTCAGAAATCTTATTCTTTTCTCCTTTGATCTGAGAAAGGAAGATAGAAAAGTCTTTCGAACAGGTTTCTTTTAATAAATAAAAACGTAAACCTAACACTTTCTATTAAAATACCGTGTGACATGAGTTTTCGTCGAAAGCAAAATTCGTTCAACACTTTCATCTGACCTGCCTGTGTTTAATTATGAGCGAAGTTAAACTGGTCTTCATAACAGTACCGCGTGGCGAACGAAGATGTAGGTCGATCTTCGTCACTCATTTTCCTATCTTTAATATCCAAAACATTTTCTGCGAATATAGAAAACTTCTAAACGTTAGTACAGTTTCATCATTTACATCTGCATTTGACATCTGCGAACGATTGTAAAGATTAATTTAAGTCAATAATATTTGTATAATGATTTTTATGAGTACGAAGCGGTTGCTAGAACACTGTTTACTATATTTGTATTGGTCGTATTTATTGTTAATTTTAAAATATTAATAGGTTTATTATAATACAGTTTTTTTGTACATAAATATTATGAATGCAAAAAGTAACCAAATTTCTATCAAGACACGTGCCACTTCGTCACTTTATGCAGGTGTGTTGAAACGATGGCCCACTCGTTGGCTACTAATCGCCACAGCATGCCTGCATGTGTTGCAACCACTGGACAGACCACTCACTCGATGCGAAATACTTCGATCGACATTCATTCGAATAAATCTTGACCATTCCGATACAACATGTTTTAAAATTACAGTGTAGTACCAGTTCTACTAAATATTAGACCTGAACCATACAATAAACTAAGTCTAAGAATAAGAAGTATTCAGATAAAGATATATTCTTAAATTATACGAGTCAATGAATCGTAATTAAAAATTTATATAGTTTACTTGCTTTCGTTATAAAACTTTTTTAAATTAATTAAGATTTAAACCTGTAGACATTATTAATTCATTGAACTTTTTTGAGGTATGAGTAAAATTTCTAGACGAATCTTTGGCAATAATGTAAATTCTAAGAGGTGATATGATAATAAGTTTTGTTTTAGAGATTATCAAGAATATTGTAAACATAAATAAAATTCATATAATGTTATAAATACTCACTCATGTTTATCTTTTGGCAGTCACAAAATTTGGCCAGATAATGAATATATCACTATTTCGGAGTAAAATACCGTATGTTAAAAAAAAAAACACATATTACAACATCACTCGATGGTGATATGCATACGTATATATATGGTCGCGTAGATAAATCATAATTAGAATTCTATTTTTGTTTTTTATTTCACAAATAATAAGTTGCATTTTTAGTATGTTCAAATTACTCGTGTAGTTAGTGTAGTGTGAAATCTGAGCATATCTATAATAATAAATGGCAAATGCATATAATGTAATGTTTTTAAGAGTTTATTTTAAATAGAAAAGTTGTCGGTTAGTGGTAGACCATTAAGAGGGGATTCAAGGCCGTCCGCGTGACATACATTCATCCCACTACATTCACCTTCCGTCCGCCACCTGCCCACCACCACTGTCAAGGCTGCCTTGCGAAAGAACACTTCGACTACATACACACGCGAAGAACTCGGTTTACGCGAGACCCACTTGTGAAAAATTCATTTCGCAATTTACCATTGGATAGATTATTCTCATCATGTCAATATCGGTTTCAAGTTCACAATCGTTGTGGTGCAATCATAAATATTTAAATGATAGAGTATAGTTAAATACACCTCACAATGTTCATAAATGTCGAAAGCTTGACGACGAACTAAAGTCGTTCAAGAATTTGCTTAACATAGTAGACAGATTTTTGTGACTTTTAAAGTAACTTTTTGAGTCATATAAGACGTTGCACAAGAGCTTGTTGGTGTAAATGAGTTGCTAATAGAAACTCAAACGCATACGGAATACAGTTGGCGTGAAATCGTAGAGATTTTTCTGGTAAATTATTCATGTGGCGATGGGTATACTTTCCAAGACTTCGCTAGAAAGCCTTTCACTCTTAGCTGTAGTCTCTTCCGTAAGCACGTATGACGAGCAAATTAGCTATCGCCAACAATTATTTTTTAATTATCATTATATAAAATTGCAATCGAATAGAGTTTTATTTGTATTAGGTACCACATTATTGGCTAGTACCTCGGTACAAGCCTTTATAGGTTTCCTGTAATTTCACGAAATACACTCGTATGATGAAATTGAATAAACTGTTTTTTGTTGTAAAAGTTTCGCGTATCTGTCAGCTGCGATGAAGCGTACGTATAACGGATATGTTTTTAGCTCGGATAGCGGCTGAAAGTGTGTTAATATGTATGTACATGTTTTACTCGACGAAGCACGAACGACACGCGCCGCCACCGTCACCTGCCTCACTGACCGTTCCCGTCAACAATCCCGTTTTCCACGTACTTATATTTTAATATCATATTTTCTCAGAAAACATTACTTATATAGATACGTTTCTAAAACCGACATCTCTCTAATATTCCGAAAGAGTACGAATAAAGAACTAAATTATGTATGAACTACAAAGATTAGCTACGAGCAAATTGTTGAACGTAATATTGAGTGTACTGTTCGTGTGGCTTTTGTTTCCCAATAACCGAGTTCCACGAGTGCTTGGGTAAACCTCAAAAGGTTACAAGGTTCAAGGACATATTGTTTCGTTCTTTGACCGCTGACGTTATAGGTTAAATAGGTGCGGTGATAGTAAAGTCGACAATTTCATCAATGACCTTCATTTTTTTCTATTTGTTGGCTATAGGTTAGTGGTTATGCTGAAATTTTTTTTTATTATATGAGCTCGAATTGCAATTATTTTAGCAAATATCGTCGATCTACGTCGTCTACGTGATGGTAAACGGCTACCTTTGGTACAGCTTGGCCAATCATGGGATGTATAATGAACTATTATGTTTGGTTAAAGAATTATTGATAAAGATGGGTGGACGGACTTGCATAAAGTTTAGCTTTTCATCCGCCGCCCAAACACAAATATATATTTTTAACTCGCCTATAAAATTATGATTGACAGCTTCACCTTCTAGCAACATTTTTTTTTATTTGAACCACTAGATGTCCGCAGAGAGCCTTCAGAGATAATGTAGTTGCGTACCTATGGTTATCGAAAGAGAATGAGAGCATTTTTTGCGTTGCTTAAAGCATTCATTCAAAATATCTGTATAGCTGTAAAAGCCTGCTAAATTCATTTTCTTGCAGTGTTTTGCGCAGACCCTAAAGGGCAAGCGAATGATCATTTATGCAATTTATGCCGCAATTAAACGTCGTTGGATAAGTTTCGAGTTTATTATTATCTACATTTGCACTCAAGATATGTGGGATTTAAAAAAGTGCTCAAAAATACGTGCATATGAACATGCTGCTTGACGTACATAGACTTTCTTAAAAAATACGAAATTTGGACATTAGACCGATTTTACTTTAGCCCATGTTGCTCTAGACGATAGCCTTTACTGTTTTCAAAATTTTGCACTTATTTTAAAAGATCTTCCTTCGAAATCAACGATAAATACTTCGAAGTGAGAATTTGAAATGTAAATAAATTGAGATTCATTGTATAAACATTATACAAATGTGAATGCAATAAAAATGTCTAAATCCTAGATATTTGTGTGCAAACTTTGTTAATCATTATTCGACTTTCACCTTTTGTATTTATTATAAGAAAGTATTTAATAGGCACTCGCTACATATAATATTTATACTATTTTTCGTAATCTTATTTCGTACCATAATATTTGAAGCGGTTATTATACTCTGTTACTCGTTGTATATTTAGATAGTAAACTGCAAAACCAAGGACAAACAATCGGTCTAAGCTGGTAAGCGGTTTAAACATCAAATGGGAATATAAAATGAACGTGTTTTCTTTCCAAACTTCTTTACGGTCGCACCCAGGTTTATATATAGGTGTATCGAAGCCGGTCAATGGATGTAGGCTAACCAGTGTCCAGTGTTTGTTAATGGACAGTGTGTGTTTCCGAAAGCCGGGTGCCGAGTCACCGCCGGAGCGTCCGGCGAAACGCCCGCTCTGTATTAGTATGCGACGGCATCACGACTTTCTACACATTCTTGGTGGCAGTCGGAGAAATGAGCGCCACCGGTGTATAGAATAATCATTGATAGCATAATTTAATGTAATATTTATTGACTTCAGTATCTATTTAGTCCTGTGGTGATTTTTATTTGATTGTATTTTTTTATATTGTAATATATAAACGAATATTGGTGTTAAATATTACCTTTTTTGCTATATAAGATAATGAATAATTGCGAATTGGATTGAGTTTATGATTTTTTTTACAAGAAATATATTATTAATCTAAAATAACATAAACATAATTATATCATTATAAATCTGTGTTTATAATGATATAATTAAATCTATACATTCCATATTGTCGTTGAACTTAAATATATAGTTAATTATCATAAAATTAACACATTTGACTGCTAATCGGCGATAAAATAGCTCAAGATATGTTACGGTACTAACTTTTACGATAACGTTAAAATACAGACAGTAAACTAACGCCGCTATATATTACTATGTTATTAAAGGAGTTCTTACTACCTACGACTATAAAATAACGCATTTTAATTATAGAATAACTGGTACATTAGGATATTGTGCATTTAAATAAATAGTATAAGATTAAATAAAAAAGTAAGACAATTAGTCTATGTTTCGAACTCAAAAAAATCTACCTCGAATTTATATTTGACTAGTTTTCGTCCTCGTTTTGGGAGGTGGGCAGATGGCCTATGCCCTTTCTTTGGGGTTCAAGCTTGCTCCTTAACATTTTTTTTTAAATCGTAACAGACAGACAGACAGTGTTACTTTCGCATCTATCGCATTTATAATATTACTATAAATAAGTTTAGCAATTTTTTTTTGCTAATTGTATAACTATTACTATCAACGTTATATAATGACTTATTGTAAACGTGTGCTGTCCACACATGTATGTGCCTTAAAATAATTACATAATAAACGATTAATTACTAATATATTTTTCTCTGTATTATAGGTGGCGATGGCTGGCGACTTCATCCTCGCTGTGGCGTCGATGATGATAGCTCGCTTACGAAGTGACGAGGTTACTCTTGTACTCAGTCAGGTACTTACACAACATTTCTATGAATATTACATAGTTCATTGCGAGGCCGATCATTAGATCTCTACTTTATAAATCATCATACTATTAAAATACAAAAAAGGTTATAAATTAACTCATCTAGATTGAGTAAACCTTAAAATATTTTTGTTATTTTAATCAACCTTTTATTTGTTATTTTTATCAAATTGATGTTAAATACAGTTTGAAGTATTCCTATTTTTTTTGTTTATTAAATTATATTGCGTATATAGCATATAGTATATATATGCATATATACTTTAGCCTTTACCTATTAAATTCGTCGCTTTTTTATTGTACATAGTTATTTTTTTTACTTGAACGCGTGCAGGCTCTACTTGGATTAGCTAGATTCTAGAATGAGCTCAGTTCGTAATTTAAATGTGATGATTATAAAATAATTCAGATAAAAAATAAATATAAGCAAATTAATTAATTTTGATTTGATTTGACATTTCTAGCATTTTTTTAGACTCCATTTGGTGTGTAAACCCGAATATATTTTACGATAATAATTATTTAAAACAATATATATTTCATTTAATTCAGGTGGTCACAGATTTGGTCCAAGGAGAGTTCATGCAGCTCGGCAGCAAGGAGACTGAGAACGAACGGTTCGCGCATTACTTAACAAAAACGTATAGAAAAACTGCATCGCTCATCGCTAATTCTGTTAAAGCGGTAAATATTCAAATTTATTTCAAAATTTTCGAAACTTTATTAATAAAAAAAAAATGTAATGAGCTGATCACTTAACAGTGTCTTCTTCCTCTTCTGCTTAGTATTTTCCCGGCCTAGTAGCGCCAGGGTCAGCTTTTCTACATCTATTCCTCCACTTTGTCCGATCTAAAACATCCTCCTTAGTGAGATCGTGCTTTCTCGTGTCGTTCCTCACGACATCGAGCCAGCTTCTTGGGCCTGCCGCGGGATCTAGGGCCTTCGACAACAAAGTTCAGGCATCGGTTTTCGACATAGTCCGGCGCTCTGCGGCTAATGTGGCCAAACCAACGTAGGCGGTTTCCCTGTAACTTAAGCTCTGACGTCGATTGTACCGGATTCGGGTACTACGGAACCGATGTATTTAAACTAATCCGTTTTGATAACGGATTCTCCGCCTATCTTTATGGGTTCGGGGTCCGTACTACCATAGACCATATACTCGGTCTTCGCAACATTTAGCTACAGACTGCCATTCTCTGGCGCACCCTTCCATTAGTTCACCTTTTGCTCCAATACCTACTTGTCCCAATTTATCAGTGCAATGTTATCAGCATACATCATGAGCCAGGGAGACGGCTCATGGGCTGCCGCTGTGACAACGTCAAGCACTACACTAAACAGAAAAGGCCTCAGCGCCGAGCCTTGGTCGACACCAACAGTAATCGGGAAAGGGTGTGTGTCGCCAACGGCGGTATACTATTGATTCCGAATTACTCAATAATGTAACATTACTCGAATAATGTTAATATAGATTTGTGGCACGTTCTTCATCTTCATAGCCCACCATAATTTAGCGGGTGACGCAGTCAAATGGCTTAGGCAGGTCTAGAAACGCCATGTACAGCGGCTTCTTCTTTTCCCTGTGGGCCTCGGCCAGTATTCTTAAAGCGAAGATGGGGTCTATGATTCCATAGCCTGGACGAAACCCATATTGGCATTCCGACAGCACATTATGGCCGGAACCTTAAATCGATTACGCGTTCGAAGAGCTTCATGGTGTGCACATAACCTTAATACCGCGGTAGCTTTCGCAGTCCTGTACACTACCTTTGCCTTTATATACTGGAGTAATAATGCTCAATGACCAAGAGTTGGGCATCTTCCGGCTAGTAAGTATTCGGTTAAAAGGTCAGTAAGTAGGTTCACACCATGAAAACCCATCGCTATCCACGCTACAATCGGCAAGTCGTCAGGGCCTACGGTATTTCGGTTCTTCATTGTACGAACACATTTGAGTATTTCGTCAGGTTTTACCAGTGCCATGAGTCCGAGATTAGAAGGCAGTTCTGGAGGAATGTCTTTCCTTTATTTACCGTGTTGTGTGTTAAGCAATTGACACTGAACAGTGTCATATATTTAATTAATGGTCTTTGTTCTAGGTGGCACTCCTGAGTGGTGCCGACGAAAATACCTGTGAGCTCGCATTCCAGTACGGAAGGAACCTCGGCCTGTCCTTCCAGCTGGTAGACGATTTGCTGGACTTTGTTTCCTCCGCGCAGGCTATGGGCAAACCCACCGCCGCCGATCTGAGGCTCGGATTGGCCACTGCGCCTGTCCTGTTCGCATGTGAAAAGGTATTTACGATGTTATTTAATTTAATTGCTAGCTTGTAACAATAATTAGATTCGTTATATTTTATGCATAATAATATGTACAAGTATGTATTCGACCACGTAAACATTTTTTACGTTTGCTTTGTTTATGTATAAAATATATATTCCTTTAAAATCATTAATCATTCGACAATCATTTTCGCAAGGAAATATAGTTTTTGCCCATAATTTAGTCGCGATGATGTAAATAATTTTTATTACATGATAACAGAAAAATAAAATTATAAATATTGTTCAATAACAAAACCAACAACGAATGTTGAAAAGGAATACTCGAATTTTCTAATAAGCGTTAATAATAAACGCATATAAAAAGCAAATGGACGAGGCAAGATATGTTAGCACGAGCCACTGTGCTCTGGGTGAAGTGATGAAATGAAGTGAAAATGAGCAAGATTTTAGGTATGCATACTAGTTTGTTGAGATAGCAATAACATAACATATTTAAAGGTTATTTCAGAATAACTGTTGTATCCGTGGAAAAACTTTAAAAGTTATGTTCGAAAAGTTTTGTCTGTACCTTAAACAATTTTCTCATTAAACGCTTCAATCATATAAATTTCGATACATTTGGATTCGATACATTTTCACAATTAAAGATAATTATTTTATATAAGACAGCAAAAAGAAACAAAAACAGTTTTGACTTCGCACCTTAAAAAATAAATTTCAATGTCGCGATTATATATTATGATACATCTATATGAAATAATTAAAACTTTCAGTACCCAGAGCTGAACCCGATGATAATGAGGCGGTTCCAAGAGACGGGCGACGTAGAGAAGGCGTTCGAGCTCGTGCACAAGTCGCGCGGGCTGGAGCAGACGCGCTTCCTGGCGCGCAAGCACGGCGTGGAGGCGGCGCGGCTGGCGGCCGAGCTCGCCGACTCGCCCTACCAGAAGGGGCTCGTGGTCACCACCGACCTTGTGCTCAACAGGATCAAGTAGCCGCCGCGTCTCCGCTCCACGCGACACCGAAAGGCATCCACGGTTCTCAGCCGGCGTGTATATATATCGTATCGCCTGCGTGTTCGCCATCGAACCTCCTTTGTCGATAACTTCAGAGTACTTTTCCTCACGTGTGCGGTCACCGTCGCGTGAAATTCTAAGTGCTCTTGAAGTGGAAACGTATTACCCGTGACCTTTAATCGGTTAAAAGTTCGAACGACGTAGTACAGAATTTTGGATACCTTTTAGAAAGTAAAATGACGTTATATGAATAAGATATGAGTGTGTGAGTTAGTTGTGTTTGGACACTGTGGTGATGTGTGCGTGTGTAGAGTGTCAAGTGTGTGAGATGATGTGTTAATAGAGGCGTAGTAGATACTTCGTCGAGTGCTAGACGGCGAATCGAGTTTAAGGTCATATGTAAATCGAACACTCGACGCCGAGTTCATCACACGACATGAATGACTTATTTATTTCATATGTAATTTTCTTATTATTTGTTACAAATATATTTTTCCCTCACTTATGTGACCTGATTTACTTTAAGTTTCCTTTGGATGTCATGTTCATCGTAAACTGCCTGCGACCGATACAAGCCACTAGACTAGCGTGTTTGTGACTACTCGTTACCAAATAACGCTGTACATAAGTGTACAATATCATGCTCAACTTTAAATTTATAGCAGGTCTACTTATATAACCTAGACGAATTTGTATATAGATATACTAGTTATATACGTCCATGTTTTTATTCTTCGTTTTTGTGCAATTCTTCTTTTTAAGTATAGCGTTATGAAACAACTGCGCGTGCGCAGTGTTTGAATTATTTTCATATTTAAAACAGCGTTACATTTTCCAACTATTTGGCTATGTCATAATGACATTACAATTAAATTATAATTTGCACGTTGTAAATACTGAGTCATTGGATAAGTTACCCGCGTTCTCTTCGAAACCGATTACCTCAAATTCTTTAGTTTACACGCGCGTAGTAGAGGTTTACATGTATGTTCTTATCTAGTATTAATTTGATAGTGATGTACGAATGTGCGCAACGTTGATGGGACGACGTTGACAATAACGCTTAAGTAACGAAAATAAGTAACAGTTTTTATTTAGCTGTTGATTGTAAATAATACGACGAGAAGAAAATTATTCATATTACGATAGAAAATTTAAAGATCATTGTATAAAAATAATATTTTCATTTTACATAAATAATTAGTAGCTATTTTGAAAATAAGCCGACTTAATGACTAAAAATAAATATAATAAAAGACAAATGAATATATAATTACATACCTGTTACGATTTAATAAAATATTCTATAAAAATGTATAATTATAATGTTATTAGTTATTACGTATTCTTTTATTTTAGTCATTGCGTCAGCTAGGAGTTGAGGTACTACAGATGATATAATATGTACATTGTAATGTTAAAAGGGAGTCAATGAATTTTATTTACATATGTATGTGTAGTCATATTCATAGCTTTTATTAATTGTAAATATTATTTTATTAACTTTGTAAAATGGTAAATCACGAATAATTTTATAAACATTACTTAAAATATTGTTTTATTTTAATATTCCTGTTTATTTATTTTATGATATTTCCTATTAAACAATGCCGTACTTACGCACTGTAATTTCCTCAATATGACATTTCGTCATTCGCTTCCTCTTATTTCAGTCCAAGATTTTTAAAAATTTGTTCTGCATAAAATTAGCGGGACTTTTTTTCTTATTTCATAAAATTATTAAGATATTTTACGAAATTTGGTATTTTTAACTGACTATATTTCGGAAAATATTAACAACACAGTAAAAAATTAAAAAAAGTTACGATGGGAAATTTAATCCTCTACAAAAAAGGTCTCTACTGTTTTTAAAGTAAAACTGAGTGTTTCCGAGATATTTGCAAAAAGACGTTTTTCAAGAAGGCGGCTAGCGCTCGCGGTCTGGGATGACCGGTTTTATACTTAGGGAGTACCCAGTAATATAATCCAATCGAAAATTCGAGTAGTAGGTGTTGCGGCGCTTCACTATCTATCATCGCGGAGTGCGGGGACGCGCCTACCAACTTCACTTGTCGTCTCGACTCGCGTGCGCGACACACATCAGTTCTTCATCTTATAATTATTTATCATTAATACAAGTATTCAATTTCCAAAGTCTTCGTTATTTTTACCACCACAAAAGCAGCTATCGAAGCTAACAAATTGGTCCTTCGCCCGTGAAATATTATCTTATCTTATCGACGCACGCGCACGCGCACCCACGTGGACAAGTCACACAAAGGATACCTGTGCAGAAAGGCAAATTTTCTACATCGAGGATACCTTTTCATCGTCCGATATTCAAGGAAGACGAAGCAGATCATTTCATATTGACGATAATCCAGTTCAAGCATATAAAACGTGGCCTACCTAAGACCCGTCGTCGCCGACGTCGCGACGTCTACAATTTGGAGTCAACGTAATTTTACAACAACATTCAAGTCACCAGTGGAAACAAATTTACAAAATATTTTGACGGGATTGACTAACAGAAACAAAAATATAACAGAGAAGTGGACATTGGCCCTTGTGAGCAACACGGATACAAAAAATAATAATCGAACGGAGTTCGAGATATTGTCTGAGGGAGATGGGAAGTTCGACGAGCGTATACAATTTGAGAATAAATATTATTCGCTTGTGGCTCAAGCCACATCGTTGACGAATGCAGAGCGCCAGAAACGAGATCACATCCGTCATAGATATGACTCATCATCTACCGAATCCGTGCATCATGACTTCTTAAAGCCTTACATCTGGAGCTTGTGACAGATTTATCAAAAGAATCGTTTCTAGCTGCTCTTCATCGTGCAACCATCTCCTCAGACAATGGAACTACCTTTGTTGCGTTTCTCACACAAATACGTGACTGCGCTGCAACGGAAGGTCAAGTGGCGGTCTTCCAACAGGGACCTGGAACTGGGTTCCATGGTTCTCGTCCGGGACAGGACTCAGCCACCGCTCTTATGGGTCTTGGGCAGGATAACAGGACTTCATCCTGGACCAGACGGGGTGAAGAGGGTCGCTGAGATTCTAACCAAAAAAGGGACTATTCGGAGAGCGTACAATAACATATGCCCTCTTCCGGAGACATCTAGCTGTTGAAGAATCCTTCAACCCCGGGGAGTATGTTGCGGCGCTTCACTATCTATCATCGCGGGGTGCGGGGACGCGCCTACCAACTTAACTTCACTTGTCGTCTCGACTCGCGTGCGCGACACACATCAGTTCTTCATCTTATAATTATTTATCATTAATACAAGTATTCAATTTCCAAAGTCTTCGTTATTTTTACCACCACAAAAGCAGCTATCGAAGCTAAAACTCCTGGACTATTAATTTGCGGTGCAGTGTCAAAAGTGTATTGAAGGGATTTAACAGGCTTTTCTGACCGCCGGCTTCAAAGTCATGGAAATACTTTTTCTGGTAGACTAGTTTGACAACACAACAATAATTCCCTTGGACTTAACGACATACACGGCCTCTGTTCTAGTCCACAGTGAAAATAATAATAAAAATAAACGTTAGATGTCAAAGACCTTTAATACTAGAACCACACCATTGCTCCATTTGAGTGATTTTATCCTCTGCGTAAATCTTTGTATGTGTACTTATAACGTCAATAATGCGCCAAGAACCATTTCATTTCATTTTTTTTATTTTATTTATTTATTATTGAACGGAGTTACATTTTTGATAATGATAAATGAAAACTAAATAAATAATAGGATGTGTGACTGTGTTTGTGTGCTTATGCGTGTGTAATTAGGTGTATGAGCATCTTTCATCCATCCTTTAACAAGTAATCTTTTTTTTTTTTTTTATATGCCCCGGGATGGCAAATGACTCTACTCCATCTGATGGTAAGTGGTAGTAGAGTCCAAACGCGACGACGGCCAGTACAGTCGGGAAGAATGTTCTGTACTAGCCGTCCCCGCCTTGCCGGCCCGCAAGATGCCTCTTCACGCCTCGTTTGAAGGAACCCGGGTTGTAAGAGGAGGGGAACACGTGAGCTGGTAAGGAATTCCATTTTTTGGTAGTGCGACAAAGAAAGGAGTTACCAAATTTCTTTGTGCGCGATGGAATTGATGTCACAGTTAGGCGGTGACATCGAGAACCAGCTCGCGTGGACTTAAGAAGGAAGAGGGAAGCAGGAATTAGAGAGAATAATTCCTCAGAGCACTCGCCGTGATACAGACGATAGAAAGCGCTCAGTGCTGCTATCTCGCGACGCAATTGTAAAGGTTCAAGGGTGTTTGTGACCTTTACGTCGCCAATAATGCGTACTGCACGTCGCTGCAACCGGTCCAAGGCCTCCATTAGGTCCATTTAGTACTTAGCGGAGCCATCCCAAAGGTGCGAACAATATTCAACGCAAGACCGTACCTGTGTTTTGTATAACAGGCACAGTTGTTGTGGCGTGAAAAAACGCCGCACCTTGTTCAGAACTCCGAGTTTTCGTGAAGCTGTTTTTATAATAGCCTCGATGTAATCCCTTGGACTAAGGCCGCAGCGAACCTCCATCCCCAGCATGGCGATTTTGCTTTGTATCATCAGCGGTGTGCCACAGAGGGAGGGATGAGGGTAAAATTGTGACTTTTTCGCTGTGAGAGCGCACACCTGTGTTTTCTTGGCATTAAACTCAACAAGATTATCAGAACCCCATTTGGCGATGAGCTCTAATGTCCTATCGAGTTCAATAACAAGATTCTCCCGCCTCTCCTCAGTTTCCGCCCGCCCAGCCACTGCGCGTCCGTGGTATCCACCATGCACTGTACTATCATCTGCATAGCAATGTATGTTCCCAAGAGAGAGAATATCATTGATATGCAAAAGAAAGAGTGTGGGAGATAGCACAGATCCCTGGGGGACGCCAGCATTCACTACATAGAATTGTGAAGCGCAACCATCTACTAAAACACGAAGGCTACGCTTGTGTAGGAAGCTGGCAATCCAGGTGCATAGCTGAGCAGGCAGACCATATGCCGGTAGCTTGGAGAGAAGACTTCTGTGCCAGACCCTGTCGAAAGCCTTGGAGATATCGAGGCTGACAGCCAACGATTCTCCATGCTTGTCGATAGCTTCACCCCAGAGGTGCGTTACGTACGCTAGAAGATCACCTGTGGACCGTTTTGGTCGAAACCCGTACTGACGATCATTAATTAGACAGTGATCTTCTAGGTAATGGATCAGTTGGTTGTTTAAAATCCGTTCCATCACCTTACAAAGTACTGAGGTGATAGCTATTGGCCGATAATTTGCCGGGTCAGACCGATCCCCTTTTTTGGGAACCGCTTGCACATTAGCTCTTCTAAAAGCCTCCGGCACACATCCCGAAGAGAGAGAAAGTTGGAACAGGCGCGTTAACACAGGAGACAGCTCCGCCGCGCACTTCTTCAGCACAATGGCTGGTATTCCATCGGGACCGCTAGCTTTCCGTATATCGAGTGATTGCAGCTCCGCACGCACATCACGTTGCCTGATTTTGATGTCAGGCATCGTGTGGCCACATGAAGGTATTGTTGGTGGCTGCGCACTACAATCATCGATCACAGAGTTGTCGGCAAAGAGTTTAGCCAGGAGGTCGGCTTTCTCCTGCGGACTGTGAGCTAGCGATCCGTCCGGATTTCTGAGCGGTGGCAGCGAAGGTTGGCAGAAATTGTTTTGCACAGACTTGGTCAGACGCCAGAAGCTACGGGAGCCCCTAGGATGCGAAATAAGGTCATGACCAATCTGTACAATGCGCTGTGCATCCGCTCTCGTGTATGCCTTCCTACAGGATTTGGAATTTTTATTGTAGTTTGCTTTCAGTGAGTCAATGTTAGATGCCCCGTTAATGCAGCCGTTGATCCACGCGCGATATGCCGCCTGCTTAGATGATACAGCGTCGGCACATTCACGCGTGAACCAACGGTTACGCGTACCCCTATTGATGAGATCTGAGCTAGGAATGTAGTATTCCATTCCTAACTCGATCTCATCAGCAACAGCAGCGACACTAGCTGTCGGGTCATTCCCACTGAAGCAACGTTCCTTCCAAGGGACTGACGCATAGTAATCGCGCATACCGTCCCAATCTGCCGACTTATAGTGCCAAACGCGACGTTTGCATACCGCTGATGGCGGCAGCTTGGCCTGTGGCACTTTGGTAGATATAAGGCCGTGATCTGAAGAACCAAGTGGAGCTTGAACCACAACCTGATATTCCACCGGGTGAGAAGTCAGTAGAGAAGGCGCTTGCCCATCAATGTCTGGGATCCTGGTGGGCTGATCAACCAGTTGGGTCAAGTCGTGTGTGAGAGCAAAAGCATGAGCAGTTCTTTCAGCATGGTCAGTTTTGAGGGATTTCAACCATGATTCATGGTGATCATTAAAATCTCCCAAAAACACCAATTCCGCGTTAGGAAACTGCTCTTGCGCAGCATCTGCCACCCGACTAAGATGGTCGAATAATCGGCTTGTCTCCAAGTCACCATTGTGGGATCTGTAGAGGCACACGTAGAATCGACTCTGACGAACCAGGTCCACACGTACCACCAATATGGAGAAGGAGGGGTCCTCCAAGCAGCGCAATCGGTGACAACAAACATCCGCCCTGACGAACAAGCATACTCCGGCTTTCGCTTTAAAAGATTCTTCAAGCATGTAGCCGGGATAGTTAAGGTAGCTGGTGTCGGCAGGGCGGAGTATTTGCGTCTCCGTGAGAAACAACATTGCTGGCCGTGCTGTCTCGAGATGGTGGTGGACAGCGTTGAGGTTAGCGTGGAGTCCTCGGATGTTAGAGAACTCGACCTCAAACAGCGTGGGTATGGTGGGGGTGTGCACCGCTGAACGACCGTTATTTCTTATTTGCACTACCATTTGGAAAAATTAGGAAAAGAGACGTGAAGCGAGCGACGTATTGCCACGATAGGGATGGGCAAAGTATGGAGGCGTGTTTTCCCAAATGTTTGCCAAAAAGGAAAATATACTGATCCGCCGGACGGAAGGGCCCCCGAACCCCCCCGGAAGTGGCCGCCGGGACCCCACCTTCCGGTCACCAACCGGCACGACGGTCCACCCCGAGATTATGCGTGGCCTGGTGGGGCAGCCTCGCGAGCTGGTTAGGCACGCTCGGGCCCCTGTACTATGCCACGGGCGGCCAGCGGAACAGCCGTTTCTTCGGGTCTCCCTGTCCGGCAGGTCAATACAGTTTCCCCCGGCATTGGTTCAACAGCCGTCTCCACTGGACCAACACCCATCGCGGCAATACTCGCTCGGGCACTGGCTGTACGCTGGCTGACCTCGAAACGCGGCTGCAAGCCACTTCACGAGTTTTTCACCATGCGAAACGCGGCTGCAAGCCACTTCACGAGTTTTTCACCATGCGTACGGTGGTAACAAGCCAGGCGGATGTTAGCATCCTACCACCAGATGAGCAGATGGTCGCTCAGATATCCCTTAGTCGCCTCTTACGACACCCATGGGAAAGAGAGGGGCAGTGAAATGTATTCTTTCTCTGTCACTGCACGGATAAAAAATCAGTGAATATAGTCAAATTTGTCACGGTGGGGCGCTTCATTACAAAACCGTGCTGCTCGTAGGATAAAGTAGATGGTGATGATTGGATATATACGTCTGCAGACAACTGTTTCAAATAGATGCCATTAACAATAGATATTGGCTGGTAGCTTGCAATTTGACTTTGGTATCCACTAATTATGGGAACTATTAACGCCTCTTTCCATTTATCTGGAAATGCGCAGAAGGCATGAATAGATAGGTAGATAAACTATGAACTTCATCTTCACCAATGATTATATTGCAAAATAAAAATAAATTATATTTGAATCTTAAATGTTGTAGTCTTGGTGCTCGTAATTACACTGACTTAATCACACTTTGAATTTGAACACTATAATATGGAATATGCACGAATGTTTGGCGATAGCATAATTAATGAGGCGGTGGGTTCCATTCAGACGGGCCTACACAAAGCCTTAAAGCGCCGTTAACGATAAATCTATCTCTTAAAATGATATATTTTTTATTTTATTTTTATATATCATTCGCTGGTGGACGAGCAATTGGGCCACCTGATGGTAAGTGGCCACCGCCCATAGACATTGGCGAGAACGGTAAGAAAATAACTGCCTGGTTGGTCTAGTGGTTTGATGTAAGGCCGCAGAACCGGAGGTCCTGGGTTCAATTCCCAGGTCGGGCCAATAAAAAGTTATTGGGTTTTTCTGTCAGAAAATTTTCAGTAGCAGCCCAGAGTCTGGAAGTTGGAAGTGTGTTCACTCCCGTGCCTCGGAAAGCACGTAACGCCGTTGGTCATGCGCCTGAACTCTTGACTTGAACGGTCGTGTCGTATTGTTGTCCCACACACTATAATATCTTCTGCGTAGTTGGCTAATCTCTCTTAAGATTGGCCGCCGTGGCCGAAATCGGTCTGGAGGACATTATAATTATTATTAAGAAATATAATCATTCCTTACATCGCCAATGCGCCATCACCTGGTGAAATCTTAGTTCCCAAGGTTGGTGGCGCACTGGCTATAAGCGATGGTTGACATTTCTTACAATGCCAATGTCTAAGGGCGTTTTGGTGACCACTTACCATCAGGTGGCCCATATACTCGTCCACCTTCCTATTCTATAAAAAAAAAATCAACCTTGGGAACCGAGATGTTATATCCCTTGTGCCTATAGTTACACTGGCTCACTCACCCTTCAAACCGGAACGCAACAATTCTAAGTATTGCTGCTTAGCGGCAGAATATCTGATGAGTGGATGGTATCCACTCAGACAGGACTGCACGAAGCCCTACCACCAGGTAAAGGCTTTCACGGAATAAAGAACCTTTTGTACCTGTACTCCAACTGTTATGAACGTAACGTTTTTTTATGAATTAGGAACAATGCCATTATCATTGCCTAATTATGTTAAGTTTCATAAGCATCGGCTTGCCTTAAAGCTATGCAAAACTTTCCAGAAAGTGCGTGATGATGGTAGTCCTGACTGATTTCGACCTCGGCATTCTCAACGGAGACTAACCAACTTTGAAAGAGATATAGCTTAGTACATTGCAAAAGCGATTCAGGCAGCGCAGATACAATGGAACAAAAATCCCACAAGATCGGAGGTTTTAGACGCAGAGCTAAATATTTGATGTATATTCCGAAGCACTCCTGATTTTTATAGGTACTCTAAACCGCTACTGAGAATTTCTTGAGAGAAAAACACCTAAAGTTTTTATTTGCCTGACCTACACATTTTATGTAAGTTCAAGGCAAGAACCTATAGGGCAGAGCAAGACGGGCTAGAGGGTAAGACGGTAGTCGTGATGGATACCAGTCATAGATAGCAAAAGAATTGATGAACTCTAACGACTAATATGACGAATAAGATAAAATAGGTTATAAAAAACATTAATTATTAGAGGCCAATTGCTAAACATGATTATTAAAATAAATTCGATAATTTCACTTAACTATTCTTTTAATCTAGGATATGTCCTATATTTTAAATAATTTCAAAAGACATTGTACTCCATCATACTATATGAATACAAAACAAAATGTGGCGTGTTTGCGGGTATTGATCGACCCGCGCCCGGTACCGCCAGGACGAACTGAATGCCTACTGAAAAATTTCATGAAAAATTTTAATCACCCTTTCAATAGGAACAGGCAACTTTGACAATCTACACATGAAGGATATATTTTTGTTTATTATTATTTTTATATTTAATTTGCGATATGTGTGGAATCATATTATTTTGACGAGAAATTGTATTCTGTTTTGTTATCACTATTAGTCTTCTTTATTATCTATTCTATTTATCTAGTTATCTTTGTTATCTATTAATTCGCTGTATACATATTAATTATAATAGAGGTATCCGAAATATGCACTACTCATATATAGGATTCTAGTGTACTATCAAATTTTATAGATAAAGATACGGTACTTGGCGAGCCGGTTGGCGTGGTTGGTGGATGCTTGCCTTTCACGCCGAAGGTTGTGGGTTCGATTCCCACCCAGGGCAGATATTTGTGTGCATGAACATGTCTGTTTGTCCTGAGTCTGGGTGTAATTATCTATATAAGTATGTATTTACAAAAGAAAGATAGTATATGTAGTATATCAGTTGTCTAGTTACCATAGTACAAGCTATGTACAAGCTTAATTTGGGATCAGATGGACGTGTGTGAAAAATGCCCCAGGATATTATATTATTAAAAACATTAAAACTAAAAATTAAGATTTTCTCATAGACAATTAACTACTTCTTACTGGTTTGACATATTCCTCGCATTTTATAAATTAATATGATAAAATAAAATACTAAGAGCACAGCAATAACGAGTAAGTACATATAAAAAACATGCAAATCCACTAAAGATATTCGACAACTCTCTGAGACCTTACGTGACATCGCCGTATGCAAATCACAAATTTTGATGTTAAAATCTTTTGCAACATTTTATTTACGTTTTTATTTTCACCAATATTTCGTATAATATTTGTATATATTTTTATTAATATGTCATATATGAAAAAATTTAAAAAAATTATCCAAGACTAGATTATATGCAGTAAAGTAAATCACCGGCACGCTTGTAAACGTCTCACTATTGAGCAGAGACGTTTTAGTGTGAGTTTTAACACATTCTCTTTAATTCTTATCAGCCCATATTCTTCTTTTGACTTTCAATGAAAGAAAACCTCATTTCAGAACTTACAAATACAAATTTACAAATTATTTTTAATACATACTTATTAAGTAGGTATCTATAATAAACATACATAAAGGTAAAAATTATTAAAATTGGTGCCAAAGTCATGGCCAATAGGGGCAAATGTATAAATATTGAATTATTTCAAGATAAGTTCCTAAAATAAACAACAATTTTTATACTCAATAAGTCATCTACCAAGAACTTTAATTGCGCCTGAAATTAAAATTATGATTGGAACCTACCACTTCAAATAAATATTATATTTTTTTGCTAGGCGCTTTGACCTACTTCTTACAGCAATAACATTTCGGCTCAAACTATTAAAATACCATGATGATTTGCTAAAATCATTAATAGTTCCTATCAAATCAAAATTACTCGAGGTTGCTTGCAAGCCGAACGTGTTGTGAAATGATCTGAGAGCTAATTACTAAATGTAATTTTCATCAACGCTAATGTAAGTTTTAATTACGTAAATATTCAATTTAAATTAGCAATTAATATGTGTAAGACTGATAATTCCATATATATATTAGGTTTGTAATCGTTTATCAACATATGTAAGGTTACGCTATTTTATGTTTCTAATATAGCTTTGCTACTGTAGTGAAAAAGAAGCACTGACGGTACAGTGCTCTAAATGAATACAAGAATCGATATTTCAATAAATAGTTTAACAAACCAAACTCTGTATTAAGAAGTATTGCGATGCTAAATGAGGTTGATTCATAGAGGCCAACCACTGCTCTCTGACATATTATTATAATAATTTATTCTAGTGCGATGATGAAATAAATTAATTTTGTTTAACATAATTTTGTGACTTTCAAAGCAATCAATTTTTATTACTCGATACATTTTACCTTACACTATATGCACATTAAAAAAATTAGCAATAGATTTTTCATAAAAAATAATAGAACATTTTTGGCTTTTTATTATTCATTTGATGACGTTACGCTTAATTGAAACGACGACAATGGAAACGATTCCTGAAGCGTGCAGCCTTCACATTTATATTTACTTATTCCTTATACCAAGTTCGCAGTTGTAAGCCATCATCGTATGGTCACAATCAGTGCTTTTAGTGGCTTCCTTTTATTGCATACAAAAATTGACATTAAAACGCTACCAACAATTATAGTAAACTACCAACCATATTGTGCAAAATAATTAATATTGAACTTACTTATTATGTAAGTAATAAGATTATTTATATATAAATTATCTGCATATTTGTAAGTTTGTCATCTTAGTGCCGTTTTTCTACCCTTATGTATAAATGATTGCTTTACATTCACGTCGACTACGAAGGTAAGTTAAATATTTAAAGAACTGAGTCACATTATTTTTTAATGTTTGTTTAATGGATCAATATTTCGTTTATTTTAATATAAGTACATAATCTTTATATTAAGTGTATCATAATTGTAATAACGATGAACGGCCGAGATGGCCCAGTGGTAAGAACGTGTAAACTTCACTGGGTTCAAGCGCGGGCAAGCACCACTGAATTTTCATGTGCTTAATTTGTGTTTGTAATTCATCTCGTGCTTGACGGTCAAGGAAAACATCGTAAGGAAACCTGCATGTATCTAATTTCACTGAAATTCTGCCACATGTGTATTTCACCAACCCGCATTGGAGCAGCGTGGTGGAATAAGCTTCAAAACCTTCTCCTCAAAAAAGGAGAGGACATTCACGGACAGCCCAGCTGTGGGACATTCACGGGCTATTACCAATTTTATTAAAAGTGTAAATAACTGTCAAGCCTTGTAGGCTTAGTGGCTTACTTGTTCGGCTCCAGATCCGGAATATGTCGGGTTTATATAATCATTGGTTTTGTTTTCTATTAGAAAATTATCACAAGCTACCCGAAATTAAGAAATTATGGGTGTTAACCTCACGTGTTCGGAAAGCACATAAATTGCTTGGCCCTGCATCGAGCAGATTTCCAGTCGAAAATAATGGAAATAGAGAGTGTGAGCACTCTCACATATTTAATGCACAGATGGCTAATCTCAAGAGTATGTTTTAATTAATGTATTAAAGTTTCACAAAACAAAAAGTTAAACATTGTATTCTTAAATGTTTTCTTTAATTCACAGGCATAATTTAATATAATTTAGCTACCGTAGTTAAACAAAAAAATTTAGTATCCATAAGTTTAAAAAAATAATGTTAAGACCACCAACTCGTAGGAAATTAAGTGCTGTGTCTTCTGGTTCGGCGCGAAGACGGGCTCGGGAGCGACTACGAGCTGAACAAACTCGTACTGAGGGTGAACGGCTTGCTAAGGAAAGACGTGAACAACGGTCTAAGGAGAAGTTTGAACTACAAAAACAGGTATGCGCAGGTATTTTCAACTTCCAAGGTGTCTTTCGTATTTCAAATTATAAAATACTTTTTTGGGTATCATCCAATTTTAGCTTTAATTATACATAAAACATCTATGATTTTTTTAAAGTACGAAATATCACTTTTTAAGTGAATTAAATAATTTATTTACATTTTTTGGGCCATCGTATTTTTATTTGATTTAATTTAGTTTAACTAAAATAGTAATAAACTACAAGATTTATAAATTGATATCTTTACCGACAAAAAAACATTTTTTAAAAATGTTGAGAACAGCTTTTTCTATTACCAATAGGTTATGAGAAGTTTTACATAAAATCGACAAGTTGAAGAAAATAACATAACCGCTAGTTGTTTATTTTCTGCAATAGGTAGAGAAAGCCAAAGAATTATAAGAAACTAATGTTTATTTGAAGCGTTTTGTAATATGGTCAAATATTATTCTGTTTTTTTTTAAGTATATAAACATTAATACTATTTGTTTTTCTAATAATTAAGTCTTATTAACATTGTCTTTCAAGTTTTGGTATTGTAATACAAGCAAAGTAGTCTGAAAATATCCTACTGCTGAGCAAATGACTTTTATGCTCTTGAGGTTGTTTTAAGCTTATTTCACCACGCTGCTTCAATGTGGGTTGTACACGTATGGAAAAAATTCATCCGACATATACCAGTTTTTTCAAGAAGTTTTCGTTCTGACCGAAACAGCCTGTGAATGTCCCACTGCTGGGCTAAAGACCTCCTCTCCTCATTTTGAGGAGAAGGTTTGGAGCTTATTCCACCACGCTGCTCCAATGCGGGTTGGTGGAAGTTTTCGTTCAGCGCCAGATATTAGGTGAATTATGAACACTAATTAAGCACATGAAAAGTTAGTGGATTTTAACCGGGTTTAAACTAAAATCTTTAGATAAAATTGACGTGTTCTAACCAATAGTTCATTCCAGCTATTATCTTAATAAAAATAAAAGAATAAAAAAATATCTTAGGCCCGATTAGAGCTGGCGTCGTATGAGCCGTGGGGTCGCGCAGGCGGCGGCGCGCCCAATCTTCGCAGCGTACGATTTTGCAATCTCCGCGCTTTTGGTATCTACCCTGAAGATGAACTTAAGGTAGTTAATCAAGTTTTTTTATTTTTACTTTTAATCAACAACGTTATAGAAATGGTTTACAGTTTATAAGGAGTATTACGACACACACAATACATGATTAAATTTTAAACCCGCTCTTTTTTGAGCATTAGGCTACAAGCCTCTTTGGAGACGCTTCCATGTTCGATTGAAGGATATGGCTAAAAAAATATTCTATTGTTTTACGACACCCATTATTTGCATTAACCCCTATTTTTTAATTCGAGAACAACACGACATATTATCATTATTGATATTTTGTCACTTTTGTACATCCTTTCATATTTGCAATAAATAAAATTAGAATCTTCTAATTCCGTTAGCAATTTTTGCATCTCTATTTATTATGTATTATACGAATGCCAAGGCAAAATATTTCATAATTTTCGTTTTTAAGATCTATTTTCGGCTTAATCAAATTATAATTATGAAACATTATTATTTTAACATTGAAACTGTTTGCTTTTAAATTAAAATTTAATAAATATATAATTTTACTTTGTTATAAAATAAATATAATAACAAAATAAATATGAAGTATAATTGTTTATAGTAATTATATATAGTATAGTTACACATAATTTCCGCCCGTGGCTTCGTTCATGCGTGGGGTAGGAGGCAAGTATTACACATGATCGGTTAGTGGTTATGACGTAACAAACAAATTAACTTTCGCGTTTATAATATTATTTAGAATTATACTTAAGTCAAATTCAACTTTTGAACTTTAGGCCGATCTATTTACATAAAATATGATTTCAAAAACACATTGTGCCTCGTCATCAATGCTTGGGGAGATAATGATTGTAATCAAGTAAGTGCTGCAATCAATCTGTATAAGGCAAGGGTCACATTCCGTCTATAAGGCTTAACCGTTGGGTGAGAGTGACATAATATGAATACTTTAAGTGTGCTAATATAAAGAATGTACCGAGTTTCTGTTAATTGTAAATTTTACTTAAGGTCATATGTGTTACTTCATCAAAAAAATTAAAATATTCACTAAAAAATGAAAAATTGATTCACCTTCATACATAATCGAATACCATCTTATCTTGATAAACATAAATGTTTTTATTTCTGCAGATTTGAGCAACTATATAAATATCATTATTGCGTGGTAAATAACTAGTAATTTAATTTAATTTTTAATATCCTGGGACATTTTTCACACACGGCCATCTGATCCCAAATTAAGCTTGTACAGAGCTTGTACTATGGAAAACAGACAACTGATATACTACATATATTATTTTTCTTTTGTAAATACATACTCATATAGATAATTATACCAAGATTCAGGACAAACAGACATGTTCATGCACACAAATATCTGTCCTGGGTGGGAATCGAACCCACAACCTTCGGCGTGACAGGCAAGTATCCACCAACCGCGCCAACCAGCTCGTCATAACAATTTAATTGTTTTTGACCTGTCGTTATAATCGTAAATACATGGTTAAAATTTCAGGGTACAGCTGCTCACGAGCCTTGCCGGATGTGGTCATCGCCTCGTCGACACCGAAGCACGCCGCTGCGTCTCCGCGAGGATCCACAACTTTGCTACGCCGATGTTTTGCGGCAGACTGTTGACAATGACATAAGATATAAGCAAACGCCTAACCAGCAACAGGCCTATAAACAAATTCTAGGTTTTACAAAAGATGTTAAGATACCGAGTAACGTTCACAACATCATAGTTAATTTTTCATATATTACATAGGTTCAGTTCGTATTCAGTTCAGTTCAGTTTTAAAAAAATCATAATGTGTTATAAATTTTATGAAATTAATTAAATATAAAAATATATAGTTTAATGGTTATTTGTTTTTCAACGTTATCTACATTTCAGATGAAATGGTTGATAAGAGGCAGAAATCAATACAAGAAGGTATAAGACGCAATTTGGAATACGAGCGCAAAATGGTAACAAAATGTTATATTATTTTAGAAATTTTAATTTGATATTGAAATTATTTTTTGAATTTTCAGCAAACGATGGATGGACCTTGGGGCAAGCCAGGACCAGGTGGGACGATTTGGAGGAACCCTCGAGATATTGGCTTAAATTTCTCTAAGTCTATGGTAAATAAATAATAATATATTTTGTATGATTAATTTGCTAGAATAAGATAATCCAATAACTTTAATTCGGAATAATAATTTTTAGGGTTGGACAAATAATGAAATTTTTAATATATTAAGAGGTGAACACAAGCGACATAAAAGGTCGTCGCTTACTTTACCTAAAGTAAAGACAGTGGACGATTGTACCAAAGAAGATGAGATAACAAATAAAGAAAATATAAAACATTCCAGCGTTGAAAAGTTACCTGACATACCCGGTAAACAATCAAGCCTAGATCGTGATGACTGTACTGATGCTAAATTTAAAAGTGGAGGCAAAGAACATATATATATTTCTAACAAAAACGGCAGACAAAAACGAAGGTCGAATAAGAGTAAATTTGTCAAAAGATTATCAAATGGAGACAGAGTAATTCGAAGAATTTCTGATAATGAAGAGCGCAATAGAGAAAGTAATTCCGTAGACAAAAAACTAACGCCAGAGGCTACGATATTACATGCGACTGGAGGCATAGAGCTTGTTCCATTGTTAGCAAGAAGTAGGCGCGTTGGTGCTCGAACTCTGCCTTCGAGCGATGTCACACGACCTCAGGAGCAGTCATGCGAGTATGTATAAAATATACAATAAGCAACAAGTTAGTTCAGTGCCAAATCGATAGGTAATATAAATGGTTGTGGTCGACTGTAGAAGAATTTAAGTTGAAGTATCAGTAATCTTATTTTACCTACCTTCGATAAACACTAAACCTACTCACATGCTCGTAATATATTTACCTAGTTATCTAGTTTAATTCAGGTAATGTAATGAATTTTCTTTAAAATCTGCCATTTGACGAAAAATAATAATTATCTATTCGAATAATAGATGTAAAATATTATATAATAACTTTATTAGGAAGCAGCGGTAGTTAGTATAAAAACTGTTGGACTGCAACGTATTCATTAGTTATTTTGTGTTGGCTTTAACGATGAAAGGTAACTTGTATCTCTGAGAATTCTCGAAGTACCGTAAAGCCAAAATATTAGTCACTACATTTCTACCCTGATAGAGTACAGCACCGTCGGACTTTGCATACAATCCTTAACTCGTATGCCCGTCCTTGGTGTTCAAGCTTGCTCTGTAACAAATGGCATAACCGTGACAACATAACAGACAGACAAACAGAGCTCCTTCCGCATTTACAATATCAATAAAGATGACTTACTTAAAATTTTGCCGTGGAGTACCGGCTTAGAATAGTACTCCCCCAATCTCATCCCTCGGGTGTCGTAAGAGGCGACTGAGGGACAGGGAAAAGGGGGGATGGGCAGCAGCGTCCCTCCCCCATAAACATCTTACCCCCCTACTGCGCTCGCCAACACGCCTGCCCAGCGCGGCGAGTATGGGCAAACCCCCCCCTTAATGGCAGATGCGCCCAAAAAAAGGCCCCCAGTTACCGGCAAGCCCGCTAGGCCCGACCAAGGTAGCGGTCGCGGTATCGGCAGGGCAGGGGGTGCTAAGAATCACCGGTTCACGGTAGGCTACCGTATAAAACGACTGCACATGGCAACGTACAATGGACGCTCGATGAGGCTGGACCATCACCTCGTACAGGTATATGCGCCAACTTTGACATACTCTGATGATGTGGTCGAAGCGATGTACGAGGACATCGCAAAGGCCCTCAACGACACCTCGAAGGCCCACTACAATGTTGTTATGGGAGACTTTAATGCTAAAGTAGGAGTACAAGATAGCGGTGAATCGAAAATCGGACCTTACGGCTTGGGCTGCAGAAATCACAGGGGGCGAATGCTGGTAAACTTTCTCGAAGCGCAGGGGCTTTTTTTGATGAATTCTTTCTTTCAAAAGAAGCCTCAGAGGAGGTGGACCTGGCGAAGCCCCAATAACGTGACAAGGAACGAGATAGACTTTATCATTTCGAATAAAAGGCACATATTTAGAGATGTTTCAGTGATCAACAGGTTTAATACCGGAAGTGATCACCGCTTGGTTCGAGGCACTCTAAATATCAACTTAAAAGCCGAAACATCGAGAATGATGAGGTCTACTCTCCGACCTACCATGCTCCAAGCTGCTCAAGGCTCCGAAAAGTTCCAAATGGAACTTCAAAATCAATTCACCGCGTTGGAAACCATAAGCAGCATTGATGAGAGAACCGACACGCTGGTCAAAATACTGCAAAACACATCCCGCAAGTGTTTTCCGCCACAGAGAAGAGACAACGCACCAAAACTCTCTGCTGAAACAATCGAGCTCATGAGAAAACGGCGAGAACTACCATCGTTTTTGTCAGATAAGGCCTTAAATCGAATAATAAAAACGCTGACGCGACGCGATCTCCGACGCTCCAATACCCGTGCCATCAAGGCTGCGATTGAGCAAAATCGGGGATCGAAAGTTTTCGCTCGCAAGTTTGGGAGACCGCGTCTGACAAAACTTTAAACTGAAAATGGTGGGGTCGTTACCTCTAGGCCTGAGATTGTCGGAGAAGTAGAGAGGTTTTATGGGCAGTTGTTCTCTTCAAGATCGGATAAACCCGTGGGAATCAGTATTGATGACCAGCGCGCCCCTCTTATGCGCCATTACTCCGAGGAGCTCCCGGTCGTTGACCAAGGCGAGATTAGGGCGGCTCTAGAACAGCTTAAAAACAATAAAGCTCCGGGAGATGGCGGAATCACAACAGAGTTGCTTAAGGCAGGTGGGACTCCGGTCCTGAAAGAGCTAGCAAGCCTCTTTAATTCCGTCATCCAACATGGCAAGACCCCGGAAACGTGGAGCGGGAGTGAGGTGGTACTGTTTTTCAAGAAAGGTGATAAAACCCTCTTGAAAAACTACAGACCTATCTCCCTCCTGAGTCACGTGTATAAGCTGTTCTCAAGAGTCGTCACGAACCGTCTCGCCAGACGACTTGACGAGTTCCAGCCCCCAGAGCAAGCCAGCTTTCGATCAGGCTACAGCACCGTGGACCACATCCATACTGTTCGGCAAATTGTGCAGAAGACCGAAGAGTACAATTAGCCGCTGTGTATGGCATTTGTGGACTACGAGAAAGCCTTCGACTCCATCGAAACCTGGGCAGTGCTCGACTCATTGCAGAGATGTCATATCGATTGGAGATATATCGAGGCACCGAGATGTCTGTACAACGCCGCTACAATGACTGTCCACATCCAGGACTGTAAGACGAAGGCGATCCAACTGCGCAGAGGGGTGAGACAGGGGGATGTAATATCCCCGAAACTGTTCACCAACGCGTTGGAAGACGTTTTCAAGACGCTGGATTGGACTAGGTATTATATATATATTCGATT
The DNA here is from genome assembly GCF_905147045.1 of Nymphalis io. Classification (NCBI taxonomy): domain Eukaryota; kingdom Metazoa; phylum Arthropoda; class Insecta; order Lepidoptera; family Nymphalidae; genus Nymphalis; species Nymphalis io. The sequence goes on along the minus strand of NC_065893.1, from coordinate 7,504,103 downwards.
TGCCGACGATATCGTCATCATAGCAGAGTCGCTGGAACAACTCACCGAAATGCTGCGTAGCCTAGGCGAGTCTTCCCGGTGTGTCGGTCTCGGTATAAACTTGGACAAGACCAAGGTCATGTTCGATAGGCATGTCGTGCCGGGACCGATATACGTCGAGGGGAAACCTCTCGAAGTTGTTAGTGAATATACCTACCTAGGACAGATAATACAAGTCGGTAGGAACAACTTCGAGAAGGAAGCCGATCGAAGAATTCGCTTGGGATGGGCAGCATTTGGCAACCTTCGTCAAGTCCTCAAGTCGTCTATACCGCAATGTTTGAAGACGAAAGTCTTCAACCAATGCGTCTTACCTGCCATGACATACGGTGCCGAAACGTGGACACTAACTGCGGGACTAGACCACAAATTCAAAGTCGCTCAGCGTGCTATGGAGCGAGCTATGCTCACTCCGAGCTATGCTCGGAGTATCTTTGAAGGATAAGATCAGAAATGAGATTATCCAGAAAAGAACCGGAGTCACCGACATAGCTTGCAAAATTAGCAGGCTGAAGTGGCAGTGGGCTGGTCACGTATGTCGTAGGACCGATGGCCGTTGGAGCAGACGAGTCCTAGAGTGGAGACCGCGAATCGGCAAGCGCAGCGTAGGGCGCCCTCCAGCCAGGTGGACCGACGACCTTAAGAAGGTGGCGGGCACCAACTGGATGCGGAAGGCGGAGGACAGGGAGCTTTGGCGCACCTTGGGAGAGGCCTATGTTCAGCAGTGGACAACGATTGGCTGTTGATTGATTGATTGATTGACTTAAAATTTATGTAATGTGGTAACAATTAAAGCAGTAATGATATAGGTATAATAAACAAAGTCATCAGAATACATTTCTACAAATTTCAATTTAATTTAATATTTTAGCAAAAATTTTGTATTTTTACGTTCTGGTGACTCTTAATGCAATTTATATTTATAGTAAAATAATATACGTCGTTTTCAAGCGGGCTAAGATATTTTATACTTGTACACTCGTGAGATGCGAGATTTGTGAAATGTACAATCTTATTGTCAATTTTAGTGAACATTTTCAGTCTCAAGGTTATTGGAAATCAGTTAAAATTATTGCAACTATTTGAACAATTATATACTTTTCAAATATAGAACAAAAATGAGTTTTCTACGTTGTTTCTAGATTGTTCAATTGTTCAATCCACAAAATATAAACAAAATAAATTTCAAAACAATCACACTTAGATCAACGAACGAATAATAAAATAACTTAATAATCCAATAAATCAAAGAAAATATTTTATGTCATTTTTGTGTAATATTTCACATGTTAAATCATGTTAAAGTCACGCGAAGGCAAACATGCAATGTTGGAGACACTTTATTAATAAATTTCCCAAACGAACACATTAGAAATAACTCATTTTTGCCATAGCCATGTTTCATAACGTGATTTTAAAATTAGGATGAGTTTGTCGTGAAGAAATAACCAACCAACCATACGAGTTAGTTAATTTTATAAAAATCCAAGTTTTATATGTTTCATAACCTTTCCATAGTGCCGTTGCCCTTGTGTTTTGACATTATCAAAAACTTAATTATATTAATTAATAATCAATTAAATTTGAATATATGTATTTAAAATTTAAATATTTGAAATGAATTTCAAAATCTTTTTTTTTACCTATTTTATATAGTCTTTATATTAACATATCTTTATTTATCAAAAACATTTATTTAACAATATGTATCTGAAGAACACTTTAGAAGCGATGTTCTCAAACACTTCATGAAGTGCAATTAAATTTTTATGATATATTGTCAAAAATGTGTAAAAAAGTCAGATGTTATTTCAAATTTAATGATAATTTAAAAATTCATTTTTGTTAAAATATTTAGCTTAGGCACAATAGTAACAGCCTTTTTATGTCCCACTGCTGGGCTAAGGCCTCCTCTCCCTTTTGAGGAGAAGGTTTGAAGCTTATTCCACCACGCTGCTCCAATGCGGTTTGGTAGAATACACATGTGGCATAATTTCAATGAAATTAGACACATGCAGGTTTCCTCACGATGTTTTTCCTTCACCGTCAAGCACGAGATGAATTATAAACACAAATTAAGCACATGAAAATTCAGTGGTGCTTGCGCGGGCTTGAACCAACGATCATCGGTTAAGATTCACGCGTTCTAACCACTAGGCCATCTCATAGGCATAAGATCTAATCTTATTATTTAAAATATGAAGTAAAAATTTTAGATATTTTGTAAACATTTGTAAAAAAAATCTATTATTCTAATTAATATTTCTACATCAATAATACTTAAACTTAAAATAAAGCTGATATCACAGCTTTCTATCAAAGGTCATGTCATTCGGAAGATATATGATTATCGCCGGGAAATATGGTAGTACATATTAATAAAATCTTAAGTAATTTATTGATTGAAAATGATTGTGTCATAAAGTACAAGAATTGTTATTTATTAATTTTCTTTTATTACATATGGAATGATATATACGAATTATTATTTTTTGCTTAAAATATCGCAAATACATATCAAATCGGAATGTCAATAATATATTTAAAAACTTTTAGTATTAAGTATGTATGTTAAATTTTACTTTTGTATGTAGACATCGCATGTACATAGAAATAGTTAATGATTACGTTCCTTATCATCAGATGGCGGGAGCTTATGGATGTAAACTATTTAAAGGAATTAAAACATCAAATACGAATAAAAAGTGAAAAACAAAAGGTAAGAATCAGATAAAACGATATTTTGTGGGTATGAAGTTTATGCAAAATATACGTTGGATTATTATTTGTAATAAAACATTTTTGTAGAAATTTAATGTTATCAAAACATTACGTGTTTTGTCTTATATTATATTCTAGCTCTATATCATATAATTATCATTTCTTATTAGGGTATATCAATTTAATTTAAAAACTTTTTTCATTTAATTAAAATTACTTTTTACTGATTTTCTCGTAGGTCTTTCCGATGAATGTACATGTATAAATATACTGATCGGGTTATTTTTTTCATTAAAAGATCCAAATGTGCTTTTAAAGTTCTATTTTCTATCTTTTTTTAATAGAAATGTAGTTCCTATCTCAAATATTTCAAAAATATGATTCTAAGAGATTAATTAGTTGAAATACTTAACCGAATAATTACATTAAACATTTTGCATGAGTGCATTATTGTAGGAGTGTCGCCGTGATTCTGCGGAGAGCGTCCGGCGACATCACACGACGTGGGCTTCTCTGTGGGGGCGCCCCGGACACGGCGCGCCGCAGCAGCGCGGCCGATACGCGCGCAGCAACCTCGCACAACTGCTATACGTTCCACACCTCACTAACTCAAACATATAGTTCCTTTGTTGTAAATCTAATATTTCTTAAATAAATTAAAATATATTGATTATTCTAAAGCACAAGAAACAAAATTTAAATGAAATTAAACGCATCTTCAATTTTTGTGTTCTAGAATAATCAATAGGTATATTTAGTGATTTACCAACTATTTAATTTTTTTTAAATGTATCTTTTACATAAGGAGATATGACACAATTATTTGATAAAGGTATTTGGAATATTTGCTTTTAATTCAACTAAATATTCCAAATACCTATAGAATACTTCTAAACATAGAAATATTACTTAACATACAAGGGTGTCTCCAGAACGATTTGATTCAGAAATAGTTATAAAGTAGTAACAATTAGATTTTACTTATGAAAAATAAACACTTATTGCAAATAACTGTATATAATGCCTCTTTTATGTAGATAAAATAATATATAAATAGTTGTTTCAGATTAAGACTTTATACTACTTAACCTGAACCTAATAATAGGCCCGTATTAGGTTAGTATTTTGTTATTATTTTATCTATATAAAATAAATAGTAAAAGTGATGACAAATAAGTATATTAACATTTGCATATAAAGAAAGGTTTCTTTTATTACCAGACTGCAGAACTTAACAAATGATGAGAATTCAAATTGTACGTATGCAAAAGGAAAATATCTAGCCATATAGCTGAATCGAAACGCAACACTAGTTGTCAGCTGGTGGCCTTTACCTCGGAAATTAGGCGAAAGCAGGACATTGTCATGCATTGAAAGTCCTGTAATATACTTATATTATATATAAAACCAAAATATTTGATTTATTACAAGCTAACATCATTAAATAGTTCATAATGTAAATAAATAATACATGTCATAAAATCAATACAAATATCTTGGTCCCATTTAGTACATTGTTCATTGAAATAAATAAATATATATATTTTAGTAAGAATAAAAAATATCTTTAAGTAATTCAGAACATTCTCAATTATTTAATACCTACTTATTTTTACTGGTGGTAGGGCTTTGTGCAAGCTCGTCTGGGTAGGTATCACCCACTCATCAGATATTCTACCGCAAAACAGCATTACTTAGTATTGTTGTGTTCCAGTTGGAAGGGTAAGTAAGCCAGATTAATTACAGGCTCAATGGACATAACATCTTAGTTCCCAAGTCTGGTGGCGCATGGGCGATGTAAGCGATGGTTAACATTTCTTACAATGCTAATGTCTATGAGCGTTGGTGACGCGATTGGCGTGGTGATGAGACGTTGGCCACTTACCATCAGGCCGCCCATATGCTCGTCCGCTTATCTATACTATAAAAATGTATAAATTAGTATCAATAAGTAATTAAAGCATTATTAGTTACTATAATAATATACATTTTATGGAAATTACTAAGCTTCATGCATCAAAAACATAGTCATTAAGACTAGGTCATTTCTGTATTAATTACATATTAAATCACTGCTTTCATTATTCAGCTGTCCTTGAACTGCATTGGTCACGCATGGTTGCGCCATGCATTCCTTTTGCCGGATTCGACACTACGGCTGCATCGCTTTTATTACACAACAGCTGCATTGACATCCAACCCAGTGTTACAATATTTATGCGCTGTTGTCTGTTCATTTGAAGCATTCAGAGATGTAACACCATTTTAACTTAAATATTAAAAAATAACCTGGAAATCCACTTTATTTCAATTATAGACATTTTTTTTATGGTCAGAAATAAGACACCGTTGTCAATATAACGTTATTTATTCTCCGATATAATCTTAATACAAAAAATAATTAATTTGTTAGTTCCTCCATTTTTATAAAAAAACCGCTACCATGCCAGTTGTCCTCTTCCATAATGACAATTAAGGGCTAGATCTAATTTTATTATTATTTAATTTAATAAAGTGCTAACAATATATAACGAGTTGCTTTAGATAAATTTTGCATCGAAATCAATAACACAAGATACATATGATGCAGGGAGTGCGGGTGCTACCACCACAGTGTACGCAGTAAAAGTTTAGTGCTCCTCGAATAAAAAAAATATTTCCAGCAAATTAGTGACTTAGTATAAAAAAATTGGCTGTTATATATGTTGAGTGAAATGTTTCACGTAATCATTAATAAAATAGTGTTAAAAATTGTGAACATTATAAATAACATCCATATAGTTTTGTGGTTCGGAGATCAGTGTAGATAATTATTTGTCTACCGTCTTAAAACACAATATAAGTATCAAAGTTACTGTACTCTGTAAACATCATAAGTGACAGAACAGTATTGCATATTTTCGCTATAGTCTTCTAGCTAACGTCTGGCGCATTGGTAACGGCTCTGGTACTATATTCGTAGAAGTTGATGGTTCAAACCCCGAATTACCAGACATTTATTTTCACGATAATTTTTAAAAATAATTAATTCAAAAGATGGTTAATACATGTGAGATATGTAAGGTCAACATAGGAGTTGGGCAAAAACGTATTAAGTGCAATAGTTGTAGCTGTTTGTTTCAGTGATTCGAATAACGCTAGATCTACATGGAAGTATTCAACTTGCAAAACAAGTTCTAAAAGAGTGCAGAGTGTAAGTAATAAGGATATCAACACTTCATCTCATAGTAACAAGTCGCCTATACCACAAACTACGTCAAGTAGTCAAGAAGAGAGAAACAAAAACTTTAATAATTTAATATTAACAGAAATAAGAATCTTTTGCGCAGAAATAAATGCGAGACACAAGGAACAAGATAATGAATTCAAAAAGCTACAATCTTGTGTCATGGAGATGAAAAATGATTTATTTGAATTACAAACAAAAGTCTTAGAAGTTAAACATCAGGGTCAAAGAATCGAAAAAATAGAACAGAAATTATCTGATTTAATCTTACAAAATGAAATAAATAAAAGGGACCAAAAAGATCGTATCAATAACTTGGAGATATGCGGTGTTACACAAACTCCTAATGAAAACCTAGCTGTTACTGTATGTCTAATATCGAAAACCACGGTAATGTCGATTCTACCCAATGATTTAGAATGTGTATATAGGATGAAAAACAGATAACATCAATCCCAAATGGCACCAAATGGCACTGGTGGTAGAGCTTTGTGCAAGCTCGTCTGGGTAGGTACCACCCACTCATCAGATTTTCTACCGCAAAATAGCAGTACTTGGTATTGTTGTGTTCCGGTTTGAAGGGTGAGTGAGCCAGTGTAATTACAGACACAAGAAACATAACATCTTAGTTCCCAAGGTTGGTGGCGCATTGGTGATGTAAGCGATGGTTAACATTTCTTACAATGCCAATGTCTATGGGCGTTGGTGACCACTTACACAAATATTATTTTTGATTCTTTTAGAGGCAATTGCGAAATTGATATCGTTCAATTTAAATATAATGCAATTATTATGAGGAAAATATTTCACGCGAACATTTTAAGAAGGAAAAGTTATGGTATTTTTTATTATGTAAATTTATATATATATTTACGCTTAATCCTATAAAATGGGTAAAAAAGTTACAAAGTTAAAATTATCTGTGCTCAATCACTAAATACTGGAAGAGACGAATTATCACACACTATAAAATATTTTGATCCAGACATAATTACTATTACGGAAACATGGCTATCTGAGAATGTCACGCTAAAAAATTACATATCCCAAGCTATAATTTTTTTCATGAACCACGATCAGGTTCGCAATCTAGAGGAGGAGGAGTAGGCGCATACATACGTTCAAATTTGAGAGTAAAAGTATTGCCACTGGATTCTTCGGCACTTGAGCAACAGTGGTTTAAAATTAAGATTAAAAGATGCATAATTGTTGTAGGAGTCATCTCCTAAATTTAGTTTTAGCATTTATTTACGCTAGATGACAATCTATCATTTTTAACACCAAAATATGAATACGTATTTGTAACGGGGGATATAAACATTGATTTAAAAAATTCGCATGATATTTCTCAAAATGAATTTTTAACGTTAATAGCGGAATATAAATTGAATCAAATAGTTAACAAACCTACTCGAGTCACGAATACATCTAGCTCTCTAATAGATGTTATCTGTTGTAATGATAGCTTAAATATAAATGAAATTATTGTTTAATATAACGATAATTTGAGTGATTTGAGTGAAAAAAAAAGCTTTTATCACGGCAATTGTATCTCTGGAAGTAAATAAACCAATTCCAAGAGTTATTCAGTACAGACCATTTAATAATTTTGATCTTGATACATACCAGTTCGCTTCATATATTACACCTTGGGATATGATATTACAGTTTGACCATTTCGATGCTATGGTAGAGTGTATTAATTTTTTAATTCTGGGCCTTTTCAATCATTTTGTTCCTTTGAAAACTAAGCGTTTCAAATATCCCCCTTCCCCATGGAATACAGATACCATTAAAGCAATGATGATAGATAGAGATAAGGCTTGTAATATTGCTAAAAAAACGAACTCTGATCGTGATATAAATGCATACAAACAATTGAGTAACACTGCATTTGAGGTAACTCAAAAAAAAAATCTTTGTATTTCACAAATAAAATTTATAAATTCATTAATAATCCGAAAAAAAAAATGCACGGTGAACTTAAAAAGTTTTTAGGCACTCACAATAACATAATTCCAGCTCATCTATGTGATCCAAATATAATAAATAAAGCATTCCTTGACTCAGTACCTAGTGTTTCACATAATAGTAGCATTATAAATAAGTATAACCAACCGATTTATTCTGGATGTGATTTTACAGAACTTTCCGCCGAGAGCATCTTAAAAATAATTAATTCTATAGTATCTTTACTGGTGGTAGGGCTTTGTGCAAGCTCGTCTGGGTAGGTACCACCCACTCATCAGATATTCTACCGTAAAACAACAATACTTGATATAGTTGTGTTCCGGTTTGAAGGGTGAGTGAGCCGGTGTAATTACAGGCACAAGGGACATAAAATCTTAGTTCCCAAGGTTGGTGGCGCATTGGCTATGTAAGCGATTTGAAGAACACATATCATCTGTTACTTCGAAGTGTTACGCTTTACTCAAAATTATTTATAAGTTTAGACCATTTTTGAGTGAATCAGTGCGATCAAAACTTGTGGAATCCTTAGTTCTATCTCAGTTGGACTACTGTGATGTTCTTTATGGATCCTGCCTTCATAAAAAAACTGAAAGGAAAAGACAGAGGATACAAAACTCTGGTCTAAGATTTTGTTACAATATACCTCGACATTCGCATATTACACCTTATTTAATTTCCAAGAATATATTAAATATGAAAAATCACCGTACACTTAAATTAAATAATATCACTTTCACCTTAAAATATCGTATAATTTCCAATTATTTGGCGGATAAACTTAAATGGTCTGAAATAAATGAATCTAATTGTAGATTGAGCCGAGTTCCGCGACTAGTACTGCCTAGACCACATTTGCAAGCATTTAGAAGTAGCTTTCGTTTCGCAGCTTCTAAGTGTTGGAACGATATCCCACCTCCAAAATAAGTTTAAGGCACAATGCAAGCAATGGCTTCTATCTATGCAAAAGACGCAATGTGTCTGGACAAATGTGTGTAACTAAACTTCAATACTTAATTGTTATTTTGATTGTAATTTATTAAAACATATATCTCTATTTGCTTTAACATTTTATATATTATTATTATTTTATTTTCATTTATTTTTTTTATTCAATATGAAATATTGTCCTTTCCTTTAATTTTTATTATTTAAGTAATTTTATCTTCTTTTATCTTTTACTGCACTGAATGTAGTGTTTGTGTTGGCAGCATATGTACAAGGCGTAGACTGAAAAGCAGCCTAGCTGAGACTACGACCTTTTCACCAAATTATCAAATATCGTATTGTTAACTCTTTTTTATGGTTTTGTACCTTATTTTTTTGTCTTTGTTTCTTTTTGGTGAATAAAGTTATTTATTATTACAACTATTATTTATAGTATTTAATTTTGTTTAACGCAATATTATTATCTCAAACCGAATTCCGCGTTTTTTGTGATAGTTGAATTAAGCAAACTAGGTAAGCAACAACGCCATGATACGTAGACGCTCATTTAAACAATCGAGAAAATGTCTGTACTCTGCACGTAGCCTCGCATCTGGAAACATATAAATTAAATCAGAGGTATTAAAGTTGGCTTAAATAATTTTAAAAAGAAGTAAAAAAAATAAGTATAAATATGAACAGTTACAAGCTTATGTCCAGGTGATAATGATAATATTTAGTCATGCTTGAAAATACGCAAAATTGCAATGCAACAAGTAGTCACCATTACAAAAACGCGTCAAAATTTTACATTGAAAACTTGGCACGGAAATATAATATACATCAGACAAAGGTGCAAAAATGAGGTATGTGTGTAAATAAATGAAATGATATGAACATAAATAAATTAGTAGCAGATATTTACCAGCGCTTGTAAACATCCTACCGGCGACATAAATTTTTATTTTACTGAATTTTCTAACAATCACGTCGATTACTATTATTGGAGCGAATAAAATGAAGCATTTTTGAAAAGAAGCAACTATCAAGATGCTAACCTTCTTAAGAGAATAATCTGTAAGCTAAGATAATAGAGGATAATATTAAGATAAGCTAATTTAAATCATTTAAAACATGACAAAATACCACTATTTATTTTATTTTTTTATATTTACTAATGTGTTTTTATATTTTAAATTATATTATTTAAAATTAAAAAAAATACAAAATGATTCTTTTGACAGATTTCGGCCTCAGTGGCCAGACTAACCAACGACGCGAGATAAATTATGCACTGCACTCTCTATTATCCCTTCTCTCATAATCCGATGGGACGGTAAATTCGAAACGACGAAAAGAGTTCGAGTGCAGGACCAACAACTTTACGTACTTTAAAAAAAAAATTAAAAGTAGTAAGTAAATGAAAATATATTGGAAATTAATGATTAAAAAATATTTTACAACTTTTCAAGATAAAAGTATATCATACCGTATTAAAGTGTAGGTGCATAATTTCTACGGCAGTCCCAACTGTTAGAGTAAACGTATAAAATATTGATAATAATTCCCTTTACAATATAATACAGAAGTATTAATATTAAGAGTATCAAAAGGCTAGAGAGAGTTGGCGAGCATTTTGTTATAATATGATTTGCCAATGTTTCGATTAAAGTTCAGATCAATACGAATCGATTTAGTCCTGTTAATTAAAATTCTATGTCGCTTAGTTTTTGAGTAATAGTGCTTCAAATTTGTAAAAATAAAAAAGGGTATTAGATTATTTGTTTGCCTCCTGAGGCTGGTGTTTAAAATCATCCTAGAAACAAAGAAAGAAGGAACGTAGTTGTGAAAATGTAATAAATGACCTTATAAGTCATTCACTCATGGTTCGAGTTGCGTTCATTCGATTCTTTATGACTCCTGGAAAATGAAAGAATACTAATTGGCATTTAAAACGGCCGACTGATTTTGAGCTTCAAAGACTTACAAATATACTTTTGATATCGCCTTTATCTATTGTTTATCTAACATGAACCATATTCATTAGTATTTTTTAGCCGTAGTATTCTTTACTTAATATTTGACACAGGATTTTTTTTTTCAATATTTAAATGATCTGCCTTTGTAAAATCTGTCAGGGTATCTGTTTCAACTATTTTCTAAATTTTTATAAGCAATATAAACGTCCGTCCAAAAGGCAAATATGAGCAAATTATGTAGCGCACATTTTTTTGACATTTTCAAAGCGCTGTAAATAGACAACGGGGAGGCATCATACTAGCAGCTATTTCGCAATGTCAATAATCGAAAAAATCATATGTGCATTTCATATACATTTTTATATATCATTTAAAAAACTTAAAAATTTGATTTGTACAAAATCAATATCCTGATGTATGCCTCTTCGATTTTCGTCTTTTTCAGAAGGATTCTGAATATCAGCGTCAGAAGCAGACAAGAGAAAATAATATAGTACCCCTTTTTTACAATTACATAGAAAAAATAAATCTAAATCAGTTTCAATATAGAATATGTAGCCTATATATATAAAAAATCTAATCAGTTTCAATATAGAATATGTACAGCTATCCCTAGCGAAAGAACAATCGAAATAAGTACAAAATTAGGCGTTTTGTATATAAATTTTTTTCATTCCAAAATATAAGGATTGCTTGGAATCTCAAATCGTATTTTCATACAAAATAATTAAATTCGGCAATTTAAAAGTTTATAAAATTTAATTAATTTATTTATATTTATAAAAGTTTATTTATATTTTCATACAAAATAATTAAATTCGACAATTTATCGCAACAATTATTTTTACTGTAGTAATAATAATTGTTGCGCTTTTAAATTTATGACTTACAAGTCTTCCGAATTCATTTGATAATTGTAGAATTGTTACAAAGCACATTTGCCAGGTTTCATAAAAATTCTGGTAGCCGAGTATACAAGTCAATGCAGATAAAATAAAAGTTAAGCTTATATTTAAAACCATATAATGCCATAAAAAATATTTAATTTGTAAAATATATTTTTCTGCTCTTTGTCTTCAAGTGAAACATAAAACTTTTAGTAATTCAACACATAACTTTCTTCTGTGTAAAAAGAACATGCAAAATAAACAAAGTATGACTTAATCCTGACAAAATTCAACATATGTCATATGATGCGTCCGTGAAAAAATATAACCAAAACCTAACATGCATAATTTCAGGTTTTGGTTATATTTAATTTAAGCTATGACGAGGAAACATGATTTTAGTATGTATCGCTTTGTTGATGAGGAAAAAAGTTGTAGTGGAAACCAAGTGAAGAACAAAAAATTAATATTAACTTTATATTGCACACTAAACCGTCATGAGACATTATGCTACAGTTTTGAGTAATGAAAATATGTATTAAATCGTCTCGATGAATGTAATCAAATAGAGTAGTCAATCGAAAAACTAATACATTAACTATACAAATAATGTTAATGAAAATTTAATTACTTAAGTATCTAGATTTAATCTTAAATTATACAAAGTAAATAAAGTGGTACAAAGTAATGATGATTGCAATTGATATAAGTTATAAAAAGTCATTAATTTTAATTCATTATTTCCAAAGCATAATGTGTCCCACTAAACCTATTTCACATCATCATATTACGATCAACATAGATTTCAGAAACACACAAATTCTTACAATTTTGAAAGATTACTTGTGCTTTTAAAACGAGACTGTTACCACTAGTTTGGATTTGGTCAGTCTACCAGATGGAACCGACAAGAAAGTCGCCAGTTCTGCTATAAAAACTACTTTACATAATTATATTAACTATTTACAATAAAACGTTTTATTCAGCTCGATATATAAGTACAAATGACTCATTTTCTAAATCATTCTTATCTTATAATAGTAAATGACCAATACTTTAGATAAGGTTTTGATTTTTAAGTTTATCTATAAATATTTTTTTTATCACTTATCTTATTAAACCGAGCAAAGCTAGGTTGTTATGCAGGTACTAATTGTTAAATAGAGGAAAAGTAATTTCAATCAGGTGTTATAACAATATACATATCTGGTCTGAAGTCTGCACAACTCGGCATTATTCACGATTTCAACTCACAGTCATAAATTAATGCAATAAGCAACATAATTAGAGTTATTTTTAAAATAACGGCTCATAATCGCTCATTCAAACGGCAAACCGACTTTTTATAGAAATTCGTGATGCTTCACATACGCTTAAAAAAGATATCGTTGATAATTAAGTTTTAAAACCAAGTCCAACAATGATGAAAAACATAGCTTTAGTTCCTATAGACTAAAAAAGAAGTGAGTTATGAAATACTAATACAATGATTCGTAAATCGTAGTGTAAAATTTTCACATTGCATTTAGCATTTGTAGATTTCATTGCAATAAATACATTGAATAAATGCCATTTTATTTAAGACAATGCATCATCAGTAATACCGAAACAATTTATACACATTTTTAAAACTTAACTCTACTTAAAGAAATGTTCATACGGATACCCCGTACGTACCTACTACGTATCCAAATCACAATATAAACTATATTATAAACTATATTGTGATTTGTTATATTGTGATTGTTACTATGACGTGATATAATGGCATTGTAAATTCAAGCAACATATTTTTAATACGTTAATACCTAACTCTTTAGTATCCCGTAGATTATTATTGATGGTGAAATTTTTTAAGCAAACAGAAAATGTGCGTAAGTATATGTAAATGACGTGAGGAGAAAGCCTCATCATGTTGAAACAACCATAAAGCGGTAAAAACAGACATCGCCGTCCGAAGGTGCGGCATCGTTTTTAATTTCAACAATTTGTCACGTTGTCACACATTGTTACTTACCATTAAGCTTATGCAATTCACGCAAAAAATATATTATGACCATTCATCGTTTCCAGTCATCGTATTTATAATCAATAATATAATTGGGTAAATCTTAAGAATAGGTGTATTCAGTTGATTTCCTTGACATATTTTTTTAAGTAAAAATAAAAAATAAAATTTGACATAACCATAAAAATATTTATCAAATCGGCGCCAATTTTGAATCTATTCTTTGAAAGAGGTCTTTCAAAGAATTTCATTTTTGTAGGCAGGGGAATCAAGATTTAATTTAAATTAAATTGCAATCGATGTTACAATATTAGTTAGGAAGTAAACTCGATTGAAAAATTATTATTATTCACTTAAAATTTATTAAAATAGTTAAAATACTTTAGTAGTAGCGTTCACGTTCGTAGTAAATTATTAAAAAATATTATAAGATGAATCTAAATCATCGTTCGATGACTATTAACACAGCGATTGGCTATGGAAATCAACCCAATGAAATAATTTATTGTAGGAATTTCAGTCTGGAGGCTGTCACCAGACTCTACATTTTAGGAATTTCTATCAAGCTCATATTGGTCTAGTCAGAGATACGTTGACTTGATATATCAGAGTTAGGACTTAGAGGGAATGTGACTCAATGGTTAGACAATGAGACGTCAGACCAGTGATGATAAGACAGACGTAGAGGATCTTTACAGTTACCGCTGTTTATATCGGATTCATCATTATATATCCATTTTTTCTTAATTACTAGAATAATCATAATCACAGTAATATCATTAATACGAACTATTGTATGCTTTATGAATAATTGTCCTTCACGCTTTATTACTTTATAACTATACGACAAAAAAACATATTTTGGCCTTTTTATCCCGTTTAACTGGATTTGGGTCGATTATTAAGCGGGCGTAGCCGCGGGCGCTGCGCTAGTATTACATAAGAAATTTAATTAGGATTTAATTGTTATAAATATAAAATGTAATAATAATGTCCTCTAAACCGATTTCTGCCACGGCGGTCAATCTCAAGAGAGATTAGCCAACTGCGCAGGAGATATTATAGTGCACAAGTGTGTGCGCAAACACAGGTGCAGTCTCTCTTCCCTCACTCTCATAATCCAACAATCTGACACGACCGGAAAGAGTTCAGGCGCTGGACCAACGGTTTTACGTGCTTTCCGAGGCACGGGAGTGAACACACTTCCAACTTCCTGACTCCGGGCTGCTACTAAGAATTTTCTGACAGAAAAACTTAATAACTTTTTATTGGCCCGACCTGGGAATTGAACCCAGGACCTCCGGGTCTGCGGCCATATATCAAGCCACGAGACCAACGAGGCAGACAAATATAAAATGTATATAATATATTAATTGAAATTCATGTTAAAATATATTAATATTAACTCCAAAATGAATACTAACCAAGCTTGGAGTTAGTATTCGTTTACGTTTAAACAAGATTATGTATAGGATTACATGTACGTTTTTGATTGATGAAAAAAGTAACTACTTAGTTTCTCGTTGATTCTTCTCGATAGAATCTACATTCCAAACTGGTGGTAGCTTTACATTAAAATTAAAAGTGCTTGTAAGCGTCTACTTGAATAAAGTATATTTCGATGAAGATTAATTCAGTTAAACGTTTAAAAAAATTAAAACGTAATACTTATATAAGCTAGTGTTGAGATCATATTGTTTTAATTATTTCTATTGTTTTCATTTTCACTGACCCCACTTAACCCAGTCCATCAGATAATTGACAACTGGAAACAAGGCCACAAAGGTTAAATACTACAATGAGCCTATTAATGTTAAATGGCAGATTTGTTTATCGCTATCTAAGATCCGTGACTTTAGTTAGTTATCATGTAGCGTAAAGAATAATTAAAATTATTAATTTGCTTTTGTAATTATTTACAATTAGTGTCTTTGTTTTCGAGGAACAATATATTACTAATTAGTAAGACGTATTTATCGAAATATTAAGTTGAATACGCATTGAACATACTTATTCGATATTTAATAAGCATCTCGTTCGTATTGAATATATACTTATATGATGACACTCACATACATAAGTTAAGCAGTAAAACCTCACCTATTACAAAATAAGTGTTGATTTTATATAATCATTTTATTTAATGTAATAAAATATTATATTTTATTGAGTATGAGAACATAATTTCAGTGAATTCTAAGAGATAAGAGCATGAATATAATTTTGTATTGACTTTGATTATCTAATTCTATTTTATGATTTCACGAAAATTTTACCAAGTAAATTTGTTTAAGGTACATTATCGTATAATATTTGAACGTCTCGTATATTTCACGTGTAAGTTCAAAGACACGGGCATAGTTGTCGGAAAAGAAAGTCTAGTCGTTGAGAACTGTGAGCAGACCGGTCGGCGCTTGACCTCCCACTACAATAAGCTACGAATCTTTTCATTCATCGTATTTATATTAGTGGTATAATAAAACATTTTTATAATAAAACATGAAAAGACATGTCATTGTAATAAATATTTAATTAGTTATCGATCAGTATAAGAAGACATTCTTGTTGTTACTAAATAGTATTATTTTATGGAAGTATTATTTATTTTAAATAGCATTTCTATGTCGAATAAGCCTGTGCCCGTTTATTGTTAAATTTATTATGACAATAATTAATTTATATATATTTTTAATGTATAAAAAAAACAATAATATATGATTGTTTTTATATAGAAACGTATAAATAAAAATCAATATAATAATATAATATAAATATAAAAATATAATTACATTGAATCTATCAAGAATAATAATATTAATAAGAATAACATCAAGAATTTTCAAGGATGTTTAGATTCTTGAAGGATTTCGTGAGACGAGAGTGCGTTGATGTCTTTTTCTAAGATATTTTTTCTGTTAGATTGGTTGTTCCCATTTTTAGCAATCATCTAACAAAATTATAATATATGAAAATTATATTTACTCTTTATGCAAAAAGATTTTTAGATTTTATTCCGAGCCGAGTATTTCAATTTCCAAATTTATAATTTTCTTAAAAATATTAATAAAAACTTAATCGGCAAGCATTGAACATTAATACGTTATAAAATAGTATAATAAACGTTAGTCTAATTTGTCAAGCTAAGCTTTTTATAAGTGTTATGTAAAGTTATAAATGTTTAGTAATGCAAATTGGGTGTATTCAGGTTACAGAACTATTTCCTACTACAGACGATCACTTTGCATTCTATATCCTCTAGAGGCGGTACAGACTTGAAAAACTTTTAATTCTTTATTTTTATTACGGTCACGATACAGATATATGTTTCATTTTTTAATAGATAGTCACTCATATATTAACATTATTTTAGACTATACAAATAAAAAAATATTTATTTATTATATGCAATTCAATTTGGTACATTAGTTCTTTCTTATAAATATTAATATTTGTTAATGTTTTTTTATAAATTATATTAGATATAAATAGAGACTTATATCTGTACCCCGCCTTGTTGTTAGTAGTTTTGCTCATTCTAAAACATGAAATCGCACTTGATGGCGTTACGTAGGCATGCGAAAAGCTATCGGTAAAAACTGCATATCCATGTTCAGAGAACTTACGGGTTCATTATGAATTAATATACGATTACTAAGGAGAATAAGACGCGCATTAGCTATAAATAAATTTCTTATTCAAAGTATTATACATTTAACTCGAAACTAAATATGTAATATTATTACATACATATAATATAATATTATTAATAATCCTCAGTATTCAAGTCAATAATGTAACAAAGTTAATAGCTTGTAACTGAATATTAATTGATATGTGTAGTGAAATAGCAGTTAATAATTGTTGCTTAATTTCTTTAAACAGTTTTGGTTTCAAATAGCTAATTTTGAAACAATTACTGACATGTAATGTGAATTTGTAAACAAGTGCCGGGGAATGATCATAACAAGCTGGCGTTGGGGACAGCGGGCTCGGTGTTCAGAGACTTAGACTTGAACAGTATTCATCGACACAGCAGAGAAGCCACAAGTGTTGTGTGAAACCTTTCATTTTGACCAGCCGCGTGTGCAGTGACGAAGCCTCCGCACGATGCGCCCGGTAAGTACCCGTGTTTGTTTACTTTCATCAATCACAGTTAAATTTATATAACCGTGTATTATATAAATTTTACTATGATTACTGCAAATTTCTTAATTTAATTTTTCGTAATTTTAAAAATTATAATTATTTATATATATATGAATAAAATAATATTTATCATTTATATTTTTATATGTTAACTTTTTAAACTAACGTTAACGCTGATAATAAATTATATTATTTATTATTATTTTATTTATTTATTTAACTTTTTCAATATCTCAAGAAAGTATATAAAAGGTAATTAGATATAATAGTTTAAAAATATATATTTTTATGTTTTATACATTGATATTATATTTTTATATTACAATGGCATAAAAACATTCTTATTTCAGCTACCGCAAGGAAAGCGCAAATTAAGTTTAATATCTTAGAACAATCACAGTGACAAATAAATATAACATGTCTTTGATGTAAACTGTATGCACTTTCGCCGAGTGACGTAAGCTGCATGCGTGATGATGCGATCTGTTCCTTTACAATTAAAGCGAATTGTTGGAAAATACGGCTATTAAAGATTCTGTGTGCGAATAACTCAACAAGACGTTTGCTGACTTGTTAACAATATTATATCATTCAAGGGATTTCTCAATTTTACTTTCTTTGCAACTATGTAAGAAATTAAAATAATATTTAGACAATTTAAATTAAAAATATCGTATACATTTTTTTCTGATGAATTAACAATATTTTTTTAAGAAGTCTAAAAGATTTAAATTAAAAATATTGTATACATTATAATGAAAATCATTACGTTATTTAAATAAAACAGCATAATTCGAATTTCAAAATTGAAATAATAATTATTATATTTAGGAAAAAAACATTATTTACAAGTCGGGTCTAAGTTTCATATCGAATTAATTATGAAGTAAGCATTTAACATAAAATTCAGAACAAATATTTGCTTTAAACTCATAAAAATCTTTGATTAAATTAAGTTTCATTTTTTAGTAGGTGGTAGGGCTATGCGCAAGCCCGTCTGGGGAGATACCACCAACTCATCAGATATTCTACCGCTAAACAGCAATATTTAGTATTGCTGCATTCCGGTTTGTAGAATGAGTGAGCCAGTGTAACTACATGCATACATAACATCTTCGTTCCCAAGGTTGGTGGCGCATTAGCGATATAATGAATGGTTAATACTTTTTACATCGCCAATGTCGCCATCATCAATGGGCAGTTGTGACCACTAAACATCAGGTAGCCCAAATGCCAGTCGTCTTATAACATAAACTCCAAATTAATTTAATGAATAAAATAAGTCCGCCTACCTATAACATAAAAAAACATATATTATTTTAAATTTTGTAATATTGTGTTTGTATTGTGCAATAAGCTTACGTAATTTTCATACCTTAAAGTAAAATTAACGACATATTTTAAATTTTAATTAATGGAATATTTTCATGATTACAATACTAAACTTAAGTGAAAAAAGTTGTGCTGTTATGAAAGATTTAATTTAGCATAGAAATACAATTAGAAGATCCTGTTCTTACGAAACATATGAGAAAGAAATGTTGATATATCAAAAACTCTACCGGTTTGATGATCCATCTGTTACGTAATAAACTAGTAATAAGTGTCGTCGACTCACAACGTTGACCTATGCTCTCTACAAAAATATTTTCTAGAATAAGTTAAATCAATTTACCTGTTAGACTCTATTGGATAACACTTTATTATCTACTAATCTTACAGAAAAACTTGCCTACAAAAATAACATTTCAATGTCTCAATTCAGGAATGCTTTACTAAGGAAAAATAATAACATAAATGGGGGGGGGGGGGGTTATGCTTTCATTTAGAATTGCAATACAAAATATTATAGCTTCCATAATTACTGCACATCTATTGTGAGATTTTTAATTTAATTAGGAACCAACTTAACTTGAGTTAAGGGCACAAATAAGTAGATATATTTTTAAATTAACATTGGTACCTGGAAGAGATCGCTATGTTGCGATAAGGTCACCAAAGTTGTATCCTACTCTTATTTAATTGTATCAATGTTTTGTATTTTTTTTTTCTTTGTGGTGTACAATAAAGTATAAAGTAAAGTAATAGCCTGTCAAAATCAAGTACAAAAAGTGAGAGTTCTGTGTGAAATCACATCACTTCCTCTGGTTATTGTTAAGCCTAGTCATTTTAAAAGATTTTGTACGCTGCTAACAAAATGCTATTTACTTGAAAATGTATTCGAAATATGTGTATGTATGGTACCCTACTAATATTGTTAAAGTTTGAATGTTTATTAGTCAATTTTATTTCATTTATATATATGTACAAAGATATATACTGTGTAATTACACTGGCTCATTTACATTATGTATATGTATTTATAGCAACAAAATAAAAATATGCAATTCATTTTTTTTACATGTTAAGATTATGCTTTCATAAATAAAGTTAATTAATATAAAGTTGTCGAATTTCATAATTCATATAATATGACAAGTATATAATAATTATTATAATGAAAGCATTTGCTTTAATGTATAACGTAACTCGTAAAATTTTGTTACATCGATGACTAGGTCCATAAAACAATATTTTAAATAATTATTGTTTATAATACTTAAATAATGCTTTGAGAAATACAATCTATTAACTCCTTTTTAACCAGTCTCCGAGTCATAAAACATTACAATAATACAGTACTTAAAATTACAAGCATCAATGATATTTTTATCTGTTAACCAATTTAAGTAAACCAAAAACAAACGAATGTAGCCCAACAAGTGTTATGTCCTTATAAATACAAAACTTTAATAAATACATTTTTTTTATCATAATACTAATAATGATGAGCAATGTTAAATACTTATATAGTTTTAGCTCTAACTTATAATTGTGTAGTTTCAAAAACATGAAAGACTCGGTAAATGTTTTGGGTCGGTTAAGTAACGGATGTTGTATCTTACTTATAAATCTTTCCACGAATGCATATCACAAAACATCTCGAAGGATAATAAGTACTAACATAATCTTACGATTCACGTTGGCATTATCCATTCTTATTTCGAGGTAGTTAATTCCTTATTCCTACTCGTGAGAAAATGTATTTAAGTATACATTTTTAAGAAGTTATAATAAGGACCAGTTGAAATCGAGAATTACCAAAGTCTAAATATTTTTTATTCAGAAGACAGGAATAATATATCTACAATGTAGCCGTTATAATATTATATTCGTACTTTTTTATAACTTTAACTATCTAGGAGTAACAAAAACTAACTTACCTCAAAAGTATTTATTAGTTTTGAAAAAAAATTACTAGGTAAGTAATTTCTTTTAAAGTAAGAAGATCTTGCGAAAGATAATAAAACTAAAGTTTTAAATCTGCTGAGCAAATTACTATATTTATATTATCTACTGTGTATAAAAATAAATGACAAACTTTAAGATACCATAGATTTGCATAAAAAATTATTTCATGAATTTCGGCCGAAGATAAAAATTATAAATGAAAATTAAAAAAAAATCAAACATTTTTCTTGCATATGTTATATTTACATAAATGTTGTATGAAATATATTAATTATAAATTACGACCACTAGCTAATTTTATTTAAATTGAAATGACAGTATGAATACGAGCTACACATGTCTATTCCAATTGCAGCATTTGAATATTGAATCATGTTTATGAATTAAGAACATATGTAATAAACTATTCAAATGCTCTTAATCTTTGAAATGAATGTTCTAAGAACATTCATACAATAAAAATTATACGTTCATCTACTTTCAACAAATTATATAGTGTTCTGAATAAGTAATTTTATAATAATAGGTTACGAAGCAGTCTATGAATATCTTAGAAGCTTCGAGTAGCTTCCAGTAATTTAAATAAGTTGAGATTTTTTTTTGGAAAATGTATGAATGTATGTATGATATATTTATGACACAAATAAAACATGATTACTGCTATTTTATTTATTTATTATAATGTAGCATTGTATACATATATATACATAATACAATACAATGCTTCAACAGTATATAAATAAATAAAATACTTTCTTTTTTATGTTATAGGAGGGCTGATGGTAATTGGTCACCAACGCTCATAGACATTGGCGATGTAAGAAATATAAACCGTTCTTTACATCGGCAGCACGCCAACAAACTTGGGAACTAAGATGTTATGTCTCTTTTGTCTGTAGATTCATTGGCTTAATCACCCTTAAACCGGAACACAACAACATTAAGTATTCCTGTTTGCGTTAGACAATCTGATGAGTGGGCGGCACTATCACCAAACTGTCTGTCCAGAGCAGTCAGACTTTTTTTATCGCTGTTAAAACGCGTTAATTGTTTCTCCCACGTGAAGTGCGACTCACGGGTGTCGAAGACACCTAATGCACCCTGAACATCGGAATATCCAAAAAAATCAGCGGTACCCTTTCCAGCTTTTTGAAGTGTGCAACGGGATCGCTTGCGCAAGCTACCGCGATGCTCTGACGGTCGGCCCGTCTAGGCGGGCCTCCATTTCAAGGTAGGTTTCCGAGGTATAGAGGCCCACCAATCCCGGTGACGCTAACAGCGGTCTTCTTCGGCGGAGCGGGTCAGCGGAGACACTCCCCTGACGCTCCCGCTCCGTGGCTTCCTTCCGCGAGATAACACTCTCGAAGATGTCCAGTTTTGCAACACACTAGTGGCAGGAGGATGATGCCTCCAGCCTCGTTACCCCGTGCTGGTACTTAAAACAGCTGTGTCCGGTAGGCACAGTCAGTCTATACTTGATTGTGCCGCTCACCCTAGCTTCTACCCGAAGCCGGTACACTTCTGCGACTAGAAGAACGAAGTACTTTCATGTCATTTCACTATGGTTTATCACCATAGTCGTCTTAGGATGGAAACGTAAGAACATATCGAACCCTAGCCCTTAGAACCTGTATAATTATAATATAAAAATATAACAAATTAGGTAATGTTTCCGAGAAGTGCTCATTAAATTTAGATATGCTTCAACAAGTGTATGGTTATTTGCAACATCTCATTAGACGAGGCACGAGCATTGTTTGTACGAGAGAAATATATGCAATATTTTTATTGTGTTGTCTGATTAACTGATTACTATGCAAGTTTACTCATTGTTTTCACGTGTCTGCTTAATTAATCTCTATGTTTAGCATCGTGGACTACAACTAAAAGATAGATCGAACGCAACAAAACGCAATCATAATACTTCAGTTTAGTAATATTATAACATCAGTTTAAGATCACGTCATAATTATTTCGAAAATTTCTATATCGACCATACCTCAGTTTATTACACATTTTATTTTATAATCCCATGCAATTGTTACGACTGTGGAAAATATTTCACACTCTCTCTAGCGTAATATGCCTATTACAATTCACTTCCCTATTACTTTGATTAAATACTCTTCTTGTACGCATTGAATTCATTTGTTTTATATTGAATTGATAAAGAAGAAAATAAGATCGCTATGAAAGATTAATATAGTGTCTGCTATAATATTTCAGCGTTCACGTCAGACGAACCTCGGGGCGACCGGTGCTCTCATAAATAATTGTATTAAGTTCCTCGAGCTTTGACTGATATTATCTGTTACACAATTTACAAGGCGCCAACAAAAATATCTTATGAAACAATTGACCCCTGCTATAGGTTACTTTAGATATTGTAATTTACATATATGTAAATTTGTTATTATCCTTATCGAATAAAACATATCTAGGTATTTCACAAGAAGTAATGACGTTTTTGATAGTAATGGTCACATAAAATATGTTCTAAACAAAAAAAATCTAATAAATTTGTAAATTACTTATGTTACCGCAAATGCAAATGCCGTGCAATAAGAAGACTAAATTTTTATTACGATTGTATTCTGAGTAATTTAAAGTTAACACAACATTTTATAAATGATGCTATATTCATACGATAAAATGTTCGCGCTGTGAAACAATTTTGGTCAATGGTCAAACAAATCAAATAATTTGCGTATATCACATAATGATTGATTCATATGAAATACGAATGCAAAACTCTACTGTGTTAAAAGTAATCAGTGTTCACCTTTAAAAGTGAAATGCCTCTTTTGTTGACAATAACGTCTTATGTAATTGGTCCCATTGTATGTATATAAATGACTATTGTCATACGTAGTTTAACAAATCCTCCTACAATATCTTCAATGATTTTAAGAATTGAGGTAGTGTGAATATAGAAACTCATTGAGAAGTATTGTCCTGTCGATAACGGGCTTAATGCCTGTCAAATGAAATATGATATTCAACTTGAACCTACTGTAGTGTCTAAATGTTTGTAATATATAAATACCTTTAAGTTTTGTGTTCACACAAGAATATATCATATATAAATATGGTGTTACAATTAAAATAGTTAAGAAATTAGTTTAGTAATTCAAATAAACGAATAAATATTTTTTCTTTATATTTCTTGTTATAAGCAAGCGCCACTCACACCTATAAAAGTGTAAAAAAAATTAAATACGTTATTCTTTTGCAAGTCAAAGCTGAAAAGTTGAAGTAATAATTATAAAATTTTTAAGTATGATTAATATATTTCTAATATTTAATTTTATTACGTTATTTATGTTGAAAATTATCGTTATGTTTACAGAATTTACCTTATGGACATATTTATTTTTCATAAGTTAAATTCTACGACTATATTTAGCAAAAACTATAAACAATATGTATTTAGAAGCACAGATCAAGACAATATTGCGCTTGAAAGGTGACCTCAAGTCAACCAAACGGTTTTAATTTGAGTTTCACCAGCAAATTGTAGAGATCAATTTCTAACTGAGAAATCTCTCCACAGTTTCGATAACGAATAATTGTGCAACAGTACTATATTATTCGTCACTCATTTATGTAAAATCTTATTTTTAATAACCATATGTAATATATGTACTTGTTGCTAATATTTATATTTAAAACTTACTCAATTGTAAGCATTTCCTTCTAGTGTTTTTTTTAGTCTAACTATACTTTCGAGATGTTTGTTATCCATTTTATATATTATATTCAGCATTTGTCTAAATGTGCAACTCTTTTCAAAATTCGGTCAAAAATAATAAAAAAGATACGATCACATTAAGTAGTAAATTTTTGTAAAAAGGATCGTATTATTAATGGCTGTATAAATTGTAAAGCGTGAAAGTGTAGAGAACACGGCAATTTACTGTGGACATAATTGAATGTAAAGATTATAAATCATAGCTCGGTGGTCATTGTTGTTGAATCAATGGGTCACAGCGTTGGAATGCTTCGAGCAAGATCTTCTTCGCGTAATGTCTTACGCACGATCGAGCCCACTTGCGTAATATGAGATATCGACTCTTAATTAGGGCCCCATACCAAAAATGGTAAGATATTGACAATCCTTATATGAGACATTTCATCATCTGTCTGCAGTCATGGTCGCTTTTATAATATTCAATCACAATTTGCTATATTTTTTAAACTACCTTACGTGATATTACGTGATACTGTTCATCTTCTGTGTTAATAAATTTATTTTTATTTATATTTTATTTTTTACACGCTCTTGAAATAAATTCATCTACTACTATACAGTCAACATGAAATTCATTACAAAACTATTGACGAAGCTATTTTGCGATGATAATTGTCTGCTTAAATAGATACCTACATTACCCTTGACATAGAAAATCCCATCACATAATACCTGTGTATAATATCTACGCCTAAGAAGTTTGAAAAAAGTCCTTTAGTCCTTATATAGTTCTGTCGGTCAATGGTCAAACGCAAAATAATATAATTATACAAAAAATAAACGGAAAGCTAATATTATTTTTCTTAGGTGCGTAGGTGTGCTTTATTGATTTTGACATGTTTTGAGGCGTGAGCTATGAATGGTGAAAGCGTCTTGTTAGTTTGCATACTATTGCTTAGCTTATCTTAATTACTTACGCACAAAGATTCGTGCTCAATATTATAACCTATTTTGGAATGATATTGGCAAAAACATTAAGTACTAATGTAAATTATATATAAAAAATATAATAATATATAATATATAAAAAAGCCGAGATGGTCTAGTGGTTAGAACACGTGAATCTTAACCGATGAGCGTGGGTTCAAACCCGGGCAAGCACTACTGAATTTTCATGTTAAGCACATGAAAAAAATTGTTTTTATAAACCTGCATGTGTCTAATTTCACTGAAATTATGCCACATTTGTATTCTACCAACCTGCATTGGAGCAGCGTGGTGGAAAAAGCTCCAAACCTTCTCCTCCAAAGGGAGAGGAGGCCTTAGTCCAGCAGTGGGACAGGCTGTTACTGTAAAGTATATTTAGAATAAAACTAATATGTGTATATTTTTTAACTGAATACTACACACACTAAATAATAAGATAAATTAAAATGCTCATGACGATCAAAAAATATCTGTCTGCATCTGACACTTATGTTCAGAATCCTTATAAAAAAGAAGAAAATAGAAAATGCATAGGCCTAGGCTCTGACAAAAATGTAGGTATATATAATATACACTATCCAGACCCGAATTGTTCGATCAATTCCATTGTAAAATAACACAGAAAAATGGTTTCGAAAATAACAAAAAGTAGGTGTAATACTTATAAGTTATATAATTTGCTCTTATCTGCCACATGTTGAGAGATTTTTATTATTACTTAGAAAATTACATCAATACACACTGACCTTTGGTTTTCCGGAAAGGAAGACAATTTGCATTGTTTCTTTTCCTGTGACTCCAAGAGAACTCGAGGGTCGAACTTAGAACAGTTTATTTTTATACATTTTCAAAACTACGTCTCGAGAAGACATAGCTGTGTATATCTGCCTTATGGATAAAAATATGCCTTAACGAAGATTTATCAATAATATATTTTTTCTTCAATGGGATAAAACTAAATAATAACAATAAATGATAATATTTTGTAAGTTGCAATCCGTAGTCATAAATTATAATTTTATATCAATATATAATATCCACGTTGTGCTCGATGGGAGTATTTGGTCAGCCACGTGTTTGTTGTAGTAATTTATTTCAAATGTCTCTTGAACAACAAAATACATGCGTATCATATCTCTTTGGATGATACACAACCAAAATATCAAATATAATTCGTTCAATTTTAGAAACATGGGAGCAATAATGTAACTATGTGACAAAGAAAACACAATTATTGTACATTCAACGAAATATTTTTGTTTTTTGTAAGACGTACGACTCAAATTTTAAGTTAAAATTCATTTGCATAGGTATATACATCGAATATCAATACAATATATCGAAACTTTAAAATTGAATCATTGTAACATTGATAAATTATAGTAACGTACTTAAAAATTTAAATTTATGTTTTTATTTTTCACATTAACCAACACAATAACTGTCACTTATAAGAAATTTATTTTATAACAATGCTGTTTTTTATGTTTCAGGTACCGGCAATTATACTTTGTGCTCTTTTTTGTCTTGGTGTTGCCCAAGATACGACAAGTGATGATGATACTAACGTTAAGACAAACCACGTTGAACCCTCGCCTTCGGTTCGTTTAGATCCCTACATAAGAAAAGCTTTATTAAAAGCACTCAGTGATCTTGAAGAGAGTGAAAATGTAACCATCTCGGAAACAACGGATGGCACATCACCTTTTTTCTCAGAAAACACTAGTGACGAAGTAACAGTCTCACAGGCTAATAAAGAAAATATACAAATTCATTCCTTTGTTGTCAATGGCCAATCTGCCTTTAATAATACATCACACGCGACTCCAACAATAATAGATAACAATATATCAATTTTAAGTACAACAGTTGGCAATGTTGAAAATCATGTTACATCAAATCTTCCGACACAAACGCCATTCAATGAAGTTTTTCAAACAAGAGAGACTGGCGTTAATATACAACAAGTAAGAAGCATACCAAGTACATCAAAATCTAAAGATAGCATTTTTGCACAAAATAAACTGACAACAGAAAAACCTCACCGTATATCAACAACTACAACGTCAACTACAACTACGACTACGACACCAAAACCAACGCACAATGAAGATGGAGAAAATATTGAAGAAGTGAGTAAAAAGGATGTTCAAGTGTTTCAAGCGCCCTTAGTAGCAGCTTTTACAGTTCACCAAGATGCACATGGAATTCCAAAAAAAGTTATACCCATATATCAGCAAACTAATACTCAAAGTGGTTCAAAAATATCAAACTTACCAACTAATATTCCCCAACTGTCAAACCTAAATCATGCTGTACCAGATATTTCATCCACTGAATTTATCAGCCAGCAGTTAACACTACAAAAACAATTAGAAGAAAAACAAAAACTTTTAGAAGAACGACTTCGATTCCTACAAATACAACAAAGGCAACAAGAAGAATTATTAAGGAGTCAACAACTACTTTTGCAACAGAAAGAAGTTGAAAGAATACAACAGTCACTGTTTGAACAAGAACAATTTAAGAAACAACTAATATTATTAGAACAACAAAAGCTTCCAACACAACAAATATCTAACTTTTATACACATAAAAGCGTTCCACAAAACCAAATTTTAAGTCAAAACAATCTAAGACCACAAAAATCCCAAGTGTCAATTCAACCAAGCCTTTCATTAGATCAAACAAATACCTTAGCCGCTCAGCAGCAACTTCCAAACAGAGAAGCTGTTGATTTTCTTATTCACTTACGTACGAAACAACAAAATCAGTTTCCTTTACAAGATAACCATCTCCCTCAAGGCATAAGCAATTTCTTGCAACCTAATTCTGATCAAAGCTTTCCTCAAGGCTTAAATTTTCATCTAACAAATCAAATCAAATCTTCAGATGATCCAAGACAGAAGCAAGGTACTCGTGTATTTCGTCATGAAAGTAATGTAGGGAATTTAGGTGTAAATATCCCAAAATACAATAGATTCAATACCTTTGAGCCACCATTTACAAATCGCTTTTCAACACCAAACAAAATTAACCCGTTCAGCCCAGATGTGGAACTAAAACAGTTATTAGCTCAAAGTAATCTTAACTCACGGGCGCAGGAAGATCTTAATATTGTATCGAAAGTTTTGTCTCTGAATCATGGAATTCCATTTCACAACATCCCAAGTCGACTGTCTTTCGATAACCAAAGACGTACAAGAACTTTGTCTTAAAAGTGACAAAATATAATTCAGTCATAGAAATAAGTATAGTTCAACTTTCATGGTCTGAATTATTTGCCTTCAATTGTCAAATTTTGAGTACCTGTTTTAATACGAGTTTCACACATTATTTCAACAGATAGCCATGGAGTTTTTTTTTAATTAGTGTCAAAGGACATACATAAGGCACAACCCAAAGATCAAGGTCACTTTGTGCATTGTACTTAGCAGTAATCGTTTTATTTCACAAAGCTACATAAGTTAATTTTTGAAATAAACTACAAAATATTATATAACTGTTTAATTTAAGAATTTATTTATTTTACAATATAATTTTTCTGCCATAAGTAGTTAACAGTCTGCAGTTTATAATAACTACAGTAAATGTATCTAACAATATCATGTTTTATTAAGTAAGTTATCATATAGTCATAGTTATAATACAATATTTTAGTTGTCGAGAGTGTAGTTGGCAGTACACTAGCATTCTGTATAATACATAAACTGTGTATGTATTATGCAGTCAGCATTATCGCTAACGAATATGAAATTAAAAATTGTCAGATGGTGGTTTACAGAGACAAACCAGAGAGAAATATAATTTTATTAAAAAAAAAAGTATAAGAAGATTTTATACTATAAAATTGTACAAAGTATGAAGTAAGATTTTAAGAGTAAAGATAAATATATCATATTAATATTGAATTCAATTAATATTGTAGAGATTTATTCACAAATTTATTTTATTAAGTGTAAACGTATATACGGAGAGCATTAAGTATAAATATATTAAGACTATTCGTCGTTAAGTGTGAATTTTTTTGCTAGATTTAATAGACTCGTTACGCAGGACTTTCTTCTTCATTGTAACTTCTCATTGCAATTTCTTAATACTTAACATGTTGGAAATTGTTTTTGAAAATGTCGAGTCTTCCCAAACTCTAGTGCAAATTCTTTTAAAATAGTCATCAAGCAAAAAACAGCATCAGGAATTTAATTTAGTTTTATTTTTTGCGATTTTAAATAATTATGGTTATTTATATATTTTAGCAAATGACACTTTGTATAATTAATATACAGGCGTAATTTAACAAAGTTTGAATAAAATTGTAAAAATTATTAAATATTATATAAATAATCATCTGTTTTAATTAAATACCCATTTAAAACTGCATTAAAATTATAAAATTACTGATTAAAACAAAATCTTAGCAATTTAGAAAAACGAATCATGTCGTACCTTTATATAATAATATCAATAAAAAAGTATTTCATAGTACTATTAGCAAGGTTTTTTTCGTTGTAGTAGTCAAACAATAAAATCGTAAAACAGCAGTTAAACGTAAAAAGGTCGTCTTAATCGGCCGTCGTAATTACACTACCCGCATTCCATTATCCAATTAATGTCATTGATGTCATTGATATCTACAAATTAACAAAATTAACTTATAAGATTATTTTCTTTTTGTATTATTGTAAGCAATTTGAATTACTAAAGAAACAAATTGCTTTTTTTTAAATGAATAATCAAAATTAATGTGACAAAATCGGAGAGAGACAAGTCTACTATATTACTACACTCAGTGGCGGCCTTAGGGGGTGGCGAACAGGGCAATCACCCGGGACCTCGCTCTTGCAGGAGCCTCGCGCAACAACCCAAGCTAGTTTTAAAAAATAAAGATTTTTTAACTATATTTTATATTTACTTTTGATTTTGATCCTTAATTACTTATAAAGGTTATAACATAACGGTAAATTAAAATAAAGTTAGTTAACTAATTCATTCACTCAAAACATAATTGAAAAATTCATTATGTAGTACTTGGATATCGCGAGTCGGGACATAATGTTCTGCTCCTCTATCGCTTAGGGAATTCCCGTGTTTCATTTCATTCGTCAACTCTTGTCTCCTAGGAATTATTTTGCTAGCAGTATGATTTACAAAATATTACGTTCTTGTAGTATTTAAAGTATTGACTGAACTAGAAAAGTATTATAGTATTTGAACTATTGAGTAAGCTGATTAAGTGTAAAAAAACTGCGTGATACTTAAAAAATATTTCTGACTGTTTGTGCGAAACAAAACGAGATTTACGAAATGAGTTCACGTGATCGTAATGCTGGTAGAAAATTTGAGTCAGGTATTTCAAAAAGGAAAAGAGCTATCAAAAGAAAGCTGGTAAAAGAAAATCTATATGGATCTTTATACAATTATATAAAAATTGATGATCAAGAAACTTCTAAAAAACATTTATTGAATTAAATACATCATTGTCCCTAAATATTATGAACTACACATAAAAATGTGTAGTTCAAAATATAGAGTAGACTTATCGCAAAAATTGTTCAGTGACTATGCCAAATTCTCAAAATTATATTCTAATAGATACCTGGATAAAAAACATTGGTTCTAAATTATTAAGTTTTTTTAATTGACTAATTAATGTTTCCATGCAAAAATGATGTCAAAATCTTAACTAAAATAACTAGAAGAAAAAGTAACTATAAGGCGTTTGTTGAACATAATTTATAAATCGATTAATTATTTACAAAAAAGTAATGAACTGAAAATACGTCTTAATAAAGTATTTCCTATTTCTTTGAAAATACTTGTAAAATTTATAAATCAAGTATGTTATATAGTCTAAAGTTAATTAATTTGTTTCCCATTTTATTTGCCCGTACCTTAGAATTAATTATTAAGTAACATCCACACCTGCAAGTTTACACGGTCTATGCAGCCTAATTTATTAGCGGTTATATCCTACACAGACTATTTTGTTACGCTTACGCAGATATGGATGTGCCTTAATTAATGATAGGTTACTTATTAAAATAAAACACACGTTTGTATACATTTGTAGATATTTTTATTAGATTAAAGTTTTATTACATTCATTATATCATTATCTAGCATTATGTGTTTATAATCCTATAATAATCTCAAAATTTGTTATTGAATGTCTGTAATATTTTTGTCTTTTGACATCGAAGAACTTGACAGTTGGCACTGACAATGAAATCTTAAGCGTCGTAGGAGTGTGTATTTTCAGTTTTATATATTTACATTAATAAAACCATCCTAGTTCTTTCTTAATTATTATTAAAAACCCAATCAATCGACAAATATAATTTAAAAATTACATTCAAACATAAGGTTATGTAATAACATGTGTGATGAACATGTGAATGTAATAAAAGTAGTCTACAGTTCTCAATTCAAAGTTGCGATTTTATTATGGTAATATTAAATAAAATGGATAGCGTGGGTAATTTGGAAGAACAAGCACTTAAAAGAAAAGAAAGACTAAAAGGTCTTAAGCGCAAATTACCAAACGAAGATGCATCAAGTACCACAAAAAATGAACCAATTGTGCTTCCAAAGTAAGTAACTAAGTTTATATATAGTTGTTTCAAATTATTATTACTTAATAAAAGAAAAATAAAATATATTCCAGGCCTAAGTTCAGGAGCTATAAACCTCAAGATGAAACTCTACAAAAAGAAAAAATAGAGGACGCACAACCATCTTTAGTTGAAGCAGAAGTAAAAGATTTAGTTGAAGCTGGCAAAGAAAAGGTAAAATAGGCGATTTAAAAAATTAATTTCATATCAATTCAATATGTATATATGTTATTGTAATATTATATGTTAGGCATCATTAAAAACAATTTCAATATTATTGACTATTGAATAATGTATGGAACTTTTAAACATGGTATCAATTAATTTTTTTTGTTCAAGTTTGATGAATAACATTTTTATATCCTTAGTTGCACTATATAAAATTCAACCTGAGATTGGTGTGTTTTTACAAGCTATTTTATATTATTCCGGATTTGGTTGATATGATGTCCTCCAGACCCTTTTCGGCCACAGTGGCCAATCTCAAGTGAGATTAGCCAACAACATGGACATATTATAGTGCACAAGTGTGTGTGCAAACACAGGTGCACTTTCTATTCCCTCACTCTCATAACCCAATGGGATGGCAAAGAGACACAACCGTAAAAGTTCAGGTGTAGAACCAATGGCTTACATGCATTCAGAATGCTTGGCCAATATAATAAAAAATAATAAATAAAATTATCACCTGGTCCATTTACTTGAGTACTCTTCTGTTTGTATAATTATAGAAGAGGATTAATTATAAATGATTTAATTTTTCAGGTAATTTTACAAGATTTAGATATATCAAGCTTAGCCCCACGAAAACCCGACTGGGATTTAAAAAGAGATGTTGCTAAAAAGTTAGAGAAACTAGAGAGAAGGACACAAAAAGCAATAGCTGAATTAATTTGGGAGCGACTTAAACAAGGTAATGAAGAGAATTTAAGTGCTATGGTTACTATGAATGAAAATAAACCAACAGATGATGATTAAAATTTATTATTGTGTAAATTTATTTTGAGATAAATAAGTAATAAACGTAAGCGGTAAGAATAATTTTAGTTTTTCACTTCTTCACCACTCAATGCATATATGTTAATATAAATAAATCACCATATATACTATTGAAATAGGTTTAATATGTAGGAACTAGATTGCATCTTAATGTCGCATAATTGAAATTGTTAAAAAAAAAGCAATCAATTCAATAATAATGCAACAAAATCAGTTTTGCATTATCTGTAAAAGGGGAAAGAGAACATTATATAAAACTTAAGCATTTTAACCCTACATATGCCGCTTCATACACCATGACAAATGCTGTATCTGCCACCGATTTATCAGTTGCAAGAGAATGAACATATACCTAAGAAAGAAATAGTTTTTTTCCGTCTCTTTCATAGCTCGCACACTATGATTTGGTATAACCAGATGTAAACTTTATTTTGAAAATATTATCTATTTTTGTATAACCTTTTTTATCGCTAGCTCTCATATCCCGATTTTTTAAATATTTGTTGAATAAAAGTCTCAGTGTTTTACTCATTTATTATGATTGTTTTTACTTTTTTACAACACAATTTTAATTACGTTTATTAGATTTAACACAAGATGAAAATATCATAGAAACACAATCTAGATTTTACGATAGGGTTAATGATGTAAAAAAAAGTTATTGTATGGGATTATGCTATCGCAGGCTGGAAGATTTTTTAGGATTATTATTGGCTATGAATATATAATTGATACAAAATCTTCTGTATATATAAAACAATACTTCGTTAAACATTTGTATTTAAATTTTGCATTGTCTGCATTGAACATGTACTATATGCCCACTTTGGCATGAAAGTTTATGAACTTCCTTGAAGCTGAAATAGTATTTTTTATTAAATATGTAAATGCAAAACATTGGCAACTACATGGTAACATCATCGGATAAGCATACATATACAGCAGCCTTGTCAAAAATTATCCTCAAACCTATGATAAATTATCTTAATTAAGAGCAGAGTTGTTAGTGTTTAACTTGATATTGCAGAAGGTGAATCCAGTTCATGGTGGAAAATAAAATATTATATGTATAACTACATTATAATTTAAAGGGTCTATCAATGATTATAAACATTAAGTGATTATTTTTTATCGATAATAAAACGGGAAGTGACCCCTGATATTAATTAAATGCTTTAGTTTATTGAGACCAAAGCTGGAAGATTGATTGAATTTTATGAGTAATTAATTAAATCTAGGGCTGACATTACGAGTATTTTTGTTCATAGGTATGATGAAAATCTTTCCATTATGATTTTATCCCATGTTGCAAAAAATATTTCAAATATCTCTACTAAAGGAATTGGGTAAATAAGTTTTCTTTTTACCATAAAATGTTAAAAATGTATCTGTTCATATAAGGTTTTTTCAGTCCGATATGGTCCACAGATCGTCTTTACTCCTTTTTATCATTTATATAACTGCTTCCTCCCTGTAAAATCCTATGAAAGTTTGGTTCGAATATATCTGTTACGAGTTAATATTACGACTCGGCTGTAAAATAATGAGAATATTTGACATGTCTGTTACGTTGCCCTCATATCGGTTTTTATTAATTAGGAAGCCAACATTACATATTAAGAAAAACATTTTCTTGTTGATTATATTAAAATAGTGTAACAAAATATATATAAATTACAGGCTAAGTTAAATTGCAAATAAAATATATAAAGTTTTTTTTCTATATTTAGAATTTATTAACTTAAGCATTAATTCAATTAAATATGTTTATATGAGAGGTTTTTTTTTAATTCATAAAAAGTTTACTCTAAAAAGTTTATAAATTACTAAATAATATGAATAAGATTATTATATCTACAAATTCAGGTACCTATCAATCATTAGTACAGTATCAATACTTACAAGTCTCTTGGACGAATCTAGTCTGATTTTTTTGTTAGCATCAAAAACGTTAGGTGATTTCGGAAAAGGCAACGTCTAAAATATTATCCTAGATTGTTTCAATCTATCCGTTTCAATTCCATCTAAACAATAATAATATCTTTGTTTCGTAATTAACAACACCATTTTACCTATAAGTAGTGAAAATAATTGTTTTCTTTTAATAAGTTTAAACCTTCTCCTCAAAAAGAGGAGAGGAGGCCTTTAGCCCAGCAGTGGGACATTCACAGGCTGTTACGGTACGGTTTTAATAAGTAAAAAATATGGCTATTAAGTTAAAACAACAAAATCTGTTAAAAAATGAAAAAAAAATTAAGATCGCGCTATGTTAATGAAAATTATTATGTCTTTTATTTATTTTTTTTGTATATGAAACAATGAAGTTAAAAAAATGAGTTCAGAAATAGTAAGAACCGAACACGGCCTGAAACTGACAGCTGAATCTTATTGCTGCAAAAATGTTTTTCAAAATATTGATAAATACCTACGTATGAAATTAATTTAATATGTTAACTTTATTTAAATAATTAAAATATAAATATTATAATTGAATGATTAGTTTAAAAAAAATAATCATATAAGTTTTATTTAGGGTAAACTAAAATTTTTGAGGAAGAAGTACAAAAAAGCTATTTTATATATAGAATATACAAATATATTCTACGCTTACCCAAGAACCTTTGTTATCATGAATAAAATCATTTTATTGTTGTGAATTATATTCGAAAAACCAGCGAAAAGGCCGAGAAACGATCCTTATATCATATCGAAGGTTATACAATGGTGCATTGTCGTATTATTGCATGTTAAAGCGATAGCAAGAAGAAAATTTCCGGCGTGTGTTTTCACGCGTAATTACGACGGTTTTGTTCCTAAATATAGTTTCTCATGTGATGTTTATTTATGCCATAGTACAACGGAACCTTATATTGCATTAAAATCCTGAAGATAATAGGATTTTGTAGTTTTTATCATTAATAACCTATAATTATTTATCATGTAAGTGCCTGCGTCAGCTAAAAAAATGTCCCGATTTTCGATAAAAAATCTCAACTCGTCGACAATGTAATCAAATAAATACGGAGTCCAATAATAGCCTAAAGTGCTCCATTATATATAATTAAGTATGTTATTTTAATTTATTCGTTCTCCTATTTATAATTTCCTAATGACAACATTGTTTAACATTCTTCATGAATTTATAATATTAGTAAATTCCGAGTCAAAAGGTTATCATAGAAATATATGTGGCAACCATTTTTTATTAATGATTTAATTGAGTGATTTACATTTCAATATTTGAGGATAATGCTAATCCAGTACCATATATAGATGCTGAAGTACTATTGATAACGGAAACAAAAACAAACAATGCAACGGTTTTTGGGTGTAGTTGGAAAACAAAAATATTTTAATTAGAAAAATGTATAATAAATATTAAAAAGTAAACTTTAATGACCTCATTTTGTTTTAATTAAATCCTGAAAATTATTTATCTCTCAAAACAGGGGATGCTTTGGCTACAACTATGGCAACATTATACGCACACATTGACAATCTATCTCTGTCTCAATCGCGGTTTCACGGCTCCTTGGTCTATTTGTTTCTTTGTCTATGCATAATATATATATATATATATATATATATATATATATATATATATATATATCCTCTTTTTGAGGAGAAGGTTTAAACTTATTAAAAGAAAACAATTATTTTCACTACTTATAGGTAAAATGGTGTTGTTAATTACGAAACAAAGATATTATTATTGTTTAGATGGAATTGAAACGGATAGATTGAAACAATCTAGGATAATATTTTAGACGTTGCCTTTTCCGAAATCACCTAACGTTTTTGATGCTAACAAAAAAATCAGACTAGATTCGTCCAAGAGACTTGTAAGTATTGATACTGTACTAATGATTGATAGGTACCTGAATTTGTAGATATAATAATCTTATTCATATTATTTAGTAATTTATAAACTTTTTAGAGTAAACTTTTTATGAATTAAAAAAAAACCTCTCATATAAACATATTTAATTGAATTAATGCTTAAGTTAATAAATTCTAAATATAGAAAAAAAACTTTATATATTTTATTTGCAATTTAACTTAGCCTGTAATTTATATATATTTTGTTACACTATTTTAATATAATCAACAAGAAAATGTTTTTCTTAATATGTAATGTTGGCTTCCTAATTAATAAAAACCGATATGAGGGCAACGTAACAGACATGTCAAATATTCTCATTATTTTACAGCCGAGTCGTAATATTAACTCGTAACAGATATATTCGAACCAAACTTTCATAGGATTTTACAGGGAGGAAGCAGTTATATAAATGATAAAAAGGAGTATATATATATATATATATATATATATATATATATTATATTTTATATATATTATATATATAGATAAAAAAGAGCTAGGTATATGTTTGAATTAATTTAAAATTAAAAAATTTGAATTATGAGATTTGACAGCGAGAATACTTCAACGTCCGAGCGCAGATCTACGCTCCGGCATACTACGGGTAAAAAATTGGGAGTGCAGATCTGCGCTCCGGCTTACGAAGGATTAATGCACAATTTTTACTATAGAATTGATGAATTATAGAGATTAACGAATTATTGCAACTGGTATTTATTAAAGTACAATGCTATTGGTATAGGATTTTTAAACAATTACACATATAAGTACTAAAGATGTTTTATATATCTAAAATAAGCTTAAAAATTTCTCAATGAAGAACATAGTTTTATTTTTATCACAGTTTATCATTTTACAATTCAGCTTAAGAAATGGCAAAGTTGATGTCTAATATCATTAAAATTAAAACATATAATACTACTATATACATCTTAAAAATTAATTTAAAATAAAAATAGCAACAATAGATCTACTATAAAATAAAACGACCATAGAGTACCCTGCTCTACAGAAAACAAGAAACTTTTACACAATATTTTATAGCTACTATAAAACATTACATGGTATTAAAATAATGATTTCATTTTAAAATTACCACAACATTATCAATGTAGCAAAGAAAATGTATAGGTTTATTCTTAAAATGCTACCATCATTATTACCCTTTTTTCTACGGGTTGGTCCAACATTAGCTTCATCAGGATCATCAATCTCGTTGTAATTAAAGTAATTATTATCAACATTATAAAACACAACTCGATCGCCGATCGGTTGTATAGGTCGGAAGTTATGCCTAATTTTTCCATTCGCAGAACGCAACTCCCTGAATGCTTCTATCTGTAATTTTTTTAATAATTTGAAATTAAATTAAATCACAAATTATTTATTAAACTAAATATTATAATATTATTTGTATTGTTGCTTTCTTTAAATTATTTACAATTAAATGAATAAATCTCACCACAACATATAAAACAATAACAATTCAAAACTTTTAA
This sequence comes from Nymphalis io, assembly GCF_905147045.1. Lineage (NCBI taxonomy): Eukaryota > Metazoa > Arthropoda > Insecta > Lepidoptera > Nymphalidae > Nymphalis > Nymphalis io. The sequence goes on along the minus strand of NC_065893.1, from coordinate 7,465,241 downwards.
TCATAATAATAATACTCGCCTGGTCATGTGCCAATCTGATTGGTTGTTCAAAATCAAGCCATATGACCACTTCAGAGCAAGGCGGAGTGGTCAAGGAACCTCGATAAGTGAAATACCGCCGCAGGTCTAAAGGTAAAATGTTGAGGAATGAGAATGGCTCACTCATCACAATACTCGTGTGAGGCTCCGTCACGTTACCCAAAGCAGAGGTTATATCATCATAAGCCGGGTGCTTGTGGCGATCCAACTATCAACAAAAATTTAAAACCATCACAATTACAATTTTAAAATATACGAATAATACGAACGGTTGTGTGTGTTGTGAGTATTCGGTTCTTCATCACGCTTTATCACATGTATACAAATAAATAAAATTGAAGTTTCTGTCTGTGATTTCAAAATAACTGCTTCTTTAAAAATTAATATGACCATTTGCGAGTTACCAAAACCAAAACAACACTTATATCATAAATACGAAAGGTCGTGTCGAGTTTTGATTATATGTTACTTCTTCAAAGATAGTGTGATAAAGCTATCACAGATAAAATATAACATAATTAACATATTTTGCCTTCTTATGATTTTTGATTATGTCCGGGTGAACCAATAGTTTCTAATAAAAACTAATAACTTCGTGCTAAGACGTTCGACGCATCATTAATCTATGTACTTACAATGATAAATTCATTCAAATTTCTATTTTAATGCCATGTTTAATCACTCAGAGAAAACATAAGTGTATTTGTGAAGTGCAAATATTTTTACTAGCATAAACACTTTAGTATGTAGGTACTCCAACTGCTAATAAAGACATTTAAACGAACAGTCATACCTATTCGAGTAATTCAGAAATCTATCAATTTTGCATTCATCAATTTGAAATTGATTAATATTTATAAACGACGTATTTTAAATTTAAAAAATCTGTATCATGGCATTTTGTCATCTTTGGTTATAACTTATCCTCGTAGCACACTACTACTACTATTTTATAGTATATTCTGTCATTGTAACGTATAAAAGAAATGACAATTATGACGAGTAGAAACTATGTAATATTACTGTAGATATCTAGAATAACATGATAATTAAATGAAAAAAATATCGTGTACATTATGTCACCAGCGTAAAAATTAAAAATTAAAAGTCGTTTTTAAAACGTATCTCGTTTTGTAAAAAACGTAACTTCATTCTGAAAAATGCAACAAATAAATTCAAACTATAATATTTTTAGAAATCACCTCATAAAAGAATGCGAGTACTGCGAGGCCGTCTGAATACTTGATCGCTTGTTTCACGGATTTATATTCTTCTTTGTAAAACACCATATGCAATTCCATTGGAAAACTGAAAAGCATAGAATTTGTTTTTATCAAGATTTATGTGTGAGAATTTGATAGTGTAAATAAAGTTGTTATATTCGCTGTTTCTTTTTTAAGACAAAATTATAAAATAATTTATAAATTACGCTATAGCGTAAACAAAAGATTTTTAAAAATTCTACAAAGAACGTCGTGATATCGAAATCCAATTACTGTGTGATGTATTTTAAAAATAGTTTTATTAGTAACAGACGCATTTAACAAACGGTGACATATTTAACAAACGGTAGTTAATTTTTAACAAAAGTTGCTTTTTATTTAAAAATGAGAGCCATTATAGTGAAAATGCAAACCTTCGATGGTTAATTTTGTCCTCTGAACCGAAAGTGTCGTTGTCTCCCCAATGAAAATGCATCTGACTAAACACGTAGGCACCGTCTAGAGGGCCTCCGCTAACTCGTGGATGAGGCTCATTTTCAACTTCGATTAAAACTGAAAAGATATATAAGTTACCTATAAATTTTAATATATCCAAATCAGAAAAAAAACATTTGTTTATTCTAGTTATAACTAACCAGCTTTCGCCAGCGGATTTGCACATATCAGGTTTAAGGTATAAAAAAGGGGCAAAAAAAGCCTATGTCCTTCCTTGGAGTTCAAACTTGCTACATATCAAATTTGATTCAGTTTAGCCTTGAAAGCGTAACAGACAGACAGAGTTACTTTCTCATATATATAATGTATTTTTTTAAAGAATAGGAACGCGGACGAGCATATGGGCCACCTGATGGTAAGTGGTCACCAACGCCCATAGACATTGGCATTGTAAGAAATGTTAACCATCGCTTACATGCCCAATGCGCCACCAACCTTGGGAACTAAGATGTTATGTCCCTTGTGCCTTTAATTATACTGGCTCACTCACCCTTCAAACCTGAACACAACAATACCAAGTACTGCTATTTACGGTAGAATATCTGATGAGTGGGTGGTACTTACCAAGACGAGCTTGCAAAAAGCTCTACCACCAGTATATTAGTACAGATTTCACGAGGGACCAGCTGAATTATATTTTAAAAACCTATAATTATGCGATATATTCGTATTGTAAATATTAATTGCTTATTGAGTGAATATGGTTGTAGGAACGTGATAAAAATATCAGTAATTTCTTTTTTTAAATTTAATTTTAAAAAGCAAATTTCTTAAATCATTAGTCTTAATTTTTAACACAAAATCTGATTTTAAAATAAATATATGTATTTTTTTTACCTGTGTGTCCATTGTTTGAGATGTGTACGTCATCTATGGAATCATCGAAGCCGACGAACGCGATGTCCGGTAACGCAACTTGCTTAACCCGAAGCACATTTATATTAATTGGACTCTGGTGTTTACCTCTACATTCCTGGTACCTATCTCCCCAGTACGTTGGACCTAAAATATTTAAATTTGTCGTTTTAATCAATTCTGTATAAAAGCCATCACGTTTTATCGTGCTTCTACCATTTTATTCTTCAAAATTTTACAGGTTTATTTATTAAAAATAAGTTAGTATAACACACCTATAACTCCATCATAGCCAAAGTCCTCGCATGCGTGCTCGGGTACTGTAATTAAAAAGGTTTGGTTTTAAACCGTTGAGGTAGCTACAAAGTACAATACTAAAACTATTTTCTACTGTACTAAGTACAATGTGACTGCAACTTAGTTATAAACGCATTAAACTATTGCAAACTTTTCTTAGAAAGTCTAACAGACGCTGTGCAAAGAATAAAATAAGAGGCGCAGTCTCTCTGCCTATTGATTGAATGATGGATTGATACATACAAAGTTATGCAAAATTCCGCCTTCTGAAATTGGCCTTCATAGGCTGCCCGAACTACCCTATTTAGATATTTGCAACTGACACAAAGATATAGAGAAGATGTGGGCTTATAGGCATTATTAATATACCTATTATAAATTCTCAACATAAACAAAAGTTATATCCTAAATTTTCTTATTTTTTATATCAGGAATAAATATCAACACAACGCTGATTATATTATTTTTCCATTTAACTTGCTCTAGAATAGTAAAAATCGAATTTCATAAATGTTGTCCTTATTGAAATTTTTATAAAATCGATAAAGTTTCTACCCAATGTATGTATGTATCTCATGCGAGCGTAATAAATATTAAGTTAGGAACCTGACCTCTCTAAGAAATATTTCTCGATATCGCTCCGATGAGCATGACCAATAACAAACAAGAGACTAAAAAGCAAAATCAAAATGACCTGTGCCCATATTACTCAACTAGATATATTACGATAGTAGTAAGCTAATGAGAAGATGACTGTAATTTGTGAAATTATAGATTACGTACTCAGCTAACCAAGTCGACTATCACCAGTTTATACCGGACTATTCCTTAAACTGAAGTATATTGGTTGAATGAACGAACTAATTACCTCTTGAAATTATAATCTAACGTAAGTAGTATTTTTACTTAATAAAATTTCGATTCGATCTGTGATTGACATTTACCAACTCACAATCATCATTGTACTATTATCTTGCAGAATTTACCACTCTTTGAATCGCATGTAATTTAGTTAAGTATGTCGTGTTCCTTTGTACTTGACTAACACCGGAAAATTCCCCCTTGTATTACGCAACTATATATAATAGAAAACGTGTTTTATATTCATATGACGTATCGTTACAGATAAAATTATTAAATATGTATACTTGATTGACACATTTTGTGAATGTTGATTTTGAAAATGTTGCTTGAGTGATAACATATTTTTGTTTATAGATTACTTATTCATATAAGTTATAATTCGTTACTTCAAAATATAATTTTATACAAAAACATTTTTGTTCATTTTTATTAAAAAACGCGTAAATTTAATTATGTGAATGTTAAATGTTAAAACTTAATATTATATTGAATTATTGAAAAACATTGCTTTGAAAAAATTTTCCAAATGCAATTTGTGCTTAAAATATTAATTTAGTGTATTAAGAAAAAAATGTAGAAGCTGTGCTTCGCGGGCGCGGGCGATAATCTAAATCTAAATAGGGCGTTTTCTCATCGAATTTTACTTTTGTAGCCTTGATTGTTGTCTTTTATCGCGTATCCTGTCATTAAAATAACCAATTTTTCCAACTAAACCTTTTTCTACCTTGATGTTATAGAAATTATTTCTTGTAGTTCCGAAGTATTTTATTCGAATAAGACACCTATAGATACATATTTACTTTTACAACACTTTATTAGTATTTTTTATAGATTATCTGCAAACAATAACTATACGTAAATAGGTAAACTTTTTTTTCGCTGGAAAAACGCGTTACGCACGGGAACAGTAGGGGTATGTAGGGCTTGCCGGTGTCCAAGGCGCCAAGTGCGCTCCGAACATCGGAATACCGTTATTACCGTCTTAACGTGGAGCGCCACGGGATCGCTTTCGCATGATACCGTGACCCCCATATCGAACTTACCTAACCTACTGGAGGTATGTATATCTTGCATAACTATCTAACGTTCCTTGTGTACATCTTTTCTACGTTTTTATTGTTGTATGGTATGATGACTTCGATATTTTCATGTGCTTAATTTGTGTTTATAATTCATATGGTGATCGGCGGCAAAGGAAAACACCGTGACGAAATCCACATGTATCAAATTAAAATCTGTTAAATGTCACATACCCGCATTGAAGTAGCGTGGAGGAACGAGCACCTTGTCTTAAAAAAAGGTTGGGAGACCTTAGCACAACAGTGGAAAACATTACCAGGCTGGTACTTCACTTTTGCTTTCATGTAGGTACAATTCTACATGTAACACTTCTATTTGTAATGAGAAGCTTGAAACAAAATGCCAGAATCTAGCGTTTTGTAATGTACTGTCACCTTGAGCCGATATTTCAAGGCATAAATTTTTTATTAAGTTTAGTTTTTCTTTTACACGGTGTAGTACTAGTTTTATAGTAAAACGAGTATCGATATCTATCTATGAGTTTGATAAAGAAATCTTATTTAAGAATACAACAATTGTAAGGCTTTAATAAAACAATTCTCTTAAGTACCTGCTTTATTTTACTATAAAATTTATTAACTAATAAATTTATATCACATACATATATCACAAATCCTTTTGCTTTATCCATCCATGCATGCCGTGTTAAAATAAATGAAATATGATGTTTATTTTAATTAAAGTCAAAGTCAAAAGTCAAAGTCAAAGGTAAAAATGTAGGAACTCTCAATTATTGTTTTAATATTTACATACTAAACAAAAAGTATTGTCGATTTTAAAGTTTAATAGCTTGAAAAAGTGAGGCAATGTTGAAATATTGTGCCATACCGCTCTAACGAAGCGTATCAAGTTCATTGATAAAAATAATAAGAGTAATTTAATTTTACATTGACCTTCTCTTCTTGCCAACGACCGCGTAACAATTTGGTACATACCTAAACAAAATATTATTATTGGAGCAAAGCAATTACTTTAACATACGTCAAATTTGCTTTAAATGAGGGCTTTATTTAGTATATTAAATTTTTGTATAAAATGTAAACATACTATCCATTATCAAACGACTATTATTTAGCATGTATGGGTTTTATTTATATGTGAAAAATCTATTTTCGCACCCTGGGAGTAAAACAAACTCGTATGTTGTGACCGCAAATGGCCTGACACTCTCTTACCCCGTCATCATCGTCATCGTCTCCGCTGCCGCTCTCTAATCACTTGTGTGTTCGTAGCGCGTATACAATATACTTTGCTATATATTAACTTTTGTAACGAAATTCTGTGTGTTTATATATTTTACTACTAAATAATTTAATTAATACTTCAATTTGAAATGGTCGTCCCGTGACGGCCGCTTTTTTATGTATTGTTATTATATACACTCAAAAAGTTAATTGAAAATTTACCTAAATAGTTGATATAGTATTGCTTATTTAGTTATTGAATTTTATAATGTTTGTTAACGTTATTTATACAAATTGATAGCAATTAGCAGTAGAGTGTTGTGTAAAATTTTGGTGATTTTCCGTCATATGAACTACCAATGCAAATGCAAATAAAAAAATTATAAAAATATGCTTGAATATATTACAATTGCTATTTAAATTTCTAACAGCGATATTACATATCCTTATACTTCTCTCCTTTTTTGAGGAGAAGGATTGGAGCTTATTCCACTACGCTGCTCCAATGCGGGTTGGTGGAATACACAAGTGGCAGAATTTCAGTGAAATTAGACATGCAGGTTTCCTCACGATGTTTTCCTTCACCGACGAACACGACACATGAAAATTCATTGGTGCTTGCCCGGGTTTGAACCCAGGATTATCAATTAAGATTCATGCGTCCTAACCACTGGGCCATCTCGGCTATTACTTTTTCAATCAAAGTAATAGCCGAGATGGCCCAGTGGTTTATTTATTATTATAGTTTATTTATTATTTTTTACATAGAATAGATAGGCGGATGGGCACCTGATGAAAATTGGCCACCACCGTCCAAATATTAATATATAATCATTCCATAAATAGTAATCATTCCTTACATCGCCAATACGCCACCAACCTTGGACACTTCAATGTTAGGTCACTCGTGCTTGTAGTTATACTCTCTCTTCAAACCGGAACATATCAATATAAGTATTGCTGTTTGATGGTATAATATCTGATGACACCTACCACGACGAGTTTACACAAAGTCTTACCAAGTAAACGTAAAACATTAATAATTTACTATGAGGACACATTTACCTGCCACGATATTCTACACAAATGCTTTTTATTGATTAACGTAAATATCATTATGAATTACAAGTTTTGCTTATTTCAAATATTATTACAATTCTTAATTTATATAATAGTTGATGTTAGTCATCGAAATATATTTCTCGACATAATATTTACTTAAATTTTAAGTAGATACAACTCAAATACAATAGCCTCGAAGGTTGTTACTCGTAGTAATCGATTTGATTTGAAGTGGGTCCCATGAAATTAATGAGAAAACAAATTACTTAATAATCGCAAAGACCTTAATTCGGAAGTGAGGTTCATTTTGAACAATCTCTGAACAACACAATAGCATTTGTCGTACTTATTGTCCACTTTACCATGACCGTATAATTTATGTATCAAGATTTACAACACAGCATATAACTATTATTATACTCTTGACTCCTTAGAAGCTTTTAACATTGTTTTAATTGCTAGTTAGCACGAAAATATTAGTGACTCAGCTATATTACATAATAGTTTATACTTTCACATATTATACCGTGTAACAGAAACGACCCTGATAACATAAAACTGTTAATTTGTTCTCGAATAGTCAGTAACTAGAAGTTACAAAGTTTTTGATATCATACAAATGTTATATTAATGTTTTTTTCAAGCTATGCAGCAAATGCGGAATGAAATCCACTTGTATTTTTATAGAATAGGAAGGCGGACGAGCATATGGGCCACCTGATGGTAAGTGGTCACCAACGCTCTTAGACATTGGCATTGTAAGAAATGTCAACCATCGCTTACATATCCAATGCGCCACCAACCTTGGGAACTAAGATTTTATGTCCCTTGTGCCTGTAATTACACTGGCTCACTCACCCTTCAAACCGGAACACAACAATATCAAGTATTGCTGTTTTGCGGTAGAATATCTGATGAGTGGGTGGTACCTACCCAGACGAGCTTGCACAAAGCCCTACCACCAGTAATTCGATGTAATTGTTGAATGATTAAAGTCGTGATTATGTAATAGGATTGGGTAGATTCTCTAGTTACAGGACATCGCTCAGTGAAGGTAAATATTGTAATGTTTCTTTCTACAAACTTATTTGTAGAAAGAAAAATCGAAACTTAACTGTAACCGGGCGAAGTCGGTACGGATAGCTTGTTTAATCATAATTATTATAGTAACTAACACTAGTTAGGTATCTATAAAAATTCCTACCTTGAAATGGAAATTGTTACAGATATCCATCGTAAACAATCTCTTTATATTGTTACCTACTTAATTTTTAATTCAAATTATTTTTACAATGAATGTTTGAGCTTTGACAACTTGCGGCTTTACCTGTAGATGAGAAATACGATAAAATACGATACTGTGTCAGGATATTTGATTTTACTTTCAAAAGAAGGATCTTTTCAATTTAAAATCAGTAATGACACTAAGAGAAAAATCAGTGTTTAACCCATAAAATAATTAAGGCTGTTAATGTTTTAAATGATTGAAAGGGTTTTATTTAGGTTATGTTTACCTAGATACATAGTATTACTTCATTTATTTCCAAAAAAATCAAAAAGTAGGAAATATAATTATGTACTTACCTATTTTATAATTATAATCTGATCATGTTGTTTTTATTTATTAATGCTAAGTACTAATATCACCAATTACCTTCAATAATAATTTGCTTCTTATAAAGACATAACAAGTACCTATAGTTATTAAAATAATATTCTTAGCTGCGGTGTTTGATGTATAGTTATATTATGTAATTATTTATATCGGGAAAAAAGGCCGCACTGAATAAAATAACAATAGCACGTGCTGTGAAACATACTCGCTGCACAATTCATTATTCACGTCATAATGCGAGCGGTCTGCCTCGATAACGATTTCTCATGAAAATAGTTTCATAAAGTGAATTATATGTACTATATATATATGAATGTAAAAGTATCTCTAGATATAAAATAGTAGCTTACAAACTTAGACTAGGTATTTAAAAATGTGTTTAAATATTATATAAGTTATAAACGTAGGTACGTTTCTTAAATTTTCAACTCATTCACTTCATAAGTTTTACGGAAAGATGGAGTACTTATTAAGATATAATCAAGTAGTGACATCATAACGATATTAATTGTACAAATGTAGGTACGTCAAATAAAACGTGTGTAACTTGCTAAAAGTGGACATTTTATGTAGCTTTTCATTCTTTTAAATTTATTATAAATTAACTTGTTGATAACGAAATTTTTATATATGAACAAAAGAAAATAATATATATGATGAAAATAATATATAATATATAAGCGTAAAAACGAATTTATATATAACACATGAATTCTCTAATCAATTTGTTTACTTGTATAAAGTAACATTATTAAAAGCAAAGGAAGTAATTTTTTTGTTGCCGTTATTAAACTGAATTAGCGATATATGAAGTCTTTGTTAGTACTTATGTTATAATAATGGATAAATGCATTGTTGAGATCAGATAACGTTTCACGAATAGCGCGCTGTTTTAATTGTATGTGGATACTGATTAATTTTCTTGTTTCATATTTAAATAACAAAATAGAAAATATGGTGAATATAATATATACATGTACAAAGTACGTTTTCTCATTGTTTTAATAAAGCATGGCATATACAAAGGTTTTTCCAAAATATGATGAGAAGTTTGCTCATTAAACCAATTAAAATGATGTAGCGCCTTACTGCCAAAAATAGATTCACATTCTCGTGTTTTAAACCATATTTGAACGCAATCAGAAGATATTGCAAGTAAACCATGCTTTCCTTTATGCCCGCGGCCTCGCCCGAGTAGATTTTATTTATTATAGTTTACTAATTTACTACTACTTTCTAATGTACTTTTTATAAGTGGATTTAACCAGTTCTTAAATCTTATCATAATTGTTTAAACGAACGACTTATAAAGACAAAATAATTTTAGCCTATCATACATCTTAGACGACTTACAAAGTAGGCAGCCATTCACACGCTGGTAAGGCTTTGTGCAACCTCTCTGGGTCTGATATTCTACTACTAAACAGCAATACTTAGTATTGTTGCGTTACGGTTTGAAGGACCTTAGTTCCCAAGGTTGGTAGCGCATTGGCGACGTACAGATTGGTTAATATTTCTTACATCGCATGTCTATTGGGGGTGGTTACCACTTTTTTTTTTTTTTTTTTTTTTTTTTTTTTTTTTTTTTTTTTTTTTTTTTTTTTTTTTTTTTTTTTATAAACTTATAATCATCAAAAAAGAATCAGATCCTGAATTTTGTATTATTATTTTCGCAATCAAAATATATTCATGTTACTTTGCCACTGCAGAATCAATAAGAATACTAAATTGAGTTAAATCCGCTAATAACTGTCGTATCTGTAGGATAGTATAAACAACTATAAAGATAAGATTCGTTCATTGATGTTTAAAGTGCGATCGATTTAATGTGTCGCTAGAGCGTGCTATACAAACTAAGAGTAGAGCACGTCTTGCAAGCTTATATTTACTTATACAAGCTTATAATTACTAAGTCATAAACTAGGCATTATATACTTTTAAATACTTAACACTATTATCGGTTGCTATATATATCCGTTTAAACAAATTGACGATAAAAAAATAATATTTTCCCATACTATGGTTAATAGGTAAGTACTATGTCTGGTTTGCGATGGTTCATTGAATAGACGTGTATCGTAACCGAAGATAGCAGGTTTCATTTCGGGCAAGCACCACTGAAATTTGATGTGCATAACGTTTTTATGTTTCACTTCGTGGTCGAGCTGACCACCTTTATTTGCTTCCACCAACCAGCATCGTGGTGCAAAAGCTTTCCTTGAATATTAATTTTGGCCCGTCTGGGTGGGTACCACCCACTCATCAGATATTCTGCCGCTAAGCAGCAATACTTTCTTATTTCGGATATTATTTCTTACATTGCAAATGTCTCTGGGCGGTGGTGACCACTTACCATCAGGTGTCCCATTTGCTCGTCCGCCTGCCTATAACATAAAATAATAATAATAAACCTTCTTAAAGTAGAGAAGGCGTTTGCTTAGCAGTGGGACATTTATAGGGTGTATACTTTACTTTTACTAGTTAAACTTTCGCTTATGAACTGAAGGTAAAAGTTGAATTAATAAAAAATCTACGTTCTTATAGTAACAGCCTGTGAATGTCCCACTGCTGGGCTAAAGCCTCCTTTCCTTTTTTGAGGATAAGGTTTGGAGCCACCACGCTGCTCCAATGCGGGTTAGTCATCGGTTATGTTTCACGCGTTCTAACCATTGGCACCACCGAGATGGACCAGTGGTAAAACAATAAATACATAACAAGTAGAACAAAATTTTGCTAAGATATTTGTTTAATACATTTGAAATATTGTACTGCTTTGTATATAATAGTAGAGTGAGCGATCACGCTTCTGGTGCATGATAACGACAAATTGCTCAGCTTACAAGTTATCACAAAGTTTTTCTACTATCCAAATTATCATCGTGTGCAATTTTTTTGTTGACCATTATAATTTTTATGTTATTAATTTCCCGAGTTCGCTTTTATCTTAACATAAATATTAATATTTTATTATGGTCCACATTATACAGATTAGTTACATAATATAAAACACGCTCTTGGTTCAATTCCAAATGTTGTTAGAATCAAACAAAGCATCCGTACCAAGCCAAGAATTTCTATCAAACGTAACGAATAAATCTATTTAAGAAAAAAAAGTTTCTAGTAATTCATAAACTTTACTGTTTAGTACATAATATTTTACAATACGGTACATTAATACTTTATCATGTTTATTTACTAACAGGGTTAATCTATTATTAACAAATGTTTAGTAAACGTGGAAATAATTAATGAGAAATTTGAATAATTTATTATTTTTCATCTTTTTCCTGACATTGAAGTAAATATACTTTGTGTTATTTATACAGAAAATTAATAATAATTATAATTTTTAAAATTATTATTTGTGAAACTGTAAGAATTAACATATACAGTCTAATTTTGACTAGATACTAAATAATTTAATTTGTCTCCTATAATTGCTGAATCGTTACTTAAGAATATGTGTTCGTATCTGAGCATTCAAATATTGACCGTGGATATAAATGGCATGATACATGGGCCAAGAAATTGTAGTAGGTACGTATTAATGACACAAGAAACAAACATACGCTTGTTATCTGTGGTAATCATTCTGTTGTGGGACAATGGGTCTCGCTTTTAAAACAGGATCCTAGGAAAACGCTTCAAACATTTTTAATGAAATACCTTTTCATCGTTTATGTATTATACATATGTTATTAGAAGCGATCGCCACCAGGCCGTTAAAAGTAATTAATTATTATTTAAAAAAAAAAAGAAATAATCCCTCTGAGTTTATAAAGCCGGTTCTCTTCAGGTCTGAGGGATTTCTTCTTGGACATATGTGTTTTTTTTTTATAGAATAGGAAGGTGGACGAGCATATGGGCCACCTGATGGTAAGTGGTCACCAAACGCCCTTAGACATTGGCATTGTAAGAAATGTCAACCATCGCTTATAGCCAATGCGCCACCAACCTTGGGAACTAAGATTTTATGTCCCTTGTGCCTGTAATTACACTGGCTCACTCACCCTTCAAACCGGAACACAACAATATCAAGTATTGCTGTTTTGCGGTAGAATATCTGATGAGTGGGTGGTACCTACCCAGACGAGCTTGCACAAAGCCCTACCACCAGTAGATTATGTATGACCTTGTGTTTGCGTATGACCTATCGTGGGTTGAATACCTAAATATATTAGAAAATAAATTAGTTTTTAGGTCTACATGAATAAATTCGTTTGAAATAAAGGTTTTATATTCTATATAAATAATTAGTGGACGTTGAACGTAAATTTTAAAATTGATATACCTACCTACAGTTATAGTGAGACTCATAACTGGAACTGGAAAAAATGCCTTTTGTTTGAAGAGTGAGACTTTTCTTTGTTAGTCTTAAAGTTATTTTTTACAATATCCGTTATAATTAGCATATACTAACGACTAACGCAATAATCATTATACGATTTTTTTAAAGGAGAGATCATTGACATATATTTTTTAAATAAAAGCTTTGGAGTTTTTCGTTAACAACAACTTAACTATTTTTACCTACTCAGTCGAGCCTGCTAAATTGAATCTGCTTCTAATGTTTCCTAGCTAATTGTTCAACGGATTCGTTTATTATTTTTTGTTGGTAAGTGATTTCCCAAAATGTGATGAAAATTGTAAAGAGCCGCGACTCAAGAGTTATATCGTCCGTCCGCTACAACTATTTTTTTTGTACTAGTTTCTACTATTATTTTATGCATCTATGGCAGCATTAGAAGCGAAAATCTAAAAGATCTAAAGAATTTTTATGCAATTAAAATTAATTTGATAGATTAAAAATAATAACAATAAAAACATAAAGATGTATTGATAAATAAATGTATTCATAAAGGTATTGATGTCCTCCTGATCGATTCCGGCGACCATTGTCAAGGGACTAGCGAACAGTGACATCATATTATAGTGCACAAGTTGCTGCGCAAATACAATCGCACTCTCTATTCCGTGACAGTGACGTGACATAATTTGATGGAACAGCAACCAATGGACCCATGGACCAGCAAAACAAATGTTCTGATGGAACACGACCGGAAAGATTTTAGGCGCAGACAGGCTTTATGTGCTTTCCGAGCCACTTTCACTGCCACTGCCAACTTCCAAACTAAGAATTTATTGATAGAAAACCTCTTTATCTTTATATTTGTATCCTAGGCTTCTGGATTTGCATACTTAAAACTATCTTAAATAATATATCTTATATAAGTTAGCTTTCAGTAGTATACAATAAAAATGACTCAACGATTCCTAAAATTTCCACTTCAAATGTAAAACTGAAATGTTTCTATCAATTGTGTGCATAACACTTGAAATCCATATTTCCTTTACAATAAAGACAGTGATAAAAAATCACCATTTGAAATCGCGAAGAACGTATCATTATTATTATCTTTTTAATTACAAAATTTAATTATTAAGACGCCTGTTAACCATAAATTGCTATGAAATATATACCCTAAATAAATTTTAAGTCGAGTAATAAAAAAACCACGGTTACAAACTCAATTAGTACGTCATTGGCATGTCAAAAGATATTGTTATATTTATTGAATTTTATAATTCACAAATTGTACAAAATACTTTACAGACAAAATTAAGCAGATATGTATAAAACTCATGTTAAATTTATATGCATTTTTCATTTACGATTCTAAAAGATGCTAAAACGACATACTCTAAGCTACGGCTGAGCCAGTTGAATAAAATCTACTTTTAGTTGTACCTCTCCACTTACTAGAGTGAAAGTGGCTCAGTTTGTATCTGTAATAAAGATTAAAGTGGCTTATTGTTGCATCAGCGATCTTAGACCTAGATATCTTGTTTTAGTAATAGTCACTATAGATAAATTACTTTAAGATAAAACGCTTGGTTGTGACATTTCCTATAAATTACTTGAATTATTTGAATATAACAAACATTAGAAACTTTACTAATCTGATTTCGGAAATTAGAAAGTTAAATATTTTTTTACCTATAGCTGCGCAATAAATACATAATCCAGAGTAAGGACTGGAAAGGGTTTGTATCTATTAATATTTTCAACAATATTAAAAATATTATAGTCTTTGAAATGTACTTAAATATGTGTATGAAAAGTAGGTAAGTACTAACAAAGTTATAAACAGTTTTATTTAGAATTGTCCTTATTAATAAGAACAGAAATAACAGGAATGCATTGCAATATTGTTCCTCAAACATTTTTGCTAACAAAATGGAATTATTTTTGAAGCTGCGTTAAAGGAAAATTTAAACGCACCATAATACCAAGTTTAGCTCAGTCATTAATTTTTTGACGCATATTTGGAAAGACAATTAAACATAGATTTTTTTTTCGCTTTAAAGATTTAAAGAATTAGATCGATAATATTTGTTTATAAATAATCAAACTACCTGGGTAAAAATAAAGTAGTTTTTTTTTTATTTTCGTTTTTTTAAAAAACACTTTAAAAGCTAATATTATCTACATCAAAACAAATTTGAGCTAAATTGTCCAAGCGGTTTTCGAGATACACGAAATAAGTTTATATTTATTCAAAAATTGCTCATTTAATATAAAAAATAATATATATGGTATAAAGTCACTAAGTGTTATTTCGCGTGTAAATTCTCAATAGAAATTAGAAAATAAAACGCCTCACGAAAAAACAAAAAAAAAAATAGCTCCGGCTCTACTATGGCCAACAAAATTAAGAAAAACTACGAACCTAACGTAAAATATTTCTTTTGTTATTATTGTTAGAAAATTTAATTTTATGCTGATTCAAGGACAATGGTCGGTGCGTAACTTTTTATGAAAGGAGATGATTAGTAAATTATATTTTAAATATTAAGAAATGAAGTTTCTTTAATTTCAAGTCAAATTGTTGTAGTTAAAAATATTCAACATAACATCTAATAAATATGACTCCAAATATTTATTTAGAAGTTAATTTATTATCTCATTAGTTTTACATACTACTGATTTATTTATTTATTAATACAAAAGTGCATCCAATCCTACGTAAATTTTATACATTTTACATTAAAGATTATGATAACAACTACTTAAAAATGCAACATTAAAAATAATAACTTTTACTGTTTAATTCTAAAGATCGCAAAACTAAACAATTTCTGTAAAAAAAACTTCATTCAGACATATATAATTTATATTCTTTGTTTATCATATTTAATAGATATTTACATATATATGAATTTTATTTATGCTAACAAAACAATTGATAAACAATTGTAGCTATTTCAAATAAAAATATTTTTTACAATAAAAGGCGCAATGGTGATCTATTTAAATTAAATATTAATATATATTTTTTAATTTTAACATACCTTGGAAAAGCGCAAGACCGGCAATAATTATTATTAAAACCCACATAACGGCACTTTCACACATTTTTTTATGTTAAACAATATGATGCACAATAATTGATTTATATTGTTTATTTATGAAACGTATTTCGCATAAAACATATTACCCGGTAAAGAGACAACACTCTACTACGTGACCAGACAACTGTGTGTGACGAACGATGTCCCTGCTTTATAACCGCCCTGTCTTTATACAGACGACAGATGTTATTGACGCAAAATTTTCCGAAAAGAACATTCAATTTTTTTTTTACAGTAAAATGGGTTAAAGTTGAGAAAGAAAGATGTACACATGCCTTTCGACTATGTCTTCGAAGATTTTTTTTATATAATATGATATATTTTTTCATATTTAACCTGTATTATTGTGCTTATACTTTTATTTTGATTTAAAATAGATAATAAGTAATAAAGATATAATAAGTATACTTAATTTACAAATACATTGTAACGTCATTGGTTTCTAAGATCACTTAGTCCTCCTCCTTCTCCTACTATCCTAAGAAGTAAGTAAGAACTTATACTTATATACTTCTCCGACTACTTACTTATCCAAACCCAATTAAAATTCAGATATAGATATAGATTAGACGTATTCAGCGATCACTTCTGTGCATCGTTATTTGTAATACTGTACAAATTACATTTCTTTAGGCACTAAATTTTGTACGCTGCTAAACCTAAAACGTTAGATCTCTTGAGGATCTATAAATAAACTAGCTCAATCCTTTCGGAAGTGATCGGAACACAATACAAGGTATTGTTACAGTAAAATATTCAAAGACCATGATACTTACTTAGAAGGACCTGTATACTTTTTTTAAATGTAAAGATTAAGATATTTATAACAATTGGTGTATTATACATTTTCAATTATTTATTGGTACACCTATATTAAACATCACTGCCTTATTTTTTTGGTAGTCATTAAGTGGTTTGTACACTGGTGTACATCATGCGGTCTCGGGTTTGTGTCTCGGGTCGGGCCGATAAAAACTCATTGGTCCTTTTTCTCCAGAAATTAGTATCGCCCTCGAGTTAGCAAGTTCGCATTGTTACACTCCATCGCACTTGAATTCCTTCCGGTCGTGTCGGGTTGTCCCTTCCAACTGACTGAGAAAATATTTTATACCTGTGGTTAACCACAATAGTGCACTATAATATGTTCTGCGAAGTCAGTTAGTTAACTTCCGCTGCGATTGGTCGTCGTGGCAGAAATCGGACAAGAGGTCATTTTCATAAATGAGCAAGTTGTATAACATATAATATTTAAAAAGCATTTTTATTTCGTGAAGTAAGAGATTATCAAAATCAACATAATTAAAATATATTTAGTAGGTGCTTTAGGTACTTTACAAGTACTTCTGAACTGTCATGTTGTTAGACTAAATTGAATCTAAGGCTGGACTGAATCGAAATGTAGATTGTAACAGGAGTAACCGACAAGAATCTCAGTAACAATTCAAATTTATAACATCATCTGTGGTAATTAACGAATACGAATACTACTAACTCCACGTTTTTTAATAGTATGGAGGTTGAGGGGATGTGGAAAATGCAGGTGTTTAGTGCTGGTAATATAAAAATATCTGAGGAATATTAGTATAGAAACGTATCTCAGAATGGATGAGGAATATTGAGTAAGAATTATTGTTTTATTATATAAATTATTTATCCGATAGTCAATATAACCAATCAACTGAAATGTAATATTTATAAAAAATATATACAAGAACGAAGTTTAAAAGAAAAAACTTAACTTCAAGTTTAATGCTTTCAGAAAATAGGAATTTATTTCGTAGTGATCCTCAGCCTTGCTTTTAACCTATAAATCACGTATCTTAATGATAATTTGTTCTGATATTCTATGTAAGGCCTCGCCTCTACCCTGAAATTACTTTTCCTCTTCAATAGAATAATTATATAAACAAACATTTCTTCATTTCTCTACTGTAATGGCATTCATATTTTCCTAAGCTAATTTCATTATAGCATCCATACTCATTGTAATGTTTTTTTGCGACGTAAATTTTCATTTTCCTCTATAACATTTACTAAAACTAATTTGAAGAAAAATAATAATAGACTAAATAACATGTTGCTTGAGTAGAGACGATATGAGTTAGGGATTATGGTCCTGGTGCATAAGGAAAGAATCGGGCCCTCATTCTCTCTTTTCGCGTAGCTTAAACTTATATTGGCCTTCAAAATTATAGATAGGAACAAGAATAGGAAACAATGAGTTCAACTTATTCCTAGTAGGCTAAATCCATACGTCGTCTCTATCAGGGGTAGAATCTATATGTGTTAAATAGAAGAAAATGGGAATAAATAAACAACGACGCTCATGACAATACAGATTATTTATTATAAAGATGAGATTAATAAAAAGAAAAAAGCGATTTTGGAAATTTGGAGTACTTACTGAGATTTTCCTATATTGCTTGTCAATGTATAATAAAGATTGCAGGAAGCTCAACAAAAAAACCATTAAACATTTTGTTTGGTAATGATGCGGTAGAGAGTAAAGTTTGTCGGTAATCATATACTAATACTCTTATAAAATAAATATTAATTCATAATAAGATAATGTCCTCCAGACGGGGCCACGGGGGCCACGGGGGCCAATCTCAAGAGAGATTAACCAATTACTCAGGAGATATTATAGTGCACAAGTGGGTGCGCAAGTGTACTGTCTATTCCCTAACTCTCATAATCCGATGGGACTCTCACAATCCGACATGACCGGAAAGAGTTCAGGCGCAGGACCAACGGCTTTACGTGCTTTTCGAGGCACTGGAGTGTACACACTTCCAACTTCCAGACTCCGGGCTGCTACTGAGAATTTTCTGACAGAAAAACCCAATAACATTTTATTGGCCAAACCCAGGACTCATCCAAACTACCAAATAACTGAAATAACGATAAAAACCACACATGCTTATCGAGGACTCTTCATGTGTTTTTAGCACATGCGCCAAGATCCTCCTGACTTAAATCAGGAAACTACTGATCTTAAATCAGGAGTTCTGTAATTGTTGATGCTCATTTAAAAACATAAGAAAAAGAAATAAAAATCTTGTGAGCAGGCTCGCGCCTGCTTTCTTTTTTTCTTTTATGCTCATATGTTTTCAAAGCTGAGGTTAGAGGGCCCCCTGAGCTCCGGGGCTCTGGTGCACTGCACCTGGCCCTACGATAGCTACGCCACTGCATGTTGAAACATTTTATTCGATGGTTAAGTTGCACATTTCAGCCACTGGGCTATCTCGGTTCTTATTATTTATCTTTACATTATCACTAATGGGATGTCAATTCATTTAACAATTCTCGCACTGTTAAAATATATTAATATTTTCCTTCAAACGAGGCGTGAAGAGGCATCTTGCGAGCCGGCAAGGCGAAGGCGGCTAGTGCAGAACGTTTTTCCCGTCTGTACTGGCCGTCGTCGCGTTTGGACTCTACTACCACTTACCATCAGGTAGAGTAGAGTCATTTGCCCTCCCGGCAAATAAAAAAAAATATTACTGTAGATAGTTTAGGTATATTCAGAAACTCTGATACGCATATATGAGGTTACCAATTAATATAGTAAAAAAATTAATAAGTATAATAAAATAAAATGATAATGATTAATATTATAAAATAGCATATGTGGAAGATGTGCGTCTTCAAAGCCAAAAAGAATAATAATAATATTTTATTTATTTCTTCAGAAAAAGTTTACAAATTAACATATAACATTTAAATATCAGCTAAATAATGTGAAAACTGGTGCTTGCAATAGGTAAACTGTTCTATAAGACACCAGGCCTCCACTTCCGTTTATATGAACAAAAAACAAAAATAAATGTACCCGTAACCCGTAACAGCCTGTGAATGTCCCACTGCTGGGCTAAAGGCCTCCTCTCCTCTTTTTGAGGAGAAGGTTTGGAGCTTATTCCACCACGCTGCTCCAATGCGGGTTGGTAGAATTCACATGTGGCAGAATTTCAGTGAAATTAGACACATGCAGGTTTCCTCACGATGTTTTCCTTCACCGTAAAGCACGAGATGAATTATAATCACAAATTAAGCACATGAAAATTCAGTGGTGCTTGCCCGGGTTTGAACCCACGATCATCGGTTAAGATTCACGCGTTCTTACCACAGGGCCATCTCGGCTTCCCATGAAAAAATAAATGTGTAAAGTGAGAAGTAAGAAAAAATATAAAATGGAACAAATATGATGTCAATGCTTATGTGAGCATGAGTACGTGTGTGCGGACGCGCGCGCGCGTGTGTGTGTGTGTGTGTGTGTGTGTGTGTGTGTGTGTGTGTGTGTGTGTGTGTGTGTGTGTGTGTGTTGCATTTAATTCAATTTTAAGAGTGTAAATAAACTATTTATATTCGTGTCATTTAGTTCCAACAGGTACTTAAAGATGAATTGCTTTAGTTGTCTGTTTGTTATTTCCTAAGGTTAAGCTTAGCATTTAAAAAAGGGAACAGGACATTTATTTAGTCTTTTATCTGTAATCTGAGTTATTAAACTTTCGCTACTATGGAATCTGCGTGTTATTTGGTATATGAATAGCTTACGTACATTCAAAACTTCAGTTGTATCATACAATAATATGGTTGAGTGGCGAATTGGAAGTGCCATAAGTACCTTTAGTACGCATCTCTCTTTGCTCTTTCTAGCTTGGTTAACTGCACTTGTGCAACACCTCCCCAAGCACATATGCAATAACTTATTAGTGATTCTCCCAGTGCTTTGTATGTTCTAATAAGTAAGGAAAAATTAGCCACTGTTCATAGGTTTTTGAAAACAAAAATTAGTTTTCTAACACGACTAGATATAAAAGAAATATGAGAATCCCATTTTAAATATTCATCAATCATAATACCAAGATACTTGATGGTATTAACGCAGAATCAATCAGAATGAAGATTACAAGGAAATGTGTGTGTATTTAAGGTGAATGAAGTGTTTGAAACATATATATTTAGTTTTATTTATATTAAGGGATAATAATAAATTTTCTAGCCATGCAGTAACCTTGGATAAGCCTTTTTCAGTAGTTCTTTCGACATCTTCCCAAGATGATCCATGAAAGATTAGGACGGTGTCGTCGGCAAACATCATTAATTCGCCATTATTTAAGGGGATTTTACAGAGATCATTAATATATGTTAGAAATAGCGTTGGGCCCAAGTACTGCCCTGAGGAATGCCGTAATTACAGGACATAGAATCACTTATTATTATATTCACCCTAACAATCTGACTACGATTATTTAGATAATCTTTGAACCAATTTAGTGCCACTCCACGGACCTAGCTTTTCAAGGCGACACAATAAAATAGGCACTGAAACTGTGTCGAATGCTATCTGTAGGCCTGAGAACACCCCAATACACCTTTTTTCTCATATCAAGATGGTTAAATATTTTTGAAGTTAGTTCCAACACTGCATCCTCAGTAGAAGTTTGAGGCCTAAATCCATATTGATTGCTTCCCAGCAGATTTTTTGACTTAAGATATTTTGTTAAACGCTTATTTACTAATTCTTCAATGATTTTTGACAAGGTTGAGAGCAATGATATTGGTCTAAAAGGGACATTAGTAACACCTGTTTTAAATATTGGAGGTACAATTGCTTTTTTGCACAAGTCGGTGAAAACACCATTTGTGAAGCTAATATTACATTAGATGTACAATAGGCTCAGTAAAAATATCTTTTACTTTTTTAAAAAATCATTAGTTATATTGTCTCAAACAGATGCACATCTAGACTTTAGGTCCAAAATTACTGAACTAACTTCATATACATCCGTCAAGAAAAGTGAAAAGTTCATTAAGTGTATTGTTTGCCAAGTTATATCCTATGGAAGTGAAATAGTTATTTACTTCATTAACCAGATGATGATGCAGATTAGATGATGTTTTTGTTTGAATATTTAAATTAACAAAATACATTAATACCTAATACGATTAAACAGTAAGTTTTTTTTTATTTCAATTATTTATCGGTAGTGACTAGGAAGTTTTAATTAAAAAAAATATTTTGGTTTGCTAGCGATTTTTACATAAATAAACACTAAAATAACATATAGTTTAATATGAAAACTTGTACAGTGTAATGCAAAATCCTTGAAAAGCAAACACAAAAATTGCTGGAGGTAAATTACTGTAAACACCTTATTACACTTCAGTCGAGAAAAATAAAACATCTGTTAACATAACAAAGTACGAACTTATCAAACTAAATAATAAGAAAAAATAATAAAAGAGGAACTGCCTAACTTAATAACTATAAATAAATTAGTGTAAAAAAATAATATATAATTTCATTTTGTAAATTTCATTTTGTAAATATAATAATAAGCTTTTAATATCTAAATGTTAAAAGCTTATTATTATTTTTACAAAATGAAACCTCTACTTAAAATAATAATAAAATCAAACACTGAATTCTTTCCATTCTTAATATGTGAGCATAATGAGGACGCCAAACAACACTACAGTACTCCAAGTGACTGCGTACAAGACTATTATAAAGAGTAATTTTCATTTTAGTTTCTATGAAAATTCGTCCTTATCGCATAATGAAACCTAGTAATTTTGATGATTGAATTATTATTATAATATTAATAATTGTGCATAACACTATCTCTAGAATAGGTTATATATTAAAACATACATTCAGAGTTGTAAGGTAAACGCGTTTTATCAGCGAGAAAAAAAAGCGATTACAGCCAAATCAGCTTACAGAAGTTTTTGCGTTTATTAAATAAACGTACTACTGCTGCTTTTCAAGCTGATTTATCTGTACCTACTCCGAACCATTGTCAATGTCATGTGTCAAAATATCTTCATTCATAACCGTAGACAGAGAAACTAATAGACGCAATGACGATTTCCTTCTCACTTACACAAGAAAGAGAACGAAAATTACGTAACAAATGGTTTAGACAGAGACAAGTTTGTTTCGCTACTTGAATAGCGAAACAGCTCGTCACTCAAAAACAATTTCACATAAGCATGTCATCAGGCTTATATATTGAGACTTGCGAGGTACATATGTGTTCTAAATTGCATAAACACACCTCAAACGGTTATTTAGATATTAACGTCCAAAAATCGTCATCTTTATCACTGACTGACCTATAGATCAAAACTCTAACCTAGATCCAGGAGACCTGAAAAGCTCAAATTCTAGGTAGTTGGTGAACGCAAAGGAATAAATCAGAAACTAGTAAATTTTTAAATATGAGAACTACCCAAGTCAGACCTTAGGCTTCAATATATTATCCTAAGTTATAAGAAGAAATGATATTTTTAGATGATATAAAATATTTTATATCATCTAAAAATTTAAATAAAAAAAAAAATTGTTATAAATTTTCAGGACTGACCATTGAACTTGGCTCTCATTTTACATTTATGTTTTTGATGGGATATTTCAAACATACAGCAGCAGATAATTGGTAATATATCTAATTAGAAATTCCCATCCATAAGAACTGTGAGACTAAATTTTATGAAATATATAGTAAAACGGTAGGTATATTTGTAATACTCAAAATTAATACTTAGTAAGGTTTGATAAAGAATGAAAGAAATAATGGATTTCACACATTTATTTTATTTTCGTCTAATAAAAATACTTTATAGTAAAACTATCGTATTATAAGGATATATATATACAGCAATTGACAGTCTTGCTGGTTGTACACACTATCGGAACACAACATTTTTGCCATACTTTCTGTGCACTTACATTTTCAAATAACAGAATTTTTTAACCTAAACTTTTACAGCCCTAAAATCGCATTTGTAATTTTATTATCGAAAAATCGAAAATTTGCCACAAAAAATACCATTCAATGGATATACTCATTTATTGCACTATTGAAGCAAATTTTACAATAAATATAAGCAATTCAGTATACAAATTTGATTCTGATCTTGATATTTGAACTCAATTATAACCTGAATTAAGCAAGCGTAGTAAGTAATATATAATTTAATTTAGGCACAACATGTATTAAATTAGTAATACCTCTTTACTTTATTTAATATTATGATTTAAAGTCTACAATCTTTGTTGACTTTTGAATAATTTACAGGTATGTATAAACATCTATTTTAACTTTATAGACCTCTACAGAACTTACACATCACACAATAGCCACATTAAACATAAAATAAACGGAAGAATATTATAAACTTCTATAACCTTAGTAACGAATTCGTGTTCACAAATAAATTGCGAGTTCAGAAATTATTTCAAAATGGGCTACTTATTCTATTATAATATAATATATACACGACAAACTAAAATTGGCTAAATTATGATTAAATAAAGCATTTGTAACATTCACCTTTAATATAAACTTTTGAAATCTAAAAGTAATCTAAATATTATTGTCGTTTAAATTATCTCGTGTCAAGGGCAGACGATTAAGCAGTGATATTTGAGGTACCCATCAATATTCGTTAAATTAAAGGCTTTGGAATAACGTTTTTTAATTTTATTGCGGGTTGCTTTTGTGTGCGTTTAAACCCGTATAAACACATGCCTTTAAAACAAGGAAGACAACAAAACTGAAGTTACAAGACGTGAAATACTGAAACGAATCTTTGGTGCAGTTTAGGAAATGGCGATCGAAGGGTTTATGTGTTCCCGATGATTTTAAATATAAACATGTATTATAATAAGCTAGTCGATACCAGTTTCCTAACTTACTAACGTCGAACCAAGTATGAAACAGAGACATATCTATATATATCTATAAAAAATTGCAGTTCGTATTGTTATGACCTAATCTCGAGTCAACTACCCTGATTTTTTCCCCTTTATATGTATTACCTTTTAGGATTTATTTCATAAAACGAGCTAACAAGCTGAGCAGAAACCATAAATGCAACGAATCTGGCGAAATGTAGGCAAGTATTTATTATGCTTTGAAAAGGGCACGTTATGATCGAAATGAACACGGGTAAAACCTTGCGCGCAGCTTAAATTAGCTTAGCTTAAGCAACGATGCACCTAATTCAAATACTGAGGCTATTAATGTCGGAAATATTATTTTAATTTGTTATATACGTAGTGTACTTATTTGTAGTTGACCACTGAAAGAATAAATCATTAATCAATTGTGACATACAATCTGATAATTATTCTAATCTTTTAAATTAATAATAATAAAAAAAAAAACTGACGGAAGAACACTTCGCTATTTTCGTAATAAATTGTTTTCGTTAAGTGTCAGCAAAAATAAGACAATGCATTCATTTCAATGTAAAAATCAAGATAAATATAAACACCGATACAAAATAGATTGTATATGATTATTTCGACAAATTTAGTTCTATAATATCGGCCTTAAGAAAAGTTACGCTGTAGCTAATTGTTATACTAGTGTTATGCTATATTTAATGTCACACTAAGTGTGCCCGAGCCACAAAATTATTATTGCACAAGAAATTATTTAGCATTACAATTTGTAACTTACAACCGATTTTATAAACAGAAGTAACAAAATTTGATACCTCGATTCTATAATCAACCGATGTTTCATTGTTTTCACAAATTTTTTATAATATTCAATACTAGACATATCTATTATTTTTCACTTTATAAATAAGCCTTATCACTCTAGCAATGTGAAACAATCTACAGTTCTACACACAGCATACATAGTATGTACAATAGTAACTATATACAAAAATATAACATGGCAAAGGTATTCAGTAGCACTCGACTACAAGCCATATTTTGAACACGCGTAAGCAATTTACCTCGATGTAGATTTACATACAGAACATGAAAATATATTTCTCCTTTGCCTTTTTTTTGCCTATCTAATGTCGTAAACTAAAATACAACAATAGGTAAATTCTAAGGCATGTTTCGTACTGTGGTAGAGCTGGTAAGTGAAAATTCTTATTGTCAAAAAGCATCTCATCCTGCACAAGTGATTTCTTACATGAGTTATACTTTCGTCTCGTAAGCCTTATTCTTTTTTTTTTTTTTTATAGAATAGGAAGGCGGACGAGCATATGGGCCACCTGATGGTAAGTGGTCACCAACGCTCTTAGACATTAGCATTGTAAGAAATGTCAACCATCGCTTACATATCCAATGCGCCACCAACCTTGGGAACTAAGATTTTATGTCCCTTGTGCCTGTAATTACACTGGCTCACTCACCCTTCAAACCGGAACACAACAATACCAAGTATTGCTGTTTTGCGGTAGAATATCTGATGAGTGGGTGGTACCTACCCAGACGAGCTTGCACAAAGCCCTACCACCAGTGTTCTATTATAATTACAACGTATTATAAAACGTAGGACCGCAATGAAATTATAATATCGATAAATATAAAAATATAATATTTTCTAATGCTAAGTATTCGTAAAATTAAAGGTGAATCCACAAAAACATATTTTAACAATAAACTCAAATGTTTCATTATACATGTTACTAATTGTGCGTGTTTGATACCAGCATGACTGACTTTAACAGAGACTTATATCGGAATTTATTTTGATATGTGTTTAGAATAAGTGACTTGAAGCCCGCGCATACATGTATGTAACACATATGTTTGGGAAAATAACTATATGCGGCATCATTCTTTTAACTTTTAACTATACACCATGTCACAAAATATTTACTTTAAAATTGTATATTTATACGATCATAAATATAAGCTATTTGTACATTTCACAAGAGATTTTATGTTAAAAATATTTACAAATAAAAAACATTCCACCTCCTAACTCTATTCACAGATGTAAACAAGGGCTGTAAAACGAATCTTAACTAAATATTATTATAATGCATTTCTAATATTAAAACAAATCTAGTTGTTTTTAAATTTTTTAACAGCATTACAAACTTATATTAACAAACCTAATTAGAATTAATATAGCATTTTAGTCAAGTATGATTTAACTGAGCTAGCTACTGTTATTATATTAAACTTCACTAATTGGAATATCTTTTGTATCTCCGATTTTTCATACTATACGAATGAAAATACTGTTCGTAATATTTTTTCGGTCCATCCATGTTAAAGTTTAATAATTAAGACCCATTTCAATAAACTGTTTATCTAGCATGGTTTAAACATTGTTCATTATATATTGTATTGCTAATTTCGCATTTATTTTCGCAATAAACAACGTTTTGAAATTCGGCTTGATATATTATAACTAAAATATTTTTATAAATTATTTTTTTTTGATATTGCTTTCTTAATACATAGTAGTGTGCTTTAATATGATCGTTTCTACATTAAGTTAACTAAATTACATTCAAGACGTATACTGGTTTCTGTAGAAGAAAAAAATCACAATTTTAAAGTTAAGCATGAACATATTATTAAAAAAAATTTTATAGTTTTGTATAAAATTATTTTGAAAACCACAACCTTTTTTATATTTTAGACTTTTACCAATATGTTGTTTAGCAAATTAACTAAGTCATAGAATTAAAAACACTAATAATAGTTATGTTTATTCTATCGAATATTTCTGATCCATTAATTGAAATCACTATTTAGTCAATTAATAATCAGATTGGACCACTAGATAGTTTGTGGTCACTTTCGTTTTATTGGAGCGATTGTAGAGTGACACATGCCTTATGTAATATACATATACAATGCCAATAGGCCACTAAACATTTAGTTAAAACATATTATCCCTTGTGTCATTTTATTTTTAAATATTATATTTTTATAACGCTAAATTTCTATTGCAAGATTTCATAATTTTACTTTAACCTTTCCTGGTCTATTAATATACTGAAGAATAAAATAAATATCTGACCTTCTGGAAAAAAATCTAATTATATTTTAACTAAAGTTACAAAAAAATCATCTGAATTTTTATATGCTTTCAAAATTTGAGAAACGAATACTTATTTCTAACATTTTATAACTTATAAAAGGGTTTCTAAGCTTTTTCTAATTATTGAGTGAATATATACGCCATTTTCTCTTACAGAACTCCCGAGTATATTGTAGAAACGAAAAATTGTCGTATTACACACAAAGCATGATACGATTTAATGTTATAAGTACTTCCATCTTTTATAGAAAGAACATTAGTAAGTCGACATTGCAGCACAACTCTGAAAGTGCACTATTTTTACTAATTAGTCATACGATTCGTTTCCATAAAGTATGTACTAAAGTAAATTAATTACAAATACCAAAATAACGCAACACATACACTACTGTTAGTACAAATATAATAATAGTCGCATATAAAAAAGAAAAGTTCCAATTTAAATTGTAAAAAGTCGATTTTTAGTGATTTTTTATCCCTGAATTTGATGCTTTGTTGTAAACATTAGTTACCATTGAAAGGGCAGAGAGAAAAGAAATAATAATCAGTTTTTATTCTCTCCTGTAGGGTACTCACTCTTTATATACCATCTCTAGCACTAACAGTAGAATATAAGTTCGATGAAGCGTCGACGGTGAGCAGTCGCATGCCTCGACGTCGATGGTCATGTCGTTTTCATAGCTTCCTAGGTCTAGTGAGGCGGCGTTTCTTGCGGTCGGGCGTGGCGTCGGCCGAGGCGCGACGGCGCGTGGGCGGCGTGTGCGTGTTGTCGTCGACGTCTCGCGGCTCAGGCTTGGTCTCCGTGGGGGTGTCCATGGCTGCGTCCGCGCAGTCCTTGCTGCCGCCCGCCGTCTCTTCGCTCGCGTCCGCACTCGAACCCGCCGCCCACTGAAATAAGACACGTGAACTCTATGTAATAACTCTATATAATATTATGTATTGAATAAGTACATTTATATCTTGGTCATTGTTGATTTTAATTTATTAACCGTTTAAACCAAAACACAAAAATCTAAAACATTATATTTGACAATATAGTGTCTGTGTTAATATTTTTGAGGGTGAATGAGCCAGTATAATTACAAGTACAATTAACATAATATCTCAGATGCTAAGGTTGGCAATTGCTTTGATAATAATACAATAGATTATTGTGTGTACTACCTTCTATGGGGAGAGGTGACCACTTAAAATCTAGTTAGTTATTTTTATATATGCTGTATATAAAAATCTAAGAATTTGATAGTTCTCGCTTATTATCTCCTTTGAAAAATTCGAAGGCGATAAAAATTAACAAATAAGAAATATCTTATGTTCCTCACAAGCTATATGAAAACGAGAATGATTTTAAATCATTCTCATTTTCATTAATGAATGGAAGACACTTCGACCAGTAAAGTATTTATATTATTTGGCAGACCTGCGCCAGCGCCGGCGAGAGTCGCAGCGAGGCGCCGCACTCGGCGCAGAGCGGCGGCACGGCGGGCGAGCGCGAGCGCCAATACTGCAGCTCCGTTTTGCACTTATTCAGCTCCTGCAAATTTACAATTTATTTATTTATTATCAGTATAAAATAAAAACTGTCTGAACAATTAAGTCTGTTTTAATTATTTCTATCGTCTTAAGATACTTTAAAAATATTTATTTACTGATGCACCAATCAACCTAATCTAATTGGCGTCACAGGTAGGTAGGCCAGCCGTGGGTCCATCAAATCGTTTCCATATTTAATAATTTTTTTGCGCATCTTAAGTACATAATCAAATTAAATAAGCAATTAAGATGCCTGGAAGAAAACATAAATGATTCCTCTTCAAAAAAAAAAGGTAACCCCCTTAAAGAATATTGGTCCAAAGCTCTTGCAAAGTGAATACATTAGCACTCTCTCTTGACAAAAATCCTCTTCAATTGGCTTTCGTAGCTTGTTGCTATGATTGCAGTCCGAAACGGAGTAGTCACTTAGATAATTAATATTAAGACTAAGCCTTAAATTAATCCTCAATGGCATGACTCTGTTGGCTTGACTGGTCGAATGTACAATCTATTATATATAATAGAACTATAATCCTTTACATTGATTGATTGTATGTGATATATTATGACTTAATATTTATTTAAAAAAAAAAAAGTCGAGATGGCCCAGCGGTAAGAACGCGTGAATCTTAACCGATGATCGTGGGTTCAAACCCGGGCAAGCACCACTGAATTTTCATGTGCTTAATTTGTGATTATAATTCATCTCGTGCTTTACGGTGAAGGAAAACATCGTGAGGAAACCTGCATGTGTCTAATTTCACTGAAATTCTGCCACATGTGTATTCCACCAACCCACATTGGAGCAGCGTGGTGGAATAAGCTCCAAACCTTCTCCTCAAAATGAGGAGAGGAGGCCTTTAGCCCAGCTTTATAATACACAGAAACTAATTATATACTAATATTTATTAGTATATAATTAGTTTCTGTGTATTATAATATACTATAGTACTGTTTAAGTATTGTTATATAGAATAATAAGTCACTCATACCACTTCTCCTTGTTCAAATAATAATGTAAAATCGTTATAATAAATAATATATAATCGTCTATATATACCCGGATGACACTCTACACTTGTCAATCATAGCTGACGAAAGATAAAATAAATACGATATTTTTATTCCCTATAAATATAGCCAATAAACTACGATTAAATACTATTTTTATTAATAATAAAAATTTATTTATACAATTTACTTATTACTAGATTGAACTACAGTGCTGACCAATTTGACGCCGAAAATGTAGATATTTATGTGAATTAACGATAAATAAAATCGCATTCAAAGACATGAAAAATGGTCCGAAATAATTGTGAATTTCACTTTAATATATGTATAATTATTATTAAGAAAAAATTATACCAAAATTAACGTAAAAACTTCTAAAGAATTATAAATATTATATAATTTATTAATAATTGAAAAAACAACTAATAAAAAGTCTTAAAAAAAACAACATTGAATTCAGTACTGCGCGAGCGCTTTTGGAGGTAGAACCCGTGCTGAATTTTTGAGCGCCAAACGATAGTGTGAACTGTATAGCACGACTGCCTATTCTGTTCACGTATGATAGATCAATTTTTTTATTAAGTAAAATAAATAAAAAATACAAAAAGCAAAAATAAATAGCCATATAATGTGTTCCGCAGTTTACAGTTTACGAGCACACAAGTTCCAGGTTCAAACCTCACCTTTGTTTAATGTGTGAGGTAAATTACTAATATTTCTAATATTAGTAAATTCCTTAAAATGGGGGATTGCTATTCTAAAAAAATACTATAATAATGTACACGAGCGAAGCCGCGGGTGGATAGCTAGATACTCAAGAGCCCGATGGAGTCGTAGCGCTAATTTTGTGATAGCCCGCTCTTAATACATTCTAAGCTCATCGCCAAATGGGGCTCTGACAATCTTGTTGAGTTTAATGCCAAGAAAACACAGGTATGCGCTCTCACGGCGAAAAAGTCAACATTTTCCCCTCTTCCCTCCCTCTGTGGTACTCCGCTGGTGATGCAAAGCAAAATCGCCATGCTGGGGATTGACGTTCGCTGCGACCTTAGTCCAAGGGATTACATCGAGGCTGTTATAAAAACAGCTTCACGGAAACTCGGAGTTCTGAACAAGGTGCGGCGTTTTTTCACACCACAACAACTGTGCCTGCTGTACAAAACACAGGTACAGTCTTGCGTGGAATATTGCTCACACCTTTGGGATGGCTCCGCTAAGTACCTACTTGAGGCCTTGGACCGGTTGCAGCGACGTGCCGTACGCATTATTGGCGACGTAAAGGTCACAAACACCCTTGAACCTTTACAATTGCGTCGTGAGATAGCAGCACTGAGCGCTTTCTATCGACTGTATCACGGCGAGTGCTCTGAGGAATTATTCTCTCTAATTCCTGCTTCCCCCTTCCTTCTTAAGTCCACGCGAGCTGGTTCTCGATGTCACCGCCTAACTGTGACATCAATTCCATCGCGAAAAAAGAAATTTGGCAACTCCTTTCTTTGTCGCACTTCTAAAAAATGGAATTCCTTACCAGCTCACGTGTTCCCCTCCTCTTACAACCCGGGTTCCTTCAAACGAGGAGTGAAGAGGCATCTTGCGGGCCGGCAAGGCGGAGTACTGGCCGTCGTCGCGTTTGGACTCTACTACCACTTACCATCAGGTGGAGTAGTCATTTGCCCTCCCGGCGAATATAAAAAAAAAAAAAAGATGGCAACCCAATATACACAAAATTTCCAGTAATACTTTACCTGTAGTAAAGTTTGAAATTTCCGACTTGTTTCCTCATTCTTTTTGTCATAGTCATCTAATCGATTAGCATACTCTAAAGTTTGCTTTTGTTGTTCCGCAATCTGTTTTTGTTGTTCTGCTATTTGTTTCTGCTGAAGGGCTGTCTTACGTTTACAACTCCGAAGATCACTTCTCAATGCAGATAACTGATCGTTGTACCTGAAAATCATTTATAAACTATTGACAATTTATAAATAAATGATATATGCCTCTAAACCACATTCTTGCTGTCTGTCATATTAAACAATTGGTACGAAAATCTTTATAAACGAAAAGTCTTTGTATCTTTTTGTGTATTGAAATTCAACAAGCCGTTAATCTATTAATATACTATATATCACATACAACGTAAACAATTTACTTGCAACGCAATTAATTCAACTATCGAAACTAGTTCTTACTTCTTCATGCCTTGTTTAATACGGTGTATTCTTTTCCTTAAGACCATATTGCTCTGCGGTGGGGGCGGGGAGGGCGGTAAGCTCTCCTCCATGTAGAGGTTGAGCGACGACACGCGTCGCTCGGACGTGGACGCACCGCCCGCCTGCTGGGACGACGACTCAAACCCGCTGGGCGGCGGGGAGTCCAAGCAAATGTAAGATTTACTGCTCTCACCCGCTGAAGAAACATATTCAATAAAATAAAATGTATAAGTTATAAATACTAGAGAAAATAGTTTGTAATTAAAATACATGCTAATGCATGTAAACAATATTATGCCAGGTATGTATGCCTGGAAAATAATGCTTTTTATGATTAAAAAGAACATTTTTTTAATGAATGTAAATTATAAAAAGAATTATTCATTATAATATTTATCAACTTTAAGTAGCAAGATACGATATCCTTAAATATATAAAATACCTAAAATTTGTCTGGTCTATTTAAATTAGTTTATGTATAGTTTTATATTATAATGACCTATACAAGATGTAATTGAATCAAACAAGAAAACTTGATTACCGCTCTATGTAACTTAAATGTAGATTCAAACAATGTGATTACTATCATGTTTATCGAAATCACAAAAAAAAAAGAATCTCTCACTTCAAGAATCCCTCGCATCTAATATTGTATAATACATATCCCCATGACACTTAATCAGGTAATAACGTTTTTGCTTAGCTGTCTTGCTCATGTTTATATTTCGATTGCAATAATATTTTACATAAAGAAAAGTGCATGAATAGAAATTGTAGTACAAAAGTACTATAAATTTAAATTAACATTTTTATGGTATAGTATGACGCTGATTAAAAAAAATAGGGATTTTTCCGCAGTCATAATTTCTTTCCACCCATTATTAATTTTCTGTACCTAAATAAACTTTGTCTCTAATTAACTCGAAGGAATAAACTAAACAACGTAAATTTATTTCACGACAATACAATTTTCCAGTTCCAAATAGAATCACGGATAGTATACA
Organism: Nymphalis io; assembly: GCF_905147045.1. Taxonomy (NCBI): domain Eukaryota; kingdom Metazoa; phylum Arthropoda; class Insecta; order Lepidoptera; family Nymphalidae; genus Nymphalis; species Nymphalis io. Next base: position 7,431,534 of record NC_065893.1, on the reverse strand, counting down.
ATAACCATCGTTATTTTTTGTCTATTTTGTTATTACCGTTACACCACAGTCAAAGCAAAAATAGAACAACTGATTTTGAGTGATCGTGCATTTTTTGTCGTTATGACTTACTATTTGAAACCATCACCTCATGGATCGTTAAGTTTTAAAACATTAAAACATCAAAGTCCAATAAGCAAATCATCTAGTTTTTCGAGTACAGTAAATATTATTGTTAAGCAACGCCACGTTTGAATATGTACGTAAACATATTGTAACTTTACGGTATGTTATAAAGTTATACATACAAATATTCCAATCGTTTACATGCAATTGGAATAATTGTATGTAAACGATTGGAATATTATAATGAGGATATTAAGATTTATCCAGGGATATGTTATTTAAAAATGGGTATATTATGTCGTATGTCGTCCCACTTTTTCATCGTCTACAACATACGTATTCAGGAATGGATTTTGACTGCCTCGTTGCTCTAGTGGCTTGATTTATATCAATGTCAATACTCCGGGTCCTGGGTTCAATTCCCAGGTCGGGCCAATAAAAAGTTATTGGGTTTTTCTGTCAGAAAATTCTCAGTAGCAACCCGGAGTCTGGAAGTTGGAAGTGTGAACACTCCCGTGCCTCGGAAAGCACGTAAAGCCGTTGGTTCTGCGCCTGAACTCTTTCCGGTCGTGTCGGATTGCCGTCCCATCGGATTATAAGAGTTAAGGAATAGAGAGTGCACCTGTGTTTGCGCACACACTTGTGCACTATAATATCTCCTGCGTAGTTGGCTAATCTCTCTTGAGATTGGCCGCCGTGACCGAAATCGCTAATGCTAATGCTAAGCGAAATAAATATAAGTGTGCTTTATCATGTACTAACGTTTTCCACTTTGATTGACGTTTAGATCTTTTATAAAAACAGCAGAATTATTTGATTTAAAAAAATGACATGCCTCTTTTTCGTTAGGTAAAATCGCTATATTTAAAAAATATGTTCAGGTCTAGGTAACTAGTTTCTGTGTTATAGACTATTGTAAAATTATAAATTTGTCGATTATGATCGAATAAATCCCGTAATAACTTATTTGGAATAGGATAGGAAGGGTGCTGGAAAGGGGGTACCTTTATTACTTTCTACAATCTGGTTCATACGTTTTGATTTCACAGTTTTTGCTGGAATTTAAAACAGTATAAAGTTATTCCCTGTATTTGATTCAAATATTTTGGATTATAAACATTACAAATGAATTTGATATAATACGTGGATGGCTTATTGAGAACTGATAATCCAAATATGACATCAGGCTGCGTTGGTAAAACTACTTGATCAATTTTGTAATAATTTTGCATAAAAATATGCATTAATATAGAAGTTGTTTAGGAAGAAAAAGTGTCATTCAAATAAATGTATCTAGTATGATTAATATTTATTATCTATCTTGTACACTTTTTGGAATTATAGCATTTACCCGTCTTAACATTTTAATTGTTTTTATAGTCTATTCCAATCAAAAGAAATAAAAACTGTTTGTAGTGCATATATATTATGTAGAGCTATATAATGTAATTTCACTGTCAACTTTGACATTAAAATTACACAATAATCATAGATAAATAAAAACAAAATTATCGTGATAGATAAATATTGCTCTCTAAAACTAGTAAATTTAGAAAAATGTCGAGCGCATTAAGACGGTACGGACGAATAGATCAATAGGCGAATGCTTATATTTCATTGAATAAAAATTTTCTCGAGATAATAATCGCTTTATATCGAAATAACGGGTAGCGAAATAAGTAAAGACATTACGAGAATTAGAATATTGGATTAAACCAAATTCACTAAACACAAAACCAATTACATCAAAAACGTCTATTTAAAAAATAAAAAGTGCAGAATTAACCCTTTCGGCTATATAAACAGTATGGGATTTTTTGATTTCTCATAAATTCAACTAATTTCATGATTGCATGATTATGTATCATTATGATGGTTTCATTTTTAAACAATAATTTGAATTACATAATTTAACAACCAATAAATTTATTTAAACAAATTTAGGTAACTATGAATCATTCTTTCATTAGTTATTTATAATGCAATAGTATTTTCTGCTGTATCATCTTAGTATCAATCTAAATTTTAGAGGTTACTTTCAAAGTTAATTAACAATAATACTGAAACGTGGTATGATATATTTCGTTAATATGTTGTCCACACAAAGCAATATTATGTTTAAAATTTTAATGGAATAATATCTTATAATCAGTTTTATACAATGTTATTTTCCTTATTATGTAACTAATTTTCGCCCACTGCTTCAACCGCGGGTGAGGGTAAGGGGAGTGCAGTTATTAGCTATGCTATATCCCTTTCTGTACCCCTGGCAATGTGTATGCAAAATTTCATGAAGATCGGTTGAGTAGTTCAAATGTGAAAGTGTAAGCAACAGGCAAACAACTTCACTTTATATTAGTAAGGATTAAAATTCAGTGGTTACATGATCATTGGCTATAATTTGCTTTTTTTTTATAGAATAGGCGGACGAGCATATGGGCCACCTGATGGTAAGTGGTCACCAAACGCCCTTAGACATTGGCATTGTAAGAAATGTTAACCATCGCCTTCATCACCAATGCACCACCAACCTTGGGAACTAAGATGTTATGTTCCTTGTGCCTGTAATTACACTGGCTCATTCACCCTTCAAACCCGAACACAACAATACCAAGTACTGCTGTTTTGCGGTAGAATATCTGATGAGTGGGTGGTACCTACCCAGACGAGCTTGCACAAAGCTCTACCACCAGTAAACTTATATAGTATAGCTGTATACTTGTATTATATAATGAATGTATATTTGTACTATTCAAAAATGACAATAAAAGGACTGGTAAATTAAAACATATATTATTAAAATAATAGATAATAATAAATATATTCATTAAGACTAGACTATTCCTCTGGAAGAATTAATTGATAATTTAATCATGGCTTCACTAGTATCATATAATAGTATATTAATGAAACTACTATTATATAAATAGCGGATGTTAAATAAAAAAACCTTTACAATATGATGTGTGTACTAAAAATCAGTATCAAATATTAAAAGATAACCATTATAAAACATGTACTTACGTGAGAAGGCTGTTGTGATATCAAAGAAATCCGTGCCAAAATATGTGATTTCAGGCAAGTTTGGCTCAATGTGTTCTTTAAAATATTCCATTGCCATAGTTGTTAAATCAAAAAGCTCATCTGTTACTTTGTAAGGCCTTGCTAATTTTGTTGTTGTTTTCAGATAAGATAAAATACTGTATACTTCATCAAGAATCTAAAATGTGCTTATATTATTAACATATATATTTTTAGTTATAAGAATTTGTAATTATGTTATATATTTGAATTTTTTCTTATAATTATTTAGATATAATTGCTAATAATGCATATGAAATCAAATTATACATAAATTACTTTTATTATAGATATAAATAATACAAAACCATTTTTATAAAATTAAATTATAAACTAAAGTATGTACAATTACCTCCCCTGGGAAAAAACAACAGTGTTTCCTTTCAATGTGCTTGCCAAATGTCATTTGTAATAAGCTCAATCTCATGTGCAGAGTTTCAATAATATCAGATTCACAAGCAAGTGGGTGGCTCCTTCGTGCAGACTCTCTGCGTGGCATTTTAGCTTTGATTGCTTGAAATCTATGAAGCATCTGATTTTGTAACCGTTGAAATGTTGAATTTAGAATGCTACTACATACAGTGTTGAATTGCCGATTAACCTAAAAAAATATAATTTACGGTGTGATTCATTTTTATTTTTTATATGCAATTATATAATAAGGTCAATGACTTCATTTTTTATTTTCTAAGGTTTTTTTTTTATGTAATAATAATTGCACATATAACTGCAATAGTAAAAATAGTCGAGATTTTAGTTTCGAAAAAGTCGAAGAGCACTAATCAGTCACGACTATTAATCTCACCTCCTCATGTGACCCTTAATTCTAAAGTACTTTTGGGTTACCGAATTGTACAGCAAAAAAACAAGTTTTTAAATAAAGGTTATATAAAAACTAACTCAACCATTCAAATATAATATGTACGATATACAATACGAAAAATATATTTACCATTCTAAGGTGCGAGACACTTTTGAATCCCAAATTGCGAAATATTTTTTCTAAAACTTCGATAGGCAAATCCAGCAAATTAGTTGAATACGTCTTAGGTGCCGGTACTATAGTATTTTTATTGGAGAAACCGTGTGGCGAGGAGCCCCCAGGGAGCAAAGCACTAGAGTGGCGTGTTACCCGCGCTACGGTTACAGGCTCTGCATGAGATGGCCCAGGACCATCGTTACTCCCATTGCCACCTCCGATACTACTCATCTGCCTAGTCGACACCATCTTGCTCGATTATTTTTATACAATTACTTCTGAAAAAACTTTCTCCTATAGCAAGTTCGCACTTATAGCAAGATTAATCAAAATATTTTAATAGAACAAAAAACTTTTTTTTTCTAAATTATAAAATATAGAAGCTTAATAATCATTATACACAATTAATACAATAACACAATTTATAAATCTTTAAAAAAAGAATTTAAAGCACTACCGAACGATTCTAAAATGGTGGCCATTGCTGGCTGGGTCACTTGAGTATTCAAGTGAGTACAAATATTATGCATCATTATAAACTATAATATTTCAAGTAATACACTCACTCAAGAGTTCATGCACATGGTTTGTTTCTTTAAAAATGAATTATTATATTAATAGATATTAAAATAAGACGCAATTGTACCAACAGCGCTATGCTTTCACAAGTAATATTTTTTTGTTTGTTGGAGTTCGGTTCGAGAGAAAACGTTCCACAATCCATTCAATCATACATTCATGAAATTCAAATCCATTCAATTTAACAGGGCTACCAAACTAAAAAAAAACTTTTTTTTTTTTGTCTGAAACTAAAATCTTATTCTTAATAATGATTATTATTAATTGTAAGTAACAAAAATATTCTATTACATTTTCTACTAAAATTTCTAATTCTTAATGTTGGCATTGTGCAAACTCGTCGGGGTAGTGCAAACAGTAGTACTTGGTATTGTTGTGTTACGGTTTTAAGGGTGAGTGAGCCAGTGTAGTTACAGGCATAAGGGTGAAGTGATATAACATCTTAATTTCCAAGGTTGATGGTACATTGGCAATGTAAGCTATGGTTTACATTTCTTACAATGCCAATGTCTAAAAGCGTTAGTGACCACTTACTATCAGGTGGCCCATATGCTCGTCCGCCTACATATTCTATAAAAAAAACCATAATTTTGAAGCAAAGAATGAATAAAAAATCGATTTTGAAAACCATTTGAATGCATCTCTTACTGTATTTATTGTCTGTCACACACACAACTACACATCATAGTTCATTCATACACATGATAAACGTCATGGAGACAAATCAAAAACGTAATTCTATTTTTCTATTTTCTTAATGTTAATTAATTTTGTTTTAAACTATTAGTTAAGCTTATTTATAATGTATTCACGTTGTGGTAGCAGTGGATCTATTCAAAATATACATCAAACGCCATCTTCGTCGAATCATAACTCAGGTTGGTTAAGTAAAATTCATGTTTACAAATTTGCTTAGGATTTTTTTCGAATTAAAAAATATTTCGTTATTTACTAGAGGATGAAGATGACAGTGGTGATAACAAAGCATCTGCTCTGAGTTTTAAAGAAAGGCGGCGGGAGGCTCATACTCAGGTAAAGTTAGTTTTTTTTTATAATATCATATTGTTGATATAAGAAATAATCAATTTTAATTTTTCATTCGCAATCTAATTAATAGTGTTTTTTATAATAATAAATATTATGCTACTAATTGCAAGTTATGACATTAAAGTCAGTCTACTCTATATAGTATCTGATATTAATAGACTTTACCAAAGTTTGACATCACCAAGAAAGTTTTAATACAATCTATTTTCTTGAAACTAGTCATTAGAAGGCATTACAGCACTTTAACTTCTCTATCATTCAATCAAGTCCCATGACTATTGATATATATACATAAGTAAGACAATGTTTGCTGGGTTTAACTAGTTATAAATACCCTAAACCTTTTTATAATTACTATGTAGAAATGTAGTAATTACTTTGCGCTTATTTATATTTGTTGTAAAAATCAATATTCAACCACTTCTTATCTTTATATTAGGCAGAGCAAAAGAGAAGAGATGCCATTAAAAAAGGTTATGATTCATTGCAAGAACTTGTACCTACCTGCCAGCAAACTGATGCTTCAGGATATAAACCAAGCAAAGCTGCTGTAAGTTATTTTTTAAAATATAATAAAACAAAGAGAAAAATAAAATTCATATATAGGTTTATGTAGAGATAATAAAATCTAACAATTTAGTTCTCAATTTTGTATAGTAATTGTATTGTAGTGTAATATTTTAATATATTTGTTAAAATTAGTATAATTAAATATAAAAATAAACTACATACAATATACTGAAATATGGTCACCAACATCATATGAAAATTAAATTTAAATAAAATTAAACAGTAAATAAATATTAATAAGCCTAGATATCCTAGTAGTTAGAAGGTGAAGAATCTTAACCGATGATCGTGGGTTCAAACCCGGGCAAACACCACTGAATTTTTATGTGTTCATTTGTTTTTATAATTCATCTTGTACTTGACAGTGAAAGAAAACATTGTGAGGAAACCTGTATGTGTTTAATTTCAATGAAATTCTGCCACATGTGTGTTCTACCAACCCACATTGGAGCAGCATGACGGAATAAGTTCCAAACCTTCTCAAAAGGGAGCCCAGCAGTGGGACATTTACAGGCTGTTAAAAAGATATGAATAAACTAGAATATTTTATTACAGTTGGCTTAAAATGGTCACTTAATAAGTTTGTATTGTCAGTTCCATCTTAAATTACTATCGATTTGTCTGAGACGGTACACAGGTACGGTCTTGCGTGCCTGCTGTACAAAACACAGGTACGGTCTTGCGTAGAATATTGCTCGCACCTTTGGGATGGCTCCGCTAAGTACCTACTTGAGGCCTTGGACCGGTTGCAGCGACGTGCCGTACGCATTATTGGCGACGTAAAGGTCACAAACACCCTTGAACCTTTACAATTGCGTCGTGAGATAGCAGCACTGAGCGCTTTCTATCGACTGTATCACGGCGAGTGCTCTGAGGAATTATTCTCTCTAATTCCTGCTTCCCCCTTCCTTCTTAAGTCCACGCGAGCTGGTTCTCGATGTCACCGCCTAACTGTGACATCAATTCCATCGCGAACAAAGAAATTTGGCAACTCCTTTCTTTGTCGCACTTCCAAAAAATGGAATTCCTTACCAGCTCACGTATTCCCCTCCTCTTACAACCCGGGTTCCTTCAAACGAGGCGTGAAGAGGCATCTTGCGGGCCGGCAAGGCGAAGGCGGCTAGTGCAGAACGTTTTTCCCGTCTGTACTGGCCGTCGTCGCGTTTGGACTCTACTACCACTTACCATCAGGTGGAGTAGAGTCATTTGCCCTCCCGGCGATATAAAAAAAAAAAAAAAAGAAGAGCTGGCAAAAATACCCGACTATTTCTAATCTCGATTAATATCGGGACGTACAATTTACCTTATAATAAGCACCTGACAAGAAATGTTTAATATTTTATAATGGTATATCGTAGGTTCTTCAGAAGTCCATAGATTATATTCAATACTTACTTCAACAACGGCGACGACAAGAGGAAGAGCGCAATGCGCTCCGGAAAGACGTTGTCGCTTTACGTATAATGCAGGCGAATTACGAACAGATAGTCAAAGCGCAACATTCAGTTCCTGGTCACAACGAACAGAGGCTAAGCGACCAGGACAAGTTTCAAGTCGTAAGTATTTTTTTTTTGGAAATTAACGATTTGTCCGTATCTTATTTTGACAAGGTTATTATTTTTTTAACAATCAAATGTTAATATTTGTAATTAAAGGGACTATTTATTTATAAGACAAACATACAAGTTACAAACATAAAAATAGTGTAAAATAAAGTTTGACATTTTAATTTAGTTTACAGCTATGGTACAGAACTATTCGAAAGATATTATGTAAATTCCTTAAAACAAAAAATGAACCACGATTTTGATCACTCAAACAATATATATATTTCCATGCAAAGCTAGATTTCATTTCATTTTTAGGTTATTTATTTAACCTGGAAATAACAACATTCTTTAGTTCCAGGGTATAATGGATAAACTGTTTGAATCCTTTGAGTCGGTTCCGACTAACAATTTTGCCGAGTTCTCTGCAGGCGTATTCAACTGGCTGGAAGAATATTGCAAGCCTCAATCGCTTCGGACTTTGGTGCATGGTGTGTTGCGAGAACAAAACTATACACCTTAGATACGAGTTAACCATTTAAAAATTTAATATATAAAAACATCACAGCCATACTCTTAGTAAAAAAAATAGATCATTATTATTATCTACAAACAGATAACATAATAAAATATTTTTCTTACTTTTTATCTATTTTATAATATCGTCAGTGCCTTGAATACAAAGTAATTTTAAAAACAAAAAGTTTATTGTTATAATCATTATATTTATACAATCATTCGCATGAATGATGCTTTTTACTTACATATGTAGCAAATTTTAAATAGTTTTAAATTGTTATTTTTGTTTTATTTTTTTTTTGTAAATTCAAAGAGAAGAAATAATTATTGTTTTATTATTGTTAATAGATTTTTTTTTTTCGAAAATAACGGTGAATAATAAATAATTTGTAATATAGTTTTTGTTGATTCTACATTATTTTTTGTTTAGATATATATATAAGTAAGGGTTTTGACTTAATTTTTGAATATAAGTAAAAGAAACTATCAAAAAATATTCATCTACTTCCTACTTAGAAAATGTATGCATAAAAGAAATCTGTGATTAAAATAAGTAATGAAATTTTCATTTATGACAATTTAATTATTGTATTAGTCACAACTAATAATTATAGATAATTATTTCACTAGTTAAAATTCAATTAACTGTATAGTACATTTAATGTAACAAAACGTATATTTCAAACGAGTTTGTGGCAGAGAAGGTCCTTATAGGAACAAATATTTTTGTTGATAATTCAGTGATTGTAAACCAGCGTCAGTAGCAGTGTCATTATGTTCGTTGTGTTTTTATTTGGATACTTCATTCGCGTGGATATTTGACTTTTTTTATTTAACTCCAGTATCTACGCGAATGAAGATTTGAATTTAAAGAAGACTATTTTTGTTATTCTATAGATTTTTCTAATTTCCCATTATAAAAAGTACCCTCCATGTTGTAAACAATTTCTACAACGCTTCGCTTCATCCATTTCGCACACTGTAACTCTTTTTTTTCATCTGTTGTCGGTATAGACAGCAAAATAAATGAAAAAAATTTAACTTAAAATTCTTCAATTTTGTATAGTTTTTGTCATAACCTTCAGGATTATTTTATATATACTCTCATAAATATTAAAATCGTATTCAAAGAACACCAATATTAGTACAATAAAATAACTCAATACATTTAACAATAAAGTTACTTTTAATTAATTAAATAGCTATATAATTTAATAGTATAGTTTATTAGCGCCTGTTATTTTACTCGATTACTACTCTTAAATAAAAGATAGTTTTCAGTGTGGCTTTCGGTATAATGTAAAAAATTTATTTTAGATGTTTCATAGTGAATTGAATGTTTTAAATAAAGTAGAATATTGACAAACAAGCTCAATGAGCCTTCATTTTTAATTCAAATTGATTTCTGCGGGTAGTACAGACACACTCCCGTACTGTTTATTATATTTATAAATGTTTTATATTATTGATTCAATATTTGTATACAGGTACCTAACATTCAAAATAAAAATATGTTCGATAATATTGAGATAAATTTTTGTAAGAATTTAATTCGGTGACATTATTTACGCAAATTATGTTCATTGTCATTATCTTTATCCAATGCTGAAAATCGAATGCTATCTACCAGCTTTATTCAGAAACGGTATTTTTAGAGGTAAGTTTTGATCTAGAAAAAAGGTTTTTATATAGAGAAATGTTTGAATCAAGGGCGTTGCAAAGATTTTTTGCTTTGCAGAGGAAGATTTCGCAAAATCGTTCGACCAATCGTAATAGTATATTGATGAGGTGTCCTCGAAACCTGTAAACGCGGTGATTTTAAATCAATTTTTTACGTAATTGTATTGTCTTTTAATGTTAGGTATATAGTGTCGAGAGCCGGGTTTTAAAATAAAGGGTAAACTAAACCATTCCACATCCTTTTTAAGACGACAGCGATACGCTTTTCGATACGAGTGGAGAAAAACACTTGAACGTTATCGTTATGAGAGCTTTAATTCTATAAAATTCAAATATATATATATATAAAGTACCTGGAGATGGTATGATGGGTGAAAACGTATTACACATTAGTTAAAAAAATCGATGATGTCATAAAAGGGAAAATATACATATAATGTGAAACTTAAAATAAAATTTCTTGAGTTTTCGGAGAATCTGGTATAAAATTCGGTGTAGCGTACATCAAAGTTGACATTTACTTACTTATTTTTTATGCATAATATAAGAAGAGCCAATGGTAATTTACGTGCAAAGGCCTCCTCAACTCATAAAATTCAAAAATTATTCCACTACGAAGTTTCAGTGTGTTGGGTGCGGGCAGTATTATTACAAATGGATAACATATGGACATTGCGAATTTGCAAATGTTAAGATCATTTGATTACGAAATTTCAGAAAGAAGCCCGTCTTACTATTAATATTTCCATAATACAATATACGTAGTATAGTTTGGTGAAATTAATCTAAAGCTTTTACAATAAAATAGTACGAGCTTTATCACAAGAGAAAAGTGATGTGACGATGTGATGGGTGACTACCCATCCATATAATTATATAATAATATAATTCATTTATTTTTCCATTATAAAAATATGACCAGAATTCAAAAATTTACAACCTTACAACAATTTTACCTGACTAACTTTCATTCTATTGAGGTGCAATAATAAGTTAATTAAAGCGTGTAGTTTAACTAAATTGCTTTATTTCGTTATATACTCATATATTACTTCATTTCGTTATATAATAATAAAGTAAAAATATGACTGTTAAATTATAACATTTCTATACCCTAAAAAATAATTAATTCTAAATTGTTAAAACGACGTAGCCCTCGTGCTATGGTTGAAATATATATCAAGTCATTATATTATAACAGCAAATATTATTCAAATAAGTTTTTTTATACGTCCAGTTATTGTTTTTTATATTTTACAACTAGTATAATTGTAAAAGTAACTTTGCTTGTTACGCTTTCACGGCAACCATAAAAAAAGGTTTTGATAAAATTTGGTATGAAGCAAGCTCGATCCCCAAGCCTTCATTGTGGCTCAAGCTTATATACGTAGGCTACTATTTTACCTGTACCTAACACACGGATAAAGTTGTGAATATAATTGTATCTTTTTGATACAATTATATTCACTGTTATATCAGCTGTTTCATATGAAATAAGAATTAGTTATGTTGTAGCTAACGATAAACAATTTAGTGTAAAATTTACCTAAAAATTCAAAACGACATCAAGGTAATTTATTTTCTATGTTTAGCGAAAATCACAAGTAAAATTCTACTATAACAATAGACAAAAAAAAACAATGATTTTATAGGTAAAGATAAAGAGATCGCATTTCTATACGTTATTATCATTATTCAATTACTTTAATGAAAAGTAAATAATATTATCGTACATAATTAAATAAGTAAAAGTTAAGTCTAAATACAGCATGGGTACCTACGTAAATTACAACATTAAAATGTTTACATATTACTTCTTTATTTGATTAATAATTATATAAACCTGTATGTTAATTATAGCCATTCATTTAAATAAACATAGGTAGGTACCTAAAAATCTATAATATTGCCCACTCTAAGTATCCTTATGATGACTTAATTTTTTAAATATTATGTGTGACGTGAAGATGACATCTTGTTAGCAATTTTGGTTTACACATAGATTTTTATATAAACATATTTTATTCTGTATAGTTTACAAAAAATATTAAAATTATTGGTACCATTATTACACACGTTCACTTTCGGTTTGTTGCGATAATAATGTGACGTCACCCATTGGGTAACTCTCTGTTCTTCTCGCGCCACCCAGATTCTTTGCTCGTTCTCTTGGAGTGCCACAACAAAGCCGCTTCAAAACACACGCATAGCACATGAGCAGAGACAACATTAGCAGCAGACCAATGATTACGGTTACAACTAACAATATTCTTAATTCACCATTCGTCTCGACTCCACCTGTATTACGGCCCATCTTTTTAAATATATTAGTCTTTTACCTGTAATTAAAAAAAGTTTTTACGTATCAAATATATTTTAAGACGTTTTACTAGACCAGCTCTGCTTATTGACCGTTAAAACGAATTCAATATACTGATATTATACCTACTGAGGTATATATATATAATCTACAATCTATCATTTGTATTCTTTCAATACTTAACGAATATAAGCTTATTTAAGTATTAACACATAAATTCACTTTACATAACAGTCGACCATGCATTATGAAGTACACCAACATGTTTGTAACAGTTCACTTCAATATTTAAAATGATACCACACATTATTGTATATCACAGAGTATCAACAGATCAAGGACCACACCAGCTACAAATTTTACACAAGAATTCATATATCAGAATTTCCAAAAATTCCAGTTCCGAGTCACGTCACCCCTTGTTAATACAACGAGAATTGAGATGGAAAAAAGAATAAACAAATTTAGCATATGATAAGAAGCAAAAGTTTGTATGTATATATATTAAGTATATATATTTACTTCTTTCTTTTCTTACGTTTATGTAGTCTTTTTATGACTTATTTATTGTTTGTTTTGCGGAAAAGCTTATTTTTTTTAAGTATCCTTTTATCATATTTTCACGAATAAATAATAGTAATAAACATAACAAAATTATAATGTGCTGTTTAAGACGTTGACAGTAATCAAGCCTCTCATAATTATTTTATCGCCTTTACTCTATAGTAAAGTTGAGCTCTATAGCTCTGGACGATTTTCTTAAGATTAAGTATAATAAACACGTCGGCCAAGGAGCGCGTCACATTCATCGTTTTTATGAGTATGCCATAAAATATTTGGGGTCAACATCTTAGTGGTTATTATAGTCGCCTATTTTATAGTAATAGCAAAAAAGTTTCTATCGTAGACGAATTTGCTATTTAACTACAAGAGTTTCTTGGAGTTAAATATGAGTAAATGGAAAACTTCGTTTAATACATATTATTTTGGTAAAAAAAGTCATAGTACGCCGGCTGAAACTTTTTTATTAATAGTTAACATCATATTGAGCTGGAAAAAAATCGTCAGCTGCCTAGTTTTATGCGTCATCTTGTAAAAAAATATGTAAAATAAAGAACGCCTGGGTAGCGGTTGAAAGACCGTCAGCTGACACAGTAAAGATTTGGTCGGGTGGTAGCATTGCAAATCCCGCCCGCGCTTAGGCGTATGACGGTGTCATTGCACACATTATGTCCTCCTTCCTGATGTCGACGGTGTCCTAAGCTAAGGTTCGGCCTCACAGGAGGCGACATTAGGACAAGCGTATTCTGAACCCTTAAGTGGACTCCCAACATCCAAGTTGAACTTTGTAAAATAACGTTTGTATTCATCATTTTATTTTACAATAACTGTAATGATTCTGTTCAATATGGTAACGTATTTGTGCCAAATCAGACTTTTGTTAATATACATTAAATTGTTAAAAAGTAATAAACCATTTAAAAGTGTTGAAAAATACTGATGTCATTTATTAATTTCTACAATATAATGAGATATATAAAATGTTTCTAAAGTGTTAAATACTATTACAGAGCAATTCCTTTATAATTTATTTTGTCTCTAAAATAGATGCGGTAAGTTGTGGAAACGATCAGTTAATCTATAATGACGTAATCGTTAAAATTGTGGCATTTTGCGTTATCGTAGGAAACCGAGTATAATAGTATGTTTACGTTACGTGTTTATATATTTTACATTCGTCTCTATTTCTGATTTTACTTGAGTTACTGTTCATTCGTAACTGGAAAATAATCAAGGAAATTAATGATCATAACGCTAAATTAGACTCCACTGTCAAGCTTCACTAATTAATTTAATTGGTAAGTATTCCTTTCTTCGTTTCTATAAACGAACTATTTCAAGATCGTTGATTGGCAGTTTATCCATTTGTTTGATTCAAGAATAAATATAGAATGTTTGCAAGTATCATATGACTAATATAGTGTCTGTCTGTTTGAATTGAATTTAGATGTAAACAAATGATGATTTAATAAAGTAAAATAAAAAGCAAAAATAAAAACAAGAAACATACATAATGTACAATTTATATATTTATTACGGTATATTTTTTTATTTGCATATTATTTGCACACTTATCATCAAGAATCTTTTGGTATAAGTTTTATGTATATTGGTTTAGTAGTTTTTTTAGTTAAGTAGCTAACACAAAAAAAAAACATCTCATTTATTAATATAGATAGCAGATCTATCACTTCATTAAATAGATACTTAATTAACTTTGCTTTTCGCAATAAGTTATAAGCTGGATAAATTAATTTAGCTTTTTATTTATTTCTTTAAAAGCAGGAAACAAACAATATAATGTCACTATTAAATAACGAACACAACACATATATAACCCAATAAAGTTTCCAAATATAGATAATACATTAAAAGATTAAATAAGCAGACATTAATAAAAAGTCTTTTAAAGCACAATAAATAATAATATGAATTAGGAAAAAAAATGTCAAGTTATATAAAGATTCTTAAGATTAATCATGCATATGGCAGACTTAAACAATCATTTAATAATGAAATAAATTTGATTACAATGTCATCAAGCTTTTAATCAGACAATATTAATGTAATAATTTATTAATATAAATTTCAAACTTGGCTTTCGTCAAATATTTAAAATACTATTTCCAGTTTTACTAAGGTATGTACCGCCAAACAGCAATAGTATAGTAGTAGTATTTAGTGATTTTGTATTCCGGTTTGAAGGGTGTGTGAGCCAGTGTATTTATAAGCACGAGGGTCATAACATCTTACCATGGAAAAGGAGCGCGATCGACGGTTCATGCACGAAGCAGCAATTCGTACGACGCGGTTTTCAAGCCACAGGCAGTTGAGACCACCGCCTTGTTTATTGTACACCGGATTGAATTATTATATCTCAAGTTGTCTCGAATAAACATGCAATAATAGCATGTTTATTAAACATAAATGGAATAGCTGCCCAGTTAGGTTAGCTTATCTCAAAACCCTGAGCAGGACGGCAGCCGGGATGGCCTCACGCTGCCGTATGCACTAGCGAGGAGTGCGGGGGCGGGGCGGTATTACCTTTGCCCCCTGAGGAGAGCTCCACCGAGCTGCGAGCGGAGCTCTCCTCCGGGGGCAAAGGTAATACCGGTCCCGCAGCCTCTCCGATCCGTGCTGAGGACGGCCATCGCAATGGTTTTAGTGGGTAAGAATCCCACATAACCCAGTTCCCCCCCCCCATGGGAGCTGGGTACCTTTCTGAGGGTTTTGCACTGCGTGAAAAAAAAACCTTATCTCAAAAAGAAACTAGAATAAAGTGAAAATTTATCATTTCAAAAATTGAAAAAAGGAATATGTAAAATATAATTTAAAATAATAAATTAAATATTAACTAACAAAAAAATCTTTACAAACACAACGAATAACTAATACGCACCTACGAAAAATTTCGAAGTCCATTTTTTTGCGGCAAATAAACGAACGATATTGGATCTCAGACATCATCATACATTTGTTGAAGTCGCAAGGCGCGTAGCCGTTCGTACCAAATATACGATGCAGTGAATTTCCTTTGAAAATCAAGTGGCCTATTCACCCGTCATATTTTTTTATTATACAAAAAAATAATGGTTTACATATTTTATTATAAAATAAAAAAAAAATGTTATCATTTACATTTACGAATATGTTCGTAGAATAACAGAAAAGGTAAATTAAAATTCTGCGAACTTGATAGATGATAGCAATTATAAAACTTCCGAATAAAGTTACGGTAGATATGTTGCGAAGTTACTATCAATAAACAGATTTACGTTATCATTAATAACGATAAACGTGGTATTATAAGTGCAATATAAGTAAGTTACAATATTGTTTTATTTCTATACATATGTTTTGTTTTGGCTTAAATAAAACTGAAATGCGATTTAACGTTCCGTTGCACGGCTAGTTAAATTATTCGGCTAAGTTAGAAGGCATTTAGAATTCCAGAGGGCTTCAAAATATTTCGGTCATTGATATTAGCCAAGCCAAATAACCACCTCTCAAATTCGTGGTAATAGTAATCCTTCACGAAAAATTGATATTTAAAAAAGACGATTTATATGATCGATTTAAAATAAAAATAGTCCAATGGTAAAACTAAAGGTTCGTGCTTGATCCTACGAATTATTGTCTTTTAAGAGAAAAATTTATTTTAGTAATGTATTGAATGATTTTTTGTTCTTATTCTTATTAAAAAGCTATCTATGTAAGCGCAGACTATAATATAATTCGTATATGAGAACTAGCCAAGTCAGATCTTAGGCTTCAATATATTATCCTAAGTTATAAGAAAAAGGATATTTTAAGTTTATATAAAATATTTTATGGTGTTATAAATAAATTTCAGGACTGACCATTAAACTTGGTACCCATTTAGATATCACTTCTTTTGTCGTTGAAGTCAACAACCAAGGCATATATAATAATAAGAAACTTAGCTCTCATTTCACATTTATGTTTTTGATGGGATTAAAAATAACAGTGAGGATCCGTAAGGATTTTTATGAAAAGGGAAGTAGCTGAGTAGATTGCAATTCGATATTGTAGGCTATGAACTGAGGTAGTAAACAATGAATATCATTCGAACGACAACAATACGGTATAATATTCTGATATTAATAAATATTAAACAAAATTGTGGTTTTTATAATTGAATTTTATTTTGCGTTTACGTAAATATTTTTATTTAATTCTCCCGGCCAGGAAATGACTCCATTGAGCGCCTTGTTATTCAAGGCAAGGTGGATGGCATCAGACCACGTGGAAGGACGCCCATGCGATGGACCGACCAAATAAAAACAACTGTTGGCGGTCCTTTGCATGAATGCACGAGGCTGCATCCACTGATAGGGACATATGGCGCAGGCTCGTGAGGCGAATAACATCTGCGCCGAATAATTTATAATACTTCATGGCGACCACGACCGCTCTGACAAGAGTGTCACGACGAAGAAGAAGAAGAAGAAATATTTTTGATGGGCAGGATTTATTAAATTTCAGAATTTAATAGTAATTTTCTTGAAGTAGTTGATTATATTAGTAAAATCAAGACTTGTAACATTTTTTTAACGTCACAGACGCGCTTTAAGTCTAGATTATTACTGAGTTGAATTTCTTAAAATTTTGTACTGTACTCACTTTACGGTAAATTAGTTAAAATCATAATACAAAATATGATATATCATCATATACAATACCATTTTAAATGAATTGGTTAATGGGTTTTTTAACCACATTACCCATCACGTCCTTAATGTAATCGTATTGAAAATAGCTGTTAAATCTATTCCATTTATTTATCAATTAATAAAAAAACTTACTTAGTCATACGTGGATAATTGTATATATAAAATGTTTTAGTCTCTGGCTGGAAGCTCGTTTTTTTGAATATTTTAGATTATAGATCTAAAATATCGAAAAAACGAGATGATGGCTTTGAATAGATTTTCAATTATTTACTATTTATTACAGAAATACAGACGAGTAAATGAAGCGGTTAGTAGTCATCACCACTCGTAGTTATTGGGATTGTAAGAAATATTATATATTCCTCACATCATCAATGCGCTGAGAACCACAGAAAATTTGATGTTATGTTCCTTGAAAGTAGCTCACCCACACATTAAACCAAAATACACAAAAAAATATAAATAATGTATAGTCGTTATATAACGATTTATATATATTATAATATAATATATGAAGATAAAATAATATATAAAGATAAAATAATATATAAAGAGTAAGAGTAAAGTTGGTTTGAATACAGAAAAGAAGAAAATGTTGGATGTTTTTAAACACTATTTGCCGTGAAAATAATAAACTCAAAATACCGAGTTTTATATTCAAAGGATAAATCTTATACTGGTACAATGGTGCAAAAGGATCGCCCTAGCACATAAAATAGTTCAAGCGCTTTGATATCTTTTATTAAGTTTGTTTTCTTTAACAGCGTGGCCACGGGAAATTCGCTGTAGCAAATATTCGCGCGGTGCGAACGACAACGCGTATTGCGGCTGAAACAAATGTATGGAGATGTAACAATTTCACGGGCAGCAGCGTCGGGCGGCGCAATGTGCGAATGTTGCCGCACTTTTAAATGTTTAAATTGTTTTGTTGTAATCGCTGCGAAATAATGGACATAGAAATCTTTACATATAATAACAATGTAACTGATCGCTGTCTGTACATGGAAGATATTTAAGTAAAACTATAATCAAGGGGGCGCAATAGAATCCAAAACAATGATTGTTAGAATTTTTGTCTGTTTGCCTGTGCGTTTGTACACGCTCATCATAAGAAACGGATTTGGGTGCGGTTTTCACTGATGTATTATGGCTAACTTCACTTAAAATTTAGTGTTTGTTTTATTTCAATCGGTTCATAAATAATAAAGTTATGTCAGTTTAAAGAATCACGTCGAACATTTATTCGGTAAAAATGCTATAAATTAACTGTTCAGTTTAATTGGTTGAAACTTTAGCTACCGATAAATGATAGTCTGTAAAATGACGATGATTGAAAGTTTATACGAACAAAACAAAGTTAAAAAATGGATAGTTTCAGAGATTCAGATACTTCCAATATAACTTACATTGAGCTCAGATCTATATGATAAAACATATTAAATAGGGTTTAGCTTATGCTGGCATACGTCGCTACTCACTGTAACCTTTTGTATGGTAATCAAATTTGTTCTAAAATAATGCATTATTTGCAAATTCGTTTTTATAAACATGGCATTAATTCTTATAAAATATATCGAGATATGATCATAGACAGTTTTTAGAATTTTTATAGTTTTGACATAATTCAAGAGGTAGTAGGTCGTTTGAAAATACTCATACATAAGTATTTGTTTTCGGTTTGTGAATAACTTTGTAAGTTAAAATTTATAGGTTAGGTAAGTTCGTTTCGTTGCCACATATATATCTTTTCATGGTTTTGTTAAATTTATACTTAGTTTGACAAGTGAAGTAAAGACTTAAATATATACAAATAAAAATTAAAAAATAGTTACTGTATAAATCGTAACCGCGTAACTGGAATGGTGGCAAGAATGCTACCAGCATTTTTCCTTAGAATCGCAATTCCGATTCTCTGGGTGAAAATGAACCAGTTAGTCGGTTAGTTGATTATAAGTACTTATTTAAACAGATTTACGTTTTCGTTTTAAAATGACACAATTTTCCGTGAAGGTATCGTTTGCACAATAAATAAAACACAGGGAAAGATATTCAAGTATGTCGGAATAAATAAAAGGGAATTATGTTTTTCTCGTGGCCACTTGTATGTTGTCCTATCTAGATGCGGGTGCGGCAAAAACCAATAAATACTAATATCCCACAAAAATAAAACTAAAAATGTTATGTATATACTATAATATTATAAGTCTGGTTTTAGTGATTTCTTTAAGTTATACCCCGATGAAACCACAGGCACAGCAAGGAATACCGATTGATGATTCTTAGTATAAGGTACGCCAACCTAGTCGACATGTTCTCGATTTCCACTACGTTATGGACTTCTGGACTATGAACCCTACATTACCTTGGGACATTTGGCCACCCTCCCGGAAATAGAGCAGTTTACCGGTTTTCAGGATAACTGTGTCCTCCCCCTCTCAGGCGATATTCCAGTGATACTTCGTCTGTTCTTCTTTTAGTTCGATGATCTTCTCGATGGTCCGCTGTGTGTGAGCGTTAAATGTTGCCAGAGCCGGAGGTCGTCATTGTTGCTAACACGGTCTCTGCCGGTGATAGCATGGAATAATAATAAATAATAATAAATTTATGTATGCTCTCCCATAAACAATAATGTTTACATTATATATATACAGTCGTATGTGGGAGACTGGAGCCCAAACTAGGTTGCCCTGTACTAAGGGTCTCCTGGCTCCCCCTCTTGGGCAAGGAACTATTTATTTATTTAATTTTATAGAAAACAGGAGAAAGATTATAGCTTTTACAATATCTAGTAATAAGTACTTATGAAAGTAGAAATAAAAAATAATGTATGCTTGTGAATATGTGCGTGTGAGCGCATGTGTATGAAGTTTTATGTGCATGGGTGTGTGTGTTGTGTATGTATGTGTATATATGTGAGTGGGTATTTGTGTATATACTATGGGTGAGTAGATTAAATATGTACATGCTACTTTTTTACTACAATTCCTTTTTTATATATCAAATGAATAATTTTTCTGTCTCTTCCTAGGCCTGTTCTGTACTAGGAATGTTAAGACATTCCATGCAAGAATAGCAAGGTTACCCCACTACTAACCCATAGGGGGCTACTAGGGGGACTAGGGGCTGAGGTTTTGTGGAGTTAATGATTTAGATGACATATGTCAAAATCGCCAAGCTTGGCAGACGGGTTGATAAGAGTAAGATTTTCATAGTACTTAGAGAGACGCTGTTCTCTGATAAATATTTCCTCGGGACGACTTCTACATCCCACACGGGATGAGATTGGGTGGTTATATTAGTCGCCGTGTGGTAATCCACTCACGGCAATAACTATTAATCTTCAGCAACATCGAGACAACGTTGTTGCATTTTACGAAACAAAATTCACTTTTTTCAAAACATAAAAATCACTTCACACGATTATTTCAAATACAATATAAATAAAGTATAATATAAATACTTTTCAGACATTTCATTAGCGTGGATGATTGATTCGAAGACGGTGAAAGTTCGGAATAAATTGGATATCAACGAACGCAAATTTATTAATGAAAATTTTTATTTCACTTCAAACAATATTTTCAATAAAATAATATCAAGAGTTTATTAGTTGCTTATAGACAATATTTAATAATATATAAAATAGTCACTTATTTTATAGTTAATGTATATTTAAGGTACAACATCGATTAATTAACTCTAAGACAGCAAACAATAATAATAATAATGTCCTCCAGACCGATTTCGGCCACGGCGGCTAATCTTAAGAAAAATTAGCCGACGCAGGAGATATTATAGTACACAAGTGTGTGCGCAAACACAGGTGCACTCTCTATTCCTTAACTCTCATAATCCGATGGGACGGCAATCCAACACGACCGGAAAGAGTTTAGGCGCAGGACCAACGGCTTTACGTGCTTTCCGAGGCACGGGAGTGAACACACTTCCAACTTCCAGACTCCGGGCTGCTACTAAGAATTTTCTGACAGAAAAACCCAATAACTTTTTATTGGCCCGACCTGGGAATCGAACCCAGGACCTCTGAGTCTGCGGCCTTACATCAAGCCACTAGACCAACGAGGCAGTCAACAGCAACAAACACTATACCTATATGCTCAATTAAATTTATCCACTTTTGTCCCAAACAAATTGCTTTTCGTCCTGCGGCGCCACTCAGACCTCTGCGTGAATGCAATTATCTGAGCATTTCTATATTCCGTCTTTATATGTCTTTTATTGACACAAGAACTAATATTCGATTTTTACAGGAATGTTTAAAATTACTGCATTTTATTTGTAAAAAAATATATGTTTTGTTTAATTAAAAGAAAATTGTTTATTACATTATCTTCTATTGATCCATTTTTAACTGCCTTTGTCATTTTACTATAAGTAGCTTTGAAGTGCTAATATTAATAACTTATGATAGTTTGAAAGCATTATTTCACTACTCTATATTATTTCAGCCCCAAAGTTTAGCGTGTAGTGGACAGTTGATATTACTTGCCATCGAAAATATGTTACCAACCTATTGGACATATTACTTTTAGTAAAGAATTTTAATTAACGATCTCGAGAATGACAAAACAAGAATAACAAAAAGAATATATTGCTATATCTTAAGAATGTGATTAAACTTAATTCTAGTTAGACAACAAATCTATTATAATCGAGTAAGCAATTGTTTGATTTTATTCGTATCGGTTCTTTTATATTATCAAAACAAAATACCTCATTCAAATTAACAATAAAACGATGTTACAATCCGTAATCTGCAATATCTAAAGAGATTAATTAATTCTAAAACAGTATCAATAAGTTATATTATATTAAAAAATAACCTTGGTAATAATATTATTATTAACTCATAATGCATACTTAAATAATTTATAAATACTCTTTCAAATAATTGCAGGTGTTAGATATTAACAATTGGTATATTTCTTCCAACATTTTATGATAGCTTTTAGATATATACATTCGATTATAACTTTAAGAAGGTATATATTTAATTATATTAAAAATTTGATTCTAATAAATGAACGAATCTAACAATTATGAATGACTTATCAGATGGCCCATATACTCGTCAGTGGTAGACTGACTATACTATAAAAAAAAATTATATCTATTTTGAAGAAATGAACGGAAATATTATATGTTTATAATATAAAAATTAAATATTGTAAAAAATTAGAATAACAACAACATAATTTCTGAAAAATATGATGCTGGTCTAATTTGGTCCAATAAAAAAATATTTTAACAGGATGACTATTTAATTCGCAGAAAAATAATTTTTAGACAGGTTACTTCTTGCTAAATCAATCATAATTATAAATATTGAACTAAATGACCCAAAATATTTAATGGAATGTAATAAAACAGCATGTTAATGTTTGCTCTAGTTAATTTACATACTACACCGTTTTTTTCCCTGATTGAAGACTGAGTAAAATGTACCGGAAAATATCGTAAGTAATATTTTTCCTTTTCCAAAAAATAAAAAAATATCTAATTAAAGAAAAAGTAAATGTATGTATTACAGTAGTTATTATCCAAATATGTATTAAAAACACATAACAAAATTTATCTCAACAGGATTGTTTAGATTTGAAACAAATTGTTTGGATTCATCATTCCGAAATCCATTATTTATTATTTACACATCAATAATTCTCCTAATATTGTTTCTTGTCATTCTTAAAACTTTTTTCAAGATTGGAGGATTTATTGATTATTGGACAAAACGGATTTTTCAAGATAAATATAATTGTGCAAATTATTTTAAGTACTCTTACATACTCTTATTTAATGTTTATGAATTAACTGAATACCGTAAGATAATAAGACGCTTATACATAATATTCAGATTTAATAAATGACGAAATAGCTATAATATGTATTTTTTTAAACTAAATCAACTGTATTCAAGGTATTAACTAACATTCCTCTTTTCCCCTTTAAATATTTATTAAGCCCGTACTGGGAGTGAATGCATGAGGCCAAGCATCGAACCTACGGCTCTAACTTAACTAGACAGCTCGAGTACTGTTATACCATTTGCTTAAGTGGTTGATTAGGCTAATTATGTCTGAGTAATAAATATAGCAGTATATTCTATGTGTGTTGCAAAAAACAATTATAAAACATAATAAATATAATTTAAGCTATAGAACTTACCGCATTCTTCTCGTTTTATTAATATTACGTTTAAGCGTCTTAAAACTCCACTCAATTATTATTGGGTCGACAAAGAAATTAATTCAAGGACCCTTAAAACTTAACGTCAAAACTTATCTTCTATGTTTCTTCTAACTATTCCGAAAAAAGAAATTTCAATCTATAGCAGCCATATTTAAGAATAGACAATAGTCAGGCATATGTTTGAGTATCGGTTGAACTGAACATGAAAAAAATCTAATATTAGATTTCACCAAAAGTACAAATAACAAAAATAGTTCGTGCCTAAAGGGCGTAACGTGCGCTCTCCTTCGGGCCTGAAATATTACTGATCCAGCGACTCAGTAGATAGATACATGTATGTATTCACGTATTCTGATAATAATAGAACCGCGATAATTTCCGGTGGGTTGACTTTCATGTCAGCCTTATAGTGACTAGATATCGAGTGGATAGAATAAGTTTGGCCACTATTTAAGCGGTTTTCCATAACTGTTGCTTAGCTAAATTAGGTATCTTAATTAGGTAGCTGTTGTTATTTATTTTATAAAACGATACATTATCAATTTATCACATTTGAAAAAGAAAGAAATATTTATAAAAAAATATATTTATAATTGTTGGATGCCATTTAATAATTTGAAAGTATTACCACTGAATTTTCATGTGCTTAATTTGTGATTATAATTCATCTCGTGCTTTACGGTGAAGGAAAACATCGTGAGGAAACCTGCATGTGTCTAATTTCACTGAAGTTCTGCCACATGTGAATTCTACCAACCCGCATTGGAGCAGCGTGGTGGAATAAGCTCCAAACCTTCTCCTCAAAAAGAGGAGAGGAGGCCTTTAGCCCAGCAGTGGGACATTCACAGGCTGTTACGGTTACGGTACAGATTATTTGTATGTTTGCTCCATCATACAAAAAAAACGAATTAGCAATTTATGATTTTGTTTTAAATATACTAAGATTTAATCATGTTATGATTTAATTATATAAAAACATATATTAGGTCCTTACATATGAAATTAGCGTTTTGTCGTACTGACTACTTTGATCTGAAATATCTTCTCTTTGGTTAAGAATTCCAAATTCAAATTTATAAATTCATTTAGCTGGTACATTTGAGTTTTGAAATCAATGACTGTTTTCAAAACTCAAATGCTTTTTTCCTCATTTGTTTTTTCCTCATTATTTTTTTCTTTGTCGTCGCTTATTACCGCACAATGGAAAACATAAAATATCGGTATATTTACGAGTATGAGTTCTACCGTGGCACCAGTGCTGCAGAAACAGCTCGAAGGATTAATGATGTGTACCGCGCTGGTATCGCAAAAGAAAGCACGGAACGTTTTTGGTTTCAACTTGTTGGACCTTGCTTCAACAGATTACCATTTTTTCCGGAATTTGGACAAATTCTCACAAGGAAAAAAATTCAACTCCGATGCGGCAGTTCAAACTGCCTTCAAAGAGTTTATTGATTATCGCCCCCATGGTTTTTTTAGTAAAGGGATCAATGAACTACCTATGAGATGGCAAAAGTGCATAGATAACAACGGTGCATACTTTGATTAATTAAATATATTTTACAAAAAAAATTTGACTTTATATTCTTCCCGTACAAAACGCCAATTTCATATGTAAGGACCTTATATAATTAAAAATTGTATTATAAATGTAGACAGTGTTTTGTGTGAGACGAATATTGGGATTTTTATAAAACAAAGTTTCGCTACTAGAACTTAAACTAGTTTTGATTATTAAGCTAGTTATACAGTTACTTCCTTACTGATTATTATCATTCTCTCATATTTTAGAAGAAGATATGCATTTCCAAAAACAAGCAATAATAATAAAATAAATAATATTTAATAAGGTTACGGAAGGATAAAATTTTTTTTCTTCCGTAATCTTTAGATAATCTGTAAATTAAATAATGAATATGAATTATCGTTTCAGGACATAAAAGATTGAAATAGATGTATATAATGGATGAATGAGATGCATAATAAATGATTAATACTACAGTTTTGTTTACGCTTCTGTATATACTATTAACACAGCCACAACTTGTTCTGGTTTTGCCCGTAGCATTAAAGATACAAATAGTATATGATTATATTTTACCGTGAAATCCTCCTGTCACTATTTTCGAAAACATCACTTTTAGTCTTATGTTCAAATATTTAACTATGTACAGTAATATAAATACATTTAAAACATCAGAATAAAATCGTTAGTTATTATTTATTTAATCCGATAATTTGGTACATATTTAACAACGTTAATATTTTACAAAACATACTCTATTTATTTTTTTGCCTTTTTATTTTTTTATCAAAAAGGTATAAATACTCGCCAATCGATCTATTCGCCCATACAGTAAAGTGCTAAGTGACTGCCTCGTTGGTCTGCAGACCTGAAGGTCCTGGGTTCAAACCCGTGATTTAATTCGTGAAAAATTCAATTAAATGAATGTCGGCCATGTTCTACGATATGTTATGAGACTTTTAATTATCACAGGTAAGCACATTTTAACAGTACTTTGAAATTCGAATGATATATTCTCATAGATGATATTCTTGGAATGAAAACTAACTCACCTCGAGCACATCCTAAAATAAATCAGTAGGAATTGAGGGTTATATTGAGAATACCAATTAGGTTGTACACATGACAATAATGGCATACGTTACGTTACACAAACGTTATACAAACTTCACTAACATAGTAAAGTTTGTATAAAAAAAAGTATTACTTTCATACTGGTGGTAGGGCTTTGTGCAAGCTCGTCTGGGTAGGTACCACCCACTCATTAGATTTTCTACCGCAAAACAGCAATACTTGATATTGTTGTGTTCCGGTTTGAAGGGTGAGTGAGCCAGTGTAATTACAGGCACAAGGGACATAAAATCTTAGTTCCCAAGGTTGGCGGCGCATTGGCTATAAGCGATAGTTGTCATTTCTTACAATGCCAATGTCTAAGGGCGTTTGGTGACCACTTACCATCAGGTGGCCCACATGCTCGTCCACCTTCCTATTCTATAAAAAAACCTCCCTAGGGGATATTAATATTAAGACATTGCGTATTTTGCATTTTGTTAATTGCCCCCAGAAGTATATATCTGAACTTTTTTAGCGAATATGTCGTACATACGACCGTTCTCAAAACAAAAATAAAAAATCGTCCGTTTGGTGAAATTTCTAAACACTTTGAAAAACATGTTTATCAATTAAATAAGTAGTAAATTTCAAGCAGATCAGACTATTTTTTTCCCATTTTTATACTAATGGCTCCACTCCATTTTTTAAAAACGACGAAATACGTTTGCATTTATTTTTTCTCAGAAGCTTTAATATTAAATATCATCCTTCTTAGATAAAAATTACGGAGTCCCCATACAATCTTTCAGCCCATATTTTATCCATTTAGGGGGTAGACTTTCAAAAACACTTAAATACATATTTATTTATTTCTAACCAATAGCTTGTATATAAAATTACATTTCAATTTCAACTTTCTTAGTAGGATTTTTACATTATAAAATGTATTAACTGCCCAAATTTTATGTTTCTAAACCTTATGGTTTAGGCTCTGTATTGATAAATCAATCAGGAAAAGTCATTATATGTGTATAGATAACAATAAAAATACATATGGTTTTTATAATTTTTGATAAACTCAACTGATATAAAGATTAAACGGAACCTTAAAAAACTTCTTATAATAATTAAGTTATTTAAATTTGTAATTTTTTGCTATTTCAAAGATTAGCCTGGACATACAGACAGACAGACGACAGACAAAAAAAAAATTGTTTTGGTTTTGGTAAATCTCAAATAGGCATATTAACTTTAAATGAGGCAGTTATTTTGAAATTACAGACAAACACTTCAATTTTACTTATATTTTATTAGTATAGATGTATAGATAAGAGAACGGGACGTGCTCCCACCAGCGACACATGCGAACTAAGCAACATTCAAATATTGCGCTGCACCGTGCACGCACCGTGCTGCGGCACCGTCTCTTGGCAGCGGTGCCGTGCCGTTGCCGCACTATAGACATGGGTCCACGCCCTTAGAATCAAATTAGATTTTATTAGATTCATGTAAAATTAATTTTGATTAGCAAATTATTTTGTATAAATATCTGCAAATAAGTTATTTACTAATTGTTATTATTTTCTTACAAATCCACTAGGCAGACATCCTATCATCGGGCCGCTTGCTGTGCCGGTGGTACTCCAATGCCTTTTTAGAGATATTGAGTTTTTAATTGTATACAGAACTATATTATGATGTACTATAATATAACTATGGTTAGTTTGTAGCCAGATCTCTTAACACGTTCTAGTTGTGCCAAAAGAAGCATATTTCGACTGATAAGAATTAAAAAATCGTTCTATTCGTTGTCACTATTTACAATTGGGACATTCAATATTATTTCTTATATACCTGCTAATGCAAACAATAATTCAAATTAGACTCAATTTAAAAATATAATAGCAAGACATTACCATTATTGTTCCATTAGTAATAAGAATCCATAAGGGGACGTGAATATTTCTAGGTGGATGTCCATTTAATGACAGTCCAAAGTACCGTTTTAATAGTAATTCGGCATGATAACATCTTTTAACATTATTTTATAATTAAATTAAACCTACTGATAATGGCTAATCTAATCGACCAAATTAAAACAACATATAGTGCAATAAGATACTTTTATATTTTTATATCGTTCCTAATCGATTTCTGTCACGGCGGTCTACTCAACTAAGAATAAATAGTCAACAAGATATTACAATACTTTAATTTGTATGAAAAATAAGTGCACTTATTTACCCCTCACTATTAATCCAATGGAACAGCAATCCAATACAACCTGAGTGTTCAGGTCTGCAGCTGCTCACGTGCTTTCAAGACAACTTCCAAACTGTGGTCTGTTACTGAGAATATTCTATGTCAATCGACATAATTTGATTTTACTATATTTGACAAACTAATTAAGAGAAAAATAGTTAGAACTAACTAACTAACAATCTAACGTCTAGGTGATCTCGGTATAAAATGGACCAGTTACTTTGATCTCATGATACTTGGATTTCGCTCTACTCGAGTGATAATGTGATCAGATGATGATCAATGACAGTTTTCTTATGTTTCTGTTTGACTGTATTGATATATTTTTTTATAAAGTACCCAAGCGATCGGCTCATTTGACCCACCCTTTTTTTGACCATGGTAAGTGGTCAATAATGCCCACAGGCATTAGCGTTGTAAGAAATATTAACCACTTCTTACATCAACAATGTGCCACCAACTTTGCAACTAGATGGTATGTCTCTTGTATCTGTAGTTACACTAGCTCACTCATCCTTCCAAGCGAAATACAACTTATTGCTATTTAGCGGTAAAATATCTGATGAATGGATGGTACCTACCCAGCCGTACCAGCCTATCAAGCGTACAATTTCAGAAAGTATGTTTCGAGATTGGCCTTTATAGCAGTTTAGCAATTTAATAAATATACTAACATTTTTTAGGGAATTATTGTAACAGAGCTGGTATGTTTTGTGTAAAATTTCATTTAAATCTAAATTCGTTCTCGAAAATTCACATTTAAAACTTGATATGTTTGATAATATGAATTCCTAGCTACTGTACAATATTCACCTTGTTGCTTCTTATTAAGGAATTATATAAGATTGCTAATGTAATACTGGATTGTTTAAAAGCTTTTGTAGATAAAATTCTCTTCTTCTTCTTTACGGGATCTTTACGGGAATAATAATACCCAAATCTCATCCCAAATCGTGTAACTATTACTATTATTATTTGGTTTAATTTGTGTATATATATATATATATATATATACTTAATATAATATAAAGAGACTTAATATAGACTTAATATAAAGAGATTTAATCTGTTTGTTATAACATTAAATAATTCAACTATATGTCATTATATCGTCTTAAGAAAGATTTCAAAATAAAACAGCTCACTTTGACTGTTTAAGACTTTTATATCAATACAAAAATAACATCAATAAATAAATAATATGAAAGCGCAATAATTACATGGAACCGTTATAAATTACAAGATACTTTACCAAAATTAGAAAAACGTCGTTCACTGAAAAAAGCATTCCAATTGTGTTATTAATTATATATTTGCATCAAATAAAGCGCTTAATACAATTTTCTTTTTTGCGCGACACAAAATACCTACTAATACTTTACTTATTAATATATTAAGTACTTGAGTACTTCATAATATACATAGGTACTTCATTTAGGTGTAACAATACATTTCACGCAAGCACTGTTATATAACACTACATTACTTTTGACATGAAGACAACACAAAGTAGCATTTCTATATTCGATATGGCAATTAAATGGCGTATATTTGTTATCGAAACATTAGTTAAAGCTTTTATAATTATAAATCTAATCGTTAGTATTACATTAAATAACTATTACATAGGTGTGAAGTCCTTCGTATTTCCCTATATACTGGAAAGATTTAGGACTTAGCTTACATATACATTTAATTTAAATGATAATTTAATAATGGTATCCTTAATAATGATAATAATACATATAACATCACTTTTCAACCTACTTTTTATTTCTAAATACTGATGTGTTAGTAAACGTTTTACTAAATTCAAACTATAGGAACCAAAAGTTCAGTTCTAGATCTTTTGTACGATCGTTAAAAAAATATTGAAACAGCTTTAGAGGATATCATTTGTTGTCATCTTGTTGCTTTTACAAAACATTGATTGTGTTTTTGTAGCATTTTCATATAACGTTTTAATGTTACTCCAGACACAAAGTACCTACTTAACTATTTGTTTTTTAAATCAATTTTTTTAGCATCCTACACATCTCCTAGACCTAAAAACAAGGGCTAACAAACTTAGCTTCTGAACTTTAAAACGAAGCTGAAGCTTTAACTGTCAATATGTCATTCCAAAGAAAAACTTAATTTGACTAATTATCCCCAAAAAACGAAAAGGTCAAAGTAAAAACAGCTGTAGTTTATAACCATTTACAAAAAAAAATATTTATTTACGAAATAGTTTTGTACTGTCATATTCACTTGCTAAATGCATAACGGATGTCTGTAAATTACTGTAATTCTATTATTGTTCATTATACGTCATCCAATGATATAATAAAAACAGAAAAAATAGTACCTACTAATACACAAATAATATTAAATAAATAGAAACCATACATGATAATATGATATCCAGTAACATGTAAGGAGAAAAATAAATAATGCACTCAGCCAAAGGAACTTTAAGAAAGCCAAATGCAATAGAATAAATTAAAAAAGAGAATATACGAATTACTTCATTGTTTTCGTCAATTCTTAAATAGAGAACTAGCCTACATAACAATAAATAAAATCTTAAGGCACTGATTTAGGTACCAAGATCACAATTCATTACTCTATTAAAATGTTAGGAAGTAAAAAGATTAGAGCCGTGGAATGTCAAGTTACAAACATCAAAAATTAACTAAATACTGTCCAGAGTAAAAGACCTAATATTACTTTAATAATAAAAGAAAAAAAGATAATTTAGATTTGCTAATAAAGTGCTTATGATATCTATACAACATCTTAAAAAACATAAGCGCATACAGATAAGTATTTCTGCATTGTGCAGAATAACAATATCGACACAATTTACAAATATTTGTTATGTTAACTAAAAATATGCAATAAGGGCAAAGATGTCCTCAACGCTACTTAATAAATAGACAGGATTTCGAAAAGAACAACCTTTGCTCTTGAATTCATTTTTTAATAAAGACTTAAGTATTCGAGACTTATTTACAATTTTCTTGACCGCATTATTTACAGGGTTATTTACAAGTGTCCAAACTTGGCACGTCCTGCGCGCGATTTTACCTGAATGATCATTTCCAAAGCAACTGTCATTTCCACACATAAACTTCAAATTTCAGCGATATTTATACGATGACGGCAATACATAGTCACCGAAATTATAAAGAACATTCGCGTACCAGTGAACTCCACGTGGGATTTCATTTGGATTGCTCCAGCTTGACAACCATCGTAAAGGAGCCATTGCAGCGTGAGCTAGGGAATGACTGCGCACCATAGCGTAACAAGACGCCAAAGCGTCGTCGACTATTATTGTCCCCGTCCTGGTCAATGGTGCGTATACTCCTCGTTTTGAGACAACACGAGTTTTTACTACTTTTGATGGACGCATTACACTACCATATCCTCTTGTAAGTAGTACATCTCCTATTTTTATGTTAGCAGCAAATAATTCCCGCCAGCCATCGGCAGCGGCTAAAAGCAGTAGATGAGACGGCGTAGTTGTGATAGTCACTCCGTTTTCAGCCGTAATTTCAATGAAATGTCGTGTTGCATTCGGATCTCGATCAATAAATTCCAACACCTGTAATAACAATAAGAAAATGAAAGAATTTTAATAACATAAGAAACCACTGAAAAAGACCGCATAATATATCATTAACAAGTCTACGTAAATGTCCATATTTTTTTTCAATATTTAATATTTAAAATAAAATATAATGATAATTATAGTGATATATCAAAAAAACGCACCTCAGAATAAACCATCTTTCCATCATCAGCAGCAGCCAATACTTTATCTCCTTTTCTGAGACTAGCAATGTCTTGAGGCCCATTTAATGTGTGCACCACAGACCCAGAGGGGAAACAACCAGCACCTGTTCCCACCGAAGACTCTGCAAAAAATGTATTTTTATTATTATTTTCACACCATCTGCCTTTGTTTATTCGTAAAATTAAATATATATTAATGCCAATATGCCCGAGAAATATCAATACCAAAGTTTCTGTAAGACGAACGAGAATTTTCTAAGCTCGTAATTAAAATGCGATAAGATATAAAACAAAAGAGACTCGCAAACGCTTTCTTGTTCCCAGACCGAAGGTTATCTGCACACCACAAAACTTTGTGTTCCGTGCAGGTAATTCTTTTGTTAAATCGTGATTCGAAAATCCATTATAAAAACGTAGATTATTTACTTTTAGCATAAATAAAAATTCGTCGAAATACGTAAAGTTAAACTAAACAAATTCTTAACTGATAAAAAATTCTATCCCTTTTAGTTAATCTTATGGCCATTGTTTGTAAAAAATAAAGTTACGACAGCAGATTGACTACAACCATAGTTACTCATAACTTTATTTGTTTATTATTTAATGGTATTTATTTAAATCCTGACCCAGCTTAAACTGTACCTGTGTTAATCTTGCGCGATGAAAAAATTAACTTTTTGTTATTTACGTGCACGGAAACGACGTCGAAAAGATAAATAAAAACGGATTAAAGACAAGCTAACTAACTAGCTGATGTTCATACTCGCACGTCGTTCTCAATGGAATAAATAATAAGTAGAAAAAATACCAATGGCATTATGATAAACTTTGTATTTGCTTTTCAGACGATTAGGAAGAGCGGTACAATTACACGCATAAGTGGACACTGTGGCGGTGGATTACTGCAAAGCTGATGGCAACGTTTGCGAGAGCTCGTTAAATTTTGATTTGTTGTGTAACCGAGCGATAAATTTAGCCGTTCCTCGTTTACAAAACGATGGGACGCCCTTATCGTATTACACAATAACCACACAAATTAGATTTCGTCCGAAGTCAAGCGCTTATTGTCGATATTCTGTTTGTTGTTTGGTGAATACATCACACGAATCATTGAATAGGTACATGTCGGCAACTCTTATATTTTTTGCACATTTTTCTCAAGGAAGTCGTTTTTATTTTTCTTACATACGACTGTAATTTAAATTTGTATTGCCTGTTTGCTTCAGATCCTACTTATTAACTACAAAAAGAAAAAAAATTACAATATATGCTATACGTATGATCACATTAATGTTATTTTAACAATATCTCAATTTAACTAAAAATATTATAAAATTCATATTGTTTTATTTTACTTGAATTCAGATTATATCAGATTTATTACCAACAAGGAAATTATCAATCGGCCTTAATAAACAATAAATATAATTCATAAATAACAATTATTTAAATCTTTGTTATAAAAGCCGAGATGGCCACTAGGCCACTAGGTCAGAACGCGTGAATCTTTACCGATGATCATGGATTCATACCCGAGCAAGCACCACTGAATTTTCATGTGCTTAATTTATGTTTATAATTCATCTCGTGCTTGACGGTGAAGGAAAACATCGTGAGGAATCCTGCATGTGTCTAATTTCATTGAAATTCTGCCACATTTGTATTCTACCAACCCGCATTGGAGCTGCGTGGTGGAGTAATTTCCAAACCTTCTCCTCAAAAGGGAGAGGAGGCCTAAAACCCAGCAGTGGGACATTAACAGGCTGTTACTGTACTGTAAATCTTTGTTCCTACATTTAATGCCAAATTAAACAATGACTATTATTAATGAAAATTTTATAAGCAACTCGAGTTAATCAAAAGAGTAGTGAGAAACAATAATCTGACTTACAAAGTAAAAAAATCTTCGCTATTCATAACCTTAGCTATTGCGCCTGCTCTCTTTAATTTTTTAAGCCAAATTCAATAATAAAGTATATACTTATGTAGTTAAGTTTTAGTATATAGGTAATATATATACTAAAATCTCTATTATCTAAAATATTACTCTCAATCCCTAGTCAAGTAGTATTCTAATTTTAAAAAACCAAAATTCTTGACCTCGGAGACCACTTTAAACTAATTCAATATCTTAAACCTGTCACACGATTTCACAGTGGTGTGACGTAAGTTAAGTTAGGCTGAAGATGCGGCGATAAGCGGCGCGGGCGCGGGTGCGGAAGCGAGACGCGCGGCGCGGAGAGGCGGTGAGGCGGCAGGCCACGAGTGGCCGCGCCGACCCCGCCCCGCGGGGACCACCGGGAGAGCTAGGCGGCGCCTGACCATGCTGCCGGAGTACCGGTCAGATAAATACACGCACGTGACACTATTCACTTAATCTCCCCGATTGATCATATACTTATGATATTCACGACTTTGTAATCTATGCCAAAAGGTGCGCGTTTCCTTTAAAAAATATTTCATAACCTATATATAGTTTAATATAACTAGTATTATCTGACATCTTATCAACTGCTTAATTCTATCAACCCTGTTATTGAACGATTTAATGAAATAAGATATTTTTTTACTTAAAAAATAAATCCAAGGAGACAACCTAAAGAGACCTAAAGAGAAAGAGAGATACAAAGACAACATAGGTACTAGGTACCTAATTTCTACAAATCGTTACGCTATAACAATCACTGTGTACGTACTCTATCTCAGTCATAGTTTAGATTACATGAAAACCAGCATGCTATTACTTCCACCATAATAGTGCCACCTTATTTTTATTTACGAGCAACTTTATACGCGTATTATGTCCAATTCTCGCATTTTTTTGTAATGTATATATTGGTTTTATAGATAGGTATGTAAGAATATAAAGAAAGCCAACGTGTATAGGTTAATTTATACTTTTGAAACATTGTTAAAATTCGCCTCCAACAACGCTCAGATCAACGAATCTATATTATTTATATCGTAAGGAATAGCAATTAGCCGCCGACATCAACGTGGTCATGCAAATGCCAAACTGCGCCCGCGCCGGTTATGATTCATACGCGGCCGCGCGGTGTATCTTTACAGAGCTCCAGAGCAATAAATATTTGGTCTGCGAAAGTACCCAAATTTATCAAATGCTTTAAATATATATGCCAGAACCGTGTAACGGTGGAAAAGTTATGAGATTTATGTATATGTATTACGTTATTATTAAAAATGCGGCTGAATTACTACGTAAATTTAAACTTGCGTATGTAATTTATTATAAAGTAAATAGGAACATTAACAAAGTGATTCATTCAAAATGTTTACACCAAAGATATGACGATCCCACTTAGCATGTTTCAGTTTTACTTTTCTCCTAATGTACATTTTTAATTGATTGATTTAAAACATAAATAAGGTATCTACGCCGACTTTCTAATGTAATATATATTTATACCTCAGAATATCGTAACCCGCTGAGTTATTGCTGTCTGAGAGTTATGACATTGAATAATAGATTAGCCCATTCATCTAAAGACGTTCTAAGTAAATTGAGTGAACATTTTATGTTTAATGGAAATTCTTCAGCCTTAAATATGGTAATCGACACCATTCAGTAATCTTGCTTAATATAATAGAGCATTGAACCCTATTCCTATGGCTTCTTTAGAGCAAATGCCTGTACTCCCGTTTTTTATTCAAAACTCAATCGGGCGATAAAAAAGTGGCCAGTTTCGATATATCATTATTATATACTGGAATTATTTATAAAATAATTCAATATTTAGATTTGATATTTATTTTTATAGATTTTTCAATAAGCTATAAAAGATAATCATACTTAAATTAAGATGCGTTTATTGTAACTCTTTTAAGATTATTGATGTATCAATTAAATATATGAAAGTTTATTCCACTTATCAAACTTCATTAGATTACAACATTCCGCTACATTTGACATTACATTAACATATAAACACAAAGTATTAGCTTATAAATAGAAAGTGCAAAGAAACGTAAAGCTCGCTTCATTTACTGAATTTCATATTATGAATGTTGAACATCATATTGGTATGTGTGGGAACAATTCAAGTTGCGGCCACAGCTTTCCGGGATGTGGCGTGACCGTACACCGCTCGAGCGCACATCGCTCATTCGCGCTTCTATCCGCTTCTCTTTATTTATTTGCCGTTAATAATAATATAACTATGACCAACGAATTTAAATATGAATGAGGTAAGCATTTTAATTTCAAGAAGACATTTTTTTTAATAAACATATTTAGACTAAGAATAAAAATACTTTTGAATGCTTTTATGGAATGTCTGTTTCTTTTTTTAAGTCTTTATCTTATATCTTTATACGTCACCAGCACCGTATCGACCTATCAACCATTTAAGTGTAAATATACCGCTTAAAATTGTCTATAAATTTTCCCTTGTACTATGATAGAATTATTAATACGAGTAAGTTAGATTACTTGTGAAGAAGATAAAACGTAAGTAAGTTTGCATTTTATATACATATATCTAAATGTCTCATTAAAAATTTAATGTAATTTGACTATTTAGATACCTACTGTAAACAAGTAGATACAATGTTGCTGGTAAATATAAAAGGAGTTCTTTTAATATATATGTGCACCTATGGAGATTGCTTAAGCTTTAAATAGTGGATTTTTATCACAATGTTATTTAGCCAATTAGCGTTGGCATTTGCAATTTATTTATTCACGTATTTTTTCAATCAATTTAGTCTCGGCTTGGCGATTACTTCGGGACGGGACCGTCTAGATCGGGTCGCGTTCGTCCTTCAGCGTCTCGTGACCTGCCTTTGGTCACGCCCCATTTACGCGCGCCTCCTTCGTGTTAAACCACCTTAAGTGCTCATCAAATTATTTTTGTTCCGAGTATCTTATATTATATTAAAATGATGTATGTACCTGAATATAATCGACTAAATCTGATCATATTAATATAAAATATAGCGATATTTCTGATAAGTATCTCCTGTTTTAGAATATCAAAACTAAGTAATTGATAAAAATATACCCGCTCTCAACATTTTAAGCTACTATCTTACATAAAACCTTTATACTTAGTCCACATTAAGCACATCAATGTAAGTGACATTTGAACGCGTTGATGTCTTTTTAAGCGTCTCGATTCAAGTGCAATATAAATTATGCAATTTTTGTTTATTAGATATAATTAGTGTTGTTTTGTAATAGTTAAATTATAATTATTCTTCTATGGCAAAATAGTAAATGTATCTGCTATATTACACGTATTCAGTGTAATAAACATTTTCGACTCATTACAAATAAGATATTGAAGTATAAAAAAACGGAGTTGTACAAAAGAAACAATAAAGAGCAGCCAATGAAAATCAATTAATTGGAACCATTATAAAAACTGGTCATATTATTGGCGCTGCGATGATCCAGTGCGATGCTTTAAATTAATATACGAGATCATGTCACGAGACAGGTTATCTTGCTGTATTTATAATAACACATTCATATTAGAATAATAGTGATCTGAATTATTATTAAATTTTCAAATGCAACATTTAAAATTAGGTTTTCATTTTATATGCGGTTTAAATTTTAGTAAGTTTTGAACGTTTTTAATTGCTACGAGCCTTCCAAAAACAATCTCGGCATTAAACGAGCTTTTAATCGATGGCAACGTTACTTTAGAATAAATCACAAAAGCGGCAGTCAAAATGTTTAATGTAGGTTGCGAATCAGGTATTTGAGATAAGCACACTAAAACATTTAATTAATAAAAGAGAAAACAATACAACAAAGTTTCTTTGTATAACAAAAAAAAATTGTTTTAGTACTTTATAAGGTATATCAAATCTTAGCACCTTAGTATCCATAGTCTTATAAAAGTAGATTATTGAGACAATGGTCAAAGAAAACCGTGCATGATGCGGCCTTGACCCCAGCAGGCTCGCGACCGACATATATACCCACACGCTACATTAATTATTTATAAACTCCAAATTAATACTACAAGCTTTCGATCGAATAACTGAATAAATGAATAAACATCGCTACAAACCCACTGCGACCGATGGAGATGTAGCAGTGTCAAAAGGCTACATTTTTTGTGGATATAGAGGGATTATCAAATAAAGACACTGTGCCATGATTTTTAATTAGTAAAATAAACATAGAATATAATTTCCGTAAAGCTTCTAAGGTTTCAACGCTATTCCTTATTACTTCCTGATTTTTGTATTAGCTAATTATAAACTTGCAAATATACCATAGTAAATACTATCTATTACCAAAGTAAATACTATCAATGTCGCTTATATATTTTTCTAAATGGTCATATGCAAATGATTTAAAAAAGTTTTATTTTAGCAAATATTGCGCAACTACGGTAACCCATGATTCGCTAAACAGTATTAAGAATGTGTACAAGCACCAGATTGCTTCAATAATATCAAAAACATGGTCATACATACATATAAATAGTCGTTTCTCTCATCGTTATGTTGCATATACACTTATAGCTATAAGTAGCCATTGAATCACCGGCGTAATTATAGAAGTGGGGGATTGGCTGCGATGTGGCCGTGTTAGAGAGGGATAAAAATATTTAAAAGGTGGAGTGTGAAGAGGACGTACGCTAACAAGAGGCTTGTTCGTCCGTTTGATCGACACCGCCGGAGAGCGGGCGCGGGAAGCTGTCTGAGGTGCATTCTTCTTGTAAAGCTCAACTATATATTTGGCCTGCGCGGCCTGTCCCGTAGTCCACATTATACAGTTATGTACCCATCAATTTTTGAAATTATTAAACTGTTCTTTGTTTTTAAGTCTTAATTTTATTTCAAGCTGCTTAAAATATCTTAGGTAATGCTTTTCTATATGTATTTATATTTATTTAATATATAATTATTTGATATTTTTTATCTATATCCACAATATATATTATCTATCTACTATATTTTAAAGAAAATTATATTTTATTACGTAAAACTAACAATTTATAATTTAATTTATGTTTAATACCTATTTCATTGTATTCTAATATCTGAAATATGCAAGTAACGTACCTGTCTTAACTGAACAGTGGATGTAAGACCGGCTCTCGTAGAAGACCCAGTCGAAGCCTGCCTCAACAGCGAGGCGCGCTAGCATTCCGTTCTTGCTGTGGTCGCGATCACTGGTGGTTAGGTCCACCGCTCGACCCTCGTAATGCAACGAGTTGTCTAGGTGAGAGTTCTCCTCATCCCAGCCTTCGATCACCCTCAACCGAACTCCAGGCCATTGATTCATCACACTGATAGCTAGTGTGTTCAGTTTCTCTTTGCACCGCTAAAAAATAATTAATTTATATATCTTATTATTTCATCATTTAAATTATAAACATAAGCTTTTTAATATTATATTATTATAAAATAATTGTCAGACAATACTAAATTGGCATAATATAAAAAGGTTAAGTTAATTATAATAAAATAAACAAAACTTCTTGCCTAAAATATACATATATATTATATAAACCGTTGTTAAAAAATGGCCAAAAAGTAAAAGTAACAGAAACTTGATCCGAACACGATATAAATCCTTGAGAAAAATAATACATATAAAT
Organism: Nymphalis io; assembly: GCF_905147045.1. Classification (NCBI taxonomy): domain Eukaryota; kingdom Metazoa; phylum Arthropoda; class Insecta; order Lepidoptera; family Nymphalidae; genus Nymphalis; species Nymphalis io. The sequence goes on along the minus strand of NC_065893.1, from coordinate 7,391,442 downwards.
GTTGGTGTTTTTAACTGATAAATGTTTTTAAGTTTATTATTCGGATATATGCACCAATTTAAACACACACAAAACCAATGGCGTAACTATACTATCCGAGGCCCGTGGCAAATTCGTTGCATGGGGCCCTCCCAGTAAAAATCGCCATATCGTAATTTGTTTTCATAAAATCTCTAAAGTAAAAAGTAGTTTCCCAACAGTATTACTAATATTGTATGAGTTCTAGTGAAATATCTAATAAGTTTTATTTTTATAAGCATAGATTTATTACATAATTTTAATAAAAAAAAACAAATTTATAAGATATTTATTAATAATAAATTTTTGTCTTAATCAAAACTATCAATAAGATTATCAAAGTTTAATGATTAATGTTTTTTTATATCAGATGTAGTTTGTCTTGTCACATATTTTCTTAAAGAGGTTTTTATTAATTTTAGTTTCGAAAATAATCTTTCAGCACTATCTGTAGTCACAGGAATAGCTACAAACAATTCATGTCGATACATTTTCAATTTTTCTAGACAAATTGTAATGTATGCATGATCGGTGGCTTTAGGCTGAAATACTTTAGAGCCTGCGTCGATATTTTATAGAATTTTGCAATGTAAAAGCATCACTAGCTCGTCCGCGTCACTAAAGTACCGCGACAAAAAAATAAATCGATCGACATCCTTTTCTTATTAATACGTAAATTTTTTTGAATTTGTAAATAGTCTAGTTGTTTTACTACTTTGCGGGTAGGTACCATCCACTCATCAGATATTCTACCGCAAAGCAGCAGAAATATTACTGTTATACAATAAAAACGATATGAATATTTTTTATTAACATCTCCTAGAGAATGCACCAATAGACAAGACAACAAATTGTCAAACCGGCCGTCCCGCCAGTTAGTACTTACGCCACTTTGTCGGCATTTCGTCATGAAAAATAAATCAAATTAAAACGCTTCGTACAAAGGGATCAACACGATTCTGTTTGTGAAATAACTTTGTGGGCAAAATAAAGGAAATGTCAAAATATTTATAAAGAAATGCGGACAATGCACGACGCACCGCATGCCAGCTTTGTGTCGCGATGTCAACTCACTCTATGCAGATTTCGTAGTGAAAAAATTTAAGATTGACGTAACGAATCGAAGCGATGGGCGCCCCGCGTGGACGTCGCGTCCGCTTGCATTCATTATAAAAGATATTTTGAAGCACCGTACCTAATTACTTCTACGAACGTTTCAACCACCTAATAAAGAGTTGTAAGAAATTCAAAACGCTCTGCTTCGCCAAAGTAATTCCAGATTTTTCACGGTTCAGACTCTGAACAAATATTTGAAGGAAAATAATTTATCTACCTAAATTGAATAAACACATTACAATTCATAGGATATAAATAAATTTAAATCAATTATTAATATTTACAACGTCCTAAAGATTCGTCGAATATAACATAAGTTTTCTATTTCATAAAAGCTTTTTTACTGAGTGCCATGCTTATTGGCAGCGAGATTCTAAGTCGACGTGCGAAGCAAGGCATGGGATGTTCAATGTTTACTCTGCAGACGTCTCGGTCCGCACTAAAACAATCGAATGTTAAATGTTTACTCAAACACTGATGCACTTTAACGTGGGAACACGACGGTGGCACAATTAGGTCCTCTTTCTAAGATGTTTTATCTTGTAATGGTAACCTATTTAATTCGAAAAGTCAGAGCCTGATCAGAGCTTTATTCATTTGATAGAAAATTGCTGTTATCGTACTTATTAAGTGAATTATTTTTACAAAAATATTAAATCGGTTTAATATTGTACTATTTTTGACGAATAATATAATATTAAGTGAAAAATTAGCTCCTTTGTAATCGTACAATAAATGCGCAAACGATTCGTTGGTAGCCGTTTAATATTGAGTAGCTTATTATTTATAGGGGTGTTCCATGAGGCTTATATTATATATATAAAACTCGTTATTAGTGCACACGTAAGTTGGATCTAGCAAGAAGATTCAAAGCGACAGGCCGGGCGGGCTATTATAAATTCATTATGCATATTTTTAGTAAACAAGCTGTCGATCACAATGCCTGGGCGCAGCGGGAAGCCTGCCTCTGACACCTCGCCCTTTCCCACTACGTCATATCTACCCACCCTAATGCATTACATTTACCGAGATAGGCATGTATTTACATGCTACGAATATGCAACGCAAGTCAAAAGTGATTTTACTGATAGTTCCAAACACGGATAGCAAATTATCAAGTTACACGACATCAAATACTCATTTCAGACTATATCAATTAACAACAACAAGCGTATCGAATACCTAGGGTCAAGTTTTAAAATGAAACCAGGCTACCTGAACCGGTGGCGATCGAGGCACTTGCGGACGTATAATGAAGGCCGCGCGATGGAATTGAGGCAAAAATGGAATAAAAACTTTAGGATCATCGTACTGTAGTCAGGAGCGGGTGCAGTAATGTGAAATCACACGGGCATGAGATGCTTTTTGGTCTTTAAGTGAGACTCGTTTAAATCTATTTACTAACTGACCTCATATAAAACCGTTAATAAACATAATTCAATAGCAATAAATATTTAAAATAGTTTAACGAAACGTTTTTTTTTCATACCGTCATTCGCTTCGTCAACATAACTTGGTCTCTCTCCCTCTCTTTCCACTAATTTATCACCGCCTCCCTGCGCGACCATAACAATATATTAGGATAATTAAATGGCTCTTTACATTCCTTAACACATCGTTTTTTGTACAAAGCCAGGAGTCGAAAAGCACCGACCAATGCTGACTGGTTTTTGATTTTTTTTTATTGATGTGAAACTACAACAAATAGTTAAGGGCGGTTTTAATAAAGTCGACCGTTAAATTTATTAGACGAATAAAGCTAGTCATGAAAATAAGTTAAATAAATGTTCTAGCAATAGAACTTAAAACAGCGGTAGTTAAAGAAGAAAAAATCTAAACTAAGATACATAGAATACTATTTCTCAATACCCTTAGCTACTCATTACACACGCGTTAATATTTTAACATGTCTGTGTACAAAACAAACATTTGTTTACCACGTAAACCCTGGTGCCGTACCAGCCGTCGAACAAGTAATAAATATGCATAGGGAAGGTAGATCACTTGTGTTCGAAGCCCCATAATATTTGTTAACGAAAAATATCATTCTTTGTTGTATTAATGCATCTGTCATCGGCGAAAAGCTACCGTTTAAAAGTTTAAGCCATCCTCAAAATTTCTTCCAAAAAGTTTTGACGTTCTCTATATAAAAAAAAGATATTTTATATGAAGTACGCAATTAAGGTAGTAAACATATGCATAGTTACCGTATATGTCATATTTAAATTGCTTATCTTGCAATAATGGCCAGAAGGTGTTAAACGAGTACATTTTTCGACAGCTTCAGAGTCCTTTTTTTCTCATAGAGGTTGCACACGGTATGCTAACGAAAACAGTCCACAAGGTTTTAAGGAGACTTGGGCACCTTTCACTTTGTTAAAAAAGCTTTTGAAACAAGACACCGATGTGCAGTGTTTGCTTGAGTTACAGAACAATGTTAATGAAACGATACACTTCATTCACTCGAATTATCTTTCTACAATATTTATTCCAGGTACACAACTGTTTAAATATTAAAAAATATATAAAAAAGCGAAATTATTATACTTTTCATCTAAAAATTTATGACATCTTTTTCATATATAGATTTTTAATATTATATAAAGCCAATTCGATTAATAAAGAATACATACATATTATTAAAATTGGAACTCATTCAAAATATTTTATAAACACAAATTAAGCACATGAAAATCAGTGGTGTTTTATAATTCATCTCGCGCTTGGCGGTGAAGGAAAACGTCGTGAGGAAACCTGTGTCTAATTTCACTGAAATTCTGCCACATGTGTATTTCACCAATCCGCATTGGAGCAGCATGGTGGCTCCAACAAATAAGCTCCACACCTTCTCCTTAAAATGGAGAGGAGGCCTTAGCCCAGCAGTGGAACATTCACAGACTGTTACTAGACTTACTAGATTAAAAATATTTTAATATACCAATTTCTTTCTCATTGATTATTATAGAAAGCTGTACAAATATTAATATTAATAAATATTTTCTCATTTGGTAAATTTTGGTATATTGCATATCCTACTAATATTGTAAATGTAAAAATTTGGATGTATTTTGTGGAATAGCTTTTACCCCGACTTTACACATAGACTACCTAATTAATACCTGAACCCTTACTCACACGCGGACGAAGCCGCAAGCGTAAGCAAGTACATAAAAATAAATAAAATATTCTTGTACGTTTTCAGCGCGACACGTTGATGTATTCCCGAAAACGTATATGAATATCTCTTGTTGTAACAGTAACAGCCTGTTAATGTCCCACTGCTGGGCTAAGGCCTCCTTATATCCATTGTCCAATTGTTGTACTAAAAATAATTAAACTATGAACGAAAATATTAATACCAAAGTTTAGCAAAGTCCTTTCTTAGTACGCCTCTTCAATACAAGATCCCACCCAATTTCAAAATCTCATAGATTCAACTTTGTGTTGATGACTATTTGAATCTAGTCATTCAGGCAGAGCATTACCCTTTATAGATATAAATATGACTTACTTTTCCATATTATCTACTCACTATAATCGGGTTAGTTTTATGTAGTATTAAATGTAATCTGGTAACAAGAGTAACCATACTTATTTGTTCGCACTACCAGGTGCAAAATGTCGATTTCATTTATTGAAAATCACTTTTTGCGGATTCTTTTGGGACCGATCAGTTTAAATATGGTTTTTCTATTATTATGCGTTTAAGTGCCGAGGGAATTATCTATTATTTACGATATCATGACCACAGCTTGTAGCGGGGGTCAATTGTGAAGTCAATGAGAATATGCCCACTAGTTGCAACCTGCAAGTCATCCGAATGAACAGTGGAATCCACGCTTCCGACGTCGATATAATTTTAGAGGTCTCTAGATTTTTTTAACAATTTCAATTATTTTCAATAAACATAAACAAGAACGAGAAGATATTAGCATTTTATAGAGCTGAAGCTGTTTACTTCACTTATAATTATCCTCGTTACTAAATCACATACGGAACGCTATAATAAACATTAACTTGCGTATCGCGTTGATTTTCTGCGTCAACCCTCGTCGTGCTGATAACTACCGCTGATCGATTTGCATCCGTAATTACGTCACTTTTAGCGCGGGAGGTGATGAAAACGCGACAAGTACGTGATTGCAGGAGGCGAAATGCACGCCTTTTCCAACTCGACCGGTTGTAAGATTTTATTTTAACCATCTTGGCTTTAACTTCAAATTTAAGTATTTTTATGTTAAACAAAATCGTTTATTAATATTATAATTCTATGTACCAACTATCGATAATTTTAAATATTAAGAAATTCATTGACGGCTAAATCAAATGGATCAAAGAGCAAAATCATGACGCGTAGGAACTATCGTAATAAAATTTATTGATTTATCAGTATATCAAAACTTCATAACTCGAGCCGTCGCGTCGCATTTGGTACGGGTGGCTGCATTGCTCGCGCACTAATCTCTGATGTCAGTACGGTCTGCGGCGATGCTATTCACACCTTAGGAGTCATTCCTTTTGTAACTCATCTTCTTAGAATAATAAACTATATTTGTTACAACTAAGGCTCGTAATCGCCGCTTTTATTGTTTGTCTCGCCCCAAAGAGAAGTGATCAAATCATCGTGGGCGTAAAGTCAACAATCGCACACATATCACACTATACGTCCTCTTTTGCTGACGGTCCCGAAGTGCCTCTCGATAATATTTTATAAGACAAATAACCCGATAAAGATGTTTTGACGTGTACCCATGTTCATCGCTCACAGTAAAATGCGTTCAGTGAACGCGTATAATAAAATATTTATTTACAATTTTGTGATTTTGAGTATAAAAAAAATAAAACAGTTCGTAATTTAGTGTCAACTTTATTGGTGGTAAGCTAAGCGTTAAGGCGATCAGTCGAATGTATTATTTGTTGACAGGACTTCGAGCGGCGACTTTAACGTAGGTCCATTAGCATTGTTTTAAAGGATTAAGCGGTGCTAGCAGCATTGTGAGGTGACGTGTCTTCCGACACGCATATTTTTATGACACATACCATTTATATTTTTAGTTTAATCGGTGTGAAATGGCTACCAGGTCGTAAGTGTTTGGTAAATATAAGTATAACTATATGTGATGTTTTGTTTACAAACTTAATGGATTTTATCTTCGTACATAATAAATACAGAACAATTTTGTAACACATACTTATTGTACATATATATATGTATAAGCTTGAGTGTCATTTTTTACAAAATGGTCAAAAACTTTATTATATTTAAATTAATTTTTTTCAACAGATTATTTTTTCTAACCGCTAAATTTTATTAGTTGCGTCAGTGGTCGGTATCAAATTACACAAAAGGTTTTGTATTGTTTTCGGTACCCAAATCAAAAGTGATATCAACAGTAATTTGACAAAATTACCCGATGAGAGGGATATAGTTTTTGTTGTTTATCCGTTGCAATGTTTAGATGTGTAAAAAAATTAAACTTAAGCCATATGCGCATGATATTAAAGTTAGAGGCAGTTTTTAAACTGCAAATATAACTTGGCTGGGTTGCATAGAATATTGGTTTACACATAGCAATCTGCTTCCAATCGATTAATATTTCATCAAAGAAACAAACTGACGCAGGACCGTCTTGCGGTTATTTTCACTTCAATTATTACACAGAATTTGGCGACATCATCTCCTGTATAACATTTTATTAAGAAATTTACATAAATATCAGTCAAGTTTCGTAAATGCTTTCAACATAATATTAACATGTCAAAAAAATAAAAATATTTTTATAGTAATTTTTTTTAATTAAATGACTCACTTCTTAAGTGTATATATATATATATGCTTATATATATCATTCGCAAGAAGTTATTTAAATTGCTTATCTGAGAACAAAAGAAACAAGGGTGAAACTCAGTCACAGTCCATTGTAGTCACTGAAATCTGATTCACGATTCCGTTTCGCGTTTTTTTTATCGCAGATGTATATAATTAAACAAATATCAAAATATTTTTCATCAAAATTTATACCGGCAGTCGGCATTTAGCTCAGGCTATGCTTGCAAATACTTCGGTTTGATCAAAGGCAACGGTTGAAAATTAATTATCAATTTGTCGTGGGTGCCAGGCAGGCGACATAAATCGATCGGGTGTATCTGCCTGCAGCCACATTAGCCACGCTCGAACACGAGATAAGGATAACAAATGCTCAGTTTAAGGTTATCTGAACATCGCGGACATGAGAGAGCTTTTTGCCACTGAGTCCCTCGATTTGACCTTCTCGTGTCGCTGTATAAAATTCTTAACGGAACCATTTATCTTAAAAATGAAATAATATAAATGTATTTATTACTTTTAAAATATTAAAACTAGAATACCAAGGGCCTCGTTTAATACGTATTTCTTTTATTTCTAATTATCACAATCTGGACAATCATTATTTATTATCATATAGGCAGTTGGCATTATATTATATAATCGCATTGGTCAAGACATTAACTTGAAACAACTTGTGCTTGTACCTAGTAAATTACTTTTACTAATCCATAAATATTCACCAGAGTTTTCAACAAGACATCATTAACATCGTAGATAAGACCTTGGTAGGTAAGCTTTAAAAACTCAAGAACGTAATCGGAACAAAGTAAGAAATATTAATTTGGATATATGTATGTGTATATGACATGATATACTACATTGTAGATGTCATTCGGTCGACTCAAGAAACAAAATCTAACGCTCACTTATCTCTTCATAAAAAATGCATTCATTGTCTTTCAAAAGTGGGAAAAGAATAAAAAGATAACTTGCAAACTGAAAAGTATGTTATAAAAAGAGTGTATTTTAAAATGGCGGCCTTATTTAGCGGCTGCATGGCTAGGGTATAATTATTATCAGGCAACAGGCGTATGCGAAATTGGGGTCTCACCTCGACTCGTCGGCCATAAATAAAATAAAATGAGCGACGGCGGTGGGAGTAACATAACACTAATGAATAAGCTGGATAACCCAGCTCTGTCTCAGCAGGTATCGTAGCCATTGCTGTCTCAATACCTCTAGGCTCTCAAATATTTTCTATTGGTTAATGTTATGATCTATGCGCCTTTTAACGCTAACACAAATAAATAATATAGCAATTCTTTTTAAATAATACTATATGAATATTCCACCAACAACAAATTATTTCTTAATAATTTTAAGTATACTTAATGATAATAAGCGGACCCTGGCGTTACTAGGCCGGGAAAACGCTAGGCAGAAGAAGAAGATACGTAACGATAATATAAATTATCAAAAAAAAACCAGTACTCAAATTTTTATACTAATCTATAAGTTTATACTAATCTATAACTTTATACCGGTAATAGTAATACGAGGATATTTTTATAATATGCCATTCAAAACAGGTCATTAAAATATATCATCTCGATGTTCGATTACACAATAATCATTGTATATAAATGTGAAAAAATTACTCAACACGAAATCCCAATTTGAATATGAATAGGCAGGCGCCATGTAGGCAGGTACATAAAAAACCGGCCCAAAATAATAATAGTAGACAAATGTCCCCCTTAGCAGACACAATGAGCGACCTCCGAGTGATCAATTTACTTTTAAGGCATGCTAATTTGAAAGTCTAGAGCGCTTTATTTCTTTTTAGGGTCATATTAAAATGAATATATGAATACATTTTTTCGAAAATAAAAATTAGAAGTTCCTATAGTTTTGATTTTGTAATATTTTTAATGACAATATTATATGCTATACAGCAATTTTTCATAATTAGTTTTGTATAATTACATATTACTGTACTGTTTTATATACATTACTTGAAAGAAGCTAAACTTAATTATATGTTTAAATGAGTTCATAAAAAGTTGTATAGGTAAAGTTATGATGAGCTATCCGTTTAGTACATTGAACATGTAAAAATTGAGGAAAAACACCGTTTAGATTTGATTGTGTTATTAGCTTAAACACTTACATAACTACTATAACTACTTATGAGCCATAAAACATGACTAACATAATATAAAATATTAGTCGTATAAATTTAATATTGATTCCAGTTGAAGATTCGAAGCATTTAAGTAGTGGCGCAGGAGTCTACCGAGCTCGGACTTGCAGAGTGATCTTTATCGGACGTCGCCGTGTCGACTTCACAATGCCATCTTTTGTGTTCCGACATGATTATTTATTGCCACCAAACACTGCGCTTACAAGAATGATATAACTATGCAATTTAAATTTTATTTAAACGAGTTACGCCCTACCCTAATTTAAAAATAAAACATAAAAATCGCATAAATTACGAATAAAGAAAATTCTCACTATTTTAACTGAGAGTATGAGTAGACAAGTATGAGGCCATTATCATAGATTTAAGAAGCTTATAAGCTATAGAAAATATTTACAAGCTACCAAAAAAGACAACCAATCTGATAATACAGGCAACAATTAAAAATCTATTGTTAACAAATGCAATTCTTTGAAGATTTTGCTTAAAAAACATACCTACTACGGGAATTATTGCAACATGTAAATATGTATGTAATAAGTGCGAAATGTCCAATGCTATATCTATAGACTTGGTAATATCTAGCTAAGTTTATAGAAGTGCTAACAAAGCAGTTAAGAGCTCTTTTGCACGATCAAACATTCACAATCATATAATAACACATATTTTGATTTTATCATAAAAAATAATATTAAAATTTCGTTGACAAATTCGTTTCATTTCATGGGTTAAACTTTGTTTAGGAGGAATTTTCATTGAATTGTTTGTACTGCTACGTCGGAACAATGATGCAGTATTCTATGTTTAATGTTTAAGTTAAAGTTGGACAATGCTATTGAGACGACACTTGCAGATATTCGAGAGCATTGAGGCCAAACCGTCGCGTATTTTAATAGCGGTATGTCGGCCGTTGTATTAAAACAATGACCAATAATTCTGTATTTATGTCTCATTGCTGCAAAAGAAAACGCGGGTGATTTCTGCTTTAAGTTCATTGTCTTGCGCGGAATATCGACTTGTGTTAAATGTAAAACCATCGAATAGACGTATTTTAGAATTTTTATCTCGTTCATTACAATAAAATTAAAAAAAAACCTAACTATAATAACCTTATCATATTATGAGGATCTCAACAATATTTAAAAACAAAATTCACAAAGGAAGTAGATTTGTTATACATACATATGTAGTTAAAATATTTATTTGATAACAAAAGAAAGGTGGCTTATCGAAGGCACGAAGTCGATCGCGTTAGTCAAAATAACTGCACCCGTCTTATCGATAACAATAATTAAATCCATTAGTTTATTAATTGCGAGTGGCGCAGAGCATTGTTCTTTGCCGTACAATCGTCGCTAGACCAAATAACATCACTACCAACAACTTTGCTTACCTTACCGACACACACGAAAGTAACTAGTATGTAAGGTTTTGTATTTCAAAACCGGTTAAGGATAATATTTTGAAGGTTAAATTCTAATACATTTTTAGACATATAAGTTAATATTTTCTTTATTTAACATATTTTCTGCATTTGAAATTTTAATTAAATTTGTCTATTAATTTAAATATAAATATTTTATGTATTTTATAAAAAAAATATATGATATAATTTATATGTGTTATTAATTATGCCAAGATTATGTAGGACGTAAAACCGAGCTCCGTGAGAACATTGTTCTATATGCGGTTAGCCTTTGCTTTAACTACGGTCCATCGGAATCTGACAATACTGCAATGATATGAAATGTCACCGTGTATCAATAATACGTAAGGAAACTTTAAACTAACTTTGCCAATACTATTAAATACCAGACTAATTAATGCCATTTTAAATTAATAAAGCCATTTTAGCAGTCTGTTTATACAATTATAATATGTCTGTAAATTATTAATAATTATACAATTTTTCAGTTTAGTTTATTTGTCTCACATTTTATAGTAAAATAAGATATTTTAGACTTGTAATAACTATAATATCGTTCGTCAGCGTACTATTATATCACTCATCAATTTTTGATCTACTAACGTACTTCAATCAGCTAAAATCAATTGATTACGCAATGGCATTCGTACGAAACCCTTAAAATATCATGTTTGATGTTGAAATGTAGTAGTTTACAAATATGAATTGAGTTGAATCGCATAAAATCCTACATGTGCTTATTTATTTTTCATTTTATTCTATACACACGGAAACCTCGTAAAATCCTCCAATTACATGCTTATGAAATAAATTCTAAATCAACTAATTTTTATAAACAAGACTGTATCAACTTTGAAATAAAAATTAATGTGACCGCAACTCTGGTATGACTTGAATCGTAAAATAATTTTACAATTCATGCGACCTACTTATTAATTTTGTTACACTTAAAATTAAAGACATTTTAAAGGTTAGTCCGTTATTTTATATTTCTTGTTATTTAGGCATATTTAACTTTAGATATTTGCAACAAAATTTGTATAACAAAATTGAACAAATATATAACTTACATATATTAATACAACTGTAGTATGCATCTATGCATTATGATTAAATACACTATGCTCACCACACTTATACAACAAAAAGACGAGATCAATCGTGAATGTGTGTATCTTTAAATAAAATATGAATATCACAGATGAAAAGGAATCGAAGTTTTTTTAAGAAAAACATTTAAAGTATGCTAGTTACGCAAATTTTGGGCGATGGCCGCAAACCATAACACAGAATTCATAGTATGAATAATATAAAACGGTTTAAAAACTTCTATACCGGTGTAAACGTACCATATGGGTGAATACGAATTGATGGTTGTAATAAAGTAAACAATTGAATCATGGCGCCCACACCGTCTTAAAGATACTAAGCAAGTTTGATCTTTGGATGAATGTTTTGAATATAATGTTTTATTTCTAATATTTGTTTTTCTATCACAATATACATTATATTATTTTAAGCTTAAATACAAAAAAATGGAATGGCTCAGTGAATAAACAAATTATACTACTTTACAAAAAAATATTTTTTCTTTTACCCAAAGATATAATATATGCTGAATATATCTTCTACTTATCCTCTTCTTACAAAAATGAATGTCTAACATTTTTATCACGTCAAGTTTTTTTAACCCTCATTAAGTTATGAGGCTATCTTCTTAGTCTAAGAAGTTTTATTTAACCTTAGCCTAAGCTTAACACTTAACATTACGATATTATTTAAACATTTAAATTTGTTTTAAAATATCCTCAAGATAATGTAAATTAAGTCCAAATTACTTTTCCTACGTCTTACATGACTAAATTATTCTGTCAAAGAAAAAGAGACCAATCAGTAAAGCCGCCAAACTAGCCTATTTTCAATATTTCCAAATCTTGGTAACAAATCTTGATAAAAAATTGGGTAATTGTTAGAGTATATTATTAAACTAGGCTGCAGGAAACAAACGCTTGCAATTTGATGTCCCAATGTGATGAAGAGAACCAACAAATCATCAGAGCTAGGACAGTAGAGCTAAGAAGATCACCATATTAAAAAATATTGGCATGTACGTATTATATATACCCAATAATGATTGAAAATAATCACAGAATAGGGATAAGCATGGCGTTAAAAATTCATTTCTCACATTCAGATCTGGTTTTTTTTCTGAGAACCTGGAAAGCGTAAGTGATGAACATAATGTTTCCATCAAGACTTGAAACAAAACTTTGTTACCTCTCTTCATAAGCTTAATATAAAAGAAGAAATAATCTGTGTCATTTTTGATTTTTTTCTAAGTCATATGAAAAAATGTTGCTCCATATTTGAGTTGAAAACTGAAACACTTTTTTTTCACACTTACATTGCCTTACCTTCGGTTATATACCTATGTATACTTAGAAACAACATAATGAGGTCACAGTCGTAATATTTATGTAAAATTGATAATATACCGATTTTAGAATAAATATTTTACATAAAAAAATGTGTGTTACGAATTATGCCCGGTATGCATCACAATGCTTTAATTTTGTCTGCAATAAATATTTGATTAAAGTCGCGCATACTACACAACTATTGATTGGCCTATAGTATAAAACTTTTGCGAGTGCCAACAACAAATAAACAAAATTTTAACTCAATTTCATAAAAAAAATTGTCTAGATTGTGTGAATAAAAAATATTTTTATAATATATACATAATATAAATCGTGCATATTTAGTATTATAAATAAATGTTCTTCTAAGGAAGAATAAAAAGTAAATAATATAATTAAAGGCAGATGTGAAGAAACGTTACTCTAAACGTGAATCATACTCATTCGTACTTTTAGTAATACTGAGTTGGATATTAACAGGCAGCATTATTTTATATTCGCACATTCTCGCGAATTGACTTTAACCAACTTACACAAGAATGCACTTTACCACACGACGAGGTCTCAATCGGTAATTTTTTATATGTTTACCAATGGCCCAGTGATGTACATGATACTCGACGTGTAGAGATTAATTTCCGAGGTGGCATATTGTCACTTTAATTTATGATCGCCCATTGTCTTTCGACTGACGTCATCTTAGGCATTCGCGGCGAAATCTGATTCAATTAAGCTGGTACATATACATATTTTTAAATTCCTTTAAACTAAATTGATATTTTTCTTAGCAAATAACAAAATTTTTAAACACTTTTCTTTTTCTATAATACATTATCAAAATTTACACACACGCCCTCAAAACTAATTGCTTAGGTAACTAATTTTCATTTTTTTTGTAAAGATGTATTTTCTTATTATATATATATATATATATATATATATATATATTTATATATATATATATTATATATATGTATATAAATATATTTCTAAATGTATGATTAACTATTATATAGATTAAATTATTATATAGAAAATGACCACCGTAGTACTCTAGAGTTTCAGATGACCGCAGCCTCGGTTGAGCTCAGTCATTGAACCCCAAGAATCCGACTAATACAATTTCTCCTGAATATATATGATATATATATGGTTATATGATACATTTTTAAATCATATAACGATTTTAGGAACCACTGAACGAGTGAACTTTAAAATTCATTACAGTCAAATAACCAGACCAATAATCGATATTGATGTGATATGATTCTGCGTAAAATCGCTAATATTTAATTTATGACATCGTACGAATAAATTCATAAATACAGGGTTATGAAATTACATAAAAACTTACTAAGACTTTGTAATATTTAATGTGTAAAATCGAAAAGAAGTTAGGTACTAAAAGTAAATAAATACATTGTATGATTTGTAATTTGTAAGTTCATATTTTGTTTTAAACAGAGTTAAAAGGTGTGTTTTCTAGATATTTACGTAAAAGGTGGACAAAAATAATACGATTATTTTCCTTTCAATAGATATATTTAAGCGAGAAGTCTACTTTTCTAAAAAGCTGTCAATGTATCAAAGATCTGACCGCCAGAAAGTACTGGGTGGAGCTAATAAACTATTTGAATAGTACCTCGTGTTGACACTGGTGTTTCACACCTGAACAATGCTCCTCGTTTGCATTAATGTAAATTAGGTTAGGCAGCCCGCCGCTGCGCCTACGTTCAATTAGACGAGCCCTAAAGTAGCACATATGTACTTGTGTAAAGGCAACTAATAACAGGTACACATCAACTTCCTCGTGTAATCTTCGTCTGAACAAAATATTGATGCAACTGCATACCAATATAATTCCAGCGTGACGATACACGAACCGCCCACGGAATTCATTATGTGCGAGTACCTACCTATGTCGATTTGACGCGGGAATTGTGGGAACCAAATTAATTTGAATATAGACAAGTATAATGTATTAGGTTACTTATAAATTTAACATTTGTTTTCAATGCCTATTAGTTATAACTACGGTGTATATTTATTGTTTTATAATATGAAAAATATTATTTATTGAACAAGCAGAACACCCTTCTTGGTTGTCCTGGCAGCATTGTTCTTTCTTATTATATTAAAATGTATGATGTTAATAAATGTCTTGCTAATTAAATACGTCCAAATATAGTTCAAGACGGCGTGTAGCGGATGCGTAGTGCGGTGTCAAAGACTGTGCGCATGTTCTTCGTCCGTCAGCGCTATTGGTGATCGCGTAAACACTGCGCCCGCGTTGCGTGCCGATGCTGTTATACACAATTTGCGTCTTTACGGAATTCCCGCGCCTCGATTCTAAGATTTTTGTGTTCTTACAGTCCATTATATTAATTACACCATTTTTAGCATGCTGCTTTAACGATCATCATGATTTGAAAATTATAGACTAGACTGAAGTAGCAGGAGAACAATAAGAGAGCGCCTAGATCGGACGTGCCATTAACATTTCCGAACGTCACAAATCACACCAGCAAAATGCGAGATCTATAACCGAAAAAGATCTATGTTGGGAATGTTTTTTTTTATTGTGAAGCGGCAGAGTCGCACGCGCGGCTCGATTGTGGCTGTGTGGTCCTCGCTAGCCACTTTGTAAATAGCGCGGTTTACCTTTTTCAACTTTTGTGTTTTGTTACCTTTTGTGCTGTTGTACGACCAATATTACCATAGCTATTTAGGCCCGTCGGATAAATAAATACGTCATTTATCATGATAACTGATGCGCATGGATGTCGCCGTGTCACAACGTTCAAATGGGGTGAAGATTTGATCTTTAGCCTTCACGATTTGTAGCGATTTATCTTGCATTGTTTCCTTGTTAGTCCAGGATAATGTGGATAAGAGACGTATAATTTATATTGGAACCAAAAGCCATTAAATGTCTATAGCTACCTTATATTTTGGTCAATAAATGGTTATTAGGTCTAATAATGTATTTGATGACAAACAATAATATAATTATTTAAAAAATATTATTAATATATAAAAAAGTATCAACTACATTTTTTTATCGCAATTAAAACTTAAAATATTAATTTGCTTAAAAGCAATAGAAGTTAAGTAGTTAGGAATGTTGGTACCTATATGGTAATGTGCGACGTTACAGCATCAGCTCATATCAGAAAAAAAAGTGGTTGGAACTGTACCATTAAATTGTAGCCACAATAAATTCATTCTAACCGCAGGTCTCTTTCACAATATTTGTATCGAGGCGACAAAAAGGGCCGAAAGGGCGGCCCTTCGTTGAATGAAGGGAAGGTAAATAAATATAAATAAAGGTGAGGGCGGCGGGACGCGGGGGATAGCGGCGGCATCCCGCAGCGCCTGCGCTCGCTTACCGGCCTCTTCGCAATCATAATGAATGTAGGCAAATATAAAGTACGATGAATAAAAGAAATGTGAAAACATCGTTCTCAACTTCTACATACGTAAGGAATAATATAATAAATAAATGTAATAGTCTGTGAATTTTCCACTTAGTAAAAATCCAATTACAAGCTCATTGTTCTGCGTACGAGACGTTACACGTCATTAAACTGGACCAATGAGAATCGTAAAAGTACTACGGCGCTGATCGCTTGCATCGCCGGCATAATCGAAAGCATCACGACCAATTACAGGACTGTGCTGAGAGCTGCACTTTTATTGGGTGTAAGATTTAAGTGCCGATCGACACGCTAAAGTATGACCCTACCTGATTTTTACAGCCGCATTTGTAGTTTTGATCTGATTATTATAAACTAGTAATTTCATGTCCAAAGGTTATATGTTTAATACGTTCTGTATTAAACATATAACCTTTGCACATACTGCAAATTAAGTTGATTCTGAATTATAATACATTCATTATTTTACATCAAGCTTAATCTAACTGGAAGATTTTTGTAATATTCTATGGAACATTATTTGATGTAAATCTTCATCTTGACAATAATGAGGTCCGTTATTGATAATACGAATTAATTTATACTCACATCCTGTTTACAAAATTATGTTATGACACTTTATTTACCTAATAAATCATCTTGTGAAACTGAGGAAGCAGGAGCAAAGCTATAAATTAATAGCTGCTCATCCAAAATTGAGAACACTGAGCCAAATAAACATGGAAGTATTGATAGCAATCGCTAGCTTTATCTATTAAAAGGTATACGTTCTATAATCTTCGTTCTTTATTTTGACTTTGTAATTAAGTCACTATCATAAAATTCATACTGTAAAATCAATTACATTTAATAAATAACATCGAAAATTGCCATTCATTTTTATGTACCTACTATAAAGGATAGTAAATGAATCTTATATAATTTTAAAGTACTATGCATTTATACATACACATTTTAAGAATACATACAATACGAGTCTTTAATTATTTTATAAAAACAAAAAAAAAAGCAAAAACTTGTATAGATTTCATGGTTATTTTTTTTATTAGACTGTCTTATGTTTATTATAAGTGATTATATAACGAAATAAATAACATTTATGTACTTAATAATAACATTTTGTTTTTGTAATCATTTTAAAGTATTTTGTAGTTTTCCACAAATTGAACGTTCTATTTTATTTATTTCAAGTTGTTTTATTTTAAATAAGTTAACCACATTCTTGTAAAATATTTAACTACTTCCTTATAATATAAAATCGAAACTATTTGATATAATAATAATTTGTTATTGTGCCCTATTTAACTGGCTTCTTCATGTAACGATCTTACCGATTTATAGACGCTTCTAAAATTATCTGTAATAATAATTTGCATTACCATCGCAGGGTATGCTTTATGTTAAAACACACATTAATAATATTTTGTGTTCCACTTTTCAGATATTGAGAGTAAAATACCCTTAACATAAAACATTATAAAGATTAATAAGCCTACCCACTAATATGTAATATAAATAATTATTGCATTATAATCCTTCATAGAATCCTACGAATTATATAATGTAGTAAAGGTATTAATGTAATTTTTCCTTACTTTATATGCTTGTAACACACAAAACATATTCAACAGTTGTACGTGCGTTAAGTTTTAAGCCGTGCTAAGGTTTTATAAGTCATGTAATGTTTATTCGTTATTTTAGTGGCCCGTGCCTCTTAGCATTGACTGAGGTTTGACAGATAAGAATAAGATAAGCGTCAACAGTTGTACCACGACAAATATTTGCGGGAATAATTAAAACAAACCCGAGTCGGAACACAGCACGAAAACACAAAAGACCTGCTTTTGCTATAAATACTTCATATAACGAGAAATGACCATAGTATTTAAACATTCTTTAGTATTTGTTATTGATAAGACATAACTGAATAAACACATATAAAATAAGTAAGTAATTATTTATTTTCTGTTCGCGCTAATCAATCAATGAGTAAACATCTACCTTCTAACGTTATAAATATGTGTACATATACAACAGTTAGTATGTTTAGTGACTTTTAGTTATTTATATGTATAAAACATTTAGATGAGTAATAGCAAATATATGTTTTTTGTTATTGCTAATTAATTAATGTTGTATACAACCTTGTAAAATATTAAAATTAATGAATGAAATGAAATGAAAATGAATATAAAAATATATCGAATATTATAATTGGCATGGCTATAACAGTTAACACACATTACTCAACCATTCTGTTCTAGTAAATCAGCGCAAGGTAAGTTTTTGAAACAATGAAACATTCACACGACTCGTGTTAGAATATTGACACTGGTGTGCATACATTTATCACAATCGTTTACGTTTGCCGAAGAGATGCAAATCGTTAATTTATCACCACCTTAAGTAGCAACTATATAAAACAAACTGCAAACACGAACGAGGTTCAAAGACCTATCACATGAACAGTTCGGCTTGTATTTGAACAAGTGTTCCTTGCATTCACTTGCAAACGTTAGAGGGTTTGCACACCGACGATTGACAGCTATAAACATAGCGCTTATGTAAACTAACATAATTGTAATTGTTATTTCATCGCGTTTGGGCTGGCTTAGCCATAACACGAAGAACAAAGCGTTTGCGCTTTATCATGATACATATATCATCGACATTGTAGATACTTGTCTGATTATAGAATGAGTATTGTAATTATATAAAATTAAAATTGCGAAAAGGTTATGCATTTTAAATTATAAAATCAATACTTTAGTTGATACATCTGTTGAAAAAAATCTTGAAAATACATTTATAAAAAAGTAGTTTTACATTTCAAACAAAGAATATATAAAAAGAGTTAATTTTTCAGATGAAGTAATGACAGTAGAGAACGAAACAAAATCCGAAATTATTATGAAGACTGATGAAACTTGTACTGTTCTTTTCAGGAATAGGAAATTATTTATTTACTTAATTTATACAAAAAAAATTATTCAAGAGTAAATAAAATTTAAAACATTATAAATCGATAATTACTATTCTTTGTTCAATCAAGAAATATGTCCTAGGAGCCAAATAAATGAAATTACTTACCAAATATACGTACTTATTTTTTAAGTAAATTTAATAAATCAATTAACTTTTTTCCATACAACTTGCTTATATAATATTTATTATATATTAAAAATTATGTAATGTTTAGGATATCCACAATTATCAAAGACCTAGATAATATTTTGGAACAATTTTAAGCTTTAAATCAGAAGTTTTTGATGGTATAACGATAGATACTAATGGTAAACATGCAATAATATTATAAAGCCGTTAAGAGGTCTTTATTACATTTTATAACGTTGTAAACCAACCGTAGGATTTTAGGATTAATTTGATTATGGTCAATTATTCACAAAGCGATCGCGCTCGTTCCGTTTTTTATCCTGCGCTAATAAGCCGAAAAGTATCTAATTTAGACGGCGGTGTCTTTGCTGCAACAAATTAAACCACTTTAGCGTATCGCTCTGTTAAATAAAATAAATATAAACAATCTATAATTAAGTGACTTTAAAACGATTTCATCAAATAAATCAAATTATTTATACTTATGTGATGTTTGCATTTTTCGTTTTCGTTTTGGGCTAACTTAAAATCAAAACATGTGGAACCGAAAGCATTGCCGTTTGTCGCTTATATCAACTTCAAACATAAGCTAATCTCAAGATTACAAAAAAAATTAAGAAAACAAAGGTGTGTGTCAGGATGTCGTGCTATCTGCGTGTGCGCCGTTGTAAAAGCTCATTGTAATTCGAGCTTCAAATACGAAATTGAATAATGCTGACCTATCCCGCGACCGCCTCGGTCATAAATCACCAAGATATTTATGTCCCTCAACCCCCGCTCTTCGCCCTTTACACAGGCTTATTCGCATTCAAGAATATAAAATATTTAATAAAAACCTACATAAAATGGTAAGTAATTCCGATTGGAATCGGAGAAGCGCAGGCGATGCGGTTGCACACCTATTCTGTGGTTTTGCAAAGCTAGCCAACAAATCAAAAGCTAAAGTGTTTTTAGAATGAAAAACCATATTTGACCCTCCCACATTATAACTTTAAATGTTAACATAACTTTAACAAAGTAATCTAATTGAAAATATCAATCCCCACAAAAAGTTCAAGTATCTACTACAAAAAATACTTAGATACAGCAATAACTGTTTTCGTGGCATATATTAATGTAGTTTTCACTTTATTTTAATTATTCTAACATAATATTGCTATTTCTAAGATAGAACTAAAGTACCTTATAAAGGTTCACATTTGAAGAGCACAAGGCATTTATCTCAGAATCATGTGGTTTGTAAGGAACCGCATCCGTATGCATTAACTTTACTTATATTCCCTCTTATTCATGAGAAATAAATAATACTATTAGAGTAAGATACCGATTGCTGATAAAAAGTGGGCCCGAGTTAAATGGGAGGCACGGTGGAGGCAGAAAGAAAGTAATGGAGGCACATCGAACCGGTTTGAAGATTTTTACGAATGCAAGGCTGCTTGCCGCTTGCCCGGCTCCGGCTATATGCTGCCTGCGGCGAGCACATAACATAACCGTCGGCGGATTCGCGCCGGCCCGGGCCTTCTTCCATACCCACACACTCATACGCATCTACAATAGATTGTCTGCATCGTATATTTATTATAATGGAAACGTAACTGGACTCCACGCATTAGCACATTAGGCTAATATAATATTTGTTAGACAAACTGTCCGTACGCTTAAATATATATTTGTAAATGACGAAGCAGGCCATGACATCCTTGAAAAGAATGTCAACAATTTAAAGATTTTGATAGACTCGAACAGGAATTGGTTTTCAGTAATGCCTCAACTAGTATTAATAGCGCGTTATAGCATTTTGAGTTAAATGTAAACATCTTGTCATATGAAAGCTAATTCAAGCCGACCGATATCAACATCGCCGTTCGATAGCTTGTCATTGAAACCTACATGCAACTGAAATATTGGCTTCGATAAACATGTCGCCTTTGATTTACCATCAATTGTCAATATATATCGTGCTTATAATAAACGAGTAGATTTTAATTTTTTACTCTTGTGGTAGATCATGTTGCAGTATTTAATATATATTTCAAATACAAAATATAGAAAGTTGTCTTAATTATCTGGTAATTTCAATTCTAATTGTTGGTATGAAATTAGTAAAGTCAATCGTACTACGATTGACTTTATTAATTTCAAATTATTTCTACCACATTTGTCATTTCAATAAAAATGATATGTATATATATATTTTCAATTAGATGATTTAATTGGAAGTGATACAATAGAAAACTCTTGTCATTGTCACATCGAATACTCATTAAGTCTAGTCATACGTTATACATGACCTACAACCTACAGGAAATATTATGGACGTCGATGGTGAATGTTTGTTTGTTTGTCAACATAGCGATGTTTGTCGAGCCATTAGAGCGAGGCCGCGCTGAAACTCGACAAGAATTATATTACGTGCGTATTATCCGATTTAGCTGCAATGGGTACTTTATTGTTATTTGATAATCATGGTGTAAATAATATTTGAACATAACAGTACTTGCGCTATCATTATGACGTCTAAGAATATACAACGTAAAGCAAGTACCAAGTAAAACAGTACTAGTAACATTATATATGTTATGATAATACAAGTGACGGTACTCGAGAGCTAGTTCGCACCATCATACGTTAATACTTTATTATATTGAAGTCGTAGTTTATTTTATGAACAATAAATGTACTGTATAAGTTCAATGTTACTCAATATAAATATATTAAATGGATGAAAATACATATATCATAAGAATAATTGCACACAGTCAGTCAACTAATATATATATAAGTTAAAAACCCGGACGATACCGAATACCGTCGGCGGCTAACTGATTGAAAAATTCGAAGTTAAAATAGTTCTTGCTAAGTCCACGTTTAAATAAAGAAAAAAAGCATATGTACGTATTGTTTTAAATGTAATACAAATATTACCTCGAAGTCCATATTTTTATTTTTATATAGTATTTATTTATTCATAAAATAAATACCATATAATAATTATAATACTGAAAAAAAACATAATTAAAGTGCTTTTAAATACATAGCTTTTTGTTGAATATTTTGCTTTTTTTCTTAATTCATAGCGATATTTAAAGATAAATAAAGCGTTCAGTTTTAACTTGCTAATATAATTTACCTACATCTTACTCGTGACCAAATCGTATTTTCCGACCACCGTTATTCTGATAAACTTTAAATATAGTCTAATAATTTTTCTTTTAATTATTTGTAATTCTCAACTATTCTGTTTCAATACTTTAATATTTATACTGGAAGCATACAACTAACAGATTGACTTGAGAATTGTAATGTATTTACATTTACTAATTAAGTAAAAAAGTAGTTACGTAATAAAATACAACACAAGGTGATAACAACAGAAGGTTTGCCTTAAGACGAATTTAAACGTAACAAAACGTGAATGTCAACGCTTGATTTTGAATACCTTCAACATCGATTTTATGACGGTCATATATTTAGCAAACTGGCATCAAAATTAAAAAGAATTCATCATTCATCCATTAGTCACAGAGACAAAATAATGTTTGTGTAATTGCAGTGCTACAATCGTAACACTCGCTACGAAGCTACCGTAACGCCCGCAATTTGTGCCCATTGTTCCATCGCCGTTATTATTTACACCAACGATTGTCCCTACCCGCGCACTGAGGAGTTGTTTTCAAAATAAAAGATGCTTCATGAAATCTATTGTTTAAACTTTTAATTTTCAACAATTGCTAGGTCTACTTTTATAATTAAATGTGCAGTTCGTACACAAATGTTGCGTTACCGTTTTGATTGATAATCAAAATTAGATCTTACCTGTGTCATCAGGCGGTCGGCGCCAGTGCCCTCATCATCCTTGAAATCGATGTCCGGATTATAATTGGGCACTAAGTCTCTAAACTTTTCATCCTCCCTCGTAATGCGACCCTCTGGAGGACCGCTAGCGGATTTTGAATTCTCACTTATATTAGGATCATGCTGGTTGAAGACGAGAGGTGTGAGGCGGCGCGGTCCGTGGCGGCGGGTGAAGCCGCGGCCCGGGCCGCATGCGACCGCCGCACCCAACCACAGTAGCACCAGCGACAGCCTCATCTCTCAGACATCACTTCACGCGCGCTCGACGCACGACCACCGCGCGCCGCGATTTGAGCGACACTGAGAGTTGGGCTTCGTTATGCCCGAGCGTTCACCACCGATACCGAGCCTGCATCCCTTGCAGTGCCAACCCGCTAGCAATAGCTGATATTTCGCGAACCACCACTTCGATATCAGTGAGTCGCTGCGGCGCTGACGAACAGAGAGGCCGACAATGTAGACTTCGAAGTAACATAACACAAAAAAAAAATACTTTTTAAATCCGACTTAAGTTATTTGTGAAATAAAAAACATGCATTTGGCCTTGGCTTTGCCAAATATATCTTAATCAATAATAATCAACCATAATCAATTATATCTCAAATAAAAAATCCGCAAGAAAGTAAATGTATCTTATGCTATATATACAGTTCTTAAAATAATTGCAACTCTTGGATGTATATTTGTATGAAAACAGTCAACAACTTACTAAGTACAGTTAATATTTTTTTTATATTTCGTATATTTCCTCTTACAAATACTTGAAAATATTCTAAAATTATATTGAGTCTATAGTACGTCGAGTTTTATCACATAAGAAACGGAAAGGTATAAATTATCATGTATACATATCACACTACGAGTTTAGTGTTGTTGTGAAAGGAATTTAACGTTTTACAATTTTATTGTGATTTAGTTATCTATATATCGACTAATAACGATTTGTGTAAGTGTATGATGTCAGCTTTTATTAAAATAGAATTCGGATAGCTACAAAAGACTACGATGTAACAATATTATATTAAATTAGTCAAAATAACCAACTTTTATGTTAAAAATTAATTATGAATAAAAATATTTAATAAAAAAATTCTATAAATTTGTAAATGCGACAAATATGTACATAGGTACTTGTTCGTTTATATTTAAATATAATAATATTACATGTTTGGAGCGCGGCCTTTCTGATAAATTTAAGTTAAACAATAATAAAATAATATTAAGATCTGGTAAAAGTAATATATATATACTTAAATCGTTTAATAATTAAATAACCGAGACAATACAGTGTTAACACATAGTTAAGAGGTGATCGGTTCAAACCAGGGCAATTTGTGTTTATAATTCTAAAGTAAGCAAAACATTACAACGAAAGCAGATATTGAGTGTAAGTGGTTGATTTAGCTCCTAACCTTTTCTTTGATAGAAATAGTAGTAGGAATTCATAGGGACTGTATGTAGCAATAGGAGATTTACAGGCTGTAACTGTTATCACTAAAAAATTAACATATTCTTGTATTCAGTTCTTTTTTGCTGAACTATAAACACGTTGTATAAATGTTACGTACTGTTTATTTAATTTTTAGATTAATTTTTAGATATACTCTAAAGAGTAGTACTAAAAACGAAAAACCCCAAACGTTTATATAAATAGTTAAGTTTTTTTTAGATGTGCCTTAGTTCAACGAATGTTTTTTTATAAATTTCATTTGTTTAAGCGTTTACGTCAGTACCTATTTATGTAAAAAATTCGTACTTGTTAGTTAACCAGCAGACATTTTCCATTTGGGTTTTCCTGTGCAAAATTAAATGTTTAAACAAAAATTCCACACAAAAACCCCTATTATTAATGCAGTCACCAAAGCTTACTAACGCTACTAGTGCAAATTAATGTATTTTCATAATTAAAATGATATGGTACCTAAATACGCAGTGTGTCGTCAAGTATGTTTTGAATTTTACCCGTTTTTGTAGTAAAGCTTTTGCCGCTCTGTTTAAGGTTTTAATTTACTGTACTCTTTTCGCGCACCTACATAGAAGAATTAAGAAAAACAAATGTTAATAAAGAAGAATTTGTAAAATATACTGAAGAAATTGATAAAACAAAGAAAACGGGTAAAAAAATGGGAAGAGACAAGTGATTTGTCTTGGTCTAAACTAACATTAAACAAGAGTAAATTTAATGTTACCAATACTTTTAATAATATTTTTAAAAATTCACTTTACCTTTGAAACTTCACTAGAATCCTCCATTTACAGTCACAGAAAGATTTCGGCAGCAGAGAAAGTAAAAAATGGTTGGTTTATTGTGAATGATGATGAATTCATTATCTTATCTTAATAATACTGGATTTTATGGCTTTGCTTCCAATACTGAGAAATATTACTAAACTATAAAACCTGGCAAGCAAAAATGTATTTTCATATTCTTAATTTTTGTTTATAATTCATTTCGTGCTCGAGTTGAAGTAAAACTTTATGAGATTTTCTCCATCTGTCTAATTTTATTAAATTTTGCCATAGGTGTACCAACCCAAATTTGAACAGCGTCGTGGAATAAACTTCAAAAATTCTCCCCAAATTCTCAAGCTATTACTACTATTACTAAAAGTGCAATATGTACCTACTAGACAAACAATATTCTCTCCATAATAATAGTAGGTATATTCTCCAAACACCTGCGTTTATTTATCCCAAACATATAACTCATACTCTATATGCGTGAACCTCAATCTTATAATTATGTATTACTTATGAAATTATAGTAGGCATAATATATTGTTTCATAGTATGGAAAATTTGTATTGAATTTTAAAAATATTGTTAAACCACTAACGATACATTGTAAATATGCTATGGCGCACATTTGTGGTTGAGTTTAATAATATAATACACGTAATAGAAATTCACAAATATAACTGTGTAACAAAGTTCTAGAATAAAAGGTTAAAATCCTCATTATTTAATATCTTGAAGAGACAACACATTTACAGATTCCCTTTCAATTTGACCTAAATAGAAATACTTTACAGGGAAATTTATATGCACATTTACATAACAGAGAGTGCCCGTTTAGGATAATTTGTACGCATTGCAAAGAGGTTTACACAATAAAAGCATAGATCGCATAATCAGATCATATTCATGAGCTTAAGTTCCCTCTCTGTTCACAGCGTGAATGAATGATATAAAAAAAATATTCTACTATTTTAAATCAAAATTATAATGAAATAAAAGATAAAAAGTCCTTGGAATGGTTCCTTGAATGTATAACTTACTGATATCTCAATCTAAACTCGGCATATAAATAATTTTAGATTACACGCATTTAAAATGTCAAAAGGAAAGTTATTTCCTGGCGCGTATATTTTAGCCTAATGAAAGCTATTCTTTGGTTTAATTTTAGTAAATCGTATGTTTTTTTTTAAATAAACAACAATAGAACCTGAATTGGGCTGTACTAAACATACATTCATCATAAACTACAAAATTAAAATTTCATATAGTCAAATTTTGTCAATCAATTGTCCAATAAAAAATTATTTATATTAAATAAATAAAAAAAGTTATTAAATAAATTCTTTGGATATGCAGTAAGCTATTATTTATAGTAAGAATAATTATCCCTAATTGATCATTTTAAAAATCTGACTAATATGTCATCTGTTTATTAGTTTTGACGAAAAAAATATACATATATTCAACATTAGGTGATAAAAATAAAATTTATGCACAGCGTATGAATTTCAGCATCTAAATTATGCTCCTCGTAAAATCATTATAATTGTTGCAACGGGTTTTTAAAATGCAATTTATATAAATTTTCGTAGATTTGTTTTTTAACTTTATATGAAATTTAATTGTAATCTTATGAGCAGTTGTCCGTTAAAATTAGTGAAATGTTAAACTTTTACGTTTATAACATCAATAAAAATAATTTCTGTAATAATAACGATATACACGATAGGTACGTAATTAAAATTTTGACTGATTTCATATACTCTAAGTAAAGCGTAAAGGTAAGGCGGACATATTGTGACTAATCAGTTTTACGTTGAGATAATGAGTTAACACTTCCTTATCGATAATACTCGGAAGTAGATATACCTTTAGCGAACCGAGTATAGGAAAACCCAAACAAAAGCGTGTGAACGTTGAATGTTTGCGCTCATCGCATAATACTCAACGTTGCTAAATCACTGATAAGATAATTTTGTCTATAGAAGTAATTTCTAAGCTTTGGTAAAAAATTTAACATATTTATTTATTATTCCATTAACCCTAAACATTTTTGGCGTATGAGCAATCAAAATTCATTTACTTAGAAGTTAAAAAATAAAAAAATATAAGGCACCATTAATATTGTTATGGTGAAAATTATTAAACCATAACTAATAATAACATATTGAAGTCTATAATCTCATCAAGATTTACTAGACTTTTGATTTAATTATCACTGATCATGGCTCGGGCGAAGACGGCCTCATGCCATCCTCAAGGAAAAAATTCCATTCCTAGTTTCATCTCTAAAATTAAAATTATGTTTATCTAGTAAAAGTAATCGTGTATTGTACGTTGTTTATAATTTTTTTAATTTAATATAATTATATAAAATTTGTTTATAAATTATAAAAGTGATCTTGTTGAGCTACCTGTCTAAATTATTCGTCCCGGATAGTATAGAGTAACTATAATTATTACTTATTTATAACTCTACTATTGCCACTCTTACATAGTGTCCTCTAACATAAAAATATGTTTTCGAATTGCTATTAATAATTAAATATAATGTATAGTAAATATGAATTTATAATAACTACTTATGCTAGTAGCAACTCATATAGCGCTAGCTTATGTTGATAACTCTGTCTTTATTTTTATTAGTATGGATATGAAAAATAATTTGATGAATAGCTTAATTCTTACTAATATTATAAACGCGTAAATGAGTTTTTTTCTGTGTTACGCTTTTTATTTATATAAGTACCTAATTGATATATTATACTAGTTTCTGCCCACTATTTAGGTGTTAGGTATCCGTTATCCTTTCTTGTACCCATAACATGTATGCAAAATTATAATGCTTGGTTGTGAAAGCGTAACAAGAAACAAATTCACTTTTAATAAGGATACAATACATAAGTAACCTATTAATTATTTTCCCTGCTACCTATATGAACAGAAACTTGCGTTAAACATTAAACACAGATTTTTAAAACTTCAATTCAGATATATACACGTTAGGCCATCAATCATGTTAAATAACACTTATGTTTCGTCAAGCGGCTTAAAGGCAGCCAAAGCAAACTGTACCAAGTAGTGAACGAGTGTCGCGTCGGCACCTCCGTCAGTTTGCTTGAAAGCAAATAACATTTTCGACAAAGGACCGGCTAAGGTGTCGGCGGAGGCTAATGGAGGAGAGTGCTGAGCTAATACACCCGCTTTGTAGTGTTTTAAACTGTTTGTTTTACCATAAAGCTCTCAACGTCGTACATACAAAAAATGTTTGATTGTATGATATTTTTTTCAGGCAAGACCAGTCTCATCTAATTAATATACAAAAAAAAAATTGTATCTAGCACATTTAATATATTTTAATTATTTGGCTTTAATCTTAAAGGACAAAATAAACTTTCCTTTTATTTTCTTAACAAAGGTTTCTTGAACCACAAACTCGAATCACATCATCGAAATTCCGCGCATAATTTCGTATCGGAGTCGACGCGAAACCTCTGCAAAGTTGAATCCTAATTGTACTTTTTTCACGTTTTCTGCGTCGTTTCTTCAACTTAAATAATTTTAAAATAATCTGATAATTGTTTCTTGTTTAGATACTTCAAAACCCATTACAGTTATTAAAATTAAATCAAGAACCATCTTATATTTATGTATAGAATAAATTTACTAATAAAATAAAATATACCTAATTGTTCTACAGATTTTAAGTTGTAAAATGACTTATTTTTTCCCTCTTGCCAACAATTTGTCCCAAAATCTTTAAATGTTATGTCATATTTGAAAAGTAATAAGTGTTCATTTTTCAAATGTGTGTAACTGATACTATTATTATTTAAAATGTATAAAAATTTTAAAAAATAAAGAATGATATCATACAAGTAACTAAATACTATATAATTGTTATTTCATAAAAATATTTCCAAAATCGTTTTACTTAGAAGGTACAAAGTATTATATTATGAAGAAGTCAGACCAGTTTGGCTCATGCTTCGCTCTGTAATTGACAAATTGGAATCTTATTAAGTAAAATTCAAGTTCCTAACTAAACGAGGCGAAGGCGCAAGCAGACGTATAATGTGACGGCCAAGTGCCTTCCGATCGGGTGCCGATGAATGCCGAATGACTACGAAGGCTGTTCGGGCGGCAAGAATAAAAAGTCGGCAGCATTCGAAGCGCGTGCCTCGATGTGTGTGGTCTACTGCGGAGGTCCCGTTCGACTTTTTGATATATTGAAATCTGATTTTCGCACTTTTTTTTTAAACAAGGTAGCAGTTTTATGCGCTATAAGAATAAAGTTAGTTAAATCTTTTCCAGGGCCTTAACAAATTATTGCTGAAATAATATTGGTAATGATTGTAACATGCGCATAGTAGTCGACATCCGTATAAGTTTTATTTATTCAATTTGAATTGAGCTAGCGTTGGAAAGTTATTATTTTTAGGTTTTGACTATAAGTAACACATAAGTAAGTAGTAACCTAATAACCGTAAATCAGCTATTCGTAATTAGTAGAGTGGCTCCTTGAAAAAATTACACTCACGTATTTTAACAAAAACGTTTTAAATATAATTCTCAATGTCTATGAAATTGTTTACATATTTTCATAATCATATTTTAATGTTTTTTTTTTTTTTATTATAACGTCGACAATTAAGTTTGCCATGCATAACATAAAAAACAAAAGTGCTAATCTACGGGCAAATATAATTAAATATAGTTTTTAAAATCAGAAGAATTTTATATTTTATTTATCATATCTCATTCATGGTATGGTATCAGAAGATTGGTAAAAATATTTTATTACAGTTGGTGAATATTTATTGACACTTTATAATTTAAACTGGTAATTTATTATGACTATCATCGACAATAGAAGTACTAGATGCGTCGCTTTCGGAAGGTGTACCAAGTTCAGGGTACCTAGGAATTAACTCAAATGTATCATACATATTGTCATTGTTTTTACTCTTCCACTTTTCTGTAATTAGCTTCAACGGTTCCAGACATTGCAAACTTTGCTTTATTCTTATAAGTTCGATATTACATTGGTTTTCAACTTCTAAAAGTTTTAACTTAAACGCTTTTGCCAGCATTTGTTTTCTGATAGCATTTTTCTTTTCAATCTGTGCCATATTAAGTGTATTTTGATACTTTTGTAATTGTCTTTCATACTCCAATAAATTTTCATCACAGTTAAGCTTACTATCTACAGAAGCTGTATATGTATTTGTTGTAAGCAATAAATCGTTAGTTTGTTCGTCATTATTGTGAATATAAGATAATTTTGATAAAGGTTCAACACATGGCGATGATGAACTTTTTCCTTCTTTAGACAGTTTCATTTTTTCTTCATTGAGTTCTAGCTTTAAGGAAGTTAATATATCCTTACATTGTGCGATTCTTTCTTTTAATTTTGACTCATTGTTATCTATCGTTCGTATAGAGTTGTCTAATTGTTCTACACTTGTTTCAATAACATCTGATGATTTTTCAGCAATAGATTCATCTAGTATGCTTTTTAAATGCAATTCGTTGCTCTCCGTGGACCTAATAAGAGTATTATTATCTCCAGAAGCTAATTTCAAGTTATCCATAACGTTTTAAGTTATTTTTTTCTTTAATGTATATTATTGAAAATATAATTTGACTAAAAACAATTATCGAAATTCATAAAATATTTGAAATGTGCCAAAACATAAAAAAAAATCATGAAAGAAAATGGCCATTATTACGCTATAAATATTATATAATTAATAAAGGTAAAGTCTTGCGTCTCTATTTTCTGAGATAATGTCAACAGATAGGTCCATATTTTTTCGTAAAAAAATAGTTATATATTTTCAATGATATTTTTTTACATTTTGGTAAAAATTAGCGAACAAAAAGTAATGCTGCCGCCACATAGATAGATAGTAAAAAATATATTTGTAATAAGTATAGTAATTCATTGTAGAGCAAATAACAGAAAAACGCAGTTTACAAGCACTTTAGAAGCACGTTGGAACTGTGCTTGTAAAGTTCTTCTACTCTACGACACCCGAATTAGAGTTGACCTTCACCCATCTGCTTACCGAATGAAAATATATATTTTTTTAATTTTACAATTAAGTGAACATGTAATAATTAGGTTTCCCTATAAATATATGGTCATAACTATCTTCAATTAATTTTTCTTTTTTTTAATTCTTTACCCGTGGGCACGTGTGCTTACCACATGAGTCTTACATAAATAGAAAATAAAAAATATATTTATTTACCATATGAATAAGCTCCAAACCTTCCCCTCAAAAAGAGGAGAGGAGGCCTTTAACCCAGCAGTGGGACATTCACAGGCTGTTACGGATTACGGATGTTCAATTTAAACATAACAATAAAATATAATAAAATAAATAATTTAATAAAATATAAAATTGACAAAAACTTTTTTTTAAATCTGATTGTGATAATATAGGTAACTTTATGTTGATGTTATTAAAGACTTCCTATTATATAATTAAATTTAGATAACATTGTTTTTGCATTTTTACATTAAAGTTTAATAGTAATAACTGTTTCGGTGTTTGTCGTTTATTAACTAAAAAAAATCAAAATACTTTATTCAACATAGAAACAAAACACTACCACGCATTCGGAAAAGAAACACCCAGCTTTGAAAAGAACCGGCGATAAAACTCGCTGGTTTTTTTTTTATATCATGATTCGTTTATAAATTTTCAGTGTAAAAAATAAGAGAAAGCAGGCGACCGTTTCATTCCCAAGATGCGGTTTTTCCATTCCATACATTCATTAATTGTCAGTAACAGCCTGTTAATGTCCCACTGCTGGGCTAAGGCCTCCTCTCCCTTTTTGAGGAGAAGGTTTTAGAGCTTATTCCACCACGCTGCTCCAATGCGGGTTGGTAGAATACACATGTGACATAATTTCAATGAAATTAGACACATGCAGGTTTCCTCACGATGTTTTCCTTCACCGTCAAGCACGAGATGAATTATAAACACAAATTAAGCACATGAAAATTCAGTGGTGCTTGCCCGGGTTTGAACCCACGATCATCGGTTAAGATTCACGCGTTCTCACTACTAGGCCATCTCAAATTTATCATTAATTGTACAATTTAAATTTAGTCACTGAGGCATTTTGAACGCTTTCTGGGATCCTATTGTAGAACCATATACATTTCCCCAAAGAGTTACTGACGCTATGCAGTCCAGTAACAGTAGTAAGTAAGTAATAACTTTGTGCTTGTTCTTTGCACCATTGTTAGGAGTATCACACTTTCTCACAAAATCATTGATTTTTTTTCTTACATACATAACATTACTTAATATGTATTGAGAAGCAACAGTTAATATATATTTTTTTTTATTTCTATCTTAGGGATTCTTTAGACAGTATAATGCCGTAAGACATTATACTTCATTATATTAGGCAGCTTCCTATGATATGATGTTTAGCTGTTAATAGCATATGTATAGTAATTCATTAATTTAAGGGTAAAATGTTTTTTGAGGCTAACAGCACTTCAAAAGATGTTGTCGTTGTAAAAATTTTGCCTTGCCGACTGAACTTGGCTGATTTGGATGAGAAAAAATACATTCATTGTTAATAATTATGTTGGTCACAATAATTTACTAAAAAATTAATTATGATCCAATGATATTATATATTAATATATAATGATCAAAGAAATTTACTCTGTTCCTTAAACTATAGGCTGTATGATTCTTTGTCTATTCCAAAGAGTAAAGAATATGCAAAAAAAGTTAAAGTGAATGAACATATTTTGCCGCTCTATTTGGCTGATAAATTCTTAATTTATTCCTTCTTTCTACATAGGTACTTAAAAATATTATATTAATAATTAAATGATACTACCTTAGTCGAAATAACCAAATTATGGGTCTTCTGGAATTGTGTGAAAAGTATTTTAATACTTCGGATTTGTACGAAGTTCTGCAAATTTCAGAAAATGCTACGGATAAAGAAGGTATATTATTGCAGACTACACACTAAATATTTTGTAAGAATTTCAGTTAATAAAAATTATATATTATTGCAGTTAAAAAAGCTTATCATAAATTGTCATTAAAAGTTCATCCGGACAGAGTAAATGATGATGAAAAATTAGATGCAACAGAAAAATTTAAAGTTCTTGGAGGAGTTCATGCTGTTTTAAGTGACAAAAACAAAAGGGAACTTTATGATGCCACTAAAAGTGTTGATGAGGAAGATTATAATGTTTTGAAAGATAAAGACTGGACGGTATACTGGAGATTGCTTTTTAAAAAAATTACAGATGAAGACATCAAAGCATATGAAAAAAAATATATAGGTAAGGAAAATTAAAAAAACCTTACAAAAAGTTAAAATATACATACATATATAATGTGATCAAAACTTAATTGAATACAATATTTAATGAAAATTTATATTTGAAAATAGCAAATTTTCATTTATTTAAAAATCAGAGTAAACAGACTGTAAATTTCCTATTGCTGGGCTAAGGCCTTTGAGTTTATTCCAGCACTCAACAAAAAAACTAAAATGTAAATTTGTAGGAGCTAATTTAGCATAGTACTATAGATTTCCACTATTATTGAGCATCTGGCTTGAGTCTCAGCACTCACTCTCCAGACTGGTTATGGTGTCCAGATAAACAGTGTAAATAGTATACTCATAAAAAAATAACTAACCTTATTAGACAGCTGAAGATGTTTCCTGATTAAATTATATAAATATTTCAGGATCTGATGAAGAAAAGAATGATTTAAAAAATGCTTATCTAGCTGGGAAAGGTGATATGGATTATATTGTAGATCAAGTACAATTTGCTAGGTCAGAACATGAACCTAGAATTCGAGGCATTCTGACTGTAAGTAATTATTACAACATAATGAAGACTTTATTAATGTAAAATAAATGTAAACTTATATAAAGTAATGGTTTCAAGTAATAATAAAGTAATTTATAAGGGTACAAAAGCCTAATTCCTAGGCTCAAATTTTACATGTAGCCAATAAAAAGTAATTGAAATATTCCACACTTGTACACTATAATGCATCCTGCACAGTTAGCAAGTCTCCCTTGAGATTAATAGCCGTGGCTGAAATTTGTCAAAATAAATGCTCATTTCTCAAAACAGAATAATTATTGAGAAAGCTATTATTTTGGCCTATACAGATTAATTTTTTGAATAATAATATTAACCGTTTTAGGAAATGATAGAGCAAGGTGATATCCCAGCATTCAAAATATTTACACATGAACCAGCAAAGAAACGCCAGCGCCGTCATGCAAAAGAAAACCGTGAAGCTAAAGAGGCTGAAGAGCTAAAAAATTCACTCAGTCTTAATTCAGGTAAGTTAAATTAAAATATTAGACAATACACTTGAACTTATTTTATTCTAAACATACAATTTTTAATCCAACTTAAAACATTCATTTTTCTATATAAAAAAGTTGCCTAATTAAGAACTAATGTTCTTAATTAATTAATAACATATTGAAACTTGGTAGACTATCTGTGCATGGGTAAGATACATTAATTTGCAGTTGCATCACAGTATATTTACAGAAATATTCTATATACAATATGTAACAAAATTAATCATTATACAATACTAATACTGGAAATAAAAATAAAATAATCATACCAAGCTTCCGTCTTAATGTTTTAAGTAAGCTACAAAAGTAATTACTATTAAACATAATCTTATTACAGTAACAGTCTGTTAATGTCCCATTGCTGGGCTAAGGCCTCCTCTCCCTTTTTGAGGAGAAGGTTTGGAGCTTATTCCACCACGCTACTCCAATGTGGGTTGGTAGAATACACATGTGGCATAATTTCAATAAAATTAAACACATGCAGGTTTCCTCATTATGTTTTCCTTCACCGTCAAGCACAAGATGAATTATAAACACAAATTAAGCACATGAAAATTTAGTGGTGCTTGTCTGGGTTTGAACCCACGATCATCAATTAAGATTCATACATTCTAACCACTAGGCCTAGGCCTTATTTGTTAAGCCTTTTACTTTTTCTGAATATATATCTGACAAAAATGCATGGATTGAATGATTTTCGGATCTCACGGAGGAACTAAGTGTATGTAATTTCATAAATTGTTACCTTAAAAAAAAAAAAAAAGATTAACTACTAATTTTCTTGCTGGACCTTCTCAGTAGAATCAACATTCCAAACCGGTGGTAGCACTAGATGACTCATTTACTGGTGGTAGGGCTTTGTGCAAGCTCGTCTGGGTAGGTACCACCCACTCATCAGATATTCTACCGCAAAACAGCAGTACTTGGTATTGTTGTGTTCCGGTTTGAAGGGTGAGTGAGCCAGTGTAATTACAGACACAAGGGACATAAAATCTTAGTTCCCAAGGTTGGTGGCGCATTGGATATGTAAGCGATGGTTGACATTTCTTACAATGCCAATGTCTAAGAGCGTTGGTGACCACTTACCATCAGGTGGCCCATATGCTCGTCCGCCTTCATATTCTATAAAAAAAAAAAAAAAAAAATAAGTACTTGTAAAAGTCTATTTGAATAAAAATATTATGATTGGATATTTTGAATTGTTGTAATATATGTTTTATATTAAAATATTTAATTTATAGACTGCTGGTATGAAACCTTTAAAGACTATTATTATCTATAAACACAATGCTTAAAATGTTACTTCTACTTTGGTCAGAAATAAGACCTATGGGTACTAGTCCTTATAAAAATAGTTGAAGTTTATTTCAATTATTGACAATCTTTATTATTTCAGAAGAAAACAGTTTAGAACTTATGATTAAACAAAAACAAGGGGTAAGACAAAAACAAATGGATTCTTTAATTAATGATTTAGCAGCTAAATATGGTGGAAAATCAAAAGGAACAAAACGAAAAGCATCTACTAAAGCTGAATCAACCAGAAATAAAAAAAAGAAGTAATAAAATGAATGATAGTGTGTTATAATTTTATTTTAGTTTTTATTGCATTCATATTACAAAATTGCAAATAAAATGTTTATAGTCCTAATATTATCACACTTTCTCTTTTATCAACTTTTTTCATATTCAAATTTTTAATATACTATATTGTGTCAAATAATGCTATTTATTAGACACAATATGATATATTAAAAAAAAATATTAGATTGAAGAACTTATAAACCATACGTCACTAATAAAACAACACCATTTTTATTCTTCTTCCATAGCTACTTGAGTTACTAGTTCGGTGTAGAAGGGACCCTGTTCAACATACTTTTGAAGCCTTGTTAACATGTTTTCATCAAATACAGTAGAATGTGACAAGAGTTTTATTATTTCATATTTTATTTCTTTCGATTCTTTTGTAAAGTTAACAGATCGATCTAGAAGGTACTCGATGAATCCTAAAATAAACATATTTATGATAATATTATGAATAATTAAAAATACAGTTTTAATTTGCAACCTAAAATACCTGCTGTTCTTGCTACCAATTCTTCACCCCATTTATGTTGACAAACTGCATTGAGTAAAGTTAAAGCAGCTAATGTTATGTCTGGAAATGGATTTTTACAATTTTCAAACAATACAACCATTGAATCTGGTTGCTTGCTGAGACTTCTAAACCATTCTCGTGTCATTAAAGTTACCCTGTTCTCTAAAGGATCAACTTTTGCTTTTGGATCTTTATCTATACCAATAAGGTTGGCTACACAATGCAATGAACGAATTTTCAATTCTGTAGGACTGTTTTTAATAATAAATCCTAATTTTTCAACAATTTGTGTATACTTGCTTCCTAAAAAAAAATAACAAATATTAACATGTATATTTTAATTTCCAATTACAATTTAGTTTTACCATAATACCTAGTGCCATTAAGCACATCTTGCCCTCTATTGTTGTTCCTATGAAACCTAGTGTGTCGAGAGCTACTGGTAATATTGTTGCATCTTTAGAATCCAAAGCATCAAAAAGAGATTCTAATAAAACAGGATATTTCTGAAATATCTCGTTTGGATAATAATGTGCAATGGATCCAAAAAACTTCATATAACCTAGAAAGTTGAAACAATATTTTAAAATAAGTTACAAACAATTAGTATTCATTTAAGTTTAGTACAAAAATATTACCTGGTATTAAAAGGCCCCCAAATGGATTTTGGTGAAAACCTTTTACTAACTCTGAAATTTTCAATAATATTCCTTGTTTTATGAGATAATTAATTCCATGTGGTTTAATTGCTAATTGTGACAA
Organism: Nymphalis io; assembly: GCF_905147045.1. NCBI lineage: Eukaryota > Metazoa > Arthropoda > Insecta > Lepidoptera > Nymphalidae > Nymphalis > Nymphalis io. The sequence continues at coordinate 7,353,559 of NC_065893.1, read as the reverse complement.
AAGTTCAAGAATATTCAATTGATAAAGTATATCATCTGACTGAAGTTCATTTGCCATAAAATCAATGTATCCCTGATCTACACACAAATTGAATAGATCAAGAGATTTTGAAGAGATATTAACGATTATCTGTAAAATAATAGCATACAGCAATTAAACACAGAAAATGAATATATAATCAACATTTAATTATCACTAGATAGCAGCGACTGTCTGTTCCAGAAAAACTTTGGATAAAGGACTTGAAAGGGTAAAGATTAGAAATAGTAAAAATGATACAATAAATTAAATTGCTTTATCTGCATGTTGTATAATTATATTATATATATATATATATATATATATATATATATATATATACATATTTATAATGCTAAATAATAAGCTTTGGTTTTAAAATTACAACTTGATCAATTAAAATGTCTTCATATTTTTTAGTCTTTCATCGTTCATTAATAATAGTAATATTAATAATTAAATTTATAAAATACCTCATACGTGTTACATTTGCTACTGCTGTTACATTCTAAAGCTATTTTAATTTCTTCCAAAACTTTAGGATAAGCTTCGTCTGATAAATTAGATGTAATAAAAACAGCTTGATTGGAAATCCCAACATCTTGATCACAGACCATTTGTGCTGTAGCCACATATAAGTCTATATATTTTGGCAAGGGCAATAACATGGCATCTTTAGTTAATGTTTTATACACCTTAAATTTAAAAAACAAACATTATTACATGTATTTAATTTAGCTGATGCATACATTATTTGAAGAATAATTTCTAAGATGTATACAATGATAAAAAATATAGGCAAATAATTTTTATTTAGATACACAAACCTCATTAATAGCTAATCTTCGGACAGAATCATTTTCATGTCGCAACAAGTACATAATATAACTTGTATATGTTTTAATAACTTCTCCAGCTTCAAATTTTTCGAAACATATCTTAATTACTTCACAAGTCAATTCAACTTGAATCCTAAAATTATACAGATAAAATATTCCATAAGAACAATAAATAAATGAATTTTCTATTTATGTCTTGTAATAATTTTGCTTGAATGTCACTGATGTGATTTAATATATCAAAAGGCTGAAGGATTATTGGCTTGTATATAAAAGGGAAAAGCAGAGCCACAGCAACTCCTTACCCAAGATGCAAGAAATTTAACACATCATCGGTCTCAGAGTAATATCTTTAACAACATTTAATACATCAGTTATTTAAGATTTAAAAAATAAATTTAAAGACTTACTTATCCGAGGAATTTAAGCATTGAAAAATTTTGGAAATTCCAATATTTTTAATTATTGAAACAGCTTCGGAAGCTGGTTTGTATGTTAGAATAAGCTTTATTTCATTTAAAGCCGAAGGTCTGCATTCATCTATTTTAAGGTTTTCGATGTAATTTTTATAAAGTTCGATATCTTGATTTGACATTTTTAGAAGATTTTAATTATTACAAAAATATGGAACCTCTGGTAATAATTAACTGAAGTTCTGTTATTAATGTTGTAAATGTTTTTCATCATCTAAAATCATCAAATTTTGATTTTGACAATTTGAATTATGGTGCTATGTTGTCAAACAAAATATTACTTGAAATACGTGCACAGAGTGTATAAGCAGTGAGTTTTAAATGCTAATTTACACTATGCTTGCGTAAAAATGCCAGAAATCAATATTATGGCAAGAAACTACGTAATTTCTTGTTAACATTATAAATAAGCTATGGCTTTTGAAAGTACCAGCTCATAATTGATATAGTACGATAAATAAATAAAACGATTCATTCAAAATAAACGCAAATTTGCGAATTTTTTTAAATTTATAATTATCATCAACAAATCGCTGAACATAGACTTCTCCCAAGAAGCACCAAAGCTCCAATTTCCGTCTTTCGTATCGTCGGATCTTGTAACTTTCTCAATCCACCTACAGGGCGCCCTACGCTATTTGCCGAACTCCGTGCCTTGGCCTTTAGTACCTACTCGCTTATAAATTTATATTTAAATAATATTAAATGACTTTAGAACATACCTTCACCTTTTGAGAGGTAGTAAAAACAGATACATACGTGATATTTCTATAATGACATTATACGTATTTATAATAATGCATAATAGACGTATTTCATAACAATACAAACGTGATATTTCTATAATGCTTAGTAACAACAGTATATCGAATTTGACATGTTCGCCAGTTCGTTTTGCCATTATAAAGTACAGTAGAAAAATTAAATTTTACCTCTGTATCTCGAACATAGCAATATTTTATTTACAACTCGATAATTTGAAACTTATTACGTCTATAGTTCGAAGAAAAATGAGTTATCGACTTTAAGGATTTGCCAACAATGTAAGTACACCACTTTATACCTTAGACAGTGAAAAAGATAGAGAACAACTGGTATCTAAAACAAAAAAAAAATACTAACTTTTTAATACATACCGACTACATTGCTCTTCTTAAAATGGAGCGCGTATGCCAAGAATTTGGATTAAAGCTTAACCGCAGTAAGACGAAGAAGATGATGTAGACCGAGCGAAAAAACAACTCGCCCGAGATCACTCAGATTGCGAACTGTGAGGTCATCCAATCCTATATATATCTGGGAGCTTTAATATCGAATAATGGCGGATGCGTAGATGAAGTCAAGCGACGTATGGCGATTACGAGAATTGCAATGGAGAGGCTGAAAAAATAATAAGGGGAAAAAAACATTACCAAAGCAACCAAGATCCGGCTCGTACAGACGCTTGTTTTCCCCATATTTCTATACGCTGCGGAGACGTGGACTTTGCGGCAGGTCGAAAAAAAGAAGATCGATGCTTTGGAGATGTGGTGCTGGAGACGAATGCTAAGAGTTTCGTCGACAGAATTTCGCATCAATATCTCCATTCTTCAAGAACTCGGCATCAAACAGCGTCTTTCGGCGTTCGAAAGTACATACTAACTTTTTTTGGACACGTCTCCCGGCAAGGAAATAACTCCATAGAGCGCCTTGTCATTCAAGGCAAGGTGGATGGCACCAGACCACGTGGAAGGACGCCCATGCGATGGACCGATCAAATAAAAACAACTGTTGGCGGTCCTTTGCATGAATGCACGAGGCTTACAACTAACAGGACATATGGAGAAGGCTAGTGAGGCGAATTACATCTGCGCCGAACAATTGGTAATAGTTCATGGCGACCACGACCGCTTTGACAAGAGTGTCACGACGAAGAAGAAGACATATATTTTTGATTTTAAGGATGTTTTAAAATAATGTTGATTTATAGTAAATAAAAATATGTTTGTTACTTACTGTAAATTCAATTTATATTTATTTTACCTCTTTAACTCAAAATTAGTAAGAATAAATCTTAACCTCGACAAGTCGATTCAAATCCGAATTTTCAAATTTTTTGGCGTCTCCAATTATAGAGGTTCTATTGTATATGTACTAATTGCACTTTAAGCAATGTATACCTTTTAATACATTATTAGCGTAACAATAAATTCGCTATTGATAAATTCGAAAATATAATATTTGTTGATGTACATGATATGGAAATTTAGTAGATTTTTTAGTTTCAGAAATCATTTTAAAAAGGTTAAAAAAAACAACTTTTTTTTATATAATAACAATATATTTACAATGATTAAACAAAAGATTTTTTGGCTCGCCAATCTAAAAATTCATCAATTTCCGCTTCGTTGTCAGATTCATTTTCATCTCCTTCATTTAATAAATCTGCATCTGGTATCTTCTTTTTAGTTTCTTCTTTTTTCAATTCAAGATCTAAGACTCTGGAAAATAAATGAATAAAACTATTTGTGTACTTTTATAAGAAATTCATATGTTTTTGTGGTTCATAAAAATACCTTGACCAGTTACGAATTTGTTCGTCTATTTCATCAATTTGTCGTTCTGCAGTAGCTTCCTCTTGTTCACCAGCAATTATTTCTGCAGAAGTTGATGTCTCTTCTTTTATTTCTTTTTGAAATTTTTCCCATTCTTCTTCAACTGGATCTTTGTATTCAATATTTCGCGCCTGTAGGAGATATATTTTAAAATTAAATATGCACACAAATAATACCTAATCTGAATTTTGTACCGTGCTTTCTAGTATAATTGCAAACCAATAAGTGCACTTCTTCACGTTCCAGGACAATCCAAATACTTATGCTTATATAAATAAAATACTAATTATCTTACTAGCTAGTAGGAATCACTACACCTTAACATAAGCAAAAACTAGAATAAACAAATCTTCGTTTCATACGTCTTATGACTATGGGTGTAATGTATCGAGTATTTACTTATAATAAAATTGTAACAGGCCAATCTGTACATTCAAGATATTTGAAAAAACTGGTCTTTATTAAAAAAATAAAAGCCATAATAAGTGTTTTTAAAAAGTGTTTATGTGTTTATGTTAGTCACAAAAGAGAATAGAATAGAGACACACAAAGTTAAATATATATTACAAATAAGAAAAGAGCGACCCTATTGCTAGGTAGCCTTTCCTGTAGGAAAATATAATTATTTATCTATATTAATATTAAGTAAAATTTGATTGTTTGTATGTTTGTTTGTAATGGATAAACTTAAAATCTACTAAACTGATTTAGAAAAAAGCGTTCACCTACAGAAAGCTCAATTCAGCATCCAATCAATAAGTAATGCTATATTTTATTTAAAAAAAAAATAGAAATCCCTATGAAAATTGCAATAACGTAACCCAATGTATCATATTTTTCCTTTAAAAGTTGATATTTGGCGTGCGCTGCGATTATTATTGATGACGCCTAAAATAATGTATTGCATGTTACTCATTATTACCTACAAAAAAGTCCCCGAGGCTATACGTCTAACAATTATAGTTAAATTACAATATTTGTTTTTTGTTCATATTAGTAAATAAAAACACGGGGGGTATCAAAAAATGATGACATTCGATATCAAATCATGATATTAATCCTAATGCAATTAAATAGCTTTGTAATAAAGATTGATTATATACATGTAAATTCCTCGTTAATGAAATCTTATATTCTTTAAACAAAAATGCCGCGGTGTGAGCGAACCACGGATAACGGGAGCGAACTGTACTACGCTTAGTCTATTATTTATATAAACATTATATTGTTTGTAAACTACAAATCGTTGAATAATACGTTTTTAATTTTAATATTTTTTTATTACTTAAAACTTTATAACGATATATAAAAAATTGATTTGACTCGGTGCCCTTTTGAACTTTGAACATTAACTTTTAACTATACACTTAATTTAAATTAGTATCTTAAGAGTTACGGCTAAATTCAAATAAAAAATACGGTGGTAGAGGCCAAATACAGTTCCTTCGGTTGTCCACCACACACACATAGAAGCCATAAACCCAACCTAATAATAAATAAACGCATAAAAAAATATGCACACGTTAGCGTATTTTTTAGTATGCATATATATTATTATATGCCCTTAGCATGTTAGCATCTCATCTACGGCGACCAAACTCAAGAGATTAGCCAACTGCGCAAGAAAAAGTGTACAAGTATGAGTGCAAACACAGGTGCACTCTCTATTCCGTAACACTCATAATCCGATAAGATGGCAATCCGACAGGACCGAAAAGAGTTTAGGCGCAGGACCAACGACCTTTCATGCTTTCCGAGGCATATGAGTATTCACCATTCGAACTTCCAGATTAAAGGCTGCTACGAAGAATTAAGACTTCGACATGCGACTATACGTTTTAATTAATGCAGAATATAATTAGTGTAAAATAACCTAAAATCCACTATTCTTTTGCAATTTTCTTGATATGAACCATTCTCTAGTGATATTAATTTCTGATATAATACGTACCATAATAGTATATCGAAAATAAAGCAGAGCTTTATGACATGTCTAAATTTTAGGGCTACAATTAACAATAGTTAAATAAAATTAATTAGTTTGTCAGAATGTATTCTATATTAACATTTAACACGTTAAGTTAGAACACCTCTATTTTATTCATTTACCCATTTTTTTTTGTTTGAAACAGATGTTATTTTCTATTTCTAGCTAAAACGCGATAGTAAGCGTTGATATTTCCCAAAAATAAAGAAATTTTATGAGCTGGTAACCCATAAACTATAGCTACGCTGTGTCAAATGTTTGGACCGTCACAAGATCCTTATTGCACTTTAAATAAAATGACGAATGTCATCTATTTTTTACGTGAGACTAGCACTTGGTAGAATATATTGCGCTTTAGTAGGGTAGATACACGCCAGAAAAACGAAAAAAAATACATCGTATGATCGTAATTCATTTATGCAGATTGCGGTGTTCCGACTAGCACTTAAAAGATTATTGTGATGATGTGTTGTTGTTCTGATTTTTATACAAAGAAGTGCCATTATTAAAACAACTTAATACAGTATCGAATTGCGATATATACACTGACTTAATCAATGTAAAGTATGTAATTTCCATACATAACATTCCATGATGTTGTATCTTCTAAAGAGAAATATTGTGATGAAACGTTTTTACTTTTCACAGTTTTCTAAATATTCAATAATGGATAGAAACCAAATTTTTAATTTATTTCTATCAAGCATACCACCTTTAGATGGAACACATCATAAAGGTCAAGCTGGAAGAATAGGTATTGTTGGTGGTTCCCTAGAGTATACAGGGGCTCCCTACTTTTCTGGTATAGCAGCTTTGAAAGTAAGTTGATTCACAGAAAAATAAGTTATTATCTGTTTTATTATAAACATTTTTTAAATTTTGTGATATAGGAAATTTAAACTAATGTGATATTTTTTTGTTTAGGTAGGTGCAGATTTGGTGCACATTTTTTGTTCAACTCCAGCAGCTACTGTTATAAAGTCGTATAGCCCAGAATTGATTGTTCACCCGTTACTTGATAAATTTGATGCCATCAAAGATATATCAACATGGTTTGAGAGGCTGCATGTCATAGTTATAGGACCAGGGTTAGGTCGTGATCCCAAGATATTTGAGGTGGTCTCAGAACTAATAAAATTAATAAATGAAAAACAAATACCACTGATTATTGATGCAGATGGATTATTTCTTATAACTGAAAAACCAGAATTGATTAGAAATTTTACTTCACCAGTTATTTTAACTCCTAACAAAATTGAGTTTGAGAGGCTTAGCTGCAAATTTAATGGTTTAATAGGTTTAAAAGAATGGAATAAAAATGTAACACTTTTAAGAAAAGGTGAGATTGATGAATTTTATTGCTTTCACCCTGACTTGGAATGGAAAATCAAAGAGGCAGGATCTGGAAGAAGGTGTGGAGGTCAAGGAGATCTTCTATCTGGATCTATAGCAACATTTTTACATTGGACTATAGCTTATAGAAAGAAAATTGATGTTGAAATACCAGTTGATAAAATGTTATTAGCATCTTCCCTGTCATGTTTTGCAGCATCTTCTTTAATAAGAACATGCAATGCAAAGGCTTTTCAAATAAAAGGTAGGAGCATGTTAGCGACAGACATGGTTGAATATATTCATGAAGCTTTCACAGAGCTATATGGACAATAATGTTAATATAACAAAATGTTACTGTTAACGGGTATGTTTTTGTACATTTTATATTTTTTACAGTATTTGCCAGTTGCTATATAAAATCAAGAGAGATAGAGGGCATTTATTTCTATTAAATCATTTTCGTCAAATTGTTTTAGCTGGATTAAGCTTGTTGTGTTAACTGTTTATTAAGCTTTTTTAATTATTAGGTATCAACTATTCAATTACCTGAATAAATTTAATCACATGAATAAAGTGATTTCTAGAGAAAAACAGAGGCCACACCCTGCCCTAAGAGCTGCTATCATAACAATACATATTTAGGTATTTATATTTAAGGTAATTTCAAAGCACAAACAAATAATATATATTCTATTCCAATTACAGGCAAAGTAAAGACAAATATATTTATTTTTATGTTACTGTTTGAATAATGTTATATTATAAATAAAGAAAAGATATATTAATTAAGGACTGTTTAATATAGCAGAGCTATTAAGAAATCCCATGAAATATGAGAATTGAAGATTTGTTAATCTTTATTCTTTTTTTGCACTTGATTACTCTTTGTTATGTAAACATATTAATTATTTGGTTACTAGTCTTTCACCTGGGCATTTGGAAAATAAATGTTAAACCTTTTTTAATATAATTTTAGGAGGTAATAGATAATTTTAATAAAAGTTGTATTTTTTTCCCGACTGATTAATCAACGCAGAGTCTAAACCACGCCGAGATGGCCCTGTGGTAAGAACGCGTGAATCTTAACCGATGATCGTTGGTTCAAACCCGGGCAAGCACCACTGAATTTTCATGTGCTTAATTTGTGATTATAATTCATCTCGTGCTTTACGGTGAAGGAAAACATCGTGAGGAAACCTGCATGTGTCTAATTTCACTGAAGTTCTGCCACATGTGAATTCTACCAACCCGCATTGGAGCAGCGTGGTGGAATAAGCTCCAAACATTCTCCTCAAAAAGAGGAGAGGAGGCCTTTAGCCCAGCAGTGGGACATTCACAGGCTGTTACGGTTACGGAGTCCAAACCACAGGGAGTTAGAAACTTGAAATTTTGGCACATGATACATTTTATAATGAAACAACCCACTAAAGAAGGATTTTTGGAAATTCCATCCCTAAAATAAGTGATGAACGGTTGCATGGAAACCCGTCACATTCAAATTTAAAGGCATGAAATTTCATATACAAGCTTCTGGTTAGAAATAAATAAATATGTATTAAGGCGTTTTTTAAAATCTACCTTCTAAGAGGGTAAAATAGGGCTTGAAAGTTTGTATTTGTACTCAGTTCTTCATTGATTTGATAAACATTTTTTCAAAGTTTTTAGAAATTCCATCCAAAACTCATTTAGGCAAGTTTTTTTATTTTGAAGGATTAAAACATTTGTATGGACATATTTGCTAAAAAAACTTCATATACATACTTCTGGGTGCAAATAACGAAATGTAAAATACACAATGTCTTAATATCAATATAGGATACACCACAAAGGTAGGCGGACTGTCAAATGGTGCAAATGATGTTAAGTGATCACCATAGTGCATAGACATTGGTTGCAATGCTTAATATTTCAATGTAAGAAATATTAAGCATTGCAACCATTCCCAAGGTATTATGATGAAGATATTATGTCCCTTATGCCTGTGGTTACACTGGCTCACTCATCTTTCAAACTGGAATGCAACTATACTAAGTATTGCTGTTTAGCAGTAGAATATCTGATGAGTGGTTGGTACCTAACCAGATGGGCTTCACAATGCTCTACCATTGTTTATAGAGCTTTGCTTGATTTCATTATTAATAAATGTTTTATCGAGTTACTGGTTGGCGTGATTGGGAGCCGTATGGCGTGGTTTGTAGATAGTTGCCTTTCATGCCGAAGGTTGTGGGTTTGATTCCCACCCAGGACAGACATTGGTGTGCATGAACATGTCTGTTTATCCCGAGTCTGGGTGTAATTATCAATTATATGTATTTACAAAAGAAGGTTTCCATACAAGCTCCGCTTAATTTGAGATCAGATGGCATGTGTGAACAATGTTCCAGGATATTATTATTATTAAAATTGTTTTGTTTAATCTGATAGAATCAAAAAATATATTCGTATGCTTGCTTTTTAACAGTTAACTATATCAAATGGCAATGATGGATGCCGGGGTATTTAAGCTACAGAATCGTAAATCAGAAGACATGTATAAAATATTTAATGTCAAACTACAGGAGTTCTTGATTATTAAAGGAATAATCATCAATCTAAAACTAAAAAAAAACTCTTAATTATTTTATTCTAAATTTTTTCCAAGTAGAAAGACATTTCATGATTCTTAGATCAATCCAAATTCCAAGCAATCATTTATCCTTTAACTATACTTAAGCGCAAGGGAAGTCCTAAGCAAGCACTTATATAAACTATAATATATAACTCCACGAGCTCCAAGCCGAGATGGCCCAGTGGTTAGAACGCGTGAACCTTATCCGATGATCGTGGGTTCAAACCCGGGCAAGCACCACTGTATTTTCATGTGCTTAATTTGTGATTATAATTCATCTCGTGCTTAACGGTGAAGGAAAACATCGTGAGGAAACCTGCATGTGTTTAATTTCATTGAAATTCTGCCACATGTGTATTCTACCAACCCGCATTGGAGCAGCGTGGTGGAATAAGCTCCACAACCTTCTCCTCAAAAGGGAGAGGAGGCCTTAGCCCAGCAGTGGGACATTAACAGGCTGTTACTATATAACTCCACATATGGCTTCTTAATATAGAAAAACCAAGTACACATTAAAGTAAATGAAAATGTTACCTTTGCATCCAGTATTGGATCATCAAAAAATCCTTCAGGAATAGGTTGAGGATTTGATAATATTGTTTCAGTGTCATCAATCTTATTCTCAACTGTTGCTTCTAAAGTTTCAACTATAAAACAAGCAATTAAGCAATTATATAGCATTAAAATCCACTGCATAATCATTTACTTAAATTATAACAAAATATATTTGATACCTTTCTGAAATGTCAGGTTTTTACTTTTTCTTATTATTTTTTCATCATGATGAATAAGTATTGTGGGTAATTTACGTTCAGGTGCTTGTACCAACCTAGGCAATTTTTCATAACTATTTTTTAAAATACCCTTAGGTCTTTTTTCTTGTGGCACATCTGTTTGAAGACAACCTGGTCTTTTATTTTTAATTTTATCATCAGTAAAGTTATTAGTTAATTCTTTTAGTTTCTTTGCTTGTTCTACATTTCCCTTGTGTTGTTTACTGTTTAGATGTATTTGCCATACATTTTCTGAGCGTACGATGGACGAACATAAAATACACATCAATTGACCAGCATTATTATATTTCGCGAGTGGATTGTTTATTAGAATTGGTTTCTTGTCTTTATTTTTACGTTCTGCCATCAAACGTCGCATTTCCGCTTGAGCATTCTTCTTCTCAACTTGCATTCGAAGTGCCATTATAGGAGTCAAAAAAATTACATATATATATATAGAAAAACGTATCAATAAATTCTAATTTGTATTTTATTCTGTTGTTATAATACAAACACACACATTCAAAAATCAATTAAATGGATTAATTAATTTGAGACTTGTCAGTTAATATTAACTTGTAGGTGACAGCACAGAGTACATAACATACCACATGATTAGTAACCACTAAGCACCACATAACTCTTTTACTCAAAGAGGCACTATATTATCGTTTTAACAGGCCTACAAAACGTAGTGGCTATTTACTCGTGGTAATCTAAAACCGATTACATAGTTTCTTTAATAAACGTATCCAATTAAAAAACGTATTTTATTTTGTAGTAAGCGTAGACAGAGAAACTAATAAACCAAGGGGCCGTGAAACCGCGATTGAGACAGAGAAAGTTTGTCAATGCATATAATGTTGCCATAGTAATTGCATTCCCTGTTTTGGGAGATATATCATTTTCAGGATTTAATTTATACAAAACGAGGTTTTTAAAACTTTACTTTTTTATATTTATGAAATAAGACAAAACCTTGAAATAAAGGTTTTTTTCTACATAACAAGTAAATAAGTGACATGACATTATAAAATAATAAAGACTACATGAGGCTTAATATCACAACAATTTATTATACATTTTTAAATTATTATTTTTTTGTTTTCATTTTTACATATAGGAATCTCAAACACTCAAATAAATTATTAATAAAAAATGGTTGATACATATATTTCTATGTTAACCTCTTGACTAGGAATACATAATATTATAAATTCAAGAAGAAAGTTAAATAATGTTGTCATTAGGAAATTACAAATAGAAGGAAGATTAAATTAAAATAACATATTTATATATAACGAAGAACTTTAGGTAAAATTAGACTTCGTATTTATTTGTTTATGTTGTCAATGATTTGATATTTTTTATCGAAAATCCGGACTTTTTTTAGCTGATTAGCATGATAAAAACTAGAAAATCCTATTTTAATGCGACATGAGGTTCCGTCATGCTATGGCATAGATATCATCACTGAGAAACTATATTTAGGGACAAAACCATCGTACTTACGCGTGAAAACATACGCTTGCAATTTTCTTCTTGCTATCGCTTCAACATGAAATAATACGACAATGCACTATTGTATAATCATCGATAAGGATTGTTTCTCGGTCTGTTCACTGGATTGGGATCGTTTTCTAATATAAAAATAAGCAAAAAAATGAACAATAAACAAAACGAACGCACCTGTTAAGTTTGTTTCGCTACTTGAGTAGCATATTGCCGTATAAAATTTTTAATTAAATCTCAGGCACAACTTTCGTGTGTCAGACTATAATAATAATTTAAGGTAAATGAATCGCGATTTTTAATTTCCGGCAATATTTTCAATTCAGATGATTACCTTTTCGCAGCTCAATCATTCTAATAATTGAACACTGCATTTTTGCATAGTTTATTCAAAATACACTTACTTTAAGCTCTACGTTTTTGAATGATTTGAGAACAAATACTTGATATTGTCTATAATATTACATAATACATTCTGCACTGCAATGTGTTCTTCTTATGAGTGTTATAAATTTTTGTGCAATATATCTGACAAATAAAAATACTGTTTACAGTTCGTAAAATAAAATTACCTTAAGGCAAGGCAAGAACCACTAAGTTTTTAAGTGCTTAATTTGTGGACAGATCATATAATCACATCTTTTCGTTTTAATTATATTGTCTGAAACAATCAATGATATTATACATAGGGAAGAAATATATTATTATTTTCATCTAGTGAAAAAAATATCTCTCAGTACTTTTTTTTTATATATTCGCCGGGAGGGCAAATGACACTACTCCACCTGATGGTAAGTGGTAGTAGAGTCCAAACGCGACGACGGCCAGAACAGACGGGAAAAACGTTCTGCACTATATTCTACATAAAGTATTATGAGATATAATATATATATTTTTAATATTATTGATGTCTATGTCCAAGAAAATTCTAATAGCTTTTTGCTATATAAAAGAAAAAATATTTATATTCTTTATTTTATTAATATAAGTATTTATATTTTATAATAACGTTTATTTTACCATTTGTACTCATATTATTAATGAATGCTATTAATGTTTATGTACTCATTTATAATTTATAAATTTAACGGCCATGTCTTTCAAATTTTGAAATGTGCCATAGACATCCAACCTTCTAGGTAATTTTGTCACTTTTGATGGTGAGTGAATTCAGGATTTGTGCTTCAGTTGTAACAGACATGAATATTTTGGAGAATATTAGGGGTCAATCTTGCTATTTGTGATATGATATTGAATATTCGGTGTTTAATATTTATTTAATTCATTATTCCTTGATTCATTATTGTCTAAAATTGATTTGTAAGAGTAAAATTCAACTCTGAAATATCAGTATTTTAAATCACGTATTTGTGGCCATTTATTCGTGTTTTATTGTTATGCTTTGATGCTTCAATTATAGTTAAGTACTACAATGGATATTGATGTTAGTAAGGAAAATATACAACCGCTAAGAGGTGGAAGGAACCTTGTGCAATTAGGAACTGCATTGCAAGCTCAGTCAGATGTTGATGCCCAAAGGCAACTGCAATTGCAAAAAGAGTAAGTTACTGTTAAATATATTCTTGACTCAAATTTAAATATATTGTAAAATTGTTGATCAGTTAGTACATGTAAAGTATCGTAAAGTTGGCTTAAAATTTTAAACTGGACCATTTATTTGTACAGAGAACATGAAGCAGCTATCAGACAATATCAAGGTTCTGATCCCTTGGATCCATGGTTTAACTATATACAATGGGTTGAACAGTCATATCCAAAACATGGCCATGAAGGTAATATAGATAAATTAATAAAGGACTGTTTACAATTATTTGAAAAGGATGAGAAATATTTTCAAGATAGGAGACTTGTTAAGTTGTGGATAAAATATGTAAGTCAAAAAATATGTTATTGAATATTTATTAGTGTATTTGATATCAACAATGTTATTGTCTTATTCTCTTAATAGTATAACACACAAAATATAATTTTATAAATAAATAAGAAACTTTGTTTTGAACACTAACTAATTTTGACTTCAAAAATAAAATATTATACCATTGTTGTTTGTAGTTTTGTGGGCAGTGAAATTCATTAATAAGAATTATATTTTGATTCAATAATTTTAGGTGGACTGTCTCTCAAATCCGCTTGAAATATATCAAAGACTATACAATACGGGTATTGGTGTTGAATGTTCAGAATTTTACCGAGCATGGGCTTGTTACTGTGAAGAGTCTGGAGATTATAAAAAAGCAAATCAAGTTTATATGCTAGGCTTACAGACTAAAGCCCAACCTTTAGATGAACTAGAACAAGCACACATGTAAGTTGAATCAACTCAGTTTTTCCAGTATGTTTTTATAAAACTTTGGTTCTACTTTTTTATATTTTATCTTTCTTATATAACTCAATTATGAGTAGTATAAGCAATCTTTGCTTGTTTACATATTTCATTACTAGGGATAACTGAAAACTTTATGGACATTAGTCTCAACCACTAGGCAAAGGAGCATTGTAAAGCTATTATATATTTTATTTTACTCACAAATTACTTATTAGGACTTTTTTTAGGAATTTTCAACTGTATTTTGCACAGAGGATGCTACATGATGATTCACCCACTAAAAGAAAGGCTGCTTCAGCATTAGCTGAAACTAGAATGGCTCTAACATCATTAAAATCCTTTAAAAGACGTAATATTGCTAATGTACCTGTGCAAAGAGTTGGTGACAGCATCAAGAGCACTATGCCTGGTGTGATACGACAGCAAGGGATAGACAATAGGTTGCCAAATTCTAACATCATGGTTAATGTTTATGAGGTATATATAAAGCATTCTATTTAATAATCGAATTATTTGACTTTTTAATAATTTGTATTCTTAATTACCTTAATTGGTCTCCTTTTGCATACATCTTTTAGTTTTAAGGACTTATTAGTATGTTATGTTATTCTTATATTTTTGGAACTTTTTGAAAAAAATATTGATTTTGTAAATATACAGTATTTATTATTCAATGTAGGAAGCAGATATATCAATGGAACATCAGGTTGTCAGGTTGATTACCACCCATTAACATTGGCAGTGTAAGAAATCTTATTCCTTATACTGCAAATTGTTGGATTGTAATAGGTTGTTTCAAATATACTTGAAAAATGTTTTTTTTCTTATTAATTATTATTAATAGGATGCTCCATCAACTTCAAGAGGTATTGTGCCTACTGCAGAAGACCCAGGACCTACCTCATTAGTGCAAGCCTATAGCAATGTAGAAAATGAAAAGGAAGTTGGTATTTGGACAAACCCAAAAACCAAAATGGTTCATTCTAATGTTGTTCCACATCAACCTTTACCTTTTACTCGTAAGTGTAATGTTTTTAAATATATTGATAAACTAGGTAATTATTTCATTTAATAATTTTTTATTGTTTAATTTATAGTATAGGTTGGCAGATGGGCATATGGACCCACCTGATGGTAATTGGTCACCAATGTCCATAGACATTGGCATTGTAAGAAATGTTAACCATCACTTACATCGCCAATTCGCCACCAACCTTGGGAACTAAGATGTTATGTCCCTTGTGCCTGTAATTGCACTGGCTCATTCACCCTTCAAACCCGAACACAACAATAACAAGCACTGCTGCTTTGTGGTGGAATATCTGATGAGTGGGTGGTACCTACCCAGACGGGCTTGCACAAAGCCCTACCATCAGTACTAATGTTATGATGATGAGTTGTAGAACCTTTGAATACAAAATAAAATTTTGAAATAAGAAATGGCTGGGTATAACTTGATTGTATATTTATTCATCAACTAATGATGGTTGTGTTGAGCTCATTAAAATTATGTTAGAGTCAGAGAATTATTGTGTGTGACACAAAACACTGGTCAGGAAGCTCTGCCAATATGGCATTAGGGACTTGCACTTAATTTTCTGATTTTGTATATGAGCAATTTGATTCAGAAATATAAAAAGACATCTCAATCAATATGTGTGTAATTTCAAAGAGAATTTGAGCATTGTTCACATGTTCTCTCTTTGAAACAGTACATTGGGTTAGTGTAAATAATTTACTCTCAAATAGCAAAAAACAAAATTTATAGAAAGACTTTATAGAAACAGCATAATTCCTTGGTATCACCATAGATTCTAAGCTTTAATGGGGTCTTCATATTAATAGTAGTAGCAAGTAGACTCAATTCTGCAGCCTTCTAAAATCATTGTGCCAAAATCTGACTGTTGACTGATGTAGATACGGCTCACTTCTATCGCCGATTAGTGGCGAAACGTTAATATTTTTTTATCGGAACTGGACAAAACTATCTACTATGGATATAAAGTTTTTAATATATTGACTATTGCTCCGAGATATATATTTGATACTGTAATGTATTTACGCAAAACAGAAAAGATTTTCCAAGTTAACACAAGAAACAAGCATTAACTTAAACCTATATTAGTGGGTATTACAGTTGGGAATGAAATGGGATAGGGATATTTTAAATAAAAATATCTAAAATAATAATTGTATTAACATTTTTGTGTAAAAAATAAATACGCCTGCTTAGTTACATTTGAGAAAAAAAACCCCGCTTAGTTTCTTATACCACCTTCTTCTCGGGTTTAACGTTTATATTAATTTTGAACCAATCAAAGATTTTGACAATCATAAACAAGTTCACATTTTTATAATGAATAAAAAAATTGCTATAATAAGTTCTACAATCCAATTCTTCGTCAATTTCTTTTAGCGTGTAGGCTATCTTGAGATACTGAGGCGTTTATTATTGAGCGTATATTATTTTCTTCTATATGCACACATTCTTTTCTGGAACTTGTCCACTTAGCGTCAGACTTCTTCCTAAACATTTTTCTCGAAAAGTTGTCTTTGAACTGAACTCATGGGGATTTCAGTTCTCAATTTTCCATTCAAAAATTTTACTTTAACAAAATATTATTTTTTAGAAGACAACGAAATATGAGCTTTTTATTTCTTTCTTTTTTGTAGCCTATGAAGATGTGGATGATGATATAAAGCTTTCGTCAAACCATATGCCTTACTGTTTGGATGACCTGACATTTAATGTGCCTCTATGTGTACCTGATCCTGCAGACCCAACAAAAATACCTTGTTATAATAAGACGCAGGTATTTTTTACTAAATAAATACAAAAAAATTAAGTTAGTGCTTTTTTAATGAAATAATTTCAACACAATTTCTATTTTTTTAGGTCTATGTTAATGATAAAGAATTCAGTTTAGAAGAAATTAGAGCAAAAAAATATACTTTAAAAAAAGAAATTAAAACAGAAAATGTTGATATGGTAATAGAAACCTATAAAAATATTAATGAAACACTTGCACAGTGTAGTGCCTTAGAGACATTAGCAAACTGTGCATTAGATACTGAACAAGATCATATGGCACAACTAATGCCATTATCTGTGCCTACATTGCAAAATGTAACTAAAATTGCAAGTATGCACTCACCTGGTGAACCAAAAGTATTAGTTAATTTAGATTCAAATGAAGTCAGTGAAATGGCTGTTAAGAAAAATGATGAAAGTGACAGACCTCATAATTCTGAAACTGATAAGGAAAATCAAATAATTACACATGGCACTCCTAGTAATAATTTTAGAACTGAAAATACAAACTTCCCCAGAAATAATTTAATGGAGGAGTTTAATCGAAGTCTTATGAGTAATCTTCTAGGTGATTCAGTTACAGTAAACACTAAAGAAGCACGTTGGGAGTTGAGGAACATTTTTAATGATAATGGTAAGTTTTTGTAACAATTCCATGATTTTTTAGTAATAATATTTTAGTTTAAATTACAATTATAATTTCTTATTTAGCAGAACCGTCAATAATGCAGCCAGTTGTTCAACAATTTGAAGTACCCAAATTTGACATTCACGAAGATAGATCTATGACAATGGCCGTCAATACGAAAAAAAATTATGAGATGACAGGTATCAGGAGTTTTCCTGAAGACAAAGAGAATGCAAACAAGTTTAATGCCCCACAACCAGTAGCTACACAACAAGTAATACTAGATATTATTTTATGTGTTAAATGAAATAAATACATAGTATTATATATAGATACATATAGATGTTTAATGTAATCATTTAACTAATCAATTGAAACATTTTTACAGATAAATAAAACAGCATATTATGAAGAGCCTTCTTGCACTCAAATATTCAATTTCAATATTAAAGACGCGAGTACACCAAATATGTCACAATTTAAGAAACCTAGTTCCAGTGACCAATCAAGTAAATTTGCTTCAGTGCCTAAATTTGCAATAGATGAGAGTGTTATAGAACAATCTGATCAAGCGAGTAGCAAAAGGGATGAATGTTCGAGACAAACAGCAGACCAACATGCTACTGTAGATAATCAAGGAGGTGGACTTTCGGTTATCATGGAAGCAACAAGGGAATACAATAGGTTAGTTTTAAATTCAAAAAATATATGTTGTTTTTTTTAAACTTGTTTTAAAAAGATATGTTTTTAAAACATTATAGTTGTGTTTTAGTAAAATATTATATTTTACAGTAAATCAGGCTCAAGTTCATCTGGTCAGTCGAGAACGAATTTTACGGGCTATACGACAAATTTTGATTCTATTTACAATAATCATGACCCAAATCAACCGAACACAGCGTCAAAAAGAAATTCAATAACGGCTCAAGCAAGATTACCGAATGGACAATTTGCTAGATCCTATCAGCAAAAGCGAGATCAAACAGATAGTAAAGTGGCTAATACGCCGTCCACTTTAGTGCCTTATCATTCTCATGATCATCAATATCAAAAACCTTTGCCAACAAACTTTAGTGGATATTCTCCACAGAGATCTCTACATAGTCATTATCAACAAAACTATAACTATCAACAAGGATATTCTAATAACCATTTAATGGCTCATCAACCCTCTCAAGGCTATGGGAGCCCAAATCCTAATGCTTATCATAGCCCTCAACACCCTAGTGTACAAAGTCCCCATGATATGAATCCATCAGTCCCAACAGGCTTCCAAAGCCCTACTTATTCCAACCAAATGGCATTTCACCAATCTCCAGTTACTAGTCCAGGCCACACCTTAATGAGCCCTCAACAAGGATATGCAAGCCGACAGGAATATCACTATCAAAGTCAAGCCGAACGACATGTCTATGCTAACCAACAACAGCACCAGCCACATCCGACAATATTTCAAAGTCCTCCACATCAAACCCAATACCAAAATTCATTATATTACCAGAGAACTAATCAAGTGTCAGCTCCAAACCAATCATATAGTCAACAAAACTATCATAATATTCCAAACCAGTACAATAATCCCAATATGTATGCAAACACTAATCAAAATACGAGTAATTCAAACTACAGTAATGCTACTCATAGCCCATATAGACAAGCTCCTAAACAAACTGTAGAAAATAACCAATTACCTTATGGAAATATGGTTTCAAATAATCAGCCTTTTCAAATTTATCAGAGTCCACAGCCTTCTCAAAGTAGTTATCGAAATAACGCAATGCAAGATAATATGGTTCAAAATGCTTATGCTGAACAAATAAGGCAAGAATCTGTCGACATATCTATAAAATGTCAAGATCAAGGTGAAACTAATAAAAGTGCAATGAATGGATCAAGTAGTCAATCTCAGAAAACACCACAGCATAAGAGTCCTAACAGTTCAGTATTGCGAAATGTTAGGCATGATCAGCCTAATGTAAAACTAGAGCAGAAATCTACTGATATAGGATTCTCTAATCAGTTCCTCAATTTTATATCTAACAGAAATGAACCCAAAGATAATGCTAATACTCCAAAATTCAGTAACAGTCCCAGTATATCTCAGAAAATGCATAAAAATTTGTATGTATCAAGTCCCGAACAAGCTCAAGTTCCACCATCTTCTGGCCTCTCCGATACTGATAGCAAAGATGGGTTGACAGCTCAAACAGCTACACCTATTCAATCTGCAAAAATATCGCACTCTATTGAAAAACAGAAAGATATCTCCAAAAGACAGTTAGATTTCGAGCATAATAGGGTTGAAATTCAGTCTGAAGATAGCAGAGATTCTGTGGGTAAAGAAAGCAGAATTTCTTCTATATATTCACGACAATCTGATTTTCAATCAGATGGATATGGGATGGATGTTGATAGCGAAAACTCTATGGAGTGTAGTGCTTTTAAATCTTCTCATTCAATATCTTTAGTGGAAACCAGTGATATACCTAGACCTGCTGATATAGAATTCCCAAAAGTTATTGATCCATTTAATAAAAAAATGTTAGCATCACTATTAGAGTATGTTAAATTTCCAAATAAAACACACGCCGATGGCTATGTAGAAGTAAGATCTATACCGAAAGTACAACTAGCGACTGTTATGCGTGTTGGAAGTTCAAAATTTTCAGTTGAAAAACAATTAGGTAAAGGAAATTATGGAGCAGTATTTTTATGTTTGGATATTCATAACAGTAAATCAGTTGCTGTTAAATTTCAAAAACCAAGTCGACCATGGGAATTCTATATTTGTCAAGAGATAAAAGCTAGGATAAAGGATCCTTTCATGGTAATATTAAACTATAGTATGCATCGAAATTTTAAATTATTTACTTTTAAATGAATTATTTTTTTCATAGCTTCCAGGTTACATGGACATAACAACGGCTTTCCTAGGAGAAAATGCAAGTTTATTTGTATCAGAGTATTCACGATATGGCTCTCTGTTGGATGTTGCAAACAAAGTCAGGGTTGCTACTTCTAAATGCATAAATGAGTTTATTGTGATATTATTAACATCAGAAATGCTCTCCATTGTACACTACTTACACAAAGCGCAAATTATTCATGCTGATATCAAACCAGATAATTTTTTATTAATGAAAATGTAAGATTTATATTTCATATTAAAATATACAGTTAAAATGAATAGAATACATAAATGTATATGATTTTTTTTTTATAGACCAACACAGGAATGGCGAACACCATCTTTACAATTGATAGATTTAGGATGTGCAATAGATATGTCTTTGTTCCCTGGGGGTACTACATTTAGAGCAGTAAGTATTTCTAATCTGATATTAAAAAACTAAAGTTTATTATTATAATTAATTAGAATTGTAGTATTTCTTTTAAGTGGCAATTTTTAATAAATATCTTATTTAATATTATTTTTTAGTTAATTTCTACTGAAGGGTTTACTTGTACTGAAATGAGAGAAGGAAAGCCTTGGACCTACCAAACCGACTTGTACTGCCTCGCCGGTACAATACATGTAATTCTAATGGGTAGCTACATGAAGGTAGCAAACCGCTTGGGGCAATGGAATATAGACAAAAAATTACCCCGGTAAATACTTTCTAGTTCATAAATAGAATAGTATATATATGTATATCTGATATTTGTATCATAGGTAAATCATATAAATATACTTGTCTTCTATAAATAAATTTGATATGCCTCAAGTAGCTTTATGCTCTATGATTAAAGTACACAGGTTTTTATCATGAAATTGTTTTTAATAAAATCATTATTTACTTCATCGTTTAAATCATTATTTATAATTAAAAGTTATCATTGTAAATATATATTTAATGTTTTATTATATTCCAGGTATATGAAAAATAGCTTATGGGACAAAATATTTACCACTCTCTTAAACGTGCCTGACTGCAATAATTTACCTGACCTCATGGATCTCAAAAATGAAGTGGACAGTGTTTTGAATGAAATTGACAGTCTTGGTTCTCAGCTCCGTAACTTTGCTAATGTGCTTAAATCTAGGTAAACTAAGATGGCCCAATTGTATTTATTGCATTTAGATATTATTGTGACTGTAAAAAAATGATTGTATGGATAATAATTACAATTAAGTTCAATGAATTTCAGTAGTGATCTGTCAGGTTCAAATGGTTCTGAAAACCTATTGTAAAATCAGATAACACTTTACGATAATCTTGTTGTGTTTAATTAAAAATGTGATATGTAATTTAGCTTTTTTGTTAGTAAATATAAAAAAATGGCTTAGCATATCTTGTTAGCTTAATGTTGAAACTTCACTTAGGTTTCATTTATTTTTGTACAACATTTAAGACTTGCACTTCATTTTTTTGTTTAAACTGTAATAAATAATTACGTGGTTATGTATATATTTTTTTATTTTATAACCATTTAGTTGTACTGGCCACTATACATATTTTTGAGATTGAGTTTTGACTCAAAATGAAAAGTTTTCAAAAGATATTTTTCAAATTCACAAAAATATAGCTGTGATATTTCTACATGTAATAGCAGGTTTACACATTTGATTCTTTTGATAAATAATCGATTAACTAATTACAATAGCTGAAATAGGTATTAATGAGTAATGGGAAAATTTATGATCTACAAAATTTCTATACAGAATAGTAAAAAAAATCTAAATAAACACTTTATTGGCCTTGTTGGAAAATATGATAACTTTCGAAACTTTCTTAGTTAAGCATCATACTTTTAAAGAAAATTGAATATAATTTTGTTAACAAAATTTTATACACATAGAGTAGTTACTTGTGGTGTTGTTTTGCCCACTTTGAAATGACCATTTCTTTTTCAAACCTATAATCATCCTTTAAATGTAATGATGAATTATAATTGCTGTGATACTTTGATCAAAAATAAATTTATGTATTTTTTATAAGTGAATCATTTTTACATTGAGCAACTTTTACATAATTATGTTTATATTTTTTAAATTTGTTTTACACTCATATTTATTTTCCCAAATATACTGAGATAAAAATCAAAATCAATTATTTAACACTTGAGGAAAAGGAAATAACTTTCTTATTGTGAAATATTTTATTTTTCATTAATATTTAACTTGTTGGTTTTTCTAATCTCATCTTTTTTTTTTCTTTGTATTCTTGAACATTATCAAATTTCCTTTTAAATAATAGTTTAATAGGATTATGGTCATAAATAACACTGGTTTCCATTTCTTGATTTTCAAATACTTGAATATCTCTATATAAGTTAACTAAAATTTTATCACATTCTGTAGAAATTTTGTATTCAGATATTTTAGAATTAACACCATCATAAACAAATAATGACAAGTTGTGGAATTTGATAGAAACAGGGAAATATTTAAATGGAAGCTCGAAGACAAGGCTGTGACTAAACTCCTTATTAATGGACTTTAAATTGTAAATCAGTATCTTCATATAAGAATGAACTGTTAGAGCCATAAGGCTAGAAAATTGATTTAACTGAATTATTGTATAATCTACAATAGGCAAACTATTAATTAAAATTTCTTCTTGATCCATTATTTGACTAAACTTGTATTTGAGGTCATTATTGTTTTTAATGTCAATGTAAGTATCAATAGTATAATGAAGTTTTCCATTGGTATAATCCCAAATTTTAATGTTTCCATCGCCTGATGCACTCGTCAAATATTCATTAGCATGAGGTAAAATTTCTATGTGCTTAACAAATTCATTATGTCCCAAACAGAAAGTCTGAATATTATATGCATTAGGATAGCAAGATACTCTTATCTTTTCATCTCTGTCAGATGTTATGATGTATTTACCATCATTAGTTTGCAAAATATTTAATAATAGACTTAAATGTCCGAGAATTTTATTCCCTTTGTCTTCCTTTAAAATTTCAAATATTAAAACATCCCCAGTTTTGTCTGCTACTAATATTTTTTTGCTGGAAATGTCGAATCTAATTTTACTTGTACTTCGTGGTAATGTAAAGCTTTCGACTTGTTTTAAGTTAGGCAAATCGTAAATTATTACCTTCTTACATAATAACACGCCTAGTAATTTCTTATCGGGTGATATATTAATATCAACTACAAAATCATCTTCCTGTGATTTTGAATCTGATTTAAACTGAAGATATGCATGATTAGAACCGTTGTATAAATCGACATATTGCGCTTTTGAAACTGCAATGAATCCATCACTTACTGCCAATAAAGACATGTTTCTGTTTACATAATTGTGCGTATTTCTATGATGTTATAATTTTCCTAAAATCGCTTGTTATACGCATTATAACCTGTAAACTATAAAATATAAATAACCTTAACATTCTCCACATGGAAAATGAAATCAGTCAATCTCTATATAGGTATTTACCGTAGACCGTAGACAGAGAAACAAATAGACCAAGGTGAAACCGCGATTGAGACAGAGATAGTTTGTCAATGTGTGCGTATAATGTTGCCATAGTAACTGCATTCCCCGTTTTGGGAGATAAATAATTTTCAGGTTTTAATTAAAACAAAATGAGGTTATTAAATTTTAATATTTATTATACATTTTTTTAATTAAAATATATTTTTTTACCAACTAAAGCCAAAAACCGTTGCATTGTTTGTTTTTGTTTCCGTTATCAATAGTACTTCAGCATCTTTTTATGGTACTGGATTAGCATTCTCCTCAGATGTTGAAATCTAAAACACTCAATTAAATTATTAATAAAGAATGGTTGCCACATATATTTCTATGTTAACCTCTTGACTCAGAATCTAATAATATTATAAATTAATGAAGTGTTAAATAATATTGTCGGAAGGAAATTATAAATAGGAGAACGAATAAATTTAAATAACATATTTACATATAACGAAGCACTAGGTTATTATTGGACTCCGTATTTATTTGTTTACATTGTCGACGAGTCGATATTTTTTATCGAAAATCGGGAAAATTTTTTTAGCTGACGCTGGCAGTGCTTCATGATAAATAATTATAGGAATAAGTATAATTTATAAGAATGATAAAAACTGGAAAATCCTATTATCTTCAGGATTTTAATGCAATATAAGATAGTCTATAAGACAAAATAGTCTTACTTACGCGTTAATACACACGCCGGTAATTTTCTTCTTGCTATCGCTTTAACATGAAATAATACGACAATTTACCATTGTATAACCTTCGATATGATATAAGGATTGTTTCTCGGTCTTTTCACTGTATTTGAATCGTTTTCTAATATAAAAATTAGAAAAAATTGAACAATAAACACAACGAATGCACCAGCTGTCAAGTTTGTTCCGCTACTTGAGTAGCGAAACAAACACCAAAACTGGTTACGCGATAAGGGACAAAAGATTTGATAATTCTATCTCTGTGTAAACCATTTGTAACGTAATTTTCGTTCTCTTTCTTGTGTAAGTGAGAAGGAAATCGTCATTGCGTCTATTAGTTTCTCTGTCTACGCCGTAGAAAGAGAAACAAATAGACCAAGGGGCCGTGAAACCACGATTGAGACAGATAGTTTGTCAATGTATGCGTATATGTTGCCATAGCAACTGCATTCCCTGTTTTGGGAGATAAATAATTTTCAGATTAAAAATATCAAACACAGTAGCGTATTAGAATCAATAGCAACTGACGACGCAGAATTTAAATAATAACTTACTTTATTCCTACCTCATCGTTAACGTTTTAATCTCTTTTTTTCCATTAGAAGTAGTTAGAAAGTGATAATAATTGTTGAGTTTACTAATATTATAAAGCTAACGAGTTTGTTTGGTTGAATGCACTAATCTTTAAAAATACTGCTTCAAATTGAAAATTATGTTAGTGTTCTCTCATATTTAACATCAAGCTACTACCAATAGGAGCTAAGCATCAATAAAAAATGTTGCAGAAACGGGGAAAATGTATTCTTTTTGAGAGCTTCCGTTGCGTGCGCTGCCTAAACGGTTAAAGTTAAGCAACAATCATGTATGCCAGAATCGTTTAAAAGATAAAAAAATCCACGATATCATATGTGTATCATTTAATGATGACTTACTATAATATATTTTTTATGGTAATCAAATTAGTTCTAAAATAATCCAATATTTGCGTAGATTTTCGTCTCATTGTTTTGTTAAATTTATAATTACTCGTTTTTTTAATAGTTAGTAAATCATTAGTACTTATTTTTTAAATACAGATTTACCTTTCAGTTTTGAAAGGATACAATTTCTTATGAAGGTATCGTTTGCAGTCATACTAAATAAAGCACAGAGACAGACATTAAAATATGTCGGAATAGATTTAAGGGAATTCAGTTTTTCCAATGGCCAATTGTATGTTGCCCTATTTAGATCTGGATGCGGCGAAAACCAATAAATACTAATATCCCACGAAAATAAAACTAAAAATGTTGTTATTACTGAAATACTATAAGTCCGCTTTTAGTGTTTTCTTTAAGTTATATACGGGTGGAACTGCAGGCACAGCTCGTTACCAAAAGAACACTTAACTGATAGCCTGATATTCTGTAAATTTCAAGGGTCTTTATACTTTTAAAAAAAGTGATATTCATCTTTTTATCTGTATGTTAGCATTATACTTTATTTATATTTATCAATCACTCTTGAGATTAGCCGCCGTGGCCGAAATCGGTCTGGAGGACATTATTATTTATGTTAATTAATAAGAAAAAGTTTTTCTTGATAGTTAACCTAAAGTATAATTTGATTAAAAATAGTTTTGATTATTTTGTCCATAAACAAAAATATATAATAATTATGTATAAATAATAAATAAAACAGTATTATTGCATATGCATTTTTATTAAAACAAAACATTTATGTGGTTTAGGAAATTAAATGAATTTAACTGAGAGACGTAGATGAAGCTATGTGAAATGTTATATGCAAAGTAAATGAAGACATCTACAAAATTTTAGTCTAAAAATGTTAAATACTGTTTTTACGTCGCTTAGATTTCTTTAAATATCCTTAAAAAATAGTTCTGGAGGTTGTTACCTTAATTTATTAAATATTTTAATTAGAATGAGCTCTATTTTGATTACAACGAATAAACGGATAGATACAACGAATAAACAGGCAGATGTCTTCTTTTACGTTGAGGCTTTTACAAAGTAGAAAAATACATCTACATTATTTCAGAAAAACAATGAAATAGCGATAAAACCCGTTATACTATAAATAAAAAATGCTATTTTAAATCATCATGGATTTCAAGTTAATTGATACATAAATGTCGAAATGGTAACTATTTTTTACTTAATGTGCTCTCCTGAAAAATTGCTATTATGTAGATGTCCGTATCTACTTTGCTGTCATCATCGTTATTTTAATACGCAACATGCCTTCAAGCTGATTTATCTATACTTGTACCAGCAATCATTATTGTCATTGCTATATGACATGTCATCTGTTTTATGTCAGAATACAATTTTCGACGTTTAGTTTTAACAAATATATCCATATTTTATGAATTAAACTTATTGAAATCGTCTTTACGATGTTTAACATAATTATATATACATAACATTGCTTAGTTTCGAAATCATTTGAATGTCCAGAGTTAGTGGGTATAAAATAAACAACGAGCACTAGTTGATCGGGTTAAATATTTAAAATAAGTGAAGTTGTAATTTGTTTTAAAAAAAATCATGGCTACTATGATTACCTCTTGGACTCCTGACAAGAAGCACAGCGATGTAGAAAGGTATTTATTTTATAATGTAATTTACAAATGAGAATTCTATGTTAATTTTGCTTTATTATTATCATATAAAATGTAATACTTTATATGCTATATGAGTGTTATTTGTGTTTATAATTCATTTCATGTTTGGCAGTGAAGGTTGACATTGTGTGGAAAAATTGCATGTGACACATTTGTACCCACTGACAAGCATTGCAGCAGTTTCGTCCCATAATCTCTAAACTAACTTTATTGAGCAGTAAGTCATTTACAGGCTTTTACTTTAATATAGACCTTGGTTTTATTAAAATTTCAGGTGGATATGCATTTACCCAGCTTACTTAAACAATAAGAAAACTCTTGCTCAGGGTCGCAGGTTACCAAAAGAGATATGTGTTGAAAATCCTACTCATCAGGAGATAAGAGATGTTTTATTTCCTACTGGATTACGTATTGGTGTTGAAAATAAGCTCTATCCACGTGAGCGTAGTAAGGTAATATTTATTGCAATGATTTTATATAAATATTTTTTTTTACTAATTGTTATTTTATGATCATGTAAAATATTCTCTCTTAATAAATTTACAGGAAATGTTGCATAGAGGTCGTATTCGGGTTGAATTAAAAAGCGATGATGGAACTCCTCTTAAAGCTGAATTTCCCACTAGGGAATCTGTAATGAAGTATATTGTGGAAGCAATACCGAAGTTAAAGACTCGTCAAAACAGGTATATTGTAGGAATTATGGATTGTTTGATTATTATTAGATTAAATTATCTTTTGACCCCACTGCCTTGTTGGCACTTCAATGATGAATTTTGGTACTAGATTCAACCTGATAAAGACAATTATCTGACAATTATCTTCTTAGAGAGGAAAGGACTTCAGAGAATAATATATAAAGAACTGTTTTTAAAATACCACATGTCTGCTTAAAGGGTTAAGCCATTACCACCATTGTATAGCACCACCTTTCAAGAGGAGTATTCTAGATGCTCATCTAGATTACAATGATTTTTATAGGTAAATAATGAGTTCAATGATAAAGTAAATAAGAACTCAATAAATTTCGGCTAGTGGTAATCGTTCTATTAAAAATAATGTAAGTCTGTCTGAACTGTCTCTAGTCAAGTCCCATCGGGCTCTATGAGTGAGAAAATACCTGACAGATAGAGATGCCTGTTTTAAACTTGTATACCTGTGTTTTTCCTTACACTTGTGTACACTAGTATTTTGAGTGAAGTTGGCCAACTAAGTCTTTTAGATTGGTAGTCATGATTATAATTAATTCAGGGAGATAACTCCATTTTCAGATTTGGATGTCTATCCAATTCTGAAAATTTGTTTGTTAAGTGATTTGGTAAGCAATTATAGCAAACAATTTTGTTAGGTTTTGTTAACAGCATAACAGATAATAGTGCTAATTATGTTGTTACAGACCTGCAGATCAACAACCTCAAGCAGTTCAACAAGGGAGTAATAAAGCAAAGGGGAAGAAAGGAAGGCGATGATTCTATGAACTAACTGTTGATTTTTATTATTAATAAAGTACTTTTTCATTAATTTACACAGTTCATATTTCGTTGTAGAAATTAAATAGTTAAACTTAGTAGTAGGTTATTACACAATATTTATGAGTGAATATGAATGACTTTCTCGTTTCTTTTGTTCTCGCCATTAACATCCCTAGCTACACTGTAACCATCAAAAATCATTACAACCTTACCTACGGGAAAAGTGGAATTTGATGAAGAATAGGGTATTATTGCTTCATCTGTTCTACGATTTTCTTTATTTTTCTCGGTATTTGAGCCATTTCTGATAACGAGTCGTTTATCATTGGTGTTATCGAAGATTTTTTCAGTAGATTCGGCGATTCGAGTCGATAAGTTTTTCTCCTGGGTGTTATATTCTCGTAATCTTGAAGTAAATTCCGGTAAAAATATTGGGCTTTCTGTTTCGTTTCTTCGAATTTCGAATTCAGTATCTCCTTCGTATTCAGGAATGTTTCTTGAATCGTCTTCAATGGTTTCATTTGGCGAGAGAACAAGTTCTTTTGTTTTGTCGGTTCCTCTATAAATCTTTGAATTTCGGAAAACTGTGCTGATTCGTCGTATTTCTCCACTGGATCTATAGCTACTTGTATTGTTTCGTGAATGGCTGTTGGAATTTTCTTCATCGTATTGTATATCGAGTTCCCCTTCTCTGTCGACGGTAAGATATTCATTAATTCTCCCAAACCCGGTGATATGTCCTTCAGAGCTCCCGTTATATGAGGAGCCGCTTCTCTCACGGAATCTATTATTGTCTCTCCAAAGGCCAAAGGAATCTCTTGTAAGTAATGAGGATATGTTCTTATGCTGTCCGATACGGCTGATGTTATCATTGGCAAAATTATAGGTTGACGTGGTGGTAATAATGGCAGAGCTGGAAGTCTCATTCTCGACTTCAGCGGTAGAAGTCGTATATGTCTTTTCTTTCGGATAATATCTGTTTTCTGGATCATGTTTACTGACGCAGGTGCACGCTCCTTTATCACTGTCCATGGGATTGAATTGATTTCTCTTGTATTTGTATTTTCTGATGTCATAGGTTTCGCTCGAATCTGAATTGATAATATTGTCAAATAACATCCCAATATCTCTAAGTAAAGGTATATACTTATTATGTTTTTCATTTTGTTGAATTTCTCTTTTTGAGGTAAATTTTTTACGTTTATTTCGAGGTCTTTGTAAATGTTTTAATTTCTTGGGTTTTGAGGGTGTCTTAATTTGAAATGTTTTTTTATACTTTGAAGAAGATATCTTCTTGCCTTGGGGGATATCATCTGTAAAATACAATAATATCATTATTACCATCATTCTCAAAATATTATTGACATCCTAACGAATATTATAAATCCGAAAGTCAGTTTTTTGTTACGCTTTCACGTCTTGACTATCTATCATACACGTCAGGGGTACAGAAAATGACTTACAACTGCCTCTTACCTGCGTGCGAAGCTGTGGGCAGAAACTACTCATCCAACAAAGAACAATTTCTATAAATAATTTTAAATACCACCATAATTTTGATATTAAATCAAGTACGATAACATCCCTGGATAATATTACAAATAATAGGGATTCGTGTTGGTCAGACTGATCAGTAGTCATTTTGCTATTAGTACTTTGTATGTAATGTGTTCTGGATTGAAGGGTGAGTAAACCAGTGTAACTGTAACAGGCATAAGGCATGATATTTCAGATGTAATGGTTGGCTTAATAGCAATATAAGAAGTGGCTTGTTCCTATTTCTTACAGTCCTGGATTCTGGTGGCTACTCATAATTAGGTAACATATTTGCTCGAGGGCTTAGAAAAAACATAAATGAAATCGGAATTTTAGAAATAATTATGAGAAACAATTTTACTTACGCGATTCAAAGATCTTTTGAGAATGTTGGGTTGCTTTTTCTGCGGCAATAACGTCGTTGAGTGAAAAAGGTTTTGCATCTAGATCTGCAATAACGTAAACAATATAATATTTATATAGTGCACTGTTATTTGCAACACAATTATAATATTTCTAAACCTATTTCTAATTAAAAAAAAATTGAATATCTCCCATATAATATAAGTATATAATTACTGCTTACATACTTTCTTGCTTACGGCTTTAACTTATTTTTTAATAACTTTTACCTGAAAGTTTTTGGTTTTGTATCTTGGCGAGTTGTTTCAAGTACATTTTACGTCGACAGGTGCAAAGTATAACAGCTACTAAACTAAAACAACTAAAATCTACCTTTTAGTTTCTATGTGTACCTAAATATTGCGCTAAGAGTGCACGAGGGGTACCTACATTCATATATCTTACACAAATACATATCAAGTTGTAGAAAAAAAATAAGCCGAGATGGCCCAGTGGTAAGAACGCGTGAATCTTAACCGATGATCGTAGGTTCAAACCTGGGCAAGCACCACTGAATATTCATGTGCTTAATTTGTGTTTATAATTCATCTCGTGCTTGACGGTGAAGGAAAACATCGTGAGGAAACCTGCATGTGTCTAATTTCATTGAAATTCTGCCACATGTGTATTCTACCAACCCGCATTGGAGCAGCGTGGTGGAATAAGCTCCAAACCTTCTCCTCAAAATGGAGAGGAGGCCTTAGCCCAGCAGTGGGACATTAACAGGCTGTTACTGTCTTACTTACTGTAGAAAAGACAAAACCAAATTTATTAAAATTACTTAAATTAAACATAAATATATGTCACTGATATTTTAGAGTTTCTATAATAGACACTGAACATATAAATTAATAGCTTATTATATAAACATATAGTGTAATTATTTATTATTTTTTAAATTAAAATTAACAATGTCTACTTACAAGGTGTAAGAACACTACTAATACAAATGTAACAATATAATGTTCTTATTTCCATTTTCAAATGACGGCGATTGGTTACTATCAATAGGAAGTTAATTTAAATGTGTTTTGTTTTGAGTGAGCTAAATGTTTTTATAATATTCAGAGATATGTCTTACGATGCAAATTCAAGCACGTTTTATAATTTCAAATACGTTTGGTTTCTGCGAATGTGTATATTGAGTTTTACAATTCAATCACTTAGGTATATAAACACATTAATAGTTATTAAATTTGAATGTAAATACTAAACTTACCAAAAAAGTCTCACAATATATAATATATGTTTATTTCATTTTATATCTTCTTGTAATAAGAAAAACTTGATTCTAAAAAGTTTATATAAAATTAACTTATGTAGCGATTCTAGGTAAGTCTGGTAGATTACCTACCTATATGAATTTTAAAGCTAAATTCAGATTTTTTATTGACAAAATTTATTTAATTGTAAAAAAACATCAAATGATTTTTATGGTCTATTGAGCCAATTTACATTTTTTTTAAATAAATTATTATTGTTCTTTTATATAAATCACATGATATTACATAAATCTTTCCCACAATTAAGTTGTGTAAGTTCATAGACACATATTATACCTACGGGGGAAATAGAGGAACTTCCTATTTTTAAGTTGGTTAAAACAAAACATATACAAAACTAAATAACTGAAACATGGTATCAATATGTTAAAAATCACCTGTTACCTTGATCTTAGAGAGGAGCAATTATATAAACCAAGCGTCGATAGAATATGGATGGAAAAATGAATGATTAATTGAAATAATAAAGTGAAATATTATAATATATAGAGAAAGGAAGAGAAGAGAAGAGAGTACGAATCGCGAATCTTCGTGCGTTCGTTTGTCTAGGCTAGGCTAGTGATATCGAGAATATTATAATATATCAATAATAGTAGTTTGTGTTGTTTGTATGTAAATATTTATATATTTATTTATTCGGTTAGTTATTTATTTATAAGTTATTCGTTCGTTCGATGGTCAGCTTCACGGAAACTCGGAGTTCTGAACAAGGTGCGACGTTTTTTCACGCCACAACAACTGTGCCTGTTATACAAAACACAGGTACGGTCTTGCGTTGAATATTGCTCGCACCTTTGGGATGGCTCCGCTAAGTACCTGCTTGAGGCCTTGGACCGGTTGCAGCGACGTGCAGTACGCATTATTGGCGACGTAAAGGTCACAAGCACCGTTGAACCTTTACAATTGCGTCGCGAGATAGCAGCACTGAGCGCTTTCTATCGACTGTATCACGGTGAATGCTCTGAGGAATTATTCTCTCTAATTCCTGCTTCTCCTTTCCTTCTTAAGTCCACGCGAGCTGGTTCTCGGTGTCACCGCCTAACTGTGACATCATTTCCATCGCGCACAAAGAAATTTGGCAACTCTTTTCTTTGTCGCACTACCAAAAAATGGAATTCCTTACCAGCTCACGTGTTCCCCTCCTCTTACAACCCGGGTTTCTTCAAACGAGGCGTGAAGAGGCATCTTGCGGGCCGGCAAGGCGGGGACGGCTAGTACAGAACATTCTTCCCGACTGTACTGGCCGTCGTCGCGTTTGGACTCTACTACCACTTACCATCAGGTGGAGTAGTCATATGCCATCCCGGCGCACATAAAAATAAAAAAATTATAAATATATAGGGATAGGAGGGTATCGTGACGTATCTTTCGAAACTTTTTTTTTCTTTTTAATTAAAATTAAAAATAGGTCTTTATAACATGTTGTACTAATTTGAATTTAAAAATTTGCAATGAGTTACAATTTTTAATTATTGCAGGTAATTTGTTATAAATCTTCGAAGGTAATCATTTTTTTATCGTAGTTTGTTCGAGTCTTCGGTAGTACCAACCAACTAGCTCGGCGACAACTTCGCTATGATACTCAATGTTTAAATGTGAATGATTAGTCAGTTTTTCGTTACCACAGCCAACAGTAAAGCAGTGACCGCGCTGTTAACTAGTAGTAAAATATGTATTTATGTTTATCTCTGTTATACATAGTGTATAAAATAATTAGCAACATTACTACGATGTCTTTAAAATCATAAACATCACGTTTCTGATTTGTTTTTGATATGGCAAGTCAGTACAAGTAGTACTTGTAGTCGGAACGATATCAATTCTGACGGGTGATACTAATAAAAGTGCTAATGTTAGCGTCTTAAGGATTTTCACAGGTTTTTATTTTAAAAGCGAAAAGTAAAGTAAAGCGAAAAATAAAGTAAGCGAAAGAATTAATAAATTTTGGTCCTAATATTTTCTTTTGCAGATTAATAAAAACGCGTATAAACGAGATAATTCATATATAATTATAATAATTCATATATAATCATAATAATTTAATAATTTTTCAGTCTTATATAAAAACACATTATATTGAATTTTTATGCTAGGTTAAACATTTGTCTAAAATTAGTTAAAAACCATTTTTATTTATAAACGGATTTAAATAAAACAAACATAAAGTTTTAAGTGAAATTTGCCACAATACATAAGTGATAACTGCACCGAAATCAGTTAAGCCGATTCTAAGATTACACGCGCGCACAAACAAACAGAAAAAAAATCTAAAAATCATTGTTTTTATATTGTATTACGTTAATAAGCTGATGCCCGGTATCCATGGGTACGCAGATGATGGCACAGTTGTCGAGAGCTACAAGTCCAACGCGCGAGCTAGTGAGGCCCAAATCCAGGCTCAGAGAGAGGCCATGATAGAGCGCCTGAGCGTGACGCCTAAGCGGACCTGGCAGTGTCCGATTGGGGCAAGCCAATCTGGTCAAGTTCAATGCATCTAAGACGCAGGCGTGTTTGTTTTCCGCCAAAAAGAGGGAATTCCAGCTACCTCCCTCCTTCCGAAATGTATCTGTACCTATAACTAACCATCTTGACCTTCTTGGCATTACTCTCACGTCGACTCTAAATTTCGGCTCTTTTATTGAGTCCAAAGCCCAAATAGCCGCTCGAAAACTTGGTATCCTTTCCAAAGTGAGACTTTACTCCAGAACAACTGCTCAACTTATATAAAGCACAAGTGAGGTCATGTATGGAGTACTGCTCTCACCTTTGGGATTGCTCTGCCAAGAACCACCTTCAGGCTCTAGAGTTGATTGAGAGGCGTGCCAGAAGGTTGATAGGAGACGACGCATTGGTCGAGTCTAGGCTCCAAAGTCTGGAACATCGACGTGTGGTTGCACGACAGTGCACACTGTCTTCTAACGGATACATTTCGGAGAATGTGCTCAGGAATTACATGAACTGATTCCTCCAGCCCCTTTTTACTATCGAACGGCCAGGCAAACACGACCAAAGCGCCATAGGTACACAGTGGAAATTCACCGCCTACGTACGAAGCGCTTTGAGTCTACATTCATCATTCGCACTGCGAAACTTTGGAATGCTTTGCCTAAGTCCGTATTTCCCGATAGGTACAATGTTGGTGTCTTCAAATCCAGAGTAAACAGGTTTCTTACAGGCAAGCGTGCTACATCTTAGACCGTGTCGATGCTTAACATCAGGCAAGTCAACAGTCATACTAATAGTAAAAAAAAAATAGTTTTCTCTCATATATCTTCCATGTACAGAAAGCGATCAATTACATTTTTATTTTATGTATAGATTTAAACAAAAAAAAAAGTTATTGTGATTTAACTATAATTTACATACAACAACTATAGGTTACATTATTATAATTTTCGTAAGGATCTCTAATTTTTAAATTTAAATAAAATATAGCCTATGTTACTTACTGATAATTAGCTTTCTGAGTTTATCCATTACAAACTAACATACAAAAATCAAATTTTACCTCTTTATGATATTAGTATGGATAAATAATTATATTTTGCTATAGGAAAAGCAAATGCAAAATTAGCAGGCTGAAGTGGCAGTGGGCTGGTCACGTATTTCGTAGGACCGATGGCCGTTGGAGCAGACGAGTCCTAGAGTGGAGACCGCG
Organism: Nymphalis io; assembly: GCF_905147045.1. Classification (NCBI taxonomy): domain Eukaryota; kingdom Metazoa; phylum Arthropoda; class Insecta; order Lepidoptera; family Nymphalidae; genus Nymphalis; species Nymphalis io. The sequence continues at coordinate 7,317,521 of NC_065893.1, read as the reverse complement.
AATCGGCAAGCGCAGCGTAGGGCGCCCTCCAGCCAGGTGGACCGATGACTTTAAGAAGGTGGCGGGCACCAACTGGATGCGGAAGGCGGAGGACAGGGAGCTTTGGCGCACCTTGGGAGAGGCCTAGAGGCCTATGTTCAGCAGTGGACAATGATTGGCTGTTGATTGATAGGAAAAGCTACCCAGCAATAGGGTCGCCTTGTTCTTATTTGTAATTTCTGTTTAACTTTGTTATGTCCTTCTATTCTATGGCTACATTTTTTTCGACTTCTGTTTTCAATGAAACAAAGCTAATTATTGATTTGTTATTATTGCATGAGAGTAGTTGTTATCGGATGAGATTGATTGAGAAAACTTTAAAATATAGACAGCGTCAACTATGATTTTTTTTTAATAATAACTATACACAACGACTAACCTATCTGTTCATGTATAGTGTCAAATTAGTTTCCTCAAAATCTATTAATTTAGCATTAAGTTCATTAAGCTCCGGGCAAATTCAGAACAAATAAGATATTTTCGGCGTGATAGGTGAAAACGGCATTCAATTCTGTTCATTAGTTTTTGCGGATGCGGGTACAAAGGTAAAGACAGTTTTTTTTTTAAATGTTGTTTTGGCTTCTGTTGCTTTAATTACTTATTTAAATATTTTAAGTAAGCGGACGAGCATATGGGGCACCTGACGGCAAGTTGTCACCAACGCATTGTATAAATAATATATATAGACAATAATAGTATATATAATAATAATAATAGACATTGGCATTGTAAGAAATGTTAACCATCGCTAAAATCACTAATGCGCCACCAACCTTAGGCACTAAGATGTTATGTCCCTTGTGTCTGTAATTACATTGGCTCATTCAACCTTCAAACCGGAATACAACAATACCAAGTGCTGCTGTTTTGCGGCAGATTATCTGATGAGTGGGTGGTACCTACCCAGACGAGCTTGCACAAAGCCCTACCTAAAGTAGACCCCCTCATATTAGTTTTTTTTCCAATATCTTCTATATCTGCTGTATCGTCTGTTACAATTTTATTATATGTATACACAAGATTTAATCGTATTCAATCACTAAATAAATAAATTATGTTTTCCTTTTATTTAGGTCAATGAATGGATTGCCAGCCCCAATAGGATTATCACCAAATGAGTATCTAACTTGGATTGTAATTTTCTCTTTTACGATACATCAAAGTCGACATTGATCGAATGTCTTTGAACGCAATACGCATCGTTGGTCAACTCTGTCAGTAATCTTTAATAATAACATAATTATTGGATAATATTAGCATATTATTTTTCTTTGAATTGCTTTGATAAAAAAGATTTTTTTTTTCATATGAAAAAATTAAAGTTAATAAATATAATAAAATAAAATTTGTTTATTTCTTGAAGTTAAATTTACATTACAATTTCTTCAGATGGTGACTGGGTTAACCTGATAACTTAACAGGGGCTCCAGCACTGATTAAAGACCCGTTCTTCCACATACAAAATTAGGAGGTTTGACTAAAAGTATTCTTAAATATTAGGAAATACAAAAAATAATAAAATAACAAATGACCAGTATAAAAAGGAATTATAACAAGCTTATAATAATAATTGCCTCACTGTAGACAGCAAAATTATAGAGTTCTGAGGTGGAAAATCTATTTACTAGTCTACCTATTACCTACCTACCTAACTGTGAATCCTGATGCTACAATTCTATTTAGGTTGTGTTGAGCTACGAATAGATTTTTATCAAACTTACGTGTACTTAATGGTGGTAGTTTTCTAAGTGATATAACCGTTGCATATCTTCAGGTTGCAGCCAAATGGGCCGGCACGCCCGGGGAAGCACCACTTACTAAAAGTTTCCGTAATAGGTACATATGCTACCGCGTTTCGTTCGGTAAGTGAGAGGCTCAATCTCCCCTAACTTGATGATCGTGCATAATTCGGTTTTGTTATCCCAGCAGGGTATAATTACGCCGCTATGGAATCTGTAAGGCAGTTTATACACAGCCAGAGAATGTTAGGTCCCTCCCATCAAGGCTGGCGAGGCGACGCGAGCAGATATCATCGGTACAAAGGACTAAGTTATCAGCCAGAGAGGATATTTTATGTTTTATATTTGAGTCTCGGTAAGAAAGAGCAAGGCCTCAAGAAGGAAGTGAACGGCGTTCAAGTTAGAATTCACACCCCTTGTGCAGAAGTCCACAGAGCGGGTGGAAGGGGTTACCTTATGCCCCTTATGCAGGAATGCGGAGGGCAGCCTGGGCATCTCTACTCAGGTGGTGTACGTCCTGAGCATGGATGCCCAGAGAGGGATTCTCCACCGCAAACGCGCGGCGTGATACCACGATGCTGGAAATCTCGAAGAGTGTGTGTGTAACAAACAAACTCAATTATGCATTTATAATATTAGTTAATTTTGTAAAATCTAGCACTACTAATAGCAAAATTCAAATAACTTTCTTGAAAGATTAAATTTATGAAGATGTTATAATCCAAGTATTTATAACGAGTTTCTGGAACTTATATTTCAAGATATCTTAGTTTCTACAAAGACTTTTCATAAAAATCTGTTTTCAATTTTAATATGTGTAATGTGCATTTATATTTGTTGCACGTAGTCGCACCTAGGTATTGTTCCATTGTATTGCTGCCTTGTGCCCGTCAAAACAAACTCAAAATATTTTCGGTCGCTGAATATATAAAAGTTGAAGCTCCCAGGTATCGGGAGTGGTTTATGCTTTTATCAGAGCTAGTGTCTATCAGCGAATGACACCAAAATAATCCATTCGGTCTCCTACCTCTTTGAAATAAGAAAAACAATATTTTATTTATATTTTTTTCTTAAATCATTTGGACCACTAATGTCTGGCTATAACGATATTAATGTGTAGGTATGGTATTACGGGTTATAGATGTTGATTTTCCTTGGAGCACTCATTTGTCATGTCATTTGTGAAGGCTCAATAGTTGGCAAGGCTAGGCAATTATCTGAAACTGACCCATAAACGGTTTGTTTAGACTATATGTCTGTATCCGGTTGTTTTCAAAGCTGTCCTCTGAGTCATAGATTTGATTAAATTAAAGTACAAATATATTTATATAAAAAATCGTCAAAACCAGTTAAAAAAAATAAATGAAATTGCTTTTATATTCTTATCTCAAAAGGAAATCCTTAAATAATTAAAGTTGTAGTAGAAAAATATTTGATTTTATTATTTGCAAAAGAAGCTAGGCTAAGTGAATATTATAATCCGATTTAACTCGGTCGTACCTGGCCGCAATCCTCATCTAGAATTGATTGCCTGCCACCCTGGGAGGAAATTGCACGTGAAATTTTACAGAGCATTTAGTATATGTTTGATATTATAAAATCCACTATGGTATTTATGTTTAGTATTTACAATGCTGAGCAATTAATTTCCTATAACAGTAAGTATAACAAAATAAAATAATTGTCTTAAAAAAAACTAAATAACTATTAATAATAATCAGCCATTTATATGTGTTGTACAACATACATATAAAAGATTTAGTACTTATTGGAGAAATTAATATAGTTATAGTGTATTTTATCTATTCTCTTTTTATTATAAAAAAAATAACTAAAACAAAAACAAGCGCGGACGCCTCTAACAGAAATATATTGGCTTCACACCGCTTACACGTGGAAAGAATAATAATTATTAAAACTTCTATGAAATTTGGAACGTTTAATTGTCGTGAATCACGATAAGCCGATTTTGTAGCGCGACGGCTGCTATCAAGATTTTAATTACAGAAGTCGTTTTGTTCGAAGAACCCATATTGTTATCGATAAAATTAATTAATGTCTAATTCTAACCGCGCTTTGAACGTTTTTAAATATATTTACTAGTAGCTGTCGCCTGCGGCTGCGCTCGTGCTTAATCTATATCTATATTAATATTATAGAGGTAAAATTAGATTTTTTAGTATGTTTGTTTGTAATAAATAAATTCAAAACTTATTGTACTGACTTTAAAAATTCTTTCACCTAACGAAATCTAGATATGTTATCAGCGAGTAATATAGGCTATAAGTATTTTATTTTCAAAAAATTAGAGGTCCTATAAAAATTGCAATAATATAACCCAAGGTATCATTTTCTTATAAAATTAATTATGAAAATAACGTATAGGTATTTAATTATTTTATAGAATTATTATAATCTTTATTTTAGCAATATAACATAAACGTGCTAAAAGTACTTACTCGTAGCTAACTCGTTACGACTTTAAAATTGAAATAACATGTTTTTTGACCGTTTTCTCGCATTTATAATAAATGTTGAAAATGGAAGTCAAATTATATATATACACAATATGAATAAGTCGATCAGCGGGTGTAAGGATAAATATAAAGTTTCTTATATTTAAATGATTTTTATTAATAGTTTCTTGCTTCGTCTCTTTAATTATTTAGACTGTTCTATTTGGAGCCGTGCAAGCTTTGTGCTTAATTTAAGAAGGAATAGCAATATCTGATGATAATATTATAAGCACTAAGTTCAAAAGATTACAGAATAGAATAGATAGAACTCTAAAAACAAGGCTCGCAAGCGTTGTTCAAACATTGTTGCTGATTCACGGCACTTCATTGCATACCAGGCACAATGTCAAACTCGACTAAAGTAAAGGAAACGTTGTGGGAAATGTGTTTACACTAAAACGTAATCGTTAACAAAATGCAAGTTAATTGCAATGTGTGTTGTTTTTACGTGTCAAATTTTATTAATATACTTAAACCAAACATTTAACTTGCTATTTTTATATTATATCCTATAATATATTATAAATTGATTTCATTACTTGACTAGATCTAGGTTTTTTATTAACGTTTTCAAACAGGAGTACAGGAAAACTGTAATATTGCTGTAAAGCGGAAGAATTGACTTGTAAATGTTCGATTAATATATAATAATATTATTGGAGTATTTGTAATTTTTTAAAGTAATTGTATATTTATTTGCCAATTCAATGAAACAATGTTATTTATTTCAATTTTCAATGACTCAAGGTACATACATGGGTGAAAAGGTAAAACGTCTCGTCGGCAGAAGCGCGTTGCACTCGCTCAGCAGAAAAATAATACGTACAAAGTGTACCTACTCAGTATATCTGCTCTGTGATGTCGCCCTCGGAACACTGGAATTTCTTACTTTTTATTAGTATCATAAATGTGCTTTATTAATTTATATTAATGTATGGCTAAGTTTATATTAATATATTTGTCTTGGTGTTTTAGCACGATGCCTAGATTTGTCTATGTTAAAAAAAATCGTTGGTTAATTATGTTCTTAATTTGTGATAGGTACTTTCAATCGAAACCTGATACACCATATAAAATATCATCATTTTAGTTTGTTTTTGTATGTAAATTACAAAAAATAATTATATTTAAAAGGAAAGGAATAAGAACTAATTACATTTTTGTTTTCAAGTTCATAATGACTTTGAACTTTTTTTTATACCAACGATTACCTTAATAAACTTTGCTATATTTTTTTTATTTTCTAATAGTAATAAAGCTTAATAATTGTATCAAAACAATTTAAGTATGGTCATGTAACCTCTAAATCTACCTACCTCTAAATATAATTTGTTACTATATACGTTAAAGTTTTTTTAATATTCTCTATTTTATCTGAAGATCTAATTTTTTTTTCAAACAGTGTAAATTTGTTTAATACAATTATATATAATATAACATATTTTAATATAATTGTTCTATTATATTTGTTTTATACCAACCCGTATTGGAGCAGCGTGGTGGAATAAGCTCCAAACCTTTTCCTCAAAATGGAGAGGAGGCCTTAGCCCAGCAATGGGACATTAACAGGCTGTTACTGTTCTATTATAATTTTACTATCGTCTACGTCATTTTTTATTGTAACGAATTACTAATGTAATTAAAGAATTATTTCTTTATAATTGCATTACAGCGTGTAAAATGACTGATTAGGTCAATAATATTATTAAAGTAAAAAAAATATTATAACTGGAAATTTAATCTAAAGCGTGAATAATGAATTAATTCCGATGCTTTGCAGTTTTTAATTTATAAGGCTACAGTTTCCATTTCGCGGGTTGTATTGGCGGTGTCTGGTTACTAAAATGTTTGAGTTTTTCTCTCGTGATATTCTCATTAGCAGTCCGGAGTAAGGAAGCTGAGTTGGTACTCGGTAATAGTAGTTTATGTTCTTAAATATGTTCTATGATCGGGTTCTTGTTATCAATATCCTGAGACTCGTCGCCGTAGGCCATATCGGTCAGGTGAACTTTTCCTTGTAAGTGAAGTAAGTGTCATCTTGGCATTATGAAGAAGTTTACAGGTGATTCAGATATTTAGCTCTTTCGATGTGGGCAAAACGAAGATAAAGATTTTCATTGAAAGGCATGATGGATTAGTAATTCTTTGATTGTGGTTATTTAATCGTTATGGCATATATATTTTGTATTATGAATATTTATGTTATGAGTTTTTGCCTGATTATATAGTGAGGTCAAAATAGACCAAAAAAATGTGGTAAGCTTCGCATAATTCGCAAAGACCTGCAAATAAGTACATAGCTTAGGTGTACTCTTACAAATAAAATATCAAATATCCCGATCCTATGTCTGCTAAAAATATATATTCAAGGTCAAAAGCCAAAAGCATGACGTGAATTGGGTTCAGTGGGGAATTTTGATATCTTATTCGTAATGGTATACTGAATACTTGTATCAAATTTCAGCTTAGTGCAAATAAAGTTAATGTAAATGTCTAATTTGGCCTGTTTAATAATTATAACATAACATATTTCTGTTTTTGGTTGGATACTTTAGGTAACTTATTTTTTTAAATATGTTGATGTTTTTTTACCTTCTCAAATATTTCCTAAAATAAACCTAAGATACATTTTAAAATAGAAGTATATCCTTTTTGCTGACAAAAAATGTAATTATAATATTGGGTATTTGGCTATTTTGAAATGTGGTAAAGCATTACCACAAATACTTTCAAAGCCATTTATTATACATACGAGCCCTAGCGAGTTCAACAATTAAAAGACTTAAAAAGCTCGTAAAGTAGGACTTTTACCGAGCACTCGTTATTATTACAGAACATGAATGCTTGCCATCAACGCTTTAATACTTTATTGATTTGCTTTCAGTTTTTAAATAGGTTATTAATAAATTATATTGTATTTACGTCAATAGATAATAATAATAATATTTTTTTAAGAAAAACATAGTCTTACACATAAAGAGAGTTTTTATATAACTAAGTAAATAAAAAAAAAAGAAATAATAAGATGATTTTATTGATTATATATGACAATGTTTAATACATATATGACGGCGACTGCGATAGATCAGCGGCACGCCCGTCATCGGTAGGAGCTTCTGGTACAGGGTTCATGGTGTAGGTTTCAGGCAATTAACCACAAAGATACAGTATGATAATTCTTGTATTTTATGTAGGTAATAACAAATTACAAAGTAGGTATATTATAACTATCAGAGTTGCGTGAACCAACGGTCCCGTTTGGAAGGTACGAACTGTATCGCTAACTGCAATGAATTGAGTTTTCAACTCACCGCTCTCCAACCATTAAAATGTGACAGTTGCATTCTCCAAACGATTCCGATCACGTGACTCATTACGTCACGGCGGTCACACCCCATCGTTAAAACAAAATCAACTGAGTTACTAATTATTCGTAATCGACGACATATATATAAATTAATATCTTAGGAGGTATATAAAATTAAATTTCTCGCGCAAGAAATACAATTATGGCGGTGATCAACGGTGTGATGGCGAAGTAGCCGGCGCAAAAAAACCGTATGCTCCATTCGTATGTACCATGTTTCCTTGGTGGTATGACTTCGTGCACTATGTGTGGGGTGGTACTACCCTCTTATTCTACCGTCAAACAGCAATACTTTGTATTGTTATGATCCGGTTTGAAAAGTGAGTGAGCCAGTGTAATTACAGGCACAAGGGACATAACATCTTAGTTCCTAAGGTTGGTGACGCATTGGTGATGTAAGGAATGGTTAATATTTCTTACAGCGCCAATGTGTATGGGTGATAGTTACCACTTACCATCAGATGGTCTACATGTCACTCTGGCTACCAATTATACTAAAAAAAAACAAATAAATGGCAACTTTTTCCTGAGGTGTGTCTTATAACGTGGAACGAAAGCCGAAGCCGTAAACAGAACTCTACAGACAAAATTATGGGAGTGTATTTCGGTGCCATTCGTAGAACACTTTCTGTTACAAAATAAACTATACTACTATAACAGATAATTGTTCAACCCGTTACCCGTATGAAGTCTAGGCGGGCCGCTAATAAATTATGAAATTTCATCGCGTAGTGAATGATCGTGTCATAAAGTAAATATTAAACAGGCTTACATGTAAAAGCATTTAATAGAGATTTTGTGAAACGAATCAAAATGTTTCGTGTATTTCAAGTAAAAATATATATTATTATTAAAAAGATGTTCGTGCTATGAACAAATTGCTACTTACTTACAAAAATTTAATGTGCGCCTTTGAAATTGCAGTTCATAACGTCGTAGTCATTATTGTGTTTGAGCTGGCTTTTGTGTATAGCGTAATTTATACAAGTTTCGTAATTTAAAATTGAAACCACGATTTTACCTGCTGAAAAAAATAAAACGATGCGTTGAAGTATGATCCATAAAATAACGTGAACATGAATATTATGTATTCCCTGCAACTTACTATTTTTTTAAGTATATAAATAATTAAAATATAAAAAAAGAAAATTTAAAAATACGAAATCCATTCATCCATTATAATAGTAAACATAATTAATAAAATTACGTAATAAAGCTTCGAGTTTGCTACTTATACATAATAATTTCTTCAGCTTAGTAATGAATAAATATCTTTGAGTAATGATCTCAGAGCTGGTTTCAATTTCTTAATGTAATCGAACTGAATGCATATTACCTGAAACGTGTTTCATGTCGTCCCTTTGGAAAGAAAGATGGTGTGATTCTGAGCTCAACAGGCTCGCATTCTCCTCATTTCCATGTGAAAGTGTACCAAGTATAGGTACTTCAGTAATGGTACGTGGTAAATGTCTGTTATGTAAGTATATTTAAGATATTTGAAGATTTTGAACAATTTTTTTTAACCCTTATTATGATCATAAGAGAAAAATAGTACTAGAAAAATGGTTAAATTATTAAAATAATTGTATGAAAAAAACAACTTAGAAAAATATCTTACAGTCAAATAGTCGACATTATTTTCAGATAAAAAATGCTTTTAATCGAAACTCTTTGATGTCGATAACGTTTATATCGATTCATAATATTAATCGTACGTAGTACTGAGTAGGTATATTTAATAAGCATTTAACAGAATATGTTTATGGTTTATACTCGCATTATCCGTCATAATAAGCATCAGTCGCATTAGTCCTTTGAAAATAATATGTTTATTTGTCGAATAGAATATATTTGTATTAGAAACCATTACTGAGTCAATAACAATATATGACAGATATGTTTATCTATAATTTTTACCTACTCGCCACATATTACCAAATAAAACAATTTAAATAATCACATGTAAATATAGTATTGTAAGAAAAGTATTGGATCATAAATATTTATAAAATGTAATTATTGGTATTTTATTTGGCAATAAAAGTCGAGGTGGCCCGATGGATAGAATTCATAGACTTAAAAGATCTCCTTAAGATCGCGAGTTCATATCCGTGCTGAAACATCATTGTGTTCTCTTGTGATTTATTTGTGTTTACCAGTATGCGCTGAATGATGTTTTGCCACAAACAACAGCCCGCACTATAACAGCGTGATGGCTTTGGTTGCAGCCTTCTTCTTTAGAGGAGATGTGATCTTTGTCACTGAGTTGTTTAAGATACAGATATGACGACGGGATCGACGGCCTTGCGATACTATTGTCTCCATCTTGAGTTGGTGGTACAGGGTCCATTGCGTAGGTGGCGAAAATGATAGTGTACACTTTGTATAACCTTACTTTATTTTCTTATGAACACAACCAAACACACTTAAAAGTAAAACTGCGTCGGTTTACGCAGCGTCGGTCCGCATCCGAAATCGTAATGTGCTATTTCAATTTCTCACTTTCCAAAACGACTCTGTTCACGTGCGGCCTTTACAATAATAATATTCTAAATTATATATATATATTATATATATATATATATATATATATATATATATATATATATATATATATATATATAATATATATATTATATATATATATATTATATATATATATATATATATATATATATATATATATATATATATATAATTTAGAATATTATTTATTTATTATACAAAAAGGTATATCTAAAAGTTTTAGGCATCAAATTTTAATTAAATTTAGCTCTATTTAGGAAATGAAAAACTTTCCATTAAAAGTTACGCAATAATTATTTTATTCAATGCTTTTTAAGAGTTTATGGTACAGCTTCGAGTTCGAAATTTTGTTAAAAATTTGTTTGAGAGGACGTTGAAACACGAAAATACCTACGGGAAAATTTAACAATACAAACGTTTTGTATTCAAAGGAAAACCTCTGTTAGGTCTTATTATCATTCTCATTATTCTCGTGTTTGAAGTCAAACGTTTTATATTTGTATAACTATGTATACTTAAATGAAAAACTATATATATTTGACTTGGATTATATTTGTTGTCATTCGTTTACAATTTTCTGAAATTAGTCTTGAGTATTTTTATTATTCAGATCATTTTATAATCATATCTGGTAAAGAACTCTTATATCTATGTTATGTATAGTTCTAGCAAGTTCAAATAATAATTTGAAGTATCCCAGTCCTGGATGTGGACAGTCATTGCAGCGGCGTTGTACAGACATCTCAGTACCTCGATATATCTCCAGTCGATATGACATCTCTGCAATGAATCGAGCACTGCCCAGGTTTCGATGGAGTCGAAGGCTTTCTCGTAGTCCACAAATGCATACACAGCGGCTGATTGTATTCTTCGGTCTTCTGCACAATCTGCCGAACAGTATGGATGTGGTCCACGGTGCTGTAGCCTGATCGAAAGCTGGCTTGCTCTGGGGGCTGGAACTCGTCAAGTCGTCTGGCGAGACGGTTCGTGACGACTCTTGAGAACAGCTTATACACGTGACTCAGGAGGGAGATTGGTCTGTAGTTTTTCAAGAGGATTTTATCACCTTTCTTGAAAAACAGTACCACCTCACTCGCGCTCCACGTTTCCGGGGGCTTGCCATGTTGGATGACGGAATTAAAGAGGCTTGCTAGCTCTTTCAGGACCGGAGTCCCGCCTGCCTTAAGCAACTCTGTTGTAATTCCGTCATCTCCCAGCGCTTTGTTGTTTTTAAGCTGTTCTAGAGCCGCCCTAATCTCGCCTTGGTCAACGACCGGGAGCTCCTCGGAGTAATGGCGCGTAAGAGGGGCGCGCTAGTCATCAATACTGATTCCCACGGGTTTATCCGATCTTGAAGAGAATAACTGCCCATAAAACCTCTATACTTCTCCGACAATCTCAGGCCTAGAGGTAACGACCCCACCATTTTCAGTTTTAAGTTTTGTCAGACGCGGCCTCCCAAACTTGAGAGCGAACACTTTCGATCCCCAATTTTGCTCAATCTATCAATCAATCCGAGGATTCTACGAACAAATAACTACAATTGGTGTATTATTTTGCCTTTTATAACTTTATCTTAGAAACGGTATAGTAAACAGATTTCAACAGAACCAAGTCACCGACCATAGTAGTAGTATCTCGTGCCGTAGAGATACCTAAAAATACTAAAAATAAATTAGCATTTACTAAATCTCGGTAACGAAAGTATTTTTACAGGCATTCATTTAACTTGCAAAGTCAAATCTTGCAAGCTGACGTACTGCCTCTTATTCTACGGAGTTGAAATTTGACATGTTGGTTCAATTTAGATCACAATGCATTTCTATGGTTAGCACGATCTGATTCTGCATCCAGGATTGGCTCCGAACGAAGGAGCTCGGCTACAATGGCCATTTAAATAATAGCTTGTTTTTAAAATGGTTTTTAAGTATAAATTTGTTTCATTGTAGCTTTATTTATTATTCACCATGTCGAATATAAACCATATAATATTTTATAAAAATATAAATAGTATTTTAAAAGAAATACAACAAGTAATCACTGTTGAATTTCGCAATGTTGAACTGTCCTTCACATATCAAAGCTTTCCCTACATAGCTGACCACTTGGTGCTCACTATAGCTCACTTCCATAAGGCACGTCGTCGGATATGACTGGGTCGAGTCCGTACTTTATGTTAACCCCATTTCCCGAAGCCTCGTTGAGTTGTTTCCGAACAGATGTAGCTTAGTTATTTTATTTGTACGCAAATACGATGGCTAATAATGCCAAGTTCGATGGAGTCACTGTAATGACGGTAGCTGGTGACAGCTTATAAGCTTCATTTCCTCAACCCTGTCTAAATATTGTGTCGACATTTACTTGACTCGACTTCGTTCAAATTTCTTTTTTAATAGTTCCGTTTATTTTGTGATTTAAAAAAACCGTTTAATTAGCATTTTAATAAATACTTTTGAGATATTTTAATTAAATCGAGAATAGTTTAATTTAAACATGTTTTAAGTTTATAAAGGCGATATGGCCCAGTGGTAAGAACACGTTAATCTTAACCGTGATCATGATCGTGGGTTCAAACCCGGGTAAGCACCAATGAATTTTTATGTTCTTAATTTGTGATTATAATTCATCTCGTGCTTGACGGTGAAGGAAAACATCGTAAGGAAACCTGCATGTGTCTAATTTCACTGAAATTCTGCCACATGTGTATTCCATCAACTCGTATTTGAGCAGCGTGGTAGAATAAGTTACAAACGTTCTCCTCAAAAAGGGAGAGGAGAAGGCTTTAGCCCAGCAGTGGGACACTCACAAACTGTTACTATACTGTATATTTTTAAGTGAGTATGTAGTTTATTATAATGTATAGAAATAAAGTTAAATAAAAAGATAATAATTTACAATTGAAGAGAGAGCGAATCTTATTATTTTAATTACACAACAGGAGTACGTTTAAATGGTTTCGTTACTTAAAAACGAAATTTTGCCTTCCTAACAAATTTAATATTTATTTGAAAGTCACCGTGGCAAAAATCCGCCATTTGAGATTCTGTTTGTACACGTAGGCTGGTACTGGAGTGAAAATGATTCGAATTTTGCTCGCATGGTCGCTAATGATATTCCAAGTCAGACTTTTTTATTTGTTAAAAGTGAATTCATATTATATAAAAAGGTTTTTACTTTATTGCAAATTTTAATATTATATTAGAAAATCCCTTGATAGTGAATATCTATACATACACAATTACCTCAAAAAATATTCTACACTAAATATTTAATTTATTGAAATGTTATAAAATTATTTATGACATATATGACAATAAATGTCAATTAATATGAATCTAAATCCTGTATTTCCGTCTGTATACAGTTTTGATTATGTAAATAATATTGCTAAGCTTTGCATACTAACGAGGAAGCCAGTGCTTTAGTATTAAAATATTATAATATTTTTTAATCTTATATTGTTACATTTATTCAAATTTTATTTTATAGAATTTTAATAATGATATAAATTATATATAACCAATAAAGAATTTCGTATTTATTTGCATGTTTCATTTGTTTTAAAGCTTGAAATCGATCTCTCTAAATAACAACATACATTGATAAAATTGGTGTGTAATATACTACTTACTTCCACATGGACAAGATTACGTAAAATTACTTGTTTCTTTTTTTTTATTAGTCATTGTATTTTTATGTAACTACATACTGAAATGCCAGCCTTTCAGATTTAATCGTTCCTTACACGCCTCTCTCGTGCTTGAGTAATCAACTTCTAAACATAAAAACGTTCACATTATCTATTTCAAATATAATATTAGTAGATCATTTTTACAACTAAGAACATTTTGGCGTAAGTTTAGATAAAACATAATATATTACTTTTTTGTAACACTAGCCACGCTCCGCTCCGGATATATAATAATAATAATAATAATAATAATATCCTGCGACTTTATTCACACACGGCCATCTGATTTCAAATTAAGCAGAGCTTGTGCCATGGAAATCAGACAACTGATATACTACATATACTACTTTTCTTTTATAAATACATACTTATATAGATAATTACACCCAGACTCAGGACAAACAGACATGTTCATGCACACAAATGTCTGCCCTGGGTGGGAATCGAACCCACAACCTTCGGCGTGAAAGGCAGGTACCTACCAACCACGACAAACGGCTCGTCAAATGTAATCTTTGTTCTCTACATAATATTATAAATAATAAAGTAAAGCCATACAATCGAATATCAAGACTATTGTGTGGACTTATCATTTTAATGACAGCATAATAGATGATAAAGTTAATTTAAGTTATCTATTTATGAGTAGGTATTTCTTCTGGTGTCTAGCAGGGATGATGCTTGAAAGCTATTTTTATATCACAATGGTATAACAATAATATAGGTAATATTATTGTTATACCTAAGCTATTGTCTAGGCAATGAAAGAAATCTTCCTTTAGTTCCTTTCGCCGTTCTTTATACTTGCTACACGGATTTATCTAAGGAAATTCTGAATAAAATTAAAATACCTGCAAAATGTATCCATATAATTTCTTTTGATCTAAGAATGTTTGATCGTGTTTCTCAGTATCGGTCTCAGTTGAAATGGTTACCAATAAGTCTTCGTCGAAATTTGAAAACATCGATTAGAATCATAACGGAAATATGAATTAGCATTCTTTTTATTAGTAATGTTATATTATTTGTGTATATACATCCACAAATTCTTTCCTTAAATTTACGGTTTAGACTATGATAATTCTGAGTGATGACGTCACACAATGACGACGCCTTGTTTACGTGAACCGATGTTATCGATGTATGTCAGGGCTCATGCTAGGTGAGAGATCACATTTAGTTTAACAATCAAGCTAACGTACCTCCCATGAAGAAGAGGTGATTATTTAAAGGAATTGCTCTTTTTATATTGAGCATTTGGGAACATAATGTAAAACAAAACTTCGAGCAATCCAAATCATCTAAAAATAGTTAATCATGTTTATACTCTAATATTATTAATTAACTCCAATGATTATAATCTCTAGACACAAAATCATTTAAATTTTCACAAACTTATTATTATAATGCAAGTGGCTTATGAATATACAACATCCCTATATAACATAATTCATTCACAATTACTTTTCACGAATGACATAAACATTCATAAATGTATTATCAGACGTGCAAACGACATATTTATACAACATAGAACATAGAACTGTAAGAGAAATAAAATGTTTGAGGGTGCAAAAATTTATTATACATATTTTCATCACCAAAAGATAATAAAAGATTGCAAAACTTTACGCAAGTTTAAATTATATGGATTATACAGATGATAGATTATTATAATTAAATAATTCGCACCATATTCTTTTTATTTTTTTTCTACTACTCCCAAGTCATCTGTCATCATGTTGTGCAATAAAGTTAAGAGTAACAGCCTGTTAATGTCCCATTGCTGGGCTAAGGCCTCCTTTTCCTTTTAAGGAGAAGGTTTGGAGCTTATTCCACCACTCTGCTCCAATGCGGGTTGGTAGAATACACAAGTGGCAGAATTTCAATGAAATTAGACACATGCAGGTTTCCTCACGATGTTTTCCTTCACCGTCAAGCACGAGATGAATTATAAACACAAATTAAGCACATGAAAATTCAGTGGTGCTTGCCCGGGCTTGAACCCACGATCATCAGTTAAGATTCACGCGTTCTAACCACTAGGCCATCTCGGCTTTTTTAAAATAACTGGTGGTAGGGCTTTGTGCAAGCTCGTCTGGGTAGGTACCACCCACTCATCAGATATTCTACCGCAAAACAGCAAAACTTGTTGTGTTCCGGTTAGAAGGGTGAGTGAGCCAGTGTAATTACAGGCACAAGGGGCATAAAATCTTAGTTCCCAAGGTTGGTGGCGCATTAGCTATAAGCGATGGTTGACATTTCTTACAATGCCAATGTCTAAGGGCGTTTGGTGACCACTTACCATCAGGTGGCCCATATGCTCGTCCACCTTCCTATTCTATAAAAAAAAAAAACGAGTAAATAAATAAAAAATTTCAACGAAGAACGAATTTTGGCGAATAAGTTTGGATAAAACTACTGGTATAAATTTTATTAAAGTCTTTTGTTTTGATATAAGTATCAGATGAAGACCTCGAGAATCACAAATTCCCACAAAACTTCCGTTTCTATATTATCTTATTTAACAAATCACACCGGAGTCACAACGAGGGAAAATAAAAATTGAGATACCGGGAAGGCTTTGTTTCCGAAAATACCGCTACTTAAAATTCCTAGTGTGCGAAACATTCAGAGAAGAAGATACTGTTACAATGTTTTGTCATCTCGATAAATTTTGAAACACGAATGATTAAAAATGTCAAGTTGTTCCTATGACCTGTATGCATGTAATAAGAATAACCATATAATAAGAATCATTTTTCTTAATTTTAAAGTATTTAATTAATTTTATATTTGTCTCTGTCATTGTGACAATTATGACAGAAATCTGTATCAGGCTATAACTAGCCAACTGCTAGGTTAATGCCATCACTTATGTTAATAAGATATGTTAGAGCCCTTGAAAACTTAGTGGAGCTTTTTAAAGTATAAGGCTAACGGTCTTCGATTAAGAGCGCGCCTAAAGGCAATACATTTCACATATTTTCATCCGCGAGTCCCATATATGACCCTCTCGATATGCGAACAAACTCCTATGCTTTTGCTATTTATAACAACCAGCATTATATTTATACTACTACTTTCTTGTTGCCAAAATTTTGCAAATTATTCTGAAGAATGTCGTGTTGTTTTTTAAATACTAAGCTGTGTAATTTTTTCCGTTGTCCTTTCGCCTTAACAGTACTGCATATATTTGAAGTGTGGGTGACATGCCACAGAAGATTGGTTTTAAAGAAAATGTAGTAAGCGCCAAAAGCTTTTTATCGTTATAAAAATATAAGGAGAGAGACCTACTAAAAATGCTTGATTGTAAACACAAATTGTGAAATTATAATGTAGTTAAACATATAATATTTAATTTTTTAATTTAGATTGGATTTTATATAAGATTAGAAATTTTACTTTGTACCCGCTCTTATGATTTAAATGTTCGAAAGCATTAGTGCCTCATGCCTTTGTGTACATCTTTGTAAACATATTAACCACTGAAGGATTTTAAATGAATGTTTAAATAACTTATACCTCGTTTTCCCCGTAAAACGAAAATATTACCAGGGGTCCAACGTGAGCAAATCTACTGGTAAAATAATGATACTGTTTAA
This sequence comes from Nymphalis io, assembly GCF_905147045.1. Taxonomy (NCBI): domain Eukaryota; kingdom Metazoa; phylum Arthropoda; class Insecta; order Lepidoptera; family Nymphalidae; genus Nymphalis; species Nymphalis io. Next base: position 7,300,038 of record NC_065893.1, on the reverse strand, counting down.
CGTAGTAAAACAAAAACAAGATAATTTACATTTATAAGATGTATTGTTTAAATGCAGAGACCATTTGCATTTTATTTTCTTAGACATTCTTATTGCAGTATTATAAATAATAATTTTCTAAAAATAAACATCGTCGTCAAATGATTTTATGTCGTAAAGACGTAACATAATGGCAATTTATATGTCGTGTATGTAAGATAAATTAAATGAAAAAAGGGCAACAGGGGAGGAGGAACGAAGATAATTTACGGTTGAACATACCCCGCAATAACAATCACAAGTGGCTACTAAAGTTTATTGTAGTGTTTATAGGTTTAACCTACTAGTTCAATAAATGAGTTGGATATGTTTTACAAATGTGTTGCTTATTTTAGCTCTGTATCTAAATATATATTTTTAGACAAAATGTTAAAATGCGGCTATTTTATTTTGTAAATAAAAATCTACTAAGAATATTCTCTACGAACATTGATAATCCTCCGCTAAGCGGCAATAGTTAGTATTGTAGCGTTCCGGTTTGAAGGGTGAATGAGCCAGTGTGACTACAGGCATAAGTGACATAACACCTCAGTTCCCAAGATTAACGTAAGTAAGGAATGGTTATTATATTTTTTTCACTTACGATCAGGTGTCCCAATTGCTCGTCCGTCTGAATATATCAATACGATAAATCGGTTGTACATTTAGCACTTTTGTTGGAAGTACAAACCCTACATTTAGTTAAGATACAAAATTGACGAGCATTCCATATAATATTTGTTCAAGTTTTCTATCGATGAGGGTTAAAGATTGATCCGCAAATAAATAGGTCAAGTGACGTCCAGCTGGCACCTTCCCGCACCCAGCTTATGTGGTTTACAATTCATAGTTTTTTAAATATTAGTGCTTTCTTGAATCGATAGTATTTAGATAAACCAATTTTAATAATAATAATATTTTAGATTTTGCATGAAAGAATAAAAAATATAAATAATTAAAAGTCACATATCATAATTTTTCGATTATTATATCAACTATATGTTCCTGCGAGGTTATTAATGTGTTATATATGTATATATGTCAGAGTTAAAAAATTTAAGCGGGTATACGACGTAACTTATTTTATTAGAATAGCAACACCACACAAGGTGATTGACATCTTATGGGTTACTGGATGGTTGTCAACGTCAGGGGTGCATGTCAGTCACCTCCACGTGGTGCACCCTGGGCAACGGGGTCGACAAGTAATCCGATGTTTTCTCGGAGTGCCTGTCGACCGCGGCTGAGACTGACGCGACGGTAATGCCACGGGCCGTTCCTGGTACTTTTCTGTTCAGCAGACTGGACTGTGCGAGCGGCTTTGTGGCAAATTGAAGGTGGAAGGAAGAAGCTCCCTGCTTTCTTTCTTTGTTTTGTTTTGTTCTTCTTCCGTTTTGTTTCGTTTCGTTTTCTTTTCTTTTCTTCTGTCTCATTTTTATTAATTTTGTTTGTTTTATTTTCTTGTTTTATTTACTTTACTTCTTTCATTTATTTATTTATTGGAGGTTACTCCCAATGGTGGAGTCAGTCGAGTTAGAGTTGGTCTCCGGGGTCTTTTTGGGCTGCCGGAGAAAGGAGGTGGGAGAGGCGGGTTCGCCCAGTGTCGGTATCGATGCTGGGTGGACAGACTAAAAGGTCACCGCCTCTCAAACTCGTTTCCCCGTCCGGGTGTTGTGGACATGTCTCGCAGCCCGTGGTGGGACCGAGGGCCTTGCCTTAACCGGCTGGGCCAAGAGGAGACAACCTCAATAAAAAACATTAGTTTGTAGATCCCGTGATACCACCCGACCTCACGGTGTATATAGGGTTACCAAGGTACAGGGGGCTCTGCCTTGGTGGACTTTTTATTTCCCCCATACTCGTGGGATTGGGCTTTGTGGCAAATTGAAGGTGGAAGGAAGAAGCTCCCTGCTTTCTTTCTTTGTTTTGTTTTGTTCTTCTTCCGTTTTGTTTCGTTTCGTTTTCTTTTCTTTTCTTCTGTCTCATTTTTATTAATTTTGTTTGTTTTATTTTCTTGTTTTATTTACTTTACTTCTTTCATTTATTTATTTATTGGAGGTTACTCCCAATGGTGGAGTCAGTCGAGTTAGAGTTGGTCTCCGGGGTCTTTTTGGGCTGCCGGAGAAAGGAGGTGGGAGAGGCGGGTTCGCCCAGTGTCGGTATCGATGCTGGGTGGACAGACTAAAAGGTCACCGCCTCTCAAACTCGTTTCCCCGTCCGGGTGTTGTGGACATGTCTCGCAGCCCGTGGTGGGACCGAGGGCCTTGCCTTAACCGGCTGGGCCAAGAGGAGACAACCTCAATAAAAAACATTAGTTTGTAGATCCCGTGATACCACCCGACCTCACGGTGTATATAGGGTTACCAAGGTACAGGGGGCTCTGCCTTGGTGGACTTTTTATTTCCCCCATACTCGTGGGATTAAGTATGGAATTTATAAAGAATACAAAAAACAACAACGGACTCGGCGATCATACGGACAAAGATAACATGGCGGTGGAGGCGGGCGCCCCAATAGCGCGCGCCGAAACCAAAGACACTCTCGTGTCCAAAAAACTGGTGGTCCGACTGGAACGACTCTCAGAGTCCGACTCGTCGGCCACCAGCATGGTGATGGTCTCTTCGAGAGACCCCGCCTGTCGTCGGCGGAAGGGCGAGAAGCGGCCCCGTCCTGGGCCGGAGAGCTACTCCGGCTCCGAGAGCGACGCGGGTATGAGCGAAGGCGGCTTCTCGGGGTCAGGCATCAGCAAATGGCTGAAGCCCGCCCCCAAAAGGGGGCGTGGTCGACCGCCCACGACGGGCGAATACGTCGGCCTCGGGCGCTCCCGCGAGGAGCTAAAAGCCGCTAAGGCAAAGGAGCGGTGGTACGAGGCGGAGGACGCACTGGCCGCGTACAGTGCGGCGGCCAAGGTGGCCACTGAAGAAAGGGCGGCCCGAGCAGAGAAACGCCAACCCAGCGCGACCGTGGACGTGCCGCAGACGTCTGCCGCGCTGGACGCGGCGGTGAAGGAGGCGCTCGACGTCGTTCTGCAGGTTGCCGACAGGTCGGGCAACCTGAAGGGCACGTTCGTTCGGGCCCTGAAGTCCGCCGCCGTCACCATTAAAGGTGCGGTGGCGGATCTAAGGGCCCTCACTGTGACGGAGGAGGTGGCGCGGCTGGAGGCGGCTAACACGCGACTCTCCGGCCAACTGGCTGAGCTGCGCCGGGAAGTCGCCGAAATGCGCCAGCGGCCGGTGGCGGCGACGGAGGCGAACCTCCAAAACGTCATGGAGGAGGCGCTGCGCGCGAACCGCGAGCAGTTCAGCACGATGCTGAACGCTCGCCTCGAGGGCCTCGAGGGCCGCCTCCTTCCGGAGCCTCGGCTGCGGCCTCCACTCGCCGCTGACCGCCGTAGGGTAGCGCAGGCAGCGGCCGTAGCCGCGGCGGGAAAGGAGGCTCCAGCCGCCTCCCACGCAACTGAGGGCGTCGAGGCCAGCGCCGCCAAGCCTGCTGCTGTCAGGCCGAAGCGGCCTAAGAGAAGTATGGCTGCCCAAGAGGCGGCAGCCAGGAGGGTGGCTCCTCAGTCGTCAGCGGAGCCGGCCGCCACTCCGGCCACGTGGAGCGCCGTGGTCGCTAGGAACAGGCCAAAGAAGGCAGAGAAGATGGGCGCCAAGCCAGCGGCGGCGAAGCCGACTTCTTCCGGGGCCACCAAGAAGGTCCCGGTTAGGAGGAAACTCCGCCCCCCTCGCACCGCAGCGATAACGCTGACGCTGAAGCCCGGTGCTGAGGAAAAGGGGTGGAGCTACGAGAAGGCTCTGGCCCTGGCCAAAAGCCGGATCAGCCTCCGGGAGGTCGGCTTGACGGCGGTACGGTTCCGGACCGCGGCGACGGGAGCGCGGATGCTCGAGGTGCCGCCGGGCACCAACGAGGCCGAGAAGGCGGCGGATGCCCTGGCGGAAAAGCTCCGCGAGGCCCTCAGCCCGGAGATCGTCCAGATCCATCGACCCACAAAGTGTGTCGAACTAAGGGTACTAGACCTGGACGACTCCGTGACGGTGGCGGAAGCCGTGGCGGCGGTCGCTGAACAAGGCGGCTGCCCTACCGGGGCCATTAAAGCGGGCATCATCGCTCGCGGCTCGAGCGGCTCGGGCTCTCTGTGGCTGAGCTGCCCCGTTTCGGCCGCGAAGAAGGTCGTGGAGGTAGGTCGCATAAGGGTCGGGTGGGTGTCGGCGCGAGTCATGCTGCTCGACCCCAGACCGCTGCACTGTTTCCGGTGCCTCGAGCGGGGGCACATGGGGGCAAAGTGTGACCGGGACGTCGACCGAAGCCGTCTGTGCTTCCGCTGCGGTCAGCCCGGTCACAAGGCTCGGGAGTGCTCCGCCGCCGTAGCCAGCTGCGTGGTCTGCACTGCGGCCGGTAAGCCAGCTGCCCATGCCGCCTGCAGCAAGTCGTGCCAGGGCGGAAAGGGCGCCGCGCAGAAGGAAAAGACAAGGAAGGTGGCGACGAAAGGCCCGGTAGCCACGTCTCCACGCACAGAGGCGGAGCCGATGGAGACCACGCAGTGATGGCCCTGCGCTGCCTCCAGGCCAATATCAACCACTCTGCCAGGGCTCAGGACCTCCTAGTCCAAAGCATGGCAGAGTGGCAGATCAACGTGGCGGTGGTATCGGAGCCCTATTTCGTTCCCTCGCGGGACGACTGGGTCTCCGACCACGAACGGGTCGTGGCCATCGTCGCCCCTGCGGTCGCTGGCGCTCCGGCCATCGAGGGTGTGGCCAGGGGCAGGGGGTGCGTGCTGGCCGTCGTCGGCGGTGTGACGGTCGTCGCCGTCTACGCCTCGCCCAGTCGGAGTCTCGCCGAGTTTGAGCAGATGCTGGCAGAGGTCGGGACTCTGATCGGGCAAGCGGCGCCCGCACCGGTGTTGGTCGCGGGGGACTTCAACGCCAAATCAACGGCTTGGGGTTCTCCTGTGGCCGATGCCCGGGGAGAGGTGCTCGAGGAGTGGGCGGTCTCGTTGGGGCTGGCGGTCCTCAACAGTGGGTCGGAGAGCACGTGCGTGCGGCGGCAGAGCGAATCGATCGTGGACATTACGTTCGCGTCCAACGCCCTGGCCCGCCGTGCTCAAAACTGGAGGGTCGAGACTGGCGTGGAGACACTGTCGGATCACCGATATATTCGGTTCAATGTCTCTGCGTCGGCTCGTTGGGATGTTCGGCCCACTGTTGTCGGAGGAACGGAAGGTCGTCCGCGTTGGTGCCTGGGCCACCTCGACGGACAGTTGGCGAAGGAGGCGGCCATCGTCGAAGCTTGGGGGGCCGGTTCCGACCCGGTCCTCCGGATCGACCAGGAGGCCGACCGGATCGACGGCGCCCTGTCCCGAGTGTGCGACGCGGCGATGCCGAGGGCTAAGCCGCACCCGCAACGTCGGCGGGTGTACTGGTGGCGTCCGGAGCTCCGTCGGCTGCGCAAGGCGTGCGTGGCGGCACGGCGGCGTTACGTTCGGTGTAGGAGACGAAGGGTTCGTGATGACGACGCGGAGGGGGTTTTCTACACCGGATATAGGACCGCCTGCCAGGCCCTACAGAAGGCCATAGCACAGGCCAAAGAGGCGGCGTGGGAGGAATGGCTGGAGACGCTCAACGGCGATCCGTGGGGGCGTCCGTATCGGATCGTGAGACAAAAGCTCCGACCCTGGGCTCCTCCGCTGACCAGCAGTCTCCAGCCGCAGCTCTTGGCGAGGGTTGTGGACACGCTCTTCCCCGAGCGGGGAGAGTTCGTGCCACCGGCCATGGTGCCGCCCGCGAGCAGGCCCCAAGAGGAGGACGACGGGTCACCGGTGACTCCGATCACCGAGGCGGAATTGCAGGTGGCTGTCATCAGACTAGGGTCGAAAAAGACAGCCCCTGGGCCCGACGGAATCCCCGGTCGAGCCCTGAAGATCGCGTCGGAGGAACTCGGCGAGAGCATGCGGCGCCTCTTCACCGCATGCCTGTCTCAGGGTAGGTTCCCGCGACGGTGGAAAACGGGCACGCTCGTTCTGATCCGCAAGGACGGGCGTCCGTCCGATCAGCCGTCAGCCTACCGCCCGATCGTGTTGCTCGACGAGGTGAGCAAGCTCTTCGAGCGGGTGCTCGCTGCCCGTCTCGTCGGCAGTATGGAGCCGGGACTCGACGAGCGGCAATACGGGTTCCGTCCCGGCCGCTCGACGCTCGACGCGATCGCCAGGGTGAGGGGCCTGGCCGAGGAGGAGGTGTCTCGGGGCGGGGTGGTGTTGGCAGTGTCGCTGGATATTTCCAATGCCTTCAACACCCTGCCCTGGGAAACGGTGATGGAGGCCCTGCGGTTCCACGGTGTGCCGGGCTACCTGCGGCGTACCGTGGCCGATTACTTCTCGGGCAGGGCGGTGGCCTTCCCGACTGCGGACGGATGGGCCGTCAGGTCGTTGTCGTGCGGTGTTCCGCAGGGGTCGGTACTAGGACCGCTCCTGTGGTGCATCGGCTACGACTGGGTGCTGCGCGGGGCCACGTTGCGGGGGGTCAGCGTCACGTGCTACGCTGACGACACCCTCGTGTCGGCCCGCGGCAGTTCATACCGGGAGGCGGCCTATCGCGCCACGGCTGGGGTGGCGCACGTAGTCCACCGAATCCGCGCGTTGGGCCTCGAGGTGGCCCTACACAAATCCGAGGCCCTCGTCTTTCACGGGCCTCGGAACGCGCCACCTCCGGGGGCGGCGATAACGGTGGGCGGAACTTCCATCGCCGTCGGGTCGACGATGAAGTACCTGGGACTCGTGCTCGACGGCAGGTGGAAGTTCGAAGAGCACTTCCGGCGCTTGGCCCCAAAGTTGGTGGCTGCAGCCGGGGCGCTAGGGAGGATCCTCCCGAACGTGGGTGGGCCAGGAGGTGCCTGCAGGCGCTTGTACACCGGCGTCGTGCGCTCGATGGCGCTCTACGGGGCGCCGATATGGGCGGACGCTCTGAGCGCCCGTAACGTCGCCTCGCTGCGACGTCCGCAGCGAGCGATGGCGCTCAGAGCGGCTCGGGCGTACCGCACGGTGTCGTACACCGCGGCGTGCCTGCTCGCCGGAAGCCCGCCATGGGACCTCGAGGCCGAGGCTAACTCGAGGGTCTATTGGCGGATCAAGGCGGCAGTGAGAGCGGAGGAGAACCGGCCCCACCCACGTGAGGTTCGGACGTGGAGAGAGGAGGCCCGCGAGAGGGTATTCGCCGAGTGGTCGGAGAGACTGGGTGTCCCGGGTGCTAGCCGGGACCTCGTTGCGGCCATTCGGCCGGTGCTGAGGAAGTGGGTCGAGCGCAAGCACGGCCCACCCACGTATCACCTCACACAGCTTTTGACCGGCCACGGTTGTTTCGGCCGGTACCTGTGTGAGGTGGTCGGTAGGGAGCCGACGGTGGAGTGCCACCATTGTGGCGGAGGAGCCGTGGATACGGCGGAACACACGCGCGTAGAGTGCCCGGCTTGGGCGGAGCCTCGCGCGGTCCTATCCACGGCTGTAGGTGGGGACCTGTCGCTTCCGGCCGTCGTCGAGAAGATGGCCGGAAGCGAAGAGATCTGGGCGGCAGTGTCACGGTTCAGCGCATGTGTCATGTCGCAAAAGGAGGAGGCAGAGCGGGAGCGGGAGGACGACGTGGACTCGCTCCCGCAACGAAGAAGGAGACCTCTTCGACGGCGACGTGCCTTCGCAGGCCGGACGCTGCCGCAGAGTTAAGGTGTGGTTGGCGGCGGAGCCAGTCTGTTGATCCGCCGCGGGGCTTCAAGCCCTGACGCCCAGCCTCCAGTGGCGGACTCGGGGGAGTCCGTCACGTAACAGGACGGAGGCACAGAGAGGAGGGAGGCGCGCCCCAACATCCTGGCGCGCTCTCGAGATGGGTCGCCTTATGGCGACGACCGCTGGCGGGGTTGCGGTTGTAAGTCACAACGTTCCCGTGACCCCGCCGCCTTGCGGAGAGGCGGAAATCCGGGGAGGTTTTAGTGGGTAGGACGGTGGCCCTCTGCCCCGTGAGTCCCACATACCCGTCCCGGTCCCCCCGGACCGGGCGGCAGGCGTAAATGCCTTTCCTCCCCGAAAAAAAAAAAAAAAAAAATGGTTGTCAACGTCAAGTTGTAAAAATATAAGAAGAGTATTTTATTATGCAGCTGACTGATGGATATATATAAAATAATGTTGTATCTGTCAGTAGCGGGTGTAATCGTTTGTCGGGCGACCCCCTAGCAAGAGCTTGCTCTCAGGACAGCGCCAAAGCCGGACGTGTGTACTGACTGATTTAATAAAATCAACATATTGAATGACAATGGCGGCCATTTACATGGCAATCCATTTGAATCGGCGACATTTATATATATACAAAGGGACCACGATGATATCTTCTTTATCTATCCATTTATTTATACAGGGTATTATATTTTTTATATTATATTCATATATATATACATATATGGTTTAGGCTCTTATACTCTATTTCACTTTATATGTAAATATAAAACAATTTTCTTTAAGCGAAAATGTTATCGGGTACTTCTCACCACATCTAAAAGCATTTTTCTCCTTAATAAAGTTACTGATTTGTGTGTACGCAGATCCGGGGCCGGTTGCGGCTCAGTCGAATGCTAGTTTACTTACACAATTTACAGCACTTCTAAATTAGGGTTGCCAAGCATCTTGTATTAGGAGTTGGTCTATGTCCTCGATAATTTAATTTATACAATATTTTTAAAAACAATTTCAAGAGGATGTACTTTTTATCATACGAACACTTATACCTGGAAGTCAAATTTTTGTCAATAGAAAGTTTACTTCAGAACTTTAAAATGATAATGTTGTAGTTTACTTAAAATTATCATCAATTTCTAATCGCGTTCTATATTTGATAAACGTTAAAATAAGATCAGTATCATAAGAACATCTTGGCACTATCAAGTCGGACTCACGTACTGAGTAATTGCGAGTCGGACTTTTAAGATTTAGACTTTTCATAGGTTTTCCTTTAATTTATTCGTATAAATTAATTTCTTTAAATTTTTTAAAATATTTTTTAAAAAAAAACTAATTTACGGATTCCGTTTTTTTTTAAATACTTGTGCTACAAGCTATTGCTTCTTGCCAAATTTCATGATTCTAGGTCAATGGGAAGTACCTTGTATTATTATAGGTTTTGATTACCTTTACGAATGTGACTGTATGGGAAATGCGACATAAACTGTCGTATTTTTTGATTGCGTAGACTTAGAGGTTTGGTTTTTTCACAGCTCGAAGTGGCCGCAAATTAATACCAAATACTGAGGTATTTGGTATTAATTTCAACTTTATATCTCTACGCGTCCCTGAATGATTATTATTATTAATTAAGAGCTTATATTATTTTTAACCTTATTGCCTTTCGTTTATCAGATTAATTATATTTTTAAGCATCGAAGTAAAGTTTATCTTATTACGCTCATGACAACCCTAACTCCGTGAAGTTAGTATTATTGTTGTCACGCTTCGTATAGTATAGATTTATTTCCAGTGAACAGTTCTTGTACAAATGTGTTGTATCTATCGCCTAATGTTTGCGGTATTTTCTATATAGAAATAATATATACATAATATTCTACTCACTAGACAGTTATTTATTCCGTTTTTTTTTTAAATATTTTGACAAATTTCTATGTTAGAAGTTAAGTTTATATATTTTTTTAGAAACGACATATATGCGTATATTTTCTTCGCCTTGTTCGTCATGAAGAGGTTTTTAATGAATATTATTATTGATGCGTGAACATCTTAGCGCTCGGTACATGGTAGAGCCTAACTAAGACTTCGAGCGTCAGACGAGAACCTAAACGTAAACCTTAAAATCTTCAAGCGTCAGATGACGTCAGCGTTAGTTTTTTTTATTTTCACTCCTTGGACTGGCCATTTTGTTATATTATTTTTTAATAGTCTTTCTAAATCACAAATAAAGATTTTAAATAAAAATACCATATACCTCTTGAAATATTTCGTTAATTTAATAAATTTTAATTGGTCACCAACACAATTATACCAAAGTCTTATCTACAAATATAATTAACACAATTATTTGTATTTTCTTACAGAATATTTATTTGTGATAAAATATAATAACTTTGTAACAAATGGTAAAAAAAATTATCTGGTTAATATTTGAATGCACGGGTTTTACTTGATTGCTATAATTAAAACACAAACGGTCCTATTTGTCCTTTTTTAAAATACATATACATTAAATGTATAGGAGATATTTTTAATGTAAGTTTATTTTTTTAGGATTATTACAAATCAAACTAGTTTTAAATGTTTGTTAAATGAGTCCGTTTAGTTAATTCGCTTTGTAATGAGTCCTCAAACTGCCATCATGAAATTATACGGTGTTACGGGATTAAGTAAAATCTGCATTGCAAAACGAATCGTCCTTTATGCACATAAAGTAAACAAGGGTAACTTTTTTGTAAGGCGCCTTGATATACTTTTATGGCGAAAGCAACGTAAACCGATTAAGAAAACGGAAGTGACATTATATCGATTTTACGAACTTGACACGTATTGTTTTTATATTAAACGCTTTTTTATATTTGGCGGGAGGGCAAATGACTACTCAACCTGATGGTAAGTGGTAGTAGAGTCCAAACGCGAGGACGGCCAGTACAGTTGGGAAGAATGTTCTGCACTAGCCGCCTTGCCGGCCCGCAAGATGCATCTTCACGCCTCGTTTGAAGGAACCCGGGTTGTAAGAGGAGGGGAACACGTGACCTGCTAAAGAACTTACGCAGAAAGAGTTGAGTGTAATGTCAAGAAAACACAGGTATGGCGCTGTGAGAGCGCTTACCTGTGTTTTCTTGACATTAAACTCAACAAGATTATCAGAGCCCCATTTGGCGATGAGTTCTAATGTTCTATCGAGTTCAATGACAAGATTCTCCCGCCTTCTCAATTTCCACTTGCCCAGCTACAAGTGTCCGTAGTATCCACCATGCACTGTACTATCGTCATATCATTGATATGCAAAAGAAAGTGTGTGGGGGATAATACAGATCCCTGGGGGACCCCAACATTCACTACATGGAATTGTGAAGCGCAACCATCAACTAGGACATGGAGGCTACGCTTATGCGGGGAGCTGGCTATCCAGGTGCAGAGCTGAACAGGCAAACCGAATGCCGGCAGCTTGGAGAGAAAACTTCTGTGCCAGACCCTATCAAAAGCCTTGGATGTGAAACAAAGTCATGACCAATCTGTACAATGCGCTGTGCATCCGCTTTTGTGTATGCCTTCCTACAGGACTTGGAATTTTTGTTGTAGTTTGCTTTCAGTGAGTCAATGTTAGATGCCCCGCTAACGCAGCTGTTGATACACGCGCGATATGACGCCTGCTTAGATGATACAGCATCGGCACATTTACGAGTGAACCAACGGTTACGCATACCTCTACTGATGAGATCTAAGCTAGGAATGTAGTATTCCATTCTCAACATGATCTCATCAGCAATAGCAGCGGCACTAGCTGTCGGGTCATTCCCACTGAAGCAATGCTCCTTCCAAGGGACTTAGGCATAGTAATCGCGCATACCGTCCCAATCTGCCAACTTATAGTTCCAAACGCGGCGTTTGCATACCTCTACTGATGAGATCTAAGCTAGGAATGTAGTATTCCATTCTCAACATGATCTCATCAGCAATAGCAGCGGCACTAGCTGTCGGGTCATTCCCACTGAAGCAATGCTCCTTCCAAGGGACTTAGGCATAGTAATCGCGCATACCGTCCCAATCTGCCAACTTATAGTTCCAAACGCGGCGTTTGCATACCGCTGGTGGCGGCAGCTTGGCCTATGGCACTTTGGTATAAGACTGTAATCCGAAGAACCAAGTGGAGCTTGAACTACAACCTGATCCACCGGGTGAGAAGTCAGCAGAAGGTCCAGTAGAGAAGGCGCTTGCCCATCAATGTCGTGGATCCTGGTGGGCTGATCAACCAGTTGGGTCAAGTCATGTGTGAGAGCAAAAGTATGAGCAGTCCTTCCAGCATGGTCAGTTTTGAGGGAGTTCAACCATGATTCATGGTAAGAATTAAAAACCCCCAAAAACACCAATTCCGCGTTAGGAAACTGCTCTTGCGCAGCATCTGTCACCCGATTAAGATGGTCAAATAATCGACTTGTCTCCAAGTCACCATTGTGGAATCTGTAGAGGCACACGTAGACTCGACTCTGACGAACCAGGTCCACACGTACCGCCAACAGGGAGAAGGAAGGGTCCTCCTAGCAACGCAGTCAGTGAAAACAAACATCCGTCCTGACTAACAAGCATACTCTGGCTTTCGCTTTGAAGGATTCTTTAAGCAGTAGCCTTGATAGTTAAGGTAGCTGGTATCGACAGGACGGAGTATTTGTGTCTCCGTGAGAAACAACATTGCCGGCCGTGCTGTCTCGAGTTGGTGGTGGACAGCGTTGAGGTTAGCGTGGAGTCCACGGCTGTGAGAGAACTCGACCTTAAACAGCGTAGGTATGGTGGGAGTATGCACCGCTTTACGACCGTTATTTCTTAGTTAAACTACGATTTGGAAAAAGAAGGGAAAGAGACGTGAAGTGAGCGACGTAGATGGTGATAGAAGTGACGGAAGAGGGGTGGGCAAAATGTGGAGGCGTGTATCCCCAAAGTAGTTGCCAAAAGGGAAAGTACACTGACCCGCCGGACGGAAGGGCCCCCGAACCCACCTGGAAGTTGCCGCCGGGACCCCACCTTCCGGTCACCAACCGGCACGACGGTCCACACCGAGGTTATACGTGGCATGGTGGGCAGTCTCGCGAGCTAGTTAGGCACGCTCGGGTCCCTGTACTGTACCACGGGCGGCCAGCGGAACAGCCGTTTCTTCGGGTCTCCCTGTTCGGCAGGTCAATACAATTTCCTCGGTATTGGTTTAACAGACGTCTCCACTGGACCAACAGTCTAAGATTTCAGATTTAATAATAAGAAATGAGTAAAGCAGATAACGCGATTTGTGGACAAACATAAAAGGTTTTCGGTTTTTTTTTTTTATAATCGAAAGAGAAATGGCTATTCCAAATGACGGTAACGGCATACCGTTACCAGTTTGCTTAGCTGTTTCCTTTAAAAGGACTGACGAGTGTGTCGTTAAGGGTATTAGGTGAGTTACTCCTACTACAAATAGTCCTCGCCTGTTGTTATATTGACAAAAGATAAACGAACTAACTATTATTATACTGGTAGCTGGTTACATTCATGAAAACTCTTGAGCACTGCATATCTGTACAGAACATACACTATGCACCTTTTGGTTACCTTATTCTAAAAGTTGTGCACGTCACTGCCTATATGCTGTAGATTTAGGACAATTGCAGGCAGGCGAAGCCACAAAATACAACTAACTATATATACAGTTAGAACCAATGCTACCATTATTCATTAGATTGTTAAACAAGAGGGTTGTTACGAATAGCGAAACCAATTTTTAATGGCATGCATTTTTAGGCATGCCATTAAAACGTCTATATGATCGCGTAAATATATTATTTTCTCGGGTATTTTTTTGTGAATCCATTGTCATTTTTTAACTGGTATGGTGAAAGAATAAGAAAGGACAGCAATATGTTTTTTTTTTTTTTTATATTGAATTTTTCATTTAATTGTAGTATATTTATTATAACAAACGCCGGAACAGATGATTAAATGTTTTTTTAATTAATCAGTTAATTCTATTGAATTATTCAATTGCCAATTATTGTGATTTTACGTCAAAGTAATTAGGAAATAATGTCAAACCGCGGATAATTTGTGTGCGGTGTAATAATAATAGAGCTTTGTGTTTACAGCAAATTAATATTATAGGTTTGGTGAGCAGTAAACTATTGTTTTATAAATTAATGTTTTATTAAACATAAAATTGAATACCTAGGTGAAGTAATTTTTTTAATAATATTTAATCAGTATTTGATTTTAATGTGCCTCGAGAACGTCATCGAAACGCACAAAGATCTTGCACCTCTTTCCGCCTGTTACGGTTTTTTTTGTTCCATCGGCTTACGCAGTGAGGGAATAAAAAAGTCTTCTTGCGTTTGCGCGCATACATGTGCACTATAATATTATGTCTTGCACAGTTGGCTAGTTTTCCTTAAGCGTGGCGGCCATGGCTGAAATTAAAAATAAGAGAAATTTGAAAGATATAATAATAATAATATACCTATTATAAATATACAATATACCGTTATTCTTTTAAATATTTAAAACGTGTAACAAGTATTAATTAATGAAATCCCTTTAATTATTGTAAATATAGAAAATTAAATTGGTTTAATTTATAATCTATTTATACCACCAAAATTAAAGTTACATTTTTTAAATTTTAACTCCATGTGTTTTTGTTTGGCAAAATGAAAATGTAATAAGTGCATTATACAGAAGTGGACGGGGGTGAAAACCGTTTCGTGAGCTCTTAGCCTTAATGTACAGATATTTCACAACATTTTATTTTTATTAAGAAATTATATCAAATATAATACAACATTTGTAGGAATATTGCGATGCACAAAAAGTGTTTTAAGAAGAGATATAATTTTTAATAAGCTCTCATTGTTTCTCAAGATCAATATATTATGGTCGGTTAAATTATGAAAATACGGACCAGGAAATATACGTTTTTTTATCTAGCTTAAAGTTAATTCAAACTCATAAAGTGCTAGCGTGTCTTTAATGGTAGGCTTAATGGTAGGTAGGTACTTGTACTAGCTTAAGAAACATTGGTCAAGTACAAAGTTTAATTATGAGGCAAACAATTTTTACTGAATTTACGTAATAATAACTTTAGTTTTATTAATTTATGAAACTATGCTATTTACCTTGTGTACACAACTCAACTCAACGGCTCGTGTGAGATTAACATTACCCGTATCCAGAAATAATAATAATAATAATAGTACCTATCAGGAAATACGGACTCGGGCAAAGCATTCCATAGTTTCGCAGTGCGAATGATGAATGTAGATTCAAAGCGCTTCGTAGGTAGGCGGGGGATTTCCACTGTGTACCTATGGCGCGTTTGCCTGGCCGTTCTATAGTAAAAGGGGGCCGGAGGAATCAGTTCGTGTAATTCCTGAACACATTCTCCGATATGTCATATATGTTCGGTTTTTGATATTTAGTGCATATGTGACATCTAGCCCACTCCGAATCTGTGTAATTGAAGTTCATATTGAAAAGATAGGAATGAAAATTTGTTTGTAGATTCTAATACGTAACAGGTTAATTTGAAGAACGACGTAGAGTGGACCGACTCCTTTTCGCACAAAACGAGTCTAATATGCGCTCATTCGTAGCCTTGGATAGAAATTATATTCGCATACTCTTAATCGTGTACGAAATTTATTATACGAGGAAATAAACAAAAAGCGTAGCCATGCGTAGTGATTTTAATTTGAAATGTTTGACTTTTCAAGTTCATTAATTATTCAAGAAGATGATAATGAGAATGGTCTCATTTATTAATATTATTGATATTTTAGGCTAAAAAAATAATTTAAATTTTTCAATTTCACTACGATTTTAGGTATTTTTTTTATTAAAATAAAAACTTTTTATCTAACTTATACTGCGTTTTTTTACATATGCTACGTTTTCTTCATTTCTTGATAAAACTGAAAACTTGGTTAAAAATACTTTAAATTTACATTTGAGGAAAATCAATTATATATTAAAAAAGCGAAGTTATTTTTTATATACAAAGCAATATTTGCTAACAGGTAAAGGTATGTTTTTTTTTCTATTAATAACGAGGACGCAACATCCCGTTTCAACTGGGACTTTACAGGTTTTATTAATATTTTCTATGAGCAGTTTGCTATGCATGAAATCATTTTTCATTTTATTGTTGAATGTTGTTTTATTTTATAAAATACCGGGCAAGTGCAAGTCGGATTCGCGCACTGAGGGTTCCGTACCACCACACAATACTGAAAGATTTACCAGGTTATTTTAAGATTTAGACGTTTCATAGCTTTTCTTTTAATTTGTACGTAAACATTAACTTCCTTAATTTTTTTAAATTTTTATTTTACAACAAATTTACGTTTTCCAGATTTTTTCCTTGTGCATGCGTTTTGATTGCTTACAGACAGACAGACAGAGAGACTAGCTACGAGAAAATGTAATTAGTTGTTAAAACTCCTTTTGTCTTTTATTAATACGACAGAGATTTTTATTCTATGAAAGCTTTTAATGAAAACTTTGTAATATTTAAAAGTAGAAAAGTAGAAATATTTCATTATATCTTTGAATTTTATAATTCATATTTGTATAAAAATGTATTCAAATTAATTAAATATTAAAGGGTAATAAAATATATATGTGGCATTAACTTATTAAATGACCAAAAAAGTGTGGAAAAGTCCTATATTCGAGATAGTGTTTTATTGATATTAAATTCTCAACGATCGTGAACTCAGCTAAAATGATACCAATAAATATGCTAATGCTGGCGTCCCTACTTTTTCATAAGACAATCATCTTCTTTGCGATGCTTGATAAGTGAATGTTAAAAAATCTATTGATTATATTATCCACACATACACAGTCGTAATATCATAATTTGAAAATTGTTAAACATCAAATATCAAATTCTTTATTCAACATAGTATTACACTTACTTACTTACTGTCCTTTATTTTTTACATTATAAATTACATTACTTACATTATTACTTACTACTATCCTATATTTTCGTTTCATTTCCAAGATGTAATATCATCCATATACTCATTAATTGAATAATTAATTTTTGCACATAATTGTTCCTTTACATTTAATTTAATTTAGCGCTGGACAGTTCTGGCTGGCAGTCGAGTAACAGGAGTAATTAGTTTCTGTTTATTTCTTGCGCTAATGTTATATGTATTACATTTTCAAAGCAACCGATAATATTTTAATTTAGTTTTGTTCTTAAACTCCTAAGCGATAGCGCGATTAGCTCTCTTTTACAGCATTATGGATAGAACCTGCGTTACCTCAAAGTATAACACTGTAAAACATTACAACATATACATAACATTACGTATGCCGCATCGTTAATGTCGCAAAGCTTAGTATTACTTATCATACCATTTATGTGGACCTCCTCATGCCTCTGTTTAACTGGCCGCAGTATATGTACATACAGCGGCCGGCGGCGGATACTAAAGCCATTTTGGAAGCCAGCCTGTTAGGGAGGCTATTGTGTAATTAGTCAAACTTGTGCTCGAAACGATTCCTAAAATCCGTTTCAAATGTAACACGTTTTATATCTACAGAGGAATTCTATATAAACATTATTATCACTGGGAATCTTGCACTAATTGGTATGCTTGGTATCTCAAAGCTCGCAAAAACCTTTAAGTTTTAGATTGCATTAAGTATCAATATAAAATAATTGTATTCCTTTGTGGCTGTGGGATAAGTGTCGTAGCTATTTCCATTATATATTACTTGTAACTAAATGATAAAACTAATTTTTGTTCCAAGCTGTACATCCAGACTTACAACGTAACTTATGTCGTAAGGCTATAAGTCTGAAATTCTATTTGCCCTTTATGCTTGTAATTACATTGTTTTATTCACCCTTTTAACCGGAACACAACTATACTAATAAGTATTCCTGTTTGAAGGTAGAATTTGTGATGAATAGTACCTATCCAGAAGAGCGTGCACAAAGTTTCACCACTAAGTTTCATGTAATCAGAAGAGAAACTACAATAGAAAGAAAAGATAGTTTTTTAAATAAAACTAAAAATACATTGTATCATCGTGTGTATAAGTAAAGTTTAAATTGATGCTTTGAATTTGATTGCCTCGCTGGTCTAGTGGCTTGATGTAACATTGCAGACCCGGAGGTCCAGGGTTCAATTCCCAGGTCAGACCAATAAAATGTTATTGGGTTTTTCTGTCAGAAAATTCCGAGTTCAGCTCGGAGTCTGGAAGTTTGTAAACTCCCGTGCCACGGAAAGCACGCTCCTGGCCGTTGGTCCTGCTCCTGAACTCTTTCTGGTCGTGTCGGATTGCCGTCCCATCAGATTATGAGAGTTAGGGAAAAGAGAGTGCATCTGTGTTAGTGCACACACTTGTGCATCTCCTGCGTAGTTGGCTAATCTCTCTTGAGATTGGCCGCCGTGGCTGAAATCGGTCTGGAAGACATTATTATTATAAAGTTTAAATTTAATTCAATATTTTTATTGTTATTTAAAGTATATTATTTCCTGCCAGTGTGCAAGATTAATAAAGGACGTGTTATTGTCATGAAGACAAACAGAATTAACATAAATGAGCTAATATATATTCAGTTAGAGAGTACCCTCGTAGCGACATGTGGCTCTTGACTTGCAGATCTCAGACATTAATTGTGTCTCTATTGCTATCCATTATATTTTAGACGAATACTCCATATACTCACGAACAAATTTAGAGGAACGCAAAAAAAACTACAAATAGCTAATTAAGTCAGCTTTATTCGCGTTTTTGAGAGTGCTTATAAAATGTGATTGTTAAACAAAACAAAAATAGCTTTTATGGAATAACTAAAATGAAATTAGAATCATATGAACCATACTGATAGAAAAAAATAATTATCATTGCCGTCATTTTAAAGACAAAATTAAAAATTGTTCAAAAAAGTAATTTTTTTTCTAAAGTCCTTTTCTTTGCAGTATTTTGTGTGACTGTCTGTTACTATCTTAATTACTTAATAAAATAAAGATTCATTTTATTGCAATGCACTTTTAATGTCTTTGTGTTAGCTGATACTGGATTTGCTTATATTTTCTTTACCAAGTTTATCCCAAACACGCTAATCTGCTTCAGTATTGGCGAGCATTCGGGCCACTAAAACTTCGATCATTATCTCAAAGGTATATATATGGAAACTATTACAAGCTTTATCGGATTGTCTAACATTCTAAGAAAATTATTGTCTTATGTTCAATCATATTCCCATAAGTAATTATTGATTTATAAAATGATATAGATGGATGAGGCAGAAAAATAATAATTGATTGCTTAATCTGCAATAATTAGTATATATAATTGGTTCATAGAATATTTAAAATTTACACCTTTTTATTTTTATTTTTTACAAATAGTAAGTGCTCACAACCCTACATTACATTATCATCACAACCAGACATTAGCGCTATATCGCCAATTCGCCCCCAACCCTGGGAACTAAGATGGTATGTCCCTTGTGCCTGTATTTACACTGGCTCAGTTATCCTTTAAATCGGAATGTAACAATACAATATTGCTGTTCAGCTGTAGAATATCTGATGGGTGGGTTGTACCTATCCAGGTGGGTACACAGCTCTCTACCATCTACAAAATAATAGTATTTTTGTTGACAGTTTTAAAATGGGCATACCGCCTTGAATCTCTGTATGTGGTTATTTAAATATTCTTCTTAGTCTTTATATGTCTGATTACTTTAATTTTAAACGACTGTAATTTTAACGAATTTAACTTAACAGTAACAGCCTGTTAATGTCCCACTGCTGGGCTAAGGCCTCCTCTCCCTTTTGAGGAGAAGGTTTGGAGCTTATTCCACCACGCTGCTCCAATGCGGGTTGGTAGAATACACATGTGGCAGAATTTCAATGAAATTAGACACATGCAGGTTTCCTCACGATGTTTTCCTTCACCTTTAAGCTCGAGATGAATTATAAACACAAATTAAGCACATTAAAATTCAGTGGTGCTTGCCCGGGTTTGAACCCACGATCGTCGGTTAAGATTCACGCGTTCTTACCACTAGGCTATCTCGGCTTTATTTAATTTAACTTAATCAGAATAAAATAAAATATTAACATTCAATGCTTATAGGTGAACTTTATATATTGATATAACCATAATAATTAATTAATAATGCAAAGTCGTTATAGTGATCAAATCTGTATGTTAATATTATCATTTAATGTTTTTATACTCATCAATACCATTATACATGTATAAAATCGCCTCTAAAACTACAATATTTGAGAAAACACGTTGTACATTAAATCAACATAAAATATAGGAAAAAAATATGCGGTTGATGGACCCCCTTCGGGAACGCAGTTCTTTGCGAAATTTTTTCGACTCAAAACGTGGTAAAATGTAGATTTTAATTAATTTTATTTGTATTTAATTTTAAGTAGTTTTGTCACGCTAAAAAGCGCCCCCACCTCCTTTAATCTCTCTAATTAAAGATTAAAAAACGATTTAAATTTATAGAAATCACTTAACGATTTTTTAGGAAAATAGTAATTTATTCAAATTTAAATAGAATATAGCGAAATATAAACTTATTTAAGGATAAAAAAACTAAGTTTATTTTTTACCTCTGTTTTCAGGTGGCGCTGCTAACAGAATTTAAATGGAATTAAGTTTTACTTATTGCGTACAATAATTAAATTTGATTCAAATACATTTACAGTCACAGTAAATTAAATATTTTAACTATAAATTAAACAACCAAAATGTATTTAAAATCAAGCAGTAAAAAAGCAAACCATTACAAATTAATTACACTTACCACTAAAAATTAATAGGTTGATAAATAATGGTCTTATATTTTCCAATAACTATTGGAATATAAATTTTGTGTTTTAGACATTTATTAAATAAAAATATTTACAAGATGACTTACGATTAGAATAAAGAAATCAATAATAGTAATAATGTCATCCAGACCAATTTCAACCTCCTGCAGGGTCTTACATGCTTACATCTACCCACAAGACCAACGAGCCAGTCAAAGCTAGCCTCGTTGGTCAATGTTTGACATAAATCTCAAAGAGGTCAATTTTACATTCAAAACATTAAGAATAAAAAAAAACTGAATTCATGAAAAATGTAATATTTTGAATGCTTTCATCATTTTTAACGACTTTCGTTTTTGTTTACACATCAACCGTATAAAATTGAATGAGACAGTAATAAAGAGAAAGAGACGGGTAGGCATAATGCTATTTCGTTATGCGACAATATCTGCCATTTCACTCTACTGTAAGTCGCGTAAAAGAACTTCGTTCCAAAAATCGCCGTAATATACTTTTTTCTAACCAGAATGACATTTCATGTTTCTTACTTTAAGATCACGTACTTCCATACACTCATTTATCCTTTACCTATACTTACGCGTGAGCGAAGCCCCGGGCTATAGTTTCTTATATATAAAGTATCGAAAAACAAAAGAAATGTGTATTACATATCCGTAATATGTACAGTTTTTTTTAATAAGCTACTACCCTAACCTAACAAAATATATTACAAACGAATACAGAAATGGGGCGTGCGTCTCCGACATACGTGCGTTCGCTGCAAATAACTCAATGCTATAGCATATAGGAAATAGTGAAGCAATCCGTCGATCTTACTTGGCTATCAACAGTTGTCGATAAAACGTCAATCTGCCATTTTGTTCTATTATTTTGAAAGGTGAAATTAATTATAGTACTTCTATTTTGTAATTTTTTATTGCAATTGTGATAAAATCTTATAATTTTGTCAATACTGTCTCGTTTAGAAAGGTACAAAGTTTAATTCAAATATAAAATGCTTCAATTTTGTTTGCAATTGAAATTGAGTTTTCGTTCAATGAAATCTGTTAGTAAATTAATTACTTTAGGTCCTCGAATAAACATGAAGTTGGTTTATACCTTCAAGGTATATTTTTTTAAACGTTGATCGTTCGTAAAACTTGTAACTACGACTATCATCGAGATATTTTAAAAGTTTATAATATTATAATCAGCCACTATTTTTAATTTTCCCACATAGTAGTTTTTGTGCTGTATAAATTTCCATGACAAAAATAATAAGATTGTTATGAGTTGTGCGCATTCGATTATGATGTTCTCAAGAGGTTTAAGCAAAACAAATTTAAGTATAAAATATTGTGAGTAAACATTAAAAACATAAAAGCATATAGTTTGCTCGATAGGAAAAATCACGTAATGTCCTGTAATCTAAATTATAACGCTATAGATTGTTGAATACAAAAACTGGATAGTGAATTATATTTACAAGTAATCTAGGTTTGTAAGAAGGGATTTTTTTATAATGACGAAAAGTTGGCATTTATTACATTTTCTAACGCGAAATTTTTTATTAAATACAAAAATACCGGCTGTTATAGATGGAAAAAGCATAGAATTGTAATTGCGCGCCAAAAGGGGCTTAAAAGGGTGGGTATAGGGTATGCATGGGTGAAATCTGAAAATATTCTGGCTCTAGGCGCGCTCTTAATTAAAGTCTAAAGGCACTTGGCCACGTTTGAATGTTACTCGTTACTCATTTCCTTAATGCATTTTTAAACGCTTTAATAGCTTGTTTCATATCTTGTAATGTTTGGGCTCACTTAATTGATTATGACGGGTTTTATATAGCCCCTGGATATACGACATGAAAAGATAGCGCTACTAGTATTGCAAGATCTTACCAGACATTAGAATCTCAAGAACGTGCATGAAGAAGGTACGTATCCTTATTATTTTGTAATTGTTTATAACAAAACCGTTTCATTTAAAATATTTTCTTTCTTTTATTTAATAACAATAAATATCCTTATCTATTTAATAACAATTTAGTATCTTTGTTTGTAAAAAATATATAAAGCTAACTCTCATAAAATCAATCAAGACAAAAAGCCAAGATAAATATAGTGCACCACAATTGAATACGTAAGTTATTATATATCATATTACATAAGCTTTGAATTTTTGAAGAAGATATTGTTAAAAAGAAGTACAATTTATCGAATCTTTATCAAACTGCCGATTTAACAGATTTGCTTCTATTTATTTATATTTCTTCCGAGTCATTTGGAGCAAGGAGAGTCGAGGACCCGATAATTGATTATTCACGAATCTCGCCAGTCACTGATGTCTTATTAAAAAGAATCTCTCTGAACATTTCGTCGGTCAAAACCAATTAATCATCTCGTATATTATTATAATTTATATGCAGTATTTATATCGCAATACAGTACAATACAGTTTAAGTCATTATTAAATTATTTCTAACAGCCTTTGACTGACGTTATTAATAGCGCGTGTTAATTTAATAAATAAACATAATTATCGTATCCAATAGTTAACAATCAATTCATTGATATCATAGCTAAATGTTTACAAAATTAATAACAGCTTTCACCGTTTTTCCTACTAAAATTAAATATTAAATAAGCAATTGTTAAATAGCTGTTAAAAGAACTCGGGCCATCCGTAAAACCATTGAGCGATAATTTGGTATTATATTAGCGTAGCGTAGGCGGATAGTGCTGGTATTGCTTTAATAATATTAATATTTTTATAATCACATTAAGAATATAAAATTATTATGATCTAATTTTGATATAACAAAGAGAGTGAATCCTTTTTTTGTAATTGTATTCGTACTTGTATTTTATAAATATGTAAAGGGACTTTTTCTTTTCGCTGCTGGCGCTTTTGTCTTAACATTGTTTCAGGATTCGTTTTCGTGAGGAAAGTAATTTTGTCCAGTACCTAGAATGTTTCTGTGACCTCAGGCAATTGCCAATATTTCAAGCAACTCCCTAAGGCTCGCTGAAAACTCTTCATAATATCTGGATGACCGCAACCCTCTAAGAATGGTACATTTTGCTTAAAGTTATATTAATTCTACAAAGTTAGCTGTAGTAGTTAGTGTAGTAGTGGTAAATTATTGTAAATAATATGCTCGTTTTTTATTCAAAACGGTATGATGTTATATCTTGCTAACTTAATTTCCGATAGCTCGGATTTTATAGAAATCTCTGCTTGAAATAAATTCTTACGCAAGTAGTATTTTATAAGAGCTACTGTACACATTACTCATACTGCTTTCAAATTACCAATTTTGTTCTAAATCCAATAAAAATGTATGTTGAAAATGTTTTCTTATATATTCGTATATCTTAGAACGCGTTATACACCTTCATTCGTTTCGTTGTGGCGTTCCGCGGTTGCAAGCTCAGTGTAATCTTAGAGATAATACCCGTTTCTACGATTCGTGCAGGTGTCTTGCTTTTCAGTATAATATTGCTATAGAATTTCTTCAGGATTCATTTACAATATGTTAGTAATTTTTGAGAACTTTTAAGAAACAGTTTATTTTATTTAATACTAGCTGTGCTCGCGGTTTTACCTGAGTTGGTTTTCGCCGCACCTGGATCTAGATAGGGCAACAAACCATTGACGATGAGAACAGCATTCCCTTAAATCAATTCCGATATACTTAAACTTCCCTTATACTTTATTTATTGTGACTGTGAGCGATACCTTCGTAGGAAATTATGTCCTTTTAAAATTGAAAGGTAAATCTGTGTATTTAAAAAAAAGAACTTATTATCAACTAACCGAAGAAGTATAAATTTAACAATACATTGAAAAAAAATATGCAGATACGGAAACACTTATCTAATCTATAAACTTTAACTTACAAAGTTATTTACAAACCGAAAAAAAAACTCTTAAGTATGAGTATTTTCAAATAACCTACTCAACTATCTGGTGAAATATGTCAACACTATAAAAAGTACTGTAAATGCACAAACTATAAAAAACTTTCTATTAATTATATTAATGATATGCTTATAAAAACTTAAGTACGGCGATTTTTTCATCACTGTAAGTTCACTGATGAAAAAAACTCCTTAATATACTTTTTTTCCTAATAGACATATGACATTTTGTGGTACTTTAAAATCACAGACTTACATACAATCATTTGTCCTTTACCTATACTTACTTATCTAAAGCGAAGCCGCTGGCAATAGTTAGTTAAACATATAGAATCGAAAAACAAAAGAAATGTATATTACATATATTGTTATATTTTTTCCGTAATATGAACAGCTTTTTTAAATAACTACTACCCTAATCTAACAAAATATATTACAAACGAATACAGACAGGGTTTACCAGGTCCCTGTTGCATAGCGCCACGGTAGCATGCGAAAGCGATCCCGTGCGCGCGCGAAAGCGCTTCTCGTTAAGACTGAAAGGGTACTGCTGGTTTTTTAGTGGGTATTCCGATGTTCGGGCGCACTCGGCGCCTTGGACACCGGCGAGCCCCACATACCCCCACTGTTCCTGTGGGGGAAACACGTAATGCGTTTTTCCAGCGTTAAAAAAAAAAGCAAAGGTCCCTGTTGCATGTACCAGCATAAGCTGAACCCTATTTAATATGCCATTAATTATTATTTATTTCTTTAATATAATATGTATATTACATAAACTACGCAAATAATAATTTCTATATTATATAAGGATGACTTATATAGTTTATATTTATTTATCATTATAATATTTGAGTATTAAATGTTTTAAGTTGTAGGTAATGTAAAATGTCTTATGAGTGATTTAATATTAAAAACGTACATGTTTCAAATATTTCATTTTCAAAATTATTAGCAAAATGCAAAATCACATCAAAATCTGTTTTAGATGTATTACTGGCATGTTGGTGAAATGACAGATGTTACGAAAATACAGCGGAGAATTTAAGAAATGAAACTTTCACGGAAGCAAGCTGACTTTTGTCGAAATTGTTACTTCGTGTTCCATTTGTGCTGTGTATTATGTTTAAGTATCCAAGAATTCACTCAGATTTGCTTTTTATATTTCGTAACGTATTCTCTTTAAGATAGTGTGTGAGGTCTCCGTGCGTCATATTTATCGGTATTGCAAAATCGAGCAAGGTCAACGATGTACATACATACATACCAACTGGTGGTAGGGCTTTGTGCAAGCTCGTCTGGGTAGGTACCACCCACTCAAGGGACATAAAATCTTGGTTCCCAAGGTTGGTGGCGCATTGGCTATAAGCGATGGTTGACATTTCTTACAATGCCAATGTCTAAGGGCGTTTGGTGACCACTTACCATCAGGTGGGCCATATGCTCGTCCACCTTCCTATTCTATAAAAAAAAAAAAAAAAAATACATATATCCACCTCTAAAGTGTTACGTGAACGTTTAACATTTTGCTCTTCTGCTTTTCTATTTATTACTACTAACTGCCTGTCCCGACTTCGTAGATGAGAATGAGATATAAACATTAACCAACCGATCTATTTGGTCGTACAGTGCCAAGGCATCTTACAACACGCCACGTGTATTTTTTTATTATTTATAAATTAGACACATGCAGGTTTCCTCACGAGGTTTTCCTTCACCGTATAGCACGAGATGAATTATAATCACAAATAAGGCACATGAAAATTCAGCGGTGCTTGCCCGGGTTTGAACCCAGGAAAGCACTACGTTTCACGCAATTTCTCTAATATTTCTAAAATTACTGGTTCGAATTAAAAATCAAAGAATTTGTGTAACTATATTTATTTAATATCTATCCGAAGCGTTTAAAATTAATATCTTATTTATTTTGATAAGGATTCAGTATACTTTGTGACAGTTAAACTATATGTATGACTAAACTACAGTTGTCATAAACATTATATCTCGGCGTGCGGCAGACCTCCGGCATGTTTGTTTGATTGTTGTAATTTTGAAACAGTGGTTACTTCTAAAGTATTCATTCGAATGTAAAGTGTGAAAGTACAACTAGCAATTTTAATCTATATTAAATGCCCAAGATAACTAACTTATTTAACTGAATTAGGATTAATAATAAATTGTAACGGCTTAAAAAATAATAATTAAATAAAAATAATTACTGTGTGTATTATCTAAGCCGAGATGGCCCTGTGGTAAGAACGCGTGAATCTTAACCGATGATCGTGGGTTCAAACCCGGGCAAGCACCACTGAATTTTCATGTGCTTAATTTGTGATTATAATTCATCTCGTGCTTTACGGTGAAGGAAAACATCGTGAGGAAACTGCATGTGTCTAATTTCACTGAAATTCTGCCACATGTGAATTCTACCAACCCGCATTGGAGCAGCGTGGTGGAATAAGCTCCAAACCTTCTCCTCAAAAAGAGGAGAGGAGGCCTTTAGCCCAGCAGTGGGACATTCACAGGCTGTTACGGTGTTATCTAAAAAGAGTAAACACCTAGTAGTCTTTTTTTAAATTAAACAAAGCAATGAGAACATTTTTTTTTTATATTAGCCGGGAGGGCAAATAACTCTACTCCACCTGATGGTGGTGGTAGTAGAGTCCAAACGCGACGACGACCAGAACAGTCGGGAAGAATGTTCTGCACTAGCCGCCTTCGCCTTGCCGGCCCGCAAGATGCCTTTTCACGCCTCGTTTGAAGGAACCCGGGTTATAAGAGGAGGGGAACACGTGAGCTGGTAAAGAATTCCATTTTTTGGAAGTATGACAAAGAAATGAGTTGTCAAATTTCTTTGTGCGCGATTATTAGGCGGTGACATCGAGAGCCAGCACGCCTAGGCTTATGTAGGAAGGAGGAAGCAGGAATTAGAGAGAATAATTCCTCAGAGCACTCGCCGTGATACAGTCGATAGAAAGCGTTCAGCGCTGCAATCTCTCGACGCAATTGTAAAGACTCGAGGGTGTTTGTGACCTTTACGTCACCAATCATGTGGATCGCACGTCGCTGCAACCGATCCAAGGCCTCCAGTAGGTACTTAGCGGAGCCATCCCAAAGGTGTGTGCAATATTCCACGCAAGACCGTACCTGTGCTTTGTACAAGAGGCAAAGTTGTTGTGGCGTGAAAAAAAGGTCACACCTTGTTCAGAACTCCGAGTTTCCGTGAAGCTGTTATAATATTTATAACAGCCTCGATGTAATCCCTTGGAGTAAGGTCGCAGCGAACGTCAATCCCCAGCATGGCAATTTTGCTTTGTATCACCAGCGGAGTACCACAGAGAGAGGGAAGAGGGGAAAATGGTGACTTTTTCGCTGTGAGAGCGCATATCTGTGTTTTCTCGGCATTAAACTCAACAAGATTATCAGAGCCCCATTTGGCGATGAGTTCTAATGTTCTATCGAGTTCAATGACAAGATCCTTCCGCCTTTCCTGAATTTCCGCTCGCCCAGCCACTGCGCGTCCGTGGTATCCACCATGCACTGTACTATCGTCTGCATAGCAATGTATGTTCCCAAGAGAGAGCATATCAAGTGGGAGATAACTCAGATCCCTGGGGGACCCCAGCATTCACTACAAAGAATTGTGAAGCGCAACCATCAACTAAAACACGAAGGCTACGCTTATGTAGGAAGCTGGCAATCCAGGTGCAATGCTGAGCAGTCAGACCATATGCTGGCAGCTTGGAGAGAAGACTTTTGTGCCAGACCCTGTCTTTTGACAGGGTCGGGAAACGAGCTTGCACAAAGCTCTACCACCAGTAGTAGTAGTATTCACTATTAGTATCAATATTATTAAAATCATTTGAAAGAATATAAAAAATCACTTAAAACATTAATTAATTTATACAAATAAATGAAATTGAAGCGTCTGTCTATGATTTAAAAATATGTGGCTATTTGCGAGTTAAAAAACCAAAACAACTATTTTTTATTTTAGACCGCTGCCTAATGATTTTAATATTTAATATGTATAATTAAAATTTTATAAATAAGCCGAGATGGCCCAGTGGTAAGAACGCGTGAATCTTAACCGATGATCGTGGGTTCAAACCCGGGCAAGCACCACTGAATTTTCATGTGCTTAATTTGTGATTATAATTCATCTCGTGCTTTACGGTGAAGGAAAACATCGTGAGGAAACCTGCATGTGTCTAATTTCACTGAAATTCTGCCACATGTGAATTCTACCAACCCGCATTGGAGCAGCGTGGTGGAATAAGCTCCAAACCTTCTCCTCAAAAAGAGGAGAGGAGGCCTTTAGCCCAGCAGTGGGACATTCACAGGCTGTTACGGAATTAAAATTAATTTTAACACAAAACAAATTATAAATAAATACCAAATTATAATCTATATTTAAAACTAATTTATAATTTATATGTAAAAACTATATGACTTATGGATGACTTATGGATCAGAGACGTGGTCGCTCGCAATGGGCCTCATAAGAAGGCTCAAGGTCACTCAAAGGGCAATGGAGAGGGCTATGCTCGGAGTTTCTCTGCGAGATCGAATCAGAAATGATGAAATCCGCAGGCGAACCAAAGTAACCGACATAGCCCGAAGAATTGCTAAATTGAAGTGGCAGTGGGCGGGGCACATTGCTCGCAGAACCGACGGCCGCTGGGGCAGAAAGGTTCTCGAGTGGCGACCACGAACCGGAAGACGCAGCGTGGGCAGGCCCCCTACAAGGTGGAACGACGACTTAGAACGAGTCGCGGGAAGCCGTTGGATGCGGGCAGCGCAAGATCGGCCAACGTGGAAATCCTTGGGGGAGGCCTTTGTCCAGCAGTGGACGTCTTTCGGCTGGTGATGATGATGATGATGAAAAACTATATGATCACAAATTGCGAATTAAAATTGCCATGTTATTAGATAATAATATTGATAATAAATAATTCAGCACATTTTAGATTTATTGTATTTCCACTCGCACAATATAAGTGTTAGTTATGTAATCATAGTTTTCTCTGCAGAAAAGTTTGTCATCGAAGATCATACATCATCCCAGATCCTTTGTTGACGATTTACAAGAAAGTTTTTATCCATTCAAGGTGTAATTAAACAAAACTATTTGATGTCCTCTGCGTTATACTTACTACAGAATACTTATCTGATGTGATTAACAACACATCAATTGAACACAGCGTTTATATGATTTTATAAGGAGAGGGCACCATTTATATTATTTATTGAGAAAAAAAAAATTAAGATCGTCGGCGTAAAATAAAAATTGGCATGATAAGTATTTAGATAAAAAAACAATATAATTCAAATATTTTAGAGATTTTAAAGATTACTCCGGACAAACAGACAGACAGACAAAAACAAAAAAAAAATATTATTTTGATTTTGGTAACTCACAAATAGCCATATTACTATAAAAAAAAGATATTTTGAAATCACAAAGATATGCTTAAATTTTATTTATTTGTATAGATTAATAAGTAAGGAAATAATAATATACAAATTGGTTTGACACTTCTGATGCTACTTATGTGAAAGTTTGAGGCGCGTGGTAGCTTGCGCAAACTGATTTATGCTAAACTGAATTTAGTCATAGTTGTATTACATTATATAAATGCAAAAACGTGTCCAAGCTGATTTTCCTGTAGCACGATATTCATCACAAAGTGAATTCCATGCTGGCGAAGCCGCGAGTTTTGCTAGTTATAAATAGCGAAGTAATTGTAAAGTAATGTTCATTGATTGTGTACTTTCTTCTTTTAATTATTGTTATTTACGAGTTATATACGAGTATTTTTTTTTTCAAGAAAATAAATGTGTATTATTATGAATTATCATACATTTTATAAAGGAAATATTTATACTTAAAAAATGTTATACCTAATAATAATTAATTTGTGCATAAAAAGGATTCATGATACAC
The DNA here is from genome assembly GCF_905147045.1 of Nymphalis io. Classification (NCBI taxonomy): domain Eukaryota; kingdom Metazoa; phylum Arthropoda; class Insecta; order Lepidoptera; family Nymphalidae; genus Nymphalis; species Nymphalis io. Next base: position 7,269,609 of record NC_065893.1, on the reverse strand, counting down.
GTACTATATTTATATATTTAAAAAAAAATTTAAACAGCACCAAAAGATATTAGCTTCCAACGAAATAAAAAAATATTGTTAATTGAGTCCTAAAACGAAATGTTGTGATAAATAATAAAGTAATGGTATTAAAACAATGAAGTCGTTCTTACGGCCATCGTTAAAATGTTACGATCGGCCAATATCGAAGGATGAAATCTTTAATCGGAGATATGACTTTAACGTGGATTTTGGCCAAAATTTAGTTCCGTTTAGAGAAAGACGGGTAGAACCACTTTTGTACATGAGACATATAAGAACTGTAATAAACGAGCCCATTTAATATAGTTCCTCATTCCACTAATATTTGATAAGATATTTTAAGAATTTTATTATTATTCAGTTGTGCGTCATTTTAATGATGAAACTTATCTTGAATAATAATCGACAGTAGCCACGTTTTACATACGCCACCAGGGACATAACATCTTAGATCACAAGGTTGATGGCGCATTGTCGATGTAAGCATAGCGATGTTCTTACAATGCCAATGTCTATGGGCGTTGGTGGCCACTTACAATCAGATATAAAAAAAAACTACATTCACATAATTTTAATCTATGCCTCCAGAAATATATCTTAAAACAATAATGAACTTCATTAGTTATGAAGTATATCTTAAAACAATAATATCATAAATTACTCTCTTACATTTATGAATTCGTGTTTAACCAGATTAGTAAATTTTTTTTATATTTTTTAATAATATATGTGTTAAAGTTAGATTACCGATACAATTTGCTTTTTTTCATGTTACTTACGTCTTTTAATTTTTTCTATATTAATTTTTCTAATTTGTACATTAGCAGTTCCACTTGGGAGTTTTTTTTTGTATTCGAGATGTTTCGTTTACTTGTGATTGATTATGAAAACTGCAACTTGTACTTAGGGAATTGATATCTTAAAACAATAATATCATAAATTACTCTCTTACATTTATGAATTCGTGTTTAACCAGATTAGTAAATTTTTTTTATATTTTTTAATAATATATGTGTTAAAGTTAGATTACCGATACAATTTGCTTTTTTTCATGTTACTTACGTCTTTTAATTTTTTTTATATTAATTTTTCTAATTTGTACATTAGCAGTTCCACTTGGGAGTTTTTTTTTGTATTCGAGATGTTTCGTTTACTTGTGATTGATTATGAAAACTGCAACTTGTACTTAGGGAATTGAATATCCAAACGGTATGAAATATCAATTTTTCTAGATGACTCTATGCAAATATTTAAGGCTATCTTGTCGTTCTTAAGTATGTCGATACAATATAACTTTTGTTAAGGCGAGAACAACAAAAGATCTTTGTTAATCATGTAACTTAAATTAAAAAAAACAAAGACTACCTCGCTTATAAGGATAACCTCTAAGAAGGTCAAACGCTAGACTAAGAAAGAAAACCATTTCGATTTTTTAATAAATATTCTTTATTTGTGAATTTCATCACAATAATCGTCACTATTAAAGTTGTTTTAAAACAAATATCAAATATCTCAACAATGTGTCCCACTTTTAGTCAGCATCTGAAATGCTTATCATCTGTATTTAGTTTGCCATTACAAAAAAAGCTGAGTTGGTCAACAGTTTCAGAGCCTTGCAACATTTTACTCGCGGTATCTTATTTCTTCAAACTCCTTGTTAAGGTGGCTTTCCAGGGTGTGTTCTACAGTCTGTTCCACATCCATCCGTTATATCACGGACTTAGCTTACCTTAGAAAGTAAACATCACCGTAAATATCACCAACCTGAACGAGTTAGAGGTCGAATGGAGCCAAGTATATACCCGATTAGCGTCACCAATCCCGGCGAGATTCTATTTTGCTTACTACTCAGAGAGACCTCAAAGTGGCTGACGTGTGATAATAGCCGAATCAAATCGAGTCTTTTAAACATAACTAGTTATCAAAAATATGACTAAGGTGTGCATAGTGTGTGATATTCTACTGAAAAACAGCAGTACTTGGTATTGTTGTGTTCCGGTTTGAAGGGTGAGTGAGCCAGTGTAATTACAGGCACAAGGGACATAACATCTTCGATCCCAAGGTTGGTGGCGCATTGGTGATGTAAGCGATGGTTAACATTTCTTACAATGCCAATGTCTATGGGCGTTGGTAACCACTTACCATCAGGTGGCCCATACGCTCATCCGCCTTCCTATTCTATAAAAAAATATAATAATAATAAGAACATTTAATACATTTAGCCTATTCTCCTACAGGCGTGAAATAGTATTCAGTTGACAAACTGAATTTTTTATTGGTCAGTAAATCGAGAAGGGTGTTTGCGGCTTGCTTGTGTTACTTTCTAAATTTATGCTCGCGTGCAGTCCGAAGTTTGAAGTGTCGTTGACGTTACGCTTCGTTTATTGTGGACACAAAATACAACTACTGTATTCAAGTTTGTTTAGAAGTAACAGATAATTTTTCACGTGTTCAAGAATGAATACTTATTGTACATTATTTTTTGTTGATGTATTTATTAAGAAAACAGAATGTATTAAATAAACCGTAATATACATACAATATTTTAGGAGTGATAAATGTATTTATATTGTAATTTTCCTGAGGACAGCAAAGTAAACGAATGAAATATTTTATTAACCTTCATTTAAGGTGTGAATATAAACGCACCAAACCAAATACTAAAGAGATACTTGATCGAATTACCGGAAAGAAGAAAAAGATTACTATTCCCAGTAGATCTGAATTTAAAGTCTCCGCTAACCATGGATTCTGAGATGTTATAGTCCTTGTGCCTGTAAAAATTACACTGGGTCACCTTATTCAAACCGGAGCATGTAAATAAATTAAAGTATATTTTAGACAAATATACCTTCTAATGGTAATTGGCTCAACGCTTTAATAATAAAAGTATAATAGTAGTTATGTTTATTGTAGCAATAATTACACAATCTTATATATCCTTTATACTAGAACACAGCAATAATTTGGTTTTGCGGTAGAATAGTTGATGAAGTACATGATACTTAATTAACCTTTTACAAAGTTATAAATCAAATACAATGATGAAAGAAATTTTGGGATATGATAATATTATCTTGAGCTAAACTGTATGACAACCAGTGGGATATCAAGGGTGGCGGGGCATAAATTTTCATACAAGCGTGTATAATATTTTCCAAGCATCTAAATTCACATTGGTATAATATAATGAAAACGCGTGTTTATTTTACAATATGTGAGGAGAATCTTATTAAAGATATTTTCTTTATCTTGCAGGTTTATCTAACATGTAGCGAAATCGCTCGTAACACAGAGTACGTTACGTACTTCATTCCGCTCTCTAGAAACTTGATTTCTTCTCTTCTTTTCTTCGAAATAATCTACATTAATAAATGACTTACAATTTAGTAAACATATGCCATAACACACTTCTATAACACTTTCATTTATTTATTATTTTATTAAATTAATCATTTGAATATTGACCTTTTTTAAATCAAATCTAAATAAGCCCCCCCGATCCTTGCCCGACGCAAAGCTTCCAATACCACAGGCCGCGTTTCCACGCTACACGGCAATGGACAACCTTTGCTCCAAGTGAGACCCGGAGCGACTGTCAAATCCCCTGTCTCTTAGGCGATGCCCAATCTCTCTGATTAAGTAAGGGCATTCGACCCCCAACATCCCGACGTATTGAAAGCTAGTAGCACAAATTAAAAAAAAATCACACAAGGGTTCATATTTCTCCCGCTCTCTCGCAGCCGCACTCTCAGCACCAGCCCCAGCCATCCGTGTTGTGTGTGCCAGAAGAGGGACCGCGAAGATATTGAAGCAAATAGTATCTACATTTAAATATAATAATATACAATAATTACGATTCATCTATTTTTACTGTATATACAAAAGTTGGTTTGTTCCTTTGTATTGGAATGCTCGAGACTTAGAAACAAAATATATTAATTTTAATATACAAACATATACTGTAAACACTAGTAACTTATCTTAAATATTAGTGTAATAAGAAACTCATTACGAATACCATCTTTTGAGAGGAGTTCAGGAGGAAAATTACTGCTTAAACAGCTTATAACTCTGTTGATGACGTATACATCTCAAATAAAATTTCCTGGGTATTCGCTTTGTGTTGTCAGCTGTCAAATTTTTATACAATTATGCTGAGTGAGTGATGTTTCTAATACCTAATTCAAAGTTCAGTGTAGTAAATATCTTTAAATATCCTATAAATATGAAAATTTCATACAAAATATATTTTAAAAACAATTCATTGCATATTATTAAAATTGTAGATATGATTATATACTAGTTAGGTGTGCTTTGCATTTAAAACATTATGTATGTATAAAACGAGGTCTGTAAACCTTTCCTTTTTACTCATATTTTTTGTAAGTTTAATAGGATATCTCGAACAAAATGACGAGAAAAGGAGTTTTTATGCTTTGTTAAAATTTTTAAAGAGAGCACAATAAGAAAAAAATAATGTTAAAATATTCCAGCAATTCATATTTTTGGGATTTTGTGTTTAATGAATGAATGTAAATAAATTTTTTTTACAAAAAATACTTTGTTAAAAAAAATAATTTCCATCCATTCATACTTTCTTTATTGTAAAGTATTATCAAAGCTACTTTTCAGTTTCAAATTTATAAAAAAATAGTAAAACCGTTTTTATTTAAATCTTAAATATAATCAGCAATCAATAACCTGTGATAAAAATGTTTAATGTTCTTAAGCTTTTCAAATAGCTTTATTCGTTTAACTACTTTGTTAATTTTACTTTTAAGAATGCGTTCATTTACAATTTCACAGACCACCAAAGAGTAGGTAATTGGCTCGCCACCAATTAATATCTAGACACGCGGTAGCGTGTTAAGCCAAGTTCAAGCTAACAGAACTGGCGAGCAGCACCGTGTGTAATTTTGTAAAACTGTGTTCCGATTTAAACGATGAGTTAGCAAATGTTGTTTCGTTTCGCGGTCGAAAATATAATTAATGACTGGTACCTACCCAGACGGGCTTTCACGAAGCCCTACTATCAAGTAAATTACAGGCACAAAGGGCTTTATATATTAGACCCATGGTTGAAAGCGCGTTAAAGATTTAAATGGTTAACAATTTCCCTATTGCTAGTGTCTATGGGTATTGTCCGTTATATTGATATATATCAAATAAAAATAAAATTATAAAAATAAAATAGTTACTAAATGACAGGAGACATAGTAATAAAACCCGATATAGCTACTTGTGAAAAGCAATTGTTCTCGTTTGTTTATTATCATACGTAAATTTGTCATGCTGCACTCCAATTACGTACAACCGCAAGCATTTTGCTTAATTTTTGTACTCTATGTATCTTTTACCAATTTAAATTATAAACATACTACCATTATACTACCATTATAATTAAAATACATAAACATTTTATTTACATTAAAGTTAAATTACATTTTCTGTTACTTTTGTACTATTTGTAATTTTGTAATTAAAAGTAAAAAACTAGACCTTGTGGTTTAGTTTATCGGCATGCCACTTTCACCATCTATTTAGTATCTTGACTCGTATAACTGTTTTTACTTCAAAATGTATTGACATCTCCCTCGTTGGTCTAGTGGCCAGCTTAAGGTTACAGACCCGAGTCTGTCAGGACGTTTTCTTATCGGAGGTTGCACTTCCGTTTGCTCATAAACCTGTAAAGTATTCGTACAGTATAGTAATAATGACATTTGGTCTTGGTCATTTAGGTCCGGAACACTATTTGTTTGCTTGTTTACATCGTGCTCTTTGTCCTATCTTTTGTGTCTGGTGACGAAAATTATATATTTTATCCACGTTTTACTTGTCCAAAATAGGTCGTGAATGAAAAGAAAGTGCCGAAGAAGAAATAAAAAATATTATTAGGCTACGTAGTCAGGGTAAAAGTCTCGCGCAAGATTCAACGATTGTCGGTCGAGCTCGCTCGAAAACCATTATGCTTATTTATTTGATCCATCATTATTATTAAAGATACTTCAATCATTACACGTATTGTCAATTGTTAATATATTTGATTTAATTTATATATTTCATAGTCATCGAGTTTTTTCTCAACCATCAGTATGTATCGCCCAGTACATACGAATTTATAATTAGATATTTTTCTTTAGACGGCTACCATCTAACTGTAATTATATTGTATTAAATCTTATTATATGGTAATCGAGATGAGCTATAGACCTAATGGTCTATATATATTGTATAGCTTTTGTAATTTATATTTTTATATGCAGAATATAACGTCTTTACAAAATAAATGGATATACATTACCATTATTTTCTACACTGTTTTTAAATATATTTGTATGTATTTTGTATATATATATGCATGTATGTATGTTTCTTATTGAAAATCTCCTAAAGGTTGAGACCAATTTTGATAAATACTATTAGGATAAAAAAAATATAAAACCGATTTCACTATTTACAAATATATATTTGTTATAAATACAGATTTAGTTCGTGACAACTTTTATTATGTGCATTAAATGTTTTCTTATTTAATTAATCTCTTCAGATTCCACCAGTTTCTCAAGAAGCAAAGTAACAGCCTGTAAATGAAGCACTGATGAGCAAAGGTTCTTGTCCTTTTGAGGATATATAGTTATCTAATAATTATGTTTTTACTTCACAATTTATGAACTTCTACCTCGCTTAGAGATTTTACAGTTTCTGAAAGCTTAAAGAAAAAAAAATCTACAAAATGCTCAATATTTTGTACTTATTTAAATATATACATGTAAAGAGCGCTGTTTAGCTTGTAATAGCGTAGTAAATCAAAAGAATATAAGCTCGTATTTCATTCTAGTTTGATGAAGCACTCAATCATCGATGAGTTACCTATCATTACCCGTGCCCGAACATGTCAATCTTACCTCGTTTGTTATGTATAGATCCGATATAGAAAAAAATATTTCTATTCAATATGCTGTAAAATCGAATTCGCTTAAGAATACAAAATATGGCTTTTTTATTCTAAAGTTTTTTATTTGAGTGACCCGCTGAGAGTCAGTATGACATAATTCTTAATTTTTTTACTATAAATAATATACGGGATATTTTTAATCAATAAGGGATAAACATTCATCAATCGGTCTATTTGCCCGAACAGTAAAGTGCTAAGTGACTGCCTCATTGGGCTACTGCAGACCTCGAGGTCCTGCCCAAGTCTAAGGTCAGGCCAATAAAAAGTTATTGGGTTTCAAAAAATTTCAGTAGCAGTCCGGAGTCTGGAAGTTGGTATTGTGTAAACTCCCGTTCCTCGGAAAGCACGTAAAGCCGTTGGTCCTGCTCCTGAACTCTTTCCGGTCGTGTCGGATTGCCGTCCCATCGGATTATGAGAGATAGGGAATAGAGAGTGCATCTGTGCTTGCGCACACACTTGTGCACTATAATATCTCCTGCGTAGTTGGCTAATCTCTCTGGAGATTGGCCGCCGTGGTCGAAATCGGTCTGGAGGACAATATTATTAGTTTTACAACATTAATCAGTATTAAAGGAGATGCAGGCAGTTTAATGACCTTACTTGACATGGTGTGAAGGGGTGTTTAAGTGCCTCGGGCGATAACGCTTGAAGTAATTTCATACCTTCTTAAGTCTGTAAACACAAACTGTGAAACATACCCTTCTTTTCAAGGACATATGCGTCACAAGTAAGGCTTTGATGTTTAGCAGACTATGAATTTTGTTATGTAAGCGTAAAAATGTGTATAGTTAATAAAATATAGATCGCTCGCTATCGTGGGTAAAGCCGCAGATTGCGAAATCTTGGGTGGATTGGATGGCTGGGTGGGAAGAATATCTCATTAGCAGTCCGAAAGCTGGAGGGTGGCAGTGTTTACACGTAAGCTTGTAAAACACGTTAAGCCATTGGTCCTGTGCTCAATCCGTCCCAGCGGATTACAAGAGTGAGGGAATACAGAGTTTGCGCTTGTGTTTGCACATATGCTTGTGCACTATATATGTTCCGCGCACTTGGCGAGTCTCTTTTGAGAATGACCGTGTTGGCCAAAATCGGTCAGGAGGTCATCATCATTTAGATTTAATTTTTATAGTATTTTAAATTTTAAAATATGGATACTAGTTTTAGATCTATTGACACATTGTTGTGTGTAGCCGTTGCGATAACTTCGTAATGGGCAATAATAGCCGGCTGATATAATTAATTATTAATAATAATATTTAGAACACATATATTGGCTTGCATAACTGTAAACAAAAGACTAGACGAAAATTAAACAGAAAAAACTTGTTTTAAATTGGCTTTTTTACATTTTAAAAACACAGGAAATATTTATATTATTTGTAATTCTTTTTTTTTTTATGGCAAATGACTCTACTCCACCTGATGGTAAGTGGTAGTAGAGTCCAAACGCGACGACGGCCAGTACAGTCGGGAAGAATGTTCTGTACTAGCCGTCACCGCCTTGCCGGCCCGCAAGATGCCTCTTCACGCCTTGTTTGAAGGAACCCGGGTTGTAAGAGGAGGGGAACACGTGAGCTGGTAATTCCATTTTTTGGTACATGTACCTAATGAGAAATAATAATTATGTAAAGTAAATGCTTATTCAAATCTAAATTGATAAAGCAAAGTATATTTCTATTGTGCGATGATGAAATAATTCCATTTTTTACAAATTAACTATGAAAGACGCACTAAAGTTTTTATTGAAATATTCCGAGAAGTTGCTGAGCAGCACAAACGCCTTCTTTAAAGAGTAAAAACTTAATGTCTGTCCATGTTTTCTTAGTAAAATCAAGCAGAGTATAAGCTCTAAACTGCATACAATTAATATTTTATAAGTTACTAAGTGGCTTTATGCAACCCCCTCTGTAAGTACAACCCACTCAACAGAAACCGTCAAACAATAATACTTAGTTTATTGCTGTTTAATAAATATTGGAACAATAACGTAGCAGCTTAGTTCCCAAGGTTGGTGGCGCATTGGAAATGTAAGAAATGGTTAATACTGCTTACAGCGCTAATACTCAAGGAATTTTATCATCAAAATGGGTTCGCTCTGCATAAAATCCTGCTACATGATTTTTCTGTTAGATTATCTTAGAGAGTGCTTCCCTAATTATAAAACTGAGTTTTTGTCATTCCAGACCGCGAGCATTAGACACCTTGGAAAACGTCTGCCAATAATGGTAAATAATTTGTTGGCCCACTTGTTACTTTATTTTGAACTATTTGTAATTTTAAAGGTTTTTATTACAAGGCATGCCTTTTAAGTTTTGTCGTTTGAAGAAAAAAACACAACTAGAACCTTATAGTACTTTTTATTGTTTTCAAAGTATTCACCACGTAGCGTAATACACTTTTCCATTCGCTCAAACCTGTTATTATAACATTTATTCCACTTTAAAGTGGGGGTGTTCAAAATGGCTGACTTGAAAGCGTCGACTGCTTCTTCACCGGACTGGAAAAGGTTCCAGTTGCCACGAAGACTTTTCTTAATTTTAGGAAATGTAAAGAAATCGTTAGGGCTTAGGTCAGGACTGTATGGAGGATGGTCAAGAATTTCTACTTTTTCCTGCTTCAAATACTCAATCGTTTGACGAGCGCTGTGTGACCTTGCGTTGTCATGGTGCAGGATGATCGACGCATCATCCTGCACCACGACATACACTTTGAGATAGATTTTCGAAGTTCGGCGATGACTCGTAGTAAACAAACTGTGGTATACTACTCTGCGTTAACCGTTCTACGATTTTCATGTGCAATAGTCGCAACATGGCCGGTTTTCCAACGAACGTGGCCACCATCTTCTTTGAAGTGCTTTGAGAACGAACAACTTAAGTCGGCTTTGGCTCGTCTTGAAAGACCTAGATTGTAGATTGTTGTTTGGAATCGGGATCGTAGGCATAGATCCAAGATTCGTCACCACTGATGATGTCGTAGACGTGATTTGACTGTCCTCGGTTGAACCTTTGAAGAGTTTTCTTACACCATCTGACGCGGGCCGCCTTGTGATCGTTGGAAAGCAGATGCGGTATCCAACGGCAAACTAGCTTTCTTACACCAAGTGCTTCATGCAAGATCTTCTGAATGATTGTCCCTGAGATGCCTAATAGAGCCTCTATCTCTCGATACGTCACATGACGATCTTCGAGAATTAGTTGTCTCACAGCAATGATGTTATCTTCAGTGAAGGCGGATTTTGGGCGTCCTTCGTGAGATTTGTCACTAACACTAGTATGTCCACGCTGGAATTCTAAATATCAGCGTTCGACAGTCCACAGACATGGGGCTTCATCACTGAACACAGATGTTAGCTCTTCAAAACACTAAGGCCGTGTCAGGCCTCATCTAAAGTTGTAGAAAATTATTGCACGAACATTTTCCTTAGAAAGATTCATTTTCGTACGTAACCTGACAGATTCCAATCGACGCTGTGACTAAACAATAGCATTAATCCTAATACTTTCAACTGTTTTGAGATTCAAAATTTAAACACTATCGAATATAGAACAGTTCCAAATTCAAACTTGCCGGGAAATATGGAAACGACATAACTTAAAAGGCATGCCTTGTAACACCTAAAAATTATTTGAACTAAATAACTGCTTGTGGTCACAGACACTGCAAAGTGTTTGAAACGTCATGATGATAAAAAATGTTAAAATATACGCGATAAATCCGATCATAGTTGTTTAATTGAATTTGAAACAATCCTGAAATCTAAGAAATCATTACTTTAATATTTTTTGTTTGCGGTCCGTGACACCATGACTAACACGTGTTTGTGGCTCTTATAAAGAAAAGGTTGAGTATCGCTGTACTAAACCAACGAGGTAGTCAATTAATACTACCTGGGTACAGAAGCCAGTATCATAATATTCAGATCGTATGAAAGAAAATATATATACCTAAATAGAGATAATTCACCCAGAAAATATACTTGCTACTTTTGGAAAGTATGAGTACGGTTAATCGTTGTCTTGCACCGTATCATTAGTTTTTATTTCTTTTAAATGCAAAGTGACGTCCAATTTTAAAGAAGAAAAGAAAAAAGAAAAGAAGTGTGTGTGTGCGTGCTGTACTGAACTGAATCTATACCTTATAATAAATATATACACATACATATGAATATACATAGACAAGAATGGTAAAACATATATATTTATGTCGGAAACGTTCGTGTAATCGAAACAGGTTATCCCGTGCCGAATATCATAATCATCGCCAGGCATATATAGGGGCATGGTGTTCGGCGACTCCATACATTATGTCGGTACCAAGCATCCGAGCATGTATTGGTATTGTATTTGCCGACGAGGACCGTGGCGATGGTACCGTCGCGTGGCCGCACGCTAGATCTTAGGAGTTACTAAGAGTTACTACATATTGAAGAATGACACCGGGTGGTCCAGCGTGTTGAGGTTGCTAGCTGTTATTAGGTTGTTAATTCTTATAATTATATGAGAGTGACAAAGAGTCGGGTGTCGGTTCAATGCTTACTCTCATATGATTGATGTTGCATGGCAAATTTAATGTGCTTTATGCACTAAATTTATATAAATTATTATTATAAAAGACGGTATGTGGGGCCGTCATATGAATGAATGAACTCAATGAGACATTATATATTTGACATTGAATATTATTCCACAATTATTATAACGGCACTCCACGTGAGTGGATATGAACGTAATTTAATTTGCATTTATTAACCAAATACATAAAACAAAATATTTATAATAAACACGTCTTTAAAAGATAAACTTAGTTTTATTTTACTCGGTACTCGGTTGTTAAGCATATGATCTCTAACGCTCTAAAAGAACACGGCTATTAGGAAAAAAATATTATAAGGATCCTAACTAACTAGACGAAATCAAGAGCCAATACAGTATTTAAATAATAAAAATATAAATATTTATTTCTATTATAATTAAGGTAGGCAGGGATTAGTCACAGTGCACGTGTCTGGAAGGTTTATTTGCATTTGTATAAGTGTTTCTTTTGATCAACATATTAATTATAGATGACCACATCTTAAGCCGCGATGAGGATTACTAATTTATTATATATTTGTCTAAGCTAAGCAAACCCTCTTCTGCGACTTTTTGTATATATTATACAAAAACAATATGCTTATATAAAAATAATTACGAGCTTTATCGAGCTTTATATTCGATTGACAATTTAAAACAACTTATTTGCCAATTACTAAAAATCACAAAAACTAAGCACGTCGTTATTGAACCCACTCCTTAGAGTGTTGAAGTTATACAATTGTTTTGATTTTAATAGAGATGGGCTTACGGTATAATTACATTAGCAAATCAATTACGTTAACAGAAACTTTGACAGATCCTTTTCCCAATCGTCGACTAGCCTGTCACTAATTATTTATAGATTTTCTAATAATATAATGGTTAGAATAAAGATTAAGTTGGTAAATTATCAATATATGACTCAATATTTTTTAAAGAAATAGTGGAAAAATAATGGATTACAATTAACTGAAATATATTTTTTTCGGCAGATTAAATAAATCTAAACAATATAACTACCAACTAATTTTTCCTTTAAATATAATAGACAACATTGAGCAGCCTTAAATTAACAGATTTTGAAGAAACTTATGCCGCATTTACATGAACAGATGAGTTAGTCGTTGTGTATAGTTGTTACTGAAATAAATAAATAAATGGTGCTATTTATATTACAAAGGTTTGTCTCAATCGATCTCAACCGATTACAACTACTCTCATAAAATAATAACAATGCAATATTAAGCTTTGTTTCATCGAAAGCAGAAGTCGAAAAAAATGTAGTCATAGAATCGAATAGAAGACAATAGAATAGAAGGACATACAAAGATAAACGGAAATTACAAATAAGAACAAGGCGACCCTATTCCTGGGTAGCTTTTATTATAGCAAAATATAATTATTTATCTATAATACTATACTAGTGGTTCACCAGTGACTTCGCCCGCGACATAATCAAAAATTTAGTTAAACGGGATAAAAATGCCAAAATTTCACTCAATATGGTGCTTACAAGCCCCTACGAACTACGAATTTTCCTGAAATTACTAATTGATTTTATTACAAGGGACGTGAAATAGAGAACCAGATTTAGGTCGATATATCCAATGGGATTAACTGATGAAGTAATTAATAATTATAAGTAATCAGTCCATTACTAACGAATTTATTATTCGAAAGCATACTAAAATTTTTCATTTATATATGTCTCACAATATTAATATATTGAATCAATCAATCGATCAATATTGGGAACTGAAGATTCTAAACCGAATCTTCAGTTGATGTTCTCATATACATAATAAATATATTATGATGTTCTCTTGGCCTAATGTTGCATTATTAAACATGATGACTAATTGGCTATTGGGACGATAGCCAATCAGCACAAAAATAAAACTAAAAATGTTGTATATACTGAAATATTATAAGCCTGCTCTTAGTACCTTACCTTATAAACGGATGAAGTCGCCGGCACAGCTAGTAATAATATAATACTATTATGTTTATAATATACCGTCATGTGTTTGATATTTCCTTCTGTACATAACACTTTCTTGAACTGTTTCAATGATAAGGACGACATGATGAAACTTACGTATATCTTAGTTTATGTTGATATAAATATAATATTTAAATTAAATTTCTAGATCTTTATTTTAATTCAATTATTTTCTAAAGCTGACTTTAACGCATATAACACGTAGTTTTTGTAATACGATGTTAGAAAAGATCATTATATTTTTTTCATCAAAACAATAGCAACTCGCAACTGTCCCACTGTAAGCCAAAGACCATCTTTATAACGGTCCTATACTTATAAGGATCATTATATCAAAGCACATAATTATAAAAAAATGTACTTTCTCTTATATATTTGTATAAAATAACTGCACTCCTTAGAAAGATAAAACTCAAAGAAGCGCACTAATGCAGTTCGTCAACTTTTTAAACAACGTTACTATAAACTAGTTTTTTTTTTATTACAAACTTTTTACTTTTAATAGGCTACAAAATTCTAAGCTGAATTTGCTACGTATACTACGTAAACATAATTATATTAAAACTTCATAAGACTTTTTTTTAAATGGTTTTGCTTGACAAAATAAAATATATTTGAAATATTAGTTTTCGCTCGCGGCTTTACCCACCTGTAGCGGAAGGTAAGTGTTAGTTGAAAGACAAACATTGTTAGGGGTACGAAAAAAGGACATGTAGGGTACATGATGAGGATCGGTTGAGTAGTTAAGACGTGAAAGCATAACAATCAAACAAACTCACTTCCGCATTTACAATGTTAAGTAACAATTAACAAACGGTGTTTTGCATCGGCGATTTTATTTGCTTTGTTATAAATATGCATTTTAAAAATGTACAAATCGATTTGTGTAAATGCGTACATATATTTATTGATAAAAAATAAATCTGGTATTGAATTAATAATATTTCATATTTTATTACCTAACTTTATATTAAATATATAAAGTTTTATTGAAATACTCAATACTCAGTTTTATTGAATACTTGTAATTATGGTGACAAAATATTTAATTTAAAAAAGTCTTCTTTGAATCAATATCATTTAAATAAAATTGTAAATGAGACAAGAAGAGAGACCGTAATTGCCAGCTCGTATAACCATTCAATGTATTAAAAATATTATTATGTAAAGTGATAAATGCTTGCAGTGGTCAAATCGATCTCCATTATGATTCTCTCACAAAGTTAAAATCAACTTGTACTAGCATATCTTACATTGATTAGTAAAATAACAACTTTACTGACACTTTTTCAGATAAACATATTTTTGTTATACATTTTTTTCTTGTCTCGAATATTCTTCTATCGTTGTAATTAAGTTTTAGTTTATCTACATTTAGTGTTCTATGAATTTGCTGTAGCTACTTTTTTGTTTAAATACAAGCGGTGTTTACCTATAAATGTATTAAGTGTTATATTTAGTGTACACAACTGCTGACAAGCATTAACAAATAAAAATAAAATAAATAATGTGTTCAATTATATACACGTATTACAAACAGTAAAAAAAAATGATACAATAAAAATTACATATTTATAGAAAGCCAGCTCTTATGATTTAAAATGAGTTTTTAATAAGGATAGTTGCGAGTCCTGACTGCAAAATTGATGGATGCATTATATTTACAATCCGTTAAAAGACGGATTAACCTCATATTTTATACATACCCTTATACATATATATCTATCTGTAGATATTAAAACATTTTTTATAGCATTCATAAAAACTTCAACAAAACTTCTGCGCTATAAAATAAGAATAAGGAGAAGATTCTTTTACCTTGACCGTATTCCTAACATTTGACAAAAATAAAATAAAATCTTTCCTGAAATGTTTTATGGCGAATAAAAAGTTAAAACTTCAAATATTTTAATGTAATACTTTTTTTTTATTTTTCAGTCTTCTTAGTTTTGTTTTAAAGCAAGTTTTCTTCTGCGTAATTATGCTAATCAGATGCTATATTGTTCCTTTAAATATATAAATATCTCAAAACAATTAACTATATCCAAAACAATATCTATATAAATGTTGTGGAGTTTGATATTATAAGCAATATGAGTACTCATGCTTAACATCTCGACGATATTTCAAGCTTTTCAAGACGTATAAAATTACTCGTTATCGAGGAGAACCCTAACAACTGATCTGAAAAGGATCTTATTTACTATAATGTGATATGTTTGAAACAAACACCGCAGTAAAGTTGGTTTTTTCAACTCTATATTTAACATCAGAACATGTACTTTCTATTTAATTTATGGAGCAATGTAAAAGTTTCTATGAGAGTAACGAGTGTAACATACAATTTTACAGAGGCAACGGAGGGAATAGTAAATCGAATTATTTAAAAGGTAAACTTAACATTAATGTAACATTGTACTACTATTTGTATCGTATAAATGAACTTTTTACATCATCTTTAGACATAATGAAATTGTAACAGTATTTTAAATATTCGTAAAAAGTTAAGGTTGTACCCAATTTTATTGTATTTTTAGATGCAACGCATATCTATTTGACATTGGTAACTGCTTTAAGCACGCGCAACATCTGGTGTTCGCTGACGACAAGAAAATTTTCCCTTAAACTCTAATTATGCCCAAAATTCCATCATACAACGTCTGGCACGAACTTATAACTTTTTCCACTTATCCAAAATGCAATTGAAAAGAAAAATAATTCAAATTCAAATATTTTTCATAAAAACATGGAGCGAATAACCACACACACACACACACACACATACAAGCGAGCGCGCGCGCACTAACACATACGATTTTCTTGCATTAATATTAAGCAAGAATGTTTTTTTTTACTGTAAATATGAATACTTATATTATGTCTTTGCTTTTATTTTTTTCTCAAGCTTTGTATTATAAAATTGTAAATATATGTGGCCCTACTTTAGTAATGAGTAATAACTACAACCATTACTGTAACGCTGTTTTAATTTAATTTAATATTAAACGTGACGTAACTTGTATATATGATATTATGTTCGACTTCGAGAAGCTATTATAGGCGAAAGTCTCTCCCACAATAATTTTATCTTCCACCGTATTTCTTTTCTCATTTGGCTCAGAACACAATCGAAGCAAAGCGTATCTTTCGTCCCAAGAGCGCGTGGGACATACAGACAGACAACATGCGGAACTTTTTTTAATTCGCGGCAAATCCGACAGCTAATAAACACAACAAATTTCGAATTCGAACGTTCCTGTGTTTTGATTGGTGCGCATGCAACGACGAATTCAGCGCGCCAAGTCGATATGCATCGCGGCACGTTCGTTTTCAAAAATTTAATATAAGAAGTATTTATTAATTAGTAATGAAGATATATGAAGATTGTATTGTTAGTAATATTTTATATAATCGTATATAATTAATTTAAAACATCATAGTATTGAGCGACTCGGTCGCTTTATAATAAATTATACAACTCGCTCCAGGCATTAAGAAGCGCAATTAATGAATTAAAATTTATTGCGCCTTGAAAAGCTATTAAAGTTTGCTTTCAACAACTGCCAATTGAAAGTTGTGAAGGCTGATAAATATCTTGCATCTGTCAAATGCTTAAGAAATACGCTCCTCGGTTCATTTGGATAATATTTTTATAGTGAATTGTAAAATATAATTATACATAAGAAAAAACACAGTTTAATATTATCAGTTAAATATAACTCATAGCATCTATTTTTTTTTTATATTCGCCGGGAGGGCAAATGACTCTACTCCACCTGATGGTAAGTGGTAGTAGAGTCCAAACGCGACGACGGCCAATACAGACAAGACAAACGTTCTGCACTAGCCGCCTTCGCCTTGCCGGCCCGCAAGATGCCTCTTCACGCCTCGTTTGAAGAGGAGGGGAACACGTGAGCAGGTAAGGAATTCCATTTTTTGGAAGTGCGACAAAGAAAGGAGTTGCCAAATTTCTTTGTGCGCGATGGAATTGCTCATTGCTGCTATTTCAGGACGCAATTGTAAACGGTTCAAGGGTGTTTGTGACCTTTACGTCGCCACTGCTGCACGTACTGCACGTCGCTGCAACCGGTCCAAGACTTTCAGTAGGTACTTAGCGGAGCCATCCCAAAGGTGCGAGCAATATTCCACGCAAGACCGTAACTGTGTTTTGTACAGCAGGCACAGTTGTTGTGGCGTGAAAAAACGCCGCACCTTGTTCAGAACTCCGAGTTTCCGTGAAGCTGTTTTTATAACAGGCTCGATGTAATCCCTTGGACTAAGGTCGCAGCGAACGTCAATCCCCAGCATGGCGATTTTGCTTTGTATCACCAGCGGAGTACCACAGAGGGAGGGAAGAGGGGAAAATGCTGACTTTTTCGCTGTGAGAGCGCATACCTGTGTTTTCTTGGCATTAAACTCAACAAGATTATCAGAGCCCCATTTGGCGATGAGTTCTAATGTCCTATCGAGTTCAATGACAAGATCCTTCCGCCTCTCCTCAATTTCCGCTCGCCCAGCCACTGCGCGTCCGTGGTATCCACCATGCACTGTACTATCGTCTGCATAGCAATGTATGTTCCCAAGAGAGAGCATATCATTGATATGCAAAAGAAAGAGTGTGGGAGATAGCACAGATCCCTGGGGGACCCCAGCATTCACTACATAGAATTGTGAAGCGCAACCATCAACTAAAACACGAAGGCTACGCTTGTGTAGGAAGCTGGCAATCCAAGTGCATAGCTGAGCAGGCAGACCATATGCCGGCAGCTTGGAGAGAAGACTTCTGTGCCAGACCCTGTCGAAAGCCTAGGAGATATCGAGGCTGACAGCCAACGATTCTCCATGCTTGTCGATAGCTTCACCCTAGAGGTGTGTTACGTACGCTAGAAGATCACCTGTGGACCGTTTTGGTCAAAACTCGTACTGACGATCATTAATTAGACAGTGATCTTCTAGGTAATGGATCAGTTGGTTGTTTAAAATCCATTCCATCACCTTAAAAAGTACTGAGGTGATAGCTATTGGCCGATAATTTGCCGGGCAGACCGATTCCCTTTTTTGGGAACCGCTTGCACATTAGCTCTTCTCCAAGCCTCCGGCACACATCCCGAAGAGAGAGAAAGTTGGAACAGACGCGTTAACACAGGAGACAGCTCCGCCGCGCACTTCTTCAGCACTATGGCTGGTATTCCATCGGGACCGCTAGCTTTCCGTATATCAAGTCATTGCAGCTCCGCACGCACATCACGTTGCCTGATTTTGATGTCAGGCATCGTATGGCCACATGAAGGTATTGTAGGTGGCAGCGCACTACAATACTCGATGACAGAATTATTGGCAAAGAGTTTAGCCAGGAGGTCGGCTTTCTCCTGCGGACTGTGAGCTAGCGATCCGTCCGGATTTCTGAGCGGTGGCAGCGAAGGTTGGCAGAATTTGTTTTGCACAGACTTGGTCAGACGCCAGAAGCTACGGGAGCCCCTAGGATGCGAAACAAGGTCATGACCAATTTGTACAATGTGCATCCGCTTTCGTGTATGCCTACAGGACTTGGAATTTTTATTGTAGTTTGCTTTCAGTGAGTCAATGTTACATGCCCCGCTAATGCAGCCGTTGATCCACTTGCGATATGCCACCCGCTTAGATGATACAGCACCGGTACATTCACGAGTGAAACAACGGTTACGCGTACCCCTACTGACGAGATCTGAGCTAGGAATGTAGTATTCCATTCCCAACATGATCTCGTCAGCAACAGCAGCGGCACTAGCTGATCGATGTCGACGCCGTAGTATGACCCGACGGTCATTCCCACTGAAGCAACGTTCCTTACAAGGGACCGACGCATAGTAATCGCGCATACCGTCCCAATCTGCCGACTTATAGTGCCAAACGCGACGTTTGCATGCCGCTAGTGGCGGCAGCTTGGCCTGTGGCACTCTGATAGATATAAGGCTGTGATCCGAAGTGCCAAGAGGAGCCTGAACCACAACCTGATATTCCACCGGGTGAGAAGTCAGCAGAAGGTCCAGTAGAGAAGGTGCTTACCAATTAATGTCTGGGATCCTGGTGGGCTGATCAACCAGTTGGGTCAAGTCATGTGTGAGAGCAAAAGCATGAGCAATCCTTCCAGCATGGTCAGTTTTGAGGTATTTCAACCATAATTCGTGGTGAGCATTAAAATCCCCCAAAAACACCAATTCCGCAATAGGAAACTGCTCTTGCGCAGCATCTGCCACCCGACTAAGATGGTCAAATAATCGGCTTGTCTCCAAGTCATCATTGTGGGATCTGTAGAAGCACACGACTCGACTCTGATGAACCAGGTCCACACGTATCACTAACATGGAGAAGGAGGGATCCTCTAAGCAGCGCAGTTGGTGACAGCAAACATCCGTCCTGACGAACAAGCATACTTCGGCTTTCGCTTTGAAGGATGCTTCAAGTGTGTACCCGGGATAATTAAGGTAGCTGGTATCGGCAGGACGGAGTATTTGTGTCACCGTGAGAAACAACTTTGCTGGCCGTGCTGTCTCGAGTTGGTGGTGGACAGCGTTGAGGTTAGCGTGGACTCCACGGATGTTAGGAAACTCGACCTCAAACAGCGTAGGTATGGTGAGGGTGTGCACCGCTTTACGACCATTATTTCTTAGTTGCGCTACCTTTTTGGGAAAAAAATAGAAAAGAGACGTGAAGCGAGCGACGTATTGCCACGATAGGGATGGGCAAAGTGTGGCGGCGTGTTTTCCCAAGTGGTTGGCAAAAGGAAAAATATACTGACCCGCCGGACGGAAGGGCCCCCGAACCCCCCCGGAAGTGGCCGCGGGGACCCCACCTTCCGACCACCAACCGGCACGACGGTCCACCCCGAGATTATGCGTGGCCTGGTGGGGCAGCCTCGCGAGCTGGTTAAGCACGCTTGGGCCCCTGTACTATGCCACGGGCGGCCAGCGGAACAGCCGTTTCTACGGGTCTCCCTGTCCGGCAGGTCAATACAATTTCCCCCGGCATTGGTTCAACAGCCAACTCTCCATTCTCTCTCCATTGGACCAACACCCGTCGCGGCAATACTCGCTCGGGCACTGGCTGTACGCTGGCTGACTTCGAAACGCGGCTGCAAGCCACTTCACGAGTTTTTCACCATGGACGCTGGTAACAAGCCAGGCGGATGTTTAACATCCTACCACCAGATGAGCAGATGGTCGCTCAGATATCCCTTAGTCGCTTCTTACGACACCCATGGGAACGAGAGGGGCAGTGAAATGTATTCTTTCTCCGTCACTACACGGATAAATATGTATCTATGCGTAGTACATACTATACAATTGACTGCCTCGTTGGTCCAGTGGTTTGATATAAGACCGCAGACCCGGAGGTCCTGGGTTCAATTCCCAGGTCGGGCCAATAAAAAGTTATTGGGTTTTTCTGTCAGAAAAATTCTCAGTAGCAGCCCGGAGTCTGGAAGTTGGAAGTGTGTACACTCCCGTGCCTCGGAAAGCACGTAAAGCCGTTGGTCCTGCGCCTGAACTCTTTCCGGTCGTGTCGAATTGCCGTCCCATCGGATTATGAGAGTTAGGGAATAGAGAGTGCACCTGTGTCTGCGCACACACTTGTGCTCTATAATATGTCCTGCGTAGTTGGCTAATCTCTCTTGAGATTGGCCGCCGTGGCCGAAATCGGTCTGGAGGACATTACTATACAATTCACATATTTACTTGATTAAAAAAATCATAATTAAAAAAACCTAAAACTGAGCACGCAAATCAACTATGAAGATAATACACAAAAATATAAAATAAGTAATAATTAATTAATGTGCTATAATTCCTGTTATATTATAAATAATGGTAATTATCTATATTTACAAAGAAAATTTAAATTTTTTATATCAATCATAATAAACGCAAACTTGACACTGCCTGGAAGATGTCTCGAATGTATAAATAATATCTAGCAGTAAAATTAACGCGGAATAATTATAACACTAGCAAAGAGTATTAAATGTGTATGTATTAGGAAATATCAAATATAATATTAGTGTACATGCTTTTATCGTAATAATTATATAAACACGCCTAAGCGGGAAAGTAAGAAATATATTATGAAGTATTAGCGCGTCATCTCTTCTAGTCAATTTATTGTTGTTGTAAATTAAATATACTATTTCTTGTTATATATAAAGTACTGAGAATTATTTCGTTCGAAAAAAATATTTAAAAAAAGAATTGCAATTATATATGATAGTAAATCTGTAGTGAAATTACTAATTACTTTTAATCTTCAATAAATTCTAAAAAAGGATTTTACAGCTTACCACTAGCTAACTAATGAGAAAGCACCTGGAGGTAATACTCGTACCGAAGAATTTATTGCGAGCACTTAGCAACCTCACCGAGTACCGTTTGCTTTAAGTCAGATAATAAAGTAGCCACTTGCTTAAAACCATCCTAAACCAAAACTACACTATACGCTGTTTAGGCTCCTTAAAGTTAGGTGCAGAAATATAGATAATTAAAATCACGATAAAAATAATGTTATCAACGCTTTGTTTGCTCAAAAAAATCGATTAAAAATATATCAACCTGTAATTATAATAAGCAAAATAGATTTAATTTTATTATTATAAAATATGGCTGTAAACTTGTAATGAACTTTCTTTTTAAGTAATTTTTCCTCAGACAAAGATTTTTTCTTTTTTATAGAATGCGTAGGCGGACGAGCAAATAATAAGTAGTCACCAACCTCCACAGACATTGGCATTGTAAGAGATGTCAATCATGCCAATGCGCCACCAACATTGGGAAAATGTTATGTCCCTTGTGCCTGTGGAACACAACAATACCAAGTATTGCTGTTTTGCGGTAGAATATCTGATGAGTGGGTGGTACCTACCCAGACCAGCTTGCAAAAAGAAATGGAGATACTCTAGACATAATTTTTAACAATCACATACATAAAATTGGCAGTTATGAATCTCATATACTTAACACTCATGAAATTTAAAAATCAGAAACACAAAAAGGAATTGATTCCAAAATAATGTTATTGAAGATTTATCCGGTATTTTCTGCCCTCATATGCAAAATAAAGGCCAATCGAGCTCCTGCTTTAACATAGAATGCACGGTAAAGACTCGCATGAAAGAACAATTTTTCGAATAAGAAAAACTAAACATAAGCCGGTTATTTTATTTGATGCTTTAATAAAAATGTTATGTTTTTAAAATCTATTTTACAAAAACGCTAAAAATCTTTAAAAGTTAAGAAACTTTTTGTAAAACTGCTAACTGGTCTAATCTGGATTAAAGATATATAAGATGCTCACAAAGTACAAAATAGAAAATTGTTAATAATGTTGTTTTGCATCATAATAAACTATTTTCCACCAAAGACGGAAATTCTGCTTGCAGAAAGACCACTTATTATACAAATAATTGAATCTATGAATCCTACGGATTTAAATGAATATATAATAGGGTTATAAATTTTAAATGTTGTGAAAAATATTTATATTAATATATAATACCGCATTTTAGCTCCCTCGGTGGGCTTCGGCGCTTAAATAGTTCATTTCGAAAGAAAGAAAGAAAGCGTTTATAAGAAAATCGAATGGAATTTATATATATAGGGCTCTGCATCTTTGACAGATGATTTAAGCGGCATCGCGAAGGCACTTGCGTTCATGACTGAAAAGACCAATGCGAGAGAGGATCCTCCGGCCGCACTTCCGACAAGTGTATGCGCCCCCAGATGGGCGGGGGTTTGAAGCCCGCTCATGACGCCTAGTGCGTTTTTCTTTTAGTAGTTTAAACCAGTCATTGTCATGCTTTGATTGACCTTCGTGAATAAGGCGTCGCCACTTGGCACGGTCCTCTGCCAGTTCCTCCCATCGATTGCTAGGGATGTTAAACGCAACCATATCACGCTTAGCGCAATCTTTGTAACGGAGCATAGGCCGCCCAACAGACCTCTTTGCATCCACAACCTCTCCCAGTAGTATTTGCCTTGGAAGACGGGTCTGCTCCATTCGATGCACGTGTCCCAGCCACCGTAACCGTTTTTTTTTTAGAATGGCCATGATGCTAGGCAGCTGTGCCTCGCCTAGAACAGACTCGTTTGTCACGCGATCCTGCCATGTGATGCCCAGAATGTTCCGAAGACAGCGCAAGTGAAATGTGTTTAGTCGGCGTTCTTGTTTTGCGTACGTTGTCCACGTTTCTGCTCCATACAAGAGTGTGCTTAGGACACATGATTGGTAAACAAGCATTTTCGTTTTTAGCTTAAGGTGTCTGTTATCCCAAGCCCTTGAACAGAGCCTCCCGAACGTAGAGGCTGCTTTGCCGATGCGGAAGTCGATCTCTGCATCAAGCGAGAGATTGCTCGACAAATGCGACCCAAGGTAGCAAAATTTGTTAACCACCTGTAAAGGTGCGCCGTTAAGCAAGATGACTGGTTGCTCTAAACATCCTTGCGCTAAAATAACGGTCTTCTTGCAGTTTATGGACATTGAAAAGAGGTCGCACGCTCTGGCAAATTTGTCCATTAGACTCTGGAGTTGAGCTTGGTCATGAGCAACGAAGGCAACGTCGTCAGCGAAGAGGAGACTATCTACAAATAGGTCCTACCTGTAGCGTTTGGACTTGAGCATTGAGATGTTGTACAGCCTACCATCGGTTCGCGTGTGTAAGTGGACGCCTTGCTGTTCACCTCCAAAAGCAACCTTCAGAAGCACTGAGAAGAATATTCCGAACAAGGTGGGGGCCAGTGCACAACCTTGACGAACACCACGGCGTACGTCGAATGGCGTGGATGCGTTGCCATTGTGCAGGACAGTGACTTCCATACCTTCGTGGAACGATTGCACTATCCTTAGGAGTTTTGGGGGCATCCAATTCTGACAAGAACCGAGTACAACCCCTCTCTGCTCACGGAGTCAAAAGCCTTATTTAGGTCTACAAATGCAATGACTAGGGGGGTATGTTGCTCCCTAAACTTTTCTTGTAGCTGTCTGAGTGAAAATATCATGTCGACAGTTGACCGTTGGGACCTAAAACCACATTGTGCCTCAGGGTATACGCGGTCGGCGAGCCTTTGTAGTTTGCCTAAAATGGCCCTGGCAAAGGCTTTACCGACGATGCTAAGAAGAGATATTCCGCGGTAACAGTTGCAGTCGCCACGATCGCCTTTGCCTTTATAAAGAGTGACGATGTTAGCATCTCGCATATCCTGAGGGACGTAGTTTTC
The DNA here is from genome assembly GCF_905147045.1 of Nymphalis io. Lineage (NCBI taxonomy): Eukaryota > Metazoa > Arthropoda > Insecta > Lepidoptera > Nymphalidae > Nymphalis > Nymphalis io. Next base: position 7,244,811 of record NC_065893.1, on the reverse strand, counting down.
TTCCCAGCACTTAGCCAGGTGGTTATGAAGGATGGGCAAGAGGCACTCAAGCTTGACGACTTCGGTGACAACATCGTCTTTTCCGGGGCTCTTTCCGCATTTGAGCTTCTTGACGGCCAGATAAAGTTCCTCTACTGTGGGTGCAACGTCTAGCTTATGCCAAGTTGCCAGATTCGGGACAAGCTCCATTGCTTCTGGCTGAATATCCACTGGGCACGAGTAGAGCCCCTTGTAGTATTCTACCCATCTTGCCATCTGACGGGTGCTGTCTGTTATAACAGAACCGTCGGTTTCCTTGAGAGGTGCCGTCTTTTTTGGAGTAGGTCCAAGAGCTCTTTTGATGCCCGCGTACACCCCGCCAATATCCCCCGCGTTTGCGCACGCTTGGATGCTTTGGCAAAGCTCTGTCCAATACGCATTTACAAAGAAGCGCGTGCTACGCTGGAGTGAGGCTTTTGCCTTCGTGAGATCTTTACGCGTCGCATCGCAAGGGTTAAGGCGAAAATTTAAAGCGGCTTGGCGTTTCGAGTCAATCAAGGGAAGTAAGTGCTCCTCGTTTTCTTGAAACCAGTCGTGAGATTTTGCCTTTTGATAGCCAAAAATCTTGCCTGCAGTGTCAGTGAGAAGAGACTTGACTTTTTCCCATTCGACTCGCGCTGATGCCGTACTATCCCAAGTTGCAACTTCTTCGCGGACGAGTTCCCCAAATGACTCCACTACTTCCATGTCACGAGTCTTGAAAAGATTTATCTTTTTTCGACCGGGTGGCTTGGAAGAATGGACTCTTCTAGGGACAAGTCGGACTTTAGTAGCAACGAGACTGTGATCGGTGTCGCAATCGGCACTGTGAAACGCCCGCGTGTGGAGCGTTTCCCGTAGATCCCTCCTTCTTGTAAGAGCAAGGTCTAATTGGTGCCAGTGTTTAGATCGAGGGTGCATCCACGAGACTTTCCGCATCATTTTGCCTTTAAAAAAGGTGTTGGTAACACACAGCTGGTGCCTTGAGCAAAACTCCAACAGTCGTTGTCCGTTGTCGTTAAGCTTGCCTATGCCGTGTGCACCGAGGCATTCAGGCCAGGCTGATGTGCCCTGACCGACGCGGGCATTAAAGTCACCCAAAATATGCAGTCTGTCAGTTGGATTCACCCTGCGCACTGTCTCATCGAGCTGGCCGTAGAATTGATCCTTGGTCTCAGGTTTTGAACTAAGCGTCGGTGCGTAAGCGGAAATTAGCGTGACAAAGCCGCTTTTTGTGTTTAGACGCAAGACCATAATCCGCTCGGAGACGCCTACAGGTGTTTCTATGGCGTTGATGAGATGGTTTCGAACCGCGAAACCTACACCGTGCTCTCGTGTTTCCAAGGAACTCTTGCCCTTCCAGTAAAAAGTGTAGTTAGCTTCACGCAAAGACCCTTCGTCTTCAGTTCTGGTCTCTTGTAAGGCTACAATGTCGATATTGAGCCTTTTAAGCTCCACGTCGATACTGTAGGTTTTGTGCAGTTTTTGGGCGCAATCGGAGCTTCCGTAGGTGTTCCCGAACATGTCCTCATCATTCGGACATTCCATGTCGCAAAGCGCATGTAAGCAGCGTTGGTGTGGGTTTTGAGATTTTTGTTTCTTTGAGCAGGTGGTTAATGTCACAGCGCAACGTCTAGCTGTAAGGCTTGTGTTCCATTCACCCAGGCGGAACAAGTTAACGCTGAGGCGGATCAGTACCTTATTGATCGGGGGCTGCCCGACTTAAAGCAGGCGGTAACTGATCAATGGATCTACGATGGATCCTCCTACTGTCAAGAGTGGCCCCTGGCGTCCGCACTTACGCCTATTCGTGCTGACTTATAACCGGTGACTGCCACTCTCCGTGTTGTTTTCCACCTGCAAGACAGGTGAGCGAAGTGTCCTCTCCGTGGATGCTGCTACGCCTGGGCCAGGCGACTTTATGGCAACACGGGCTTGCCCAGTACCCATGCCACTCTCTCCTCCTCCCCAGCAGGATCCGCAGGAATGACGAGTCAATACGTGTGGTGCTGGTTTGGCCGCAGGTGACTGGCTTACGCCTAAACGGAGGCACCGCTCCGGGTTTAATATTAGTTTTCCTTCTTCTTTGGCGTGACGCTGGGATAATTTTGGGAAACAACGTATCAAGGAGAGGGGTGAGGATACTGTGATCACGGAAGATACAGGAATATGACACTAGTAGCTAGAGCAGTCCGGGGTCGCGTACCCGTAGTGATTCCAACCAGCTATCGGACAGATAACTGGTAGATCCACCCTCTGGACAATGGAATTTATAATTTGAATGGAATTTATAATTAAATAAAAAATATTTATTTTCATAGTTTTAATACTTTTATAGTGAAAATGGTTAAACTTACTTGGTAATTGGCTGTAAATCTAATTATATAAATTGTGCTATAGGTTTTATTTTATTATTTAGTTTATAGTACAACGAACGAATCTTTATTAAAAATATTCAATAAAAATAACATCCACTGACAGAATGGAAAAATATAGATGACTATTCATTCTGATTATTCATATCATGCTCTTGAATTCAATCAATTTTGGTGAAAAAACTTGCTTGTATTACATAAAGTCGTTCGGGTCAAGTGTGCGGGCTTTTACCTTTGAAGCCTCATTATGCATTAGAACAATGGGATTAAGGAAACCAAAGTATTATGTCAAATAGAGTGTTTATTGTGCCCACTAATGTCTGGGACATTGATGGGCAAGCGCCTACTGGACCTTCTGCTAACTTTTCACTCAGTGGAATATTAGGTTGTGGTTCCAGCTCCACTTGGTTCTTTGGGTCACAGCCTTATATATACTAAAGTGTCACAGGCCAAGCTGCCGCCACCAGCGGTATGCAAACGTCACGTTTCTTGCCGTCGTCGTCGCCGTCATCGTCGTCGTTATCTGCCAACTTATAGTGCATAAGTTGGCAGATTGGGACGGTATGTGCGATTACTATGCGTCAGTTCCTTAGAAGGAGCGTAGCTTCAGTGGGAATGACCCGACAGCTAGTGCCGCTATTGTTGCTGATGAGGTCATGTTGGGCATGGAATACTACATTCCTAGCTCAGATCTCATCAGTAAAGGTATACGTAACCGTTGGTTCACTAGTGACCTTGTTTTGCATCCTAGAGGGTCCCGTAGCTTCTGGCGTCCGTGATCCGTGATCGATGATTGTAATGCGCTGCCACCAACAATGCTTTCATGTAGCCACACAATGCCTGACATCAAAATCAGGCAACGTGATGTGCGTGCGGAGCTGCAATCACTTGATGTACGGAAAGCTAGCAGTCCCGATGGAATACCAGCCATAGTGTGAAGAAGTGTGTGGTAGAGCTATCTCCTGTGTTAACACGCCTGTTCCAACTCTCTCTCTCTTCGGGATGTGTGCCGGAGGCTTGGAGAAGAGCTAATGGGTAAGCGGTTGCCAAAAAAGGGAATTGATCTGACCCGGCTAATTATCGGCCAATAGCTATCATCTCATCTTTGTAAGGTGAACCGATACTAAACAACCAACTGATCCTTTACCTAGAAGATCACTGTCTAATTAATCATCGTCAGTACGGGTTTCGACCAAAACGGTCCACAGGTGATCTTCTAGTGTACGTAACACACCTCTGGGGTGAAGCTATCGACAAGCATGGGGAATCGTTGGCTCTCAGCCTCTCTTCTCTCCAAGGCTCTGTCGAAAGTCTTCTCTCCAAGCTGCCGGCATATGATCTGCCTGCTCAGCTTTGCACCTGGATTGCCAGCTTCCTACATAAGCGTAGCCTTCGTGTTTTAGTTGATGGTTGCGCTTCACAATTCTATGTAGTGAATGCTGGGGTCCCCCAGGGATCTGTGCTATCTCCCACACTCTTTCTTTTGCATATCAATGATATGCTCTATCTTGGGAACATACATTGCAGACGATAGTACAGTGCATGGTGGATACCACGGACGCGCAGTGGAAATTGAGGATAGGAGGAAGGATCTTGTCATTGAACTCGATAGACCGTTAAAACTCATCGCCAAATGGGGCTCTGATAATGTTGTTGAGTTTAGTGCCAAGAAAACACAGGTATGCGCTCTCACTGCGAAAAAGTCACCATTTTCCCCTCTTCCCTCCCTCTGTGGTACTCCTCTGGTGATACAAAGCAAAATTGCCATGCTGGAGATTGACGTTCGCTGCGACCTTTTTCAGGGGATTATATCGAGGCTGTTATAAAAACAGCTTTACGGAAACTCGGAGTTCTGAACAAGGTGCGGCGTTTCATGCCACAACAACTGTGCCTGTTGTACAAAACACAGGTACGGTCTTGCGTTGAATATTGCTCACACCTTTGGGATGGCTCCGCTAAGTACTTACTGCAGGCCTTGGATCGGTTGTAGCGACTTGCGGTCCGCATTATTGGCGACGTAAAGGTCACAAACACCCTCAAGCCTTTACCATTGCGTCGAGAGACAGAAGCGCTGAGCACTTTCTATTAACTGTATTACGGCGAGTGCTCTGAGGAATTACTCTCTCTAATTCCTGCTTCCCCCTTCCTTCATAAGTCTTTGCGTGCTGGCTCTCGATGTCACCGCCAAACGAGGCGTGAAGAGCCATCTTGCGGGCCGGCAAAGCGGGGGCGGCTCGACTTTTCTGGCCGTCTTCGCGATTGGACTCTACTACCACTTACCATCAGGTGAAGTAGAATCATTTGCCCTCCCGGACATATAAAAAAATGGCTTCTGCAGCAGATCGTTTGATTTTCCCTTGTTCAAGAAGTGTTTTGCAATTTGTATCTCCGTAATTGGCGCAAGTTCAGGTTTTTTCCATATATATATTCGAGGCATTATAAAAATACTGTGCAACAATTAATTAATAGATGTAAATAAAATTATTCAATTAAATACATAATTAAGTACCTACACATATACTCAGTACTTTATCACTTCGCGAGCATGGCCGCGTACGCGTTCACTCACCCGCGCACACTTTCCCCGAGAACCCAAAATTCAGAACAATAGCCCCCGAATCCCAAGCGCTGAACATATCTCAAATCACGCTGACAAATTTCAAAAGAAATATTTCAATTAAAAAATATTGACTTATCTACTGCTACTGGTGGATATCAATCTTGCGTGTAAGATGATGACGTGATTTCCAAAACTCAAAAAAGTTACAATTCAATCGAGGAAAATACTGTTTTGCAAATTATTAAACAACGAAGCGTGATCCGTGATGAAAAAAAAATTGCTAAAAACATATTTATTAGTTATATCCTTATTTATAAAGCACCCATTGCTTACGTGGTACTGGCTGTATCACTGTAGGTCTTATTTTATATACTTGATACTAAATTAAAATAGATGACAACCAGAATTTATTTTTGAAAGTGAAAGACACGAATGCTTTTTCTAATTTTTTTCGTCCTACAACTACAACTTCCTTGAATAGTAGCTTGAAAGCGTGTCTATATATCTTTCTCTATAAATGAAAAAAAAAATCCGGACTTTATAACTCAATTCTTATTATATTAGTCTAGATCATTCAAAATTATCATAAGTTGATCCCTAACGTCGTAAACAATATGTTTATCATTCAAAACGGTTTATTTACTTATTTTAGGAGACACAATTTATTATTACAAATAGTTAAATGGCCTCGGCTGTTGAGTTAGGCGCAAATTTGTGTTACATGATTCAGTGAACTCGTATTATACCGGTTAATAGAGAAGTTACCCTGGGACATAACCCTGTATCGGGGGCTGGTAACCTGCAGAAAATATAACAAAATTGATTTAATTTCTATATTGGTTATAATAGACTGGAATATTATATTAAAAAATATGTTAAAGTTAAATCACATTTAGCACATATGCGTATTGTTTATATCCCACCAAAAACATAAATGTGAAATGAGAGCCAAGTTCAATATTATGACATATGCCTTGGTTATTGACTTCAACGACAAAAGAAGTGAGATTGAATTGTTCGTGTAATATTACACACGGTGCTGCTCGGTAGTTCTGTTAGCTTAAACTTGGCTTACATGGTACCGCGTAATTAAATGTCAAATGATCTTTTATGAAACGATATTATGTGTTCAGAATAAGAAGTTTGCCATCTGATTGTCACCTGAATCAATTTCTGAAATATATGACGTGTCTAAATATATCTCATATCAACATTATTTTCTCTAAAAGCTCTAATACTTATTACTCGGAGACAATTTAATCAAACACTTGGACGACGGACTTGGCCTTGGAGTAAGCTTAAAAGGTTTTTTTTACACTCTCAGAACTGGTGTGCCTCCTGCTTTGAGAAGCTCTGAGGTAATTCCGTCATCTCCTGGAGCCTTGTTATTTCCAAGTTGCTCGAGAGCAATCCTAATCTCGCCCAAATCGATGTCAGGAAGATCGTCTGATAGGTGGCGTGTTAGTCTCGTGGGTCATCCGCACTGTGGGACTCAGGTGGAGGTACTCGTGATGAGTAAAAATCACCATAGCACTTTTCGACTTCAGCTAGAATCTCTGGTTTTGAGGTGACGGTTGTGCCTTGTATGGTTCTGAGTTTTGTCAGGTGACAACAGGAGGTATGTGACTTTGCAAGAACCTTTCAGCCCCTATTGAGTGCTATAGCATCTTCAATATTCCGGGTATTCGCTCGTCTTGTGTCACTGTTAAGTGCCTGATACTCAGATGGCGTCATGTTCTGCTGTTCTCGTCTCCTCGTCATCTCGTTCAGAGTTTCACCTGAGAGCTTCGACTTACGTCCATTGCTCTTTTGTTGAAAGTAATTTTGGCCTACCTCGCGGATGACACGCACCAGACTATTCGTGGCGTCGTCAATGCCCTGCCTGGTTTCCAACATGGCAAATCGGTTCTGTAGTTCCAGCTGGAAGCTTTCGCAACCAGCTTCATTAACCGCGATCGTTCTATTTTAGTGTTAATATTCAGGGTGCCTCTTACCAGGCGGTGATCACTTCCAGTGTTTACCCTGTTGATGACGGAGACATCCCTGAATATTTGGCGCTTATTGGATAAAATGAAGATGAATAATTATCATTATTTCTCTTATAATCTTATGGCACACACACATTAAATACTCAATTTGAATCTAGTTAAAATCTCTAAAATCAACTACTCAAGTAATATTTATTCTTTAGGGAACCACTCTGTATTGCTGAAATAAAGAGCGGATAGTTCCCTAGTAATGGCTCTCTATTCTTACGTATACTCGAAAGTATCCATACAGTTTAGTATGATTCTCGTATATTAATTTGTTTCTTGAATATATCATTAAACTATTTTTATTTAAGGTCAGTGATTAAAGTTATATTAAAATATTATATTAATAACACAACCTTTTTTTATTCGAATCAAAATACCTATACTCTTACAAAGGTTGTTTGTAACGTTAAAAATCTACTAAAACAATTCTTTTTAAACTAACACACTTGTTACAAAAGCAATAAAATCGTATAGTGCGGACCATTTATTTTATTTCCAGTAACGCTTTGTTGTTTTATAAAACCAATAAGATATACGTGGAAAAGGTTTTCCGTTCAAACATTTTGTAAGACGCGTTATCCACCTTCTAGCTACGAGGCAGCGGGTTTCGCAGAACGTTTTAGTTCCAAGCTTAGTGCAATACCGGAGATAATCCTCGTTTCTGCAACTCGTGTAAATGTGGCGTATCAGCAAAAAGGAGAAATTTTGCTGATACGCCACATTTAGATTTGAAAACAATCGCACATGTCAAAATCAATCGCATCTCAAACTAAATTTGAAAATATAATGCCCATTGACCACACAAAAAAATGCCTGAGATTATTTAAAAACTATTAATGCTTCAAATTGAACTTAAAGATGAATGAATTCCAATAATTATATAAAATTTTGTTATGAGGTTAGTTTAAGGTTGAGGATTAAAAGGCCAAAAGAGACCTATATAGACTAATAGTCCACTAAACAGAGTTATGACTATATGAAAAATAATAATAGTTTAATTTTTTATAGCTTCACTATTTACTTAAATCCATTTTAATGGTGCGCGTGTAGCTACTCTTTACGTGGCGTTCATGATGATAGCCCCGCGCAAGATAACACCATTTTTATCTCTTTCGCACTTAGCAAATAATGCGCTAGAATACTAACGCAATCGGTTTTTAGCTGAGTACCTAGAGTAGTACCAGGTACTCAGGTATCTGATACTATTTGAAACACGCGTTGTGTGTTCTTTCTTTCGCGACTTTGATCAAAATCTATTTCAGCGAAAACTTAGCACGGGAAACCAAACGGTATGACATAAAATGCATAATCTGTATACCTTTTTACTGACTGCATATTTTTGTTGTAGTCTGGTTATAATGACTCAGTATGTAGTAGACTATTTTATTACATAGGTCTCGTTGCTGGTAGACATTTGGATCAACGGTAATATATTTTTGGTCATTCTCCTTTAAACACATTTTTATTGTATTGGCTATTAAAACTGTGAATAGATATATCATAATTTTGTTTAGATTTCTTGATTTCTTTCTCCCAGTAATTTGCTTACAATAACGTAGACACTAGTTACCTAGTAATCTTCTGCTTGGTATTTGTTTACACATGCGTACTCGTGATTATGCCTCGTCAGTCGAGATATCATCAGCAAAAAATTCGTGGACTTTAGGTTGGTAGGAGTAACCATTTACACATTCGCGTGTATTAATTTCTACTTTAATTTGACGAAATAGAAGACATCGTTATTCTATCGGCTTATGTGTTGTAGCGATAATTATGAATAATATTTTAATAAAAATTAATAAATATAACTTCATGTATTGTTTGATTCAAATTTAGTTTGTTTGCTACAAAATGAATGAACAAATTAGCTTAATTTGATAACGTTAGTCCATCTCTCCCCTTAATTCCCTTTGACTTGAGCCCAATAGACCACGGGTGCGGTGAAGCGGACGTTGGTGGCGTGGCTCGCTCGTAATTTGTCTCGACACTAGCACGAATTTGTTAATGCAGTATTACAATGCAACGCTGTTGATCGTAAGCTTCTTATCTAGTTATTATAGATGTATATAGCAGTACACATATTTAATCCTGATTTTGTTAACTATTATAGTCTATTAACGTTTAAACGTACTAACGGATTTTAACTAAAAAAATACTTATGCGTTTGCTATAGAGCTCTAAAATAATGTTATAAAAGCTTAACAAAAGCTCTTAAATAATTTTAACATAATATTAAAATATTTGTGTTCGTAAAAAATTCACTTGGATGACTTAATATTTTTCATCTTTAAACATATGTTAGAATTTTGTTTGCTCACAATCAATATATATCCGTAATCCGTAACAGCCTGTGAATGTCCCACTGCTGGGCTAAAGGCCTCCTCTCCTCTTTTTTTTTTTGAGGAGAAGGTTTGGAGCTTATTCCACCACGCTGCTCCAATGCGGGTTGGTAGAATTCACATGTGGCAGAATTTCAGTGAAATTAGACACATGCAGGTTTCCTCACGATGTTTTCCTTCACCGTAAAGCACGAGATGAATTATAATCACAAATTAAGCACATGAAAATTCAGTGGTGCTTGCCCGGGTTTGAACCCACGATCATCGGTTAAGATTCACGCGTTCTTACCACAGGGCCATCTCGGCTTTTTTTTGCGTGCGTTGCGTGCGGCGTTGCGTTTGGCACTATAAGTCGGCAGATTGGGACGGTATGCGCGATTACTATGCGTCAGTCCCTTGGAAGAACGTTGCTTCAGTGGGAATGACCCGACAGCTAGTGCCGCTGCTGTTGCTGATGAGATCATGTTAGGAATGGAATACTACATTCCTAGCTCAGACCTCATCAGTAGGGGTACGCGTAACCGTTTGTTCACTCGTGAATGTGCCGACGCTGTATCATCTAAGCAGGCGGCATATCGCGCGTGGATCAACGGCTGCGTTAGCGGGGCATCTAACATTGATTCACTGAAAGCAAACTACAATAAAAATTCCAAGTCCTGTAGGAAGGCATACACGAGAGTGGATGCACAGCGCATTGTACAGATTGGTCATGACCTTATTTCGCATCCTAGGGGCTCCCGTAGCTTCTGGCGTCTGACCAAGTCTGTGCAAAATAATTTCTGCCAACCTTCGCTGCCACCGCTCAGAAATCCGGACGGATCGCTAGCTCACAGTCCGCAGGAGAAAGCCGACCTCCTGGCTAAACTCTTTGCCGACAACTCTGTGATCGATGATTGTAGTGCGCTGCCACCAACAATACCTTCATGTGGCCACACGATGCCTGACATTAAAATCAGGCAACGTGATGTGCGTGCGGAGCTGCAATCACTTGATATACGGAAAGCTAGCGGTCCCGATGGAATACCAGCCATAGTGCTGAAGAAGTGCGCGGCGGAGCTGTCTCCTGTGTTAACGCGCCTGTTCCAACTTTATCTCTCTTCGGGATGTGTGCCGGAGGCTTGGAGAAGAGCTAATGTGCAAGCGGTTCCCAAAAAAGGGGATCGGTCTGACCCGGCAAATTATCGACCAATAGCTATCACCTCAGTACTTTGTAAGGTGATGGAACGGATTCTAAACAACCAACTGATCCATTACGTAGAAGATCACTGTGTAATTAATGATCGTCAGTACGGGTTTCGACCAAAACGGTCCACAGGTGATCTTCTAGCGTACGTAACACACCTCTGGGGTGAAGCTATCGACAAGCATGGAGAAACGTTGGCTGGCAGCCTCGATATCACCAAGGCTTTCGACAGGGTCTGGCACAGAAGTCTTCTCTCCAAGCTACCGGCCTATGGTCTGCCTGCTCAGCTATGCACCTGGATTGCCAGCTTCCTACACAAGCGTAGGCTTCGTGTTTTAGTAGATGGTTGCGCTTCACAATTCTATGTAGTGAATGCTGGGGTCCCCCAGGGATCTGTGCTGTCTCCCACACTCTTTCTTTTGCATATCAATGATATGCTCTCTCTTGGGAACATACATTGCTATGCAGATGATAGTACAGTGCATGGTGGATACCACGGACGCGCAATGGCTGGGCGGGCGGAAACTGAGTAGAGGCGGGGAATCTTGTCATTGAACTCGATAGGACGTTAGAGCTCATCGGCAAATGGGGTTCTGATAATCTTGTTGAGTTTAATGCCAAGAAAACACAGGTATGCGCTCTCACAGCGAAAAAGTCCCATTTTCCCCTCATCCCTCCCTCTGTGGCACACCGCTGATGATACAAAGCAAAATCGCCATGCTGGGGATGGACGTTCGCTGCGACCTTAGTCCAAGGGGTAATCCCTTTGATTAAGGTAATCCCTTGGATCGAGGCTATTATAAAAACAGCTTCACGGAAACTCGGAGTTCTGAACAAGGTGCGGCGTTTTTTTACGCCACAACAACTGTGCCTGTTATACAAAACACAGGTACGGTCTTGCGTTGAATATTGCTCGCACCTTTGGGATGGCTCCGCTAAGTGCCTACTGGAGGCCTTGGACCGACGTACGACCACGTACGACGTACGACGACGACGTTGTTATAGCGACGTGCAGTACGCATTATTGGCGACGTAAAGGTCACAAACACCCTTGAATCTTTACAATTGCGTCGCGAGATAGCAGCACTGAGCGCTTTCTATCGACTGTATCACGGCGAGTGCTCTGAGGAATTATTCTCTCTAATTCCTGCTTCCCCCTTCCTTCTTAAGTCCACGCGAGCTGGTTCTCGATGTCACCGCCTAACTGTGACATCAATTCCATCGCGCACAAAGAAATTTGGCAACTCCTTTCTTTGTCGCACTACCAAAAAATGGAATTCCTTACCAGCTCACGTGTTCCCCTCCTCTTACAACCCGGGTTCCTTCAAACGAGGCGTGAAGAAGCATCTTGCGGGCCGGCAAGGGGACGGCTGGTACAGAACATTCTTCCTGACTGTACTTGTCGTCGTCGCGTTTGGACTCTACTATCACTTACCATCAGGTGGAGTAGAGTCATTTGCCATCCCGGCGCATATATAAAAAAAAAGTATTATATTTATAAACAATAATATTAGAACCGATTTGTATAAATAAGACTAAAAATAATTATTTATTTTATGTTATAAAATGTATCATAAGTCTTTGAACTGTTAAATTAATTTGTGCTTTGTATTAAATTTATGTATAGGATTTAATGGGTTTTGCTTTGGATATTTCATAATAAACTCGTGATATATTATCTGGCACACTTTACCCTGAGTCAGCAAAAACTTTGTGGGGTCGAGCAGTTATGAATTGTTAAGGTCTACAAAATGTATTGTTTTGAATTTCATGTCTTGAAGAAATGTCCTATTAGGTATTAATTTATGATATACATTCTGATTCGTTCGTTTATAACAGCCTGTGAATGTCCCACTACTGGGCTAAGGCCTCCTCTCCCTTTTTGAGGAGAAGGTTTGGAGTTTAGTCCACCACGCTGCTCCAATGCGGGTTGGTGGAATACACATGTGACAGAATTTTAGTGAAATTAGACACATGCAGGTGTTTGTGTCACGATGTTTTCCTTCAGCGTACAGCACGAGATGAATAATCACTAATTAAGCAGATGAAAATTCAGTGGTGCTTGCCCGGGTTTGAACCTACGATCATTGGTTAAGATTCACGCGTTCTTAACACTGGACCATATCGGCTGTTACATACATACATATAATTTAGCTTAAATATAGACACATCTTTTTAATAAATGACAAAAATATATTACATTTTTAATATATTTGTTAGCTTACGCTTATATGTATAGTATAGTATAATGGTAATCTGTTGCGTTTGCCTAATAAATAAATACATTAATTAATTAACCATCGTCAATGCACCACCAACTAAGATGTTATGTTCCTTGTTCCTGTAGTTAAACCGGTTCATTACCTTCGAAACTGGAACAAGAACAGTACTAAATACTGTTTGGTAGGATATGTGATGAGTGAATGATACTTGCCCAGATGGGTTTGCACTTAGCCTTACCACCAAATAAGCGTCTCTTACTTATAAAGTTTTTTTTTATAGAATAGGAAGGCGGACGAGCATATGGGCCACCTGATGGTAAGTGATCACCAACGCTCTTAGACATTGGCATTGTAAGAAATGTCAACCATCGCTTACATATCCAATGCGCCACCAACCTTGGGAACTAAGATTTTATGTCCCTTGTGCCTGTAATTACACTGGCTCACTCACCCTTCAAACCGGAACACAACAATATCAAGTATTGCTGTTTTGCGGTAGAATATCTGATGAGTGGGTGGTACCTACCCAGACGAGCTTGCACAAAGCCCTACCACCACCAAAGTTCATAATAATTATAATAAACAAGCTGCCCATCCCAGTTTTATACTATCAAAATCATACATAGTTACCCCTCCCTCTTTTCTTCCAACAGAGTAAAATTAAAGTTATATAGTAAAGATATAAAATTAAAATCCTAGACTCTACTGAGTCTGTACTGTTTTGGTTGTATGTTGATTGTGTATCAGGAGAGACGATTTTTATAATTACAGCTGATGTTCATACTGAATCGATATTAGTTAATCGCAGAACAGTTGCTATTCTAACTAAAGTTAACCAAACTCATCGCATCTGTGTTAGCCGCTGGAGTTCAGTATAAGTTAAATTGGTACTTCTATACGGTTAAATAGTTCTCGTCTGCCAGATGATATGTGGTTACCAATTTTGGAACATTTTTAGTTTTAGTTTTTATTTTTATTATTAGCTTTTTATAATAATGAACCGTATAACCTATGAATTTATCGTAACTGGCATAGTCACAGACACAAGGGACATAACATCTTCGTGCCCAAGTTTGGTGACGCATTGGCGATGTAAGGAATGGTTAATACTTCTTACATCGCCAATGTCTATAGGCGGTGGTGACCACTTAACACCAGGTATGCCCTAAGGGCATTCCGCTTACTTATAACATAAAAAAAAATCTCTAGATTGACAATCAAGAGACTTTGACTAATGAATAACATAAATTAATTTTAGAACACAAAACCTATTGCTTTAATTTTTTTTTTTTTTTTTTTTATATCGCCGGGAGGGCAAATGACTCTACTCCACCTGATGGTAAGTGGTAGTAGAGTCCAAACGCGACGACGGCCAGTACAGACGGGAAAAACGTTCTGCACTAGCCGCCTTCGCCTTGCCGGCCCGCAAGATGCCTCTTCACGCCTCGTTTGAAGGAACCCGGGTTGTAAGAGGAGGGGAATACGTGAGCTGGTAAGGAATTCCATTTTTTGGAAGTGCGACAAAGAAAGGAGTTGCCAAATTTCTTTGTTCGCGATGGAATTGATGTCACAGTTAGGCGGTGACATCGAGAACCAGCCCGCGTGGACTTAAGAAGGAAGGGGGAAGCAGGAATTAGAGAGAATAATTCCTCAGAGCACTCGCCGTGATACAGTCGATAGAAAGCGCTCAGTGCTGCTATCTCACGACGCAATTGTAAAGGTTCAAGGGTGTTTGTGACCTTTACGTCGCCAATAATGCGTACGGCACGTCGCTGCAACCGGTCCAAGGCCTCAAGTAGGTACTTAGCGGAGCCATCCCAAAGGTGCGAGCAATATTCCACGCAAGACCGTACCTGTGTTTTGTACAGCAGGCACAGTTGTTGTGGCGTGAAAAAGCGCCGCACCTTGTTCAGAACTCCGAGTTTCCGTGAAGCTGTTTTTATAACAGCCTCGATGTAATCCCTTGGACTAAGGTCGCAGCGAACGTCAATCCCCAGCATGGCGATTTTGCTTTGCATCACCAGCGGAGTACCACAGAGGGAGGGAAGAGGGGAAAATGTTGACTTTTTCGCCGTGAGAGCGCATACCTGTGTTTTCTTGGCATTAAACTCAACAAGATTATCAGAGCCCCATTTGGCGATGAGATCTAACGTCCTATCGAGTTCAATGACAAGATTCTCCCGCCTCTCCTCAGTTTCCGCCCGCCCAGCCACTGCGCGTCCGTGGTATCCACCATGCACTGTACTATCATCTGCATAGCAATGTATGTTCCCAAGGGAGAGCATATCATTGATATGCAAAAGAAAGAGTGTGGGAGATAGCACAGATCCCTGGGGGACCCCAGCATTCACTACATAGAATTGTGAAGCGCAACCATCTACTAAAACACGAAGGCTACGCTTGTGTAGGAAGCTGGCAATCCAGGTGCATAGCTGAGCAGGCAGACCATATGCCGGTAGCTTGGAGAGAAGACTTCTGTGCCAGACCCTGTCGAAAGCCTTGGAGATATCGAGGCTGACAGCCAACGATTCTCCATGCTTGTCGATAGCTTCACCCCAGAGGTGTGTTACGTACGCTAGAAGATCACCGGTGGACCGTTTTGGTCGAAAGCCGTACTGACGATCATTAATTAGACAGTGATCTTCTAGGTAATGGATCAGTTGGTTGTTTAAAATCCGTTCCATCACCTTACAAAGTACTGAGGTGATAGCTATTGGCCGATAATTTGCCGGGTCAGACCGATCCCCTTTTTTGGGAACCGCTTGCACATTAGCTCTTCTCCAAGCCTCCGGCACACTTCCCGAAGAGAGAGAAAGTTGGAACAGGCGCGTTAACACAGGAGACAGCTCCGCTGCGCACTTCTTCAGCACTATGGCTGGTATTCCATCGGGACCGCTAGCTTTCCGTACATCAAGTGATTGCAGCTCCGCACGCACATCACGTTGCCTGATTTTAATGTCAGGCATCGTATGGCCACATGCAGGTATTGTAGGTGGCAGTGCACTACAATCATCGATGACGGAATTGTCGGCAAAGAGTTTAGCCAGGAGATCAGCTTGCTCTTGCGGACTGTGAGCTAGCGATCCGTCCGGATTTCTGAGCGGTGGCAGCGAAGGTTGGCAGAAATTGTTTTGTACAGACTTGGTCAGACGCCAGAAGCTACGGGAGCCCCTAGGATGCGAAACAAGGTCATGACCAATCTGTACAATGCGCTGTGCATCCGCTCTCGTGTATGCCTTTCTACAGGACTTGGAATTTTTATTATAGTTTGCTTTCAGTGAGTCAATGTTAGATGCCCCGCTAATGCAGCCGTTGATCCACTTGCGATATGCCGCCTGCTTAGCTGATACAGCATCGGCACATTCACGAGTGAACCAACGGTTACGCGTACTCCTACTGACGAGATCTGAGCTAGGAATGTAGTATTCCATTCCCAGCATGATCTCGCCAGCAACAGCAGCGGCACTAGCTGTCGGGTCATTCCCACTGAAGCAACGTTCCTTCCAAGGGACCGACGCATAGTAATCGCGCATACCGTCCCAATCCGCCGACTTATAGTGCCAAACGCGACGTTTGCATACCGCTAGTGGCGGCAGCTTGGCCTGTGGCACTCTGGTACAAATAAGGCTGTGATCCGAAGAGCCAAGAGGAGCCTGAACCACAACCTGATATTCCACCGGGTGAGAAGTCAGCAGAAGGTCCAGTAGAGAAGGTGCTTGCCCATCAATGTCTGGGATCCTGGTGGGCTGATCAACCAGTTGGGTCAAGTCATGTGTGAGAGCAAAAGCATGAGCAGTCCTTCCAGCATGGTCAGTTTTGAGGGATTTCAACCAGGATTCGTGGTGAGCATTAAAGTCCCCCAAAAACACCAATTCCGCGTTAGGAAATTGCTCTTGCGCAGCATCTGCCACCCGACTAAGATGGTCAAATAGTCGGCTTGTCTCCAAGTCACCATTGTGGGATCTGTAGAGGCACACGTAGACTCGGCTCTGACGAACCAGGTCCACACGTACCACCAACATGGAGAAGGAGGGGTCCTCCAAGCAGCGCAGTCGGTGACAGCAAACATCCGTCCTGACGAACAAGCATACTCCGGCTTTCGCTTTGAAGGATTCTTCAAGCGTGTAGCCGGGATAATTAAGGTAGCTGGTATCGGCAGGACGGAGTATTTGTGTCTCCGTGAGAAACAACATTGCTGGCCGTGCTGTCTCGAGATGGTGGTGGACAGCGTTGAGGTTAGTGTGGAGTCCTCGGATGTTAGAGAACTCGACCTCAAACAGCGAGGGTATGGTGGGGGTGAGCACCGCTGTACGACCGTTATTTCTTTTTTGTTGCGCCATTTGGGAGAAATTAAATGGAAAAGAGACGTGAAGCGAGCGATGTATTGCCACGATAGGGATGGGCAAAGTGTGGAGGCGTGTTTCCCCAAGTGGTTGCCAAAAGGAAAAATACACTGACCCGCCGGACGGAAGGGCCCCCGAACCCCCCCGGAAGTGGCCGCCGGGACCCCACCTACCGGTCACCAACCGGCACGACGGTCCACCCCGAGATTATGCGTGGCCTGGTGGGGCAGCCTCACGAGCTGGTTAGGCACGCTCGGGCCCCTGTACTATGCATATACTCAACTTACTATTCAAAGGCCTTATAAGGATAATCTTTCGGAGTTTATCTACGCTACTTTATTGGGGGTTGGTTGGCATAATGTTTGTATTTACTGCTGAATACAAGATGAATTATAAAAACAAATTAAACGCATAAAATGTCAATGGTGTCAGCTGTTTAAAGCCGCAATCTTCGGTTAAGATTCACTTGTTCTAACCACTGGATTATTCAGGCTCGCGTAAATCATCTTAGCAAGTGTAAGTACGATATGGATAATAATTTTATATCAGTCGTTTCATATATAATATTTTCTTGTAAGAATACGTGTATAGAAAAAGAAATTGCCGTCACGAGACAACCGGCAGCTGTAACATCAAAATGGACGGTTATTGAAAGAGTTTATAATTTAAAAAAAGTTTATAAAATATATATATTTTTCTTATAATATAAAAATATTATTATAAGAAAATCGAAAAGCGAAGTATATAGTATACGCGCCATGCGCACACATGTAGGTATTATAAAAGAGAGATATATGCCAATAGCCGTCACAGCATTTTAGCCCCATGACGAAACAATAGATATTAACTTTAAAAACATAATTAAAACGAAATTTTTCAAAGAACAAGATCCATTACAATAACATCCAAATTAGAAGTGTCATAGTTTCATGCAAAACACATGAAGGAATTATATAAAATCACATATAATTTTATTAATCATTTAAATAAAGAATAGCAAAAAAAATATAAGCTTAGTATAAATAACTTATGTCATAAAAGGTAAAATTGTTAAGATTTTTTAAGATGTATATTGATTTGACTCGGAGAAGTTCTTAATATGCTAAGATAATGAAACGGAAAATATGTAGGTGACGAAATGGAATTAGCGGTGACAAAATGATTAATTTGTACTTGACTATATGGTTCTGTTACAATTACGTCGCCGTCGTATTTTATAAAATATTTTTTACATAAATAATGTATTTAGATAAATCGAATTTCTTTTTTACGTTAAAATACATTTCATGAATAATATTGCGTCTCCCATGGGATAGACATCGGATCGGCACCTAAATTGGATCGGAGTTTCGCAGCACCTTTACGATACGTCAAAGCCCTTTCCAATCGCAAAACGTTTGTGAACGCAGTACGCATCGTTTGTCACATATAATATTACGTAGGTACACAATCACACCAACAAAATATCCGAAGCTAAGTTATTCTCCCTCTTGTTGTTTTGTCTAGTCTGAAGCAAAGTTGGAAGTAGAAAAACTTTTATCATTACGTCTCAAAGACTAACTCTTTTATAAGCCTATTAACTCTTAAGAGCATATTTTTCTGGAGAAAATTAAGTTGCTCGTGTATCTTTCTTATTTACATAAATTTAATATGATATATGTATATATGCTATTATAATATGATATGATAATGATATAAAAGGTTTTTTTGATAATCAGTTTGGTTCTCGATCTGGTCTCTCGACTGAATTTATTATACCCCCAATAAAGTAGCGTAGATAAACTCCGAAAGATTATCCTTATAAGGCCTTTGAATAGTAAGTTGAGTATATTAAAGCAATAGGTTTTGTGTTCTAAAATTAATTTATGTTATTCTTTAGTCAAAGTCTCTTGATTGTCAATCTAGAGTTATTTTTTTTTATGTTATAAGTAAGCGGAATGCCCTTAGGGCATACCTGGTGTTAAGTGGTCACCACCGCCTATAGACATTGGCGATGTAAGAAGTATTAACCATTCCTTACATCGCCAATGCGTCACCAAACTTGGGCACGAAGATGTTATGTCCCTTGTGTCTGTGACTATGCCAGTTACGATAAATTCATAGGTTATACGGTTCATTATTATAAAAAGCTAATAATAAAAATAAAAACTAAAACTAAAAATGTTCCAAAATTGGTAACCACATATCATCTGGCAGACGAGAACTATTTAACCGTATAGAAGTACCAATTTAACTTATACTGAACTCCAGCGGCTAACACAGATGCGATGAGTTTGGTTAACTTTAGTTAGAATAGCAACTGTTCTGCGATTAACTAATATCTATTCAGTATGAACATCAGCTGTAATTATAAAAATCGTCTCTCCTGATACACAATCAACATACAACCAAAACAGTACAGACTCAGTAGAGTCTAGGATTTTAATTTTATATCTTTACTATATAACTTTAATTTTACTCTGTTGGAAGAAAAGAGGGAGGGGTAACTATGTATGATTTTGATAGTATAAAACTGGGATGGGCAGCTTGTTTATTATAATTATTATGAACTTTATAAGTAAGAGACGCTTATTTGGTGGTAAGGCTAAGTGCAAACCCATCTGGGCAAGTATCATTCACTCATCACATATCCTACCAAACAGTATTTAGTACTGTTCTTGTTCCAGTTTCGAAGGTAATGAACCGGTTTAACTACAGGAACAAGGAACATAACATCTTAGTTGGTGGTGCATTGACGATGGTTAATTAATTAATGTATTTATTTATTAGGCAAACGCAACAGATTACCATTATACTATACATATAAGCGTAAGCTAACAAATATATTAAAAATGTAATATATTTTTGTCATTTATTAAAAAGATGTGTCTATATTTAAGCGAATTAAGTTATTAAAAACATACATTTTAATAACTTAATTCTTTACAATTCCATTTGATTAAATATTTTTAACAAATCCGATGCGACAAAAAATAAACCATTTGTACAGTGCACATTAAAAAGAATTGTTTAAGGTGTGAAGTGTATTTATTGTTCAAGGTGACAAATTACAATTTAGTAGAATTAAAAAAAAAAAAAAAAAAACAATAAATCACCTCCATTAAGTGTAAGTTGACTACTATAGAATTATGGTGTTATTAGTTATTTCAAGATGCATTTCCCGTAAAGTGGGTAATTTTCTTATTAATTTAATTATTATTTTTTATTTTATCTATGATAAGACGACATTACGTCAATACTTTACTAAAGTCTATATTCATAATTTTATATTAATTCATTTTAAATATATATATATATTTTTTTTATAGAATAGGAAGGCGGACGAGCATATGGGCCACCTGATGGTAAGTGGTCACCAACGCTCTTAGACATTGGCATTGTAAGAAATTTCAACCATCGCTTACATATCCAATGCGCCACCAACCTTGGGAACTAAGATTTTATGTCCCTTTTGCCTGTAATTATGTATGTAGTATGACCAAACTTGGCTATATCTTATGCATGTTTAGTTTATTCTTGATCTGTATTTTACTTAATAGAGCGAAATTTTATCATTAAAAAAATATTTCGTTCGAAACCAATTAATCGGTTTTCAATATAAAAATTTAAATAAAATGAACGGAGTTCGCTCATGACAATTTATAAGCTAACATTTTTCAATATGTTTAATAAATTATATGAACTTACATATTTAATGTTTTTCCTTATTACTTACCACATATTTAGTATATGTTTTTGTTTATAATTTGTAAATAATTAATATCTAATTTTGGTTTTAATTGTTCATTGTTTTTCTGTTTTTTCTTCGGTCTATTTATTCTCTGAACAGAATAGAAGTATTCTCTGCTTATTTTCTTTATTAATTTTTAGATAACTTGACAGGTTTGGGTTGACTTGTAATTATTTATTATTTTCTAACTTTATTTTGTTTTATGTCCTTAGTTTCCAGAATAAAGATTAAATAAATAAATTAGAACATACGTAAACTTATTGTAAAAATAACAAAGTTGCAATGGCTATACTTTTTGTACTAAGATAATTGTTATAAAAACAGTATAATACATATGTATTTATTGCTTATATTAAAAAAATCTTTCATTGTTAATGGTCATAAAGTATGACCAAGAAAATCCCGCTTATTTTCCTTCGCCGGTGATTCGTAAGTCCGGCTGTTTTGAAGCGGTGATAACTAAAAAAATCAATAAAAGGACCACAATCAACTCTGACGAAGCCAGAAATTAAAAATACGTTATTCAAGAAGAATTATTTATTTATTTATATGTAATAGCACACTTACAATATACATATAAAGCATTGAAAAAAATAATTTATAAAACAATAATACTATATCTAATATGCATGTCAATTGCAAGTGTACATAGCACTTCCAGATTCAATCTAATCAAATTCAAATTAAAAGTAACAAAAAATCATCAGTAATTTTTTTAAATATCAAAATTAACTAATAAATAATGTCACTGTTATAATAAAAAATCAATCGGCAAAATCATAATTGAAAATTATTAAAAGTATTAATTAAAACTAATCATGCATTTTATAATATTAAGTAACTTAATGTAATTTCTAATGATTGAGGGAGAGTCATAAAAAATGTCAACGTCCGGAATTGATTTAACGATATTGTTATATTTATTACACAACCGTAGTAAGGCAGCTTGTTTACCAATATGAGACTTTATGCAAGGAGTATGAAATATTTTGTGGGTGTGAGTACTTCTGTGTGCCCTAGACGGAACTGATATCAGTATTCTGTCAATTAATTCTGAGTTGGTTAAGGATATAAACTCTTTTGAGCGTATTTATGAGCTTTTATTTAACTTGCATTGTTTGTATGTATGTTGGTTTGTTTGCGTTAAATCTTGCAACTGAATTTAAAAACATTTACCCCCAACTAATTCAGCTAAAATTTTTGGGCCATGTTTAGTTTGGATGACAATGCCAAGTTAGCTAAGTGACGTTATTCTAAATCCAATATGGCAGATTCTTATTATGGCATTATGGCGAATCTTTTTTTTAGATGTTATGGCGGACTAAATAGTAAAGTAGCCTTACACGAGATTCAATATGGCGTACAACATTTTTTTTACCTACCATCATGATAATAATATGGGTATCCAATGAAAGGGTTCACTAAGAAGAATACGAAGAATAAAATGTTGTTACTTTAAATTCAGTATTAGTCACCATGATGTGGCTAGTGCCCTTAAGGTTGGTTTCCGGATGACGAAAGAACTGTTCTCCGATTACCAGCACAGGCACGATATATTGATTATGCATTTAATAATGTTAGCTATATAGTAATAATTAAGGCATTGGCTTTATACTATGATTTCGGTAATTTGGCGAGATGGGCGTCATTAGCGTTGGTTTGCAATCTGTCTAGAAGATAGAAAAAGCATTTTTTTAAAACAAGCTTTTACTTAATTGCTCAAAAAGAAGGACATTTTTACAGTATACAATTTATATGATATAAAATCTTATTGCGAGATTTAACTGTGTAGCATGCAGTCAACGCGATAGTATTAGTCTTAAATTGGTTACATACATTTTTATATCGAATCAATTTTTATAACTTTAATCGAAGATTAATATTTATTTAAAGTAGAAAAACAATTATATATATATATATATATATATATATATATATATATATATATATATATATAATTGTTTTTCTATAATATATATATATATATATATATTTTTATTATATAAGAAATTCAGCTAGTTAAGTGTGCAGTATTTTCAGTTTTGCTGTCTTTTGTTGTAATATTAAGCTAAAAAATGAATTACTATATAACGTTATAATATGAATTTTAAAAATTCAACTTGAGTTTACTTATGGCTTAGGCTTACACATGAAACAAGGGATCGCTAATAGGGTATCCAAGTAATAACACTAAAAGATCTTATAGCTTATCTCGATGGCATATTTGGAGGATATCCAAGCCATTTGCCACAACGCGACAGAAATGCCACTTTAGACCTGAAGGCAAATGATGTGAAAATATATTTATGTGAACCTCCGGTGACAATAGCAGCTACATAAAAAATTCACCTATAAAATTTATTTTTGTATTGTCTACATACGTATTTATTTCCATGAAAATTCCAGCGTTATAAATTACATCGGAATGAATGAAATAGAAGTTTTGAAAACGTTCGCAAATATAGTTAATTGTTACTTGAATCAAACCAGAATTCAAAATATTCCAATGGGAACCGAAGTTAGCTTTCATTAGCAGTTGGAATATTGCCAGTGGGTTCTTGTAGTCATTGATTTGTTTTTATTGGTTCATTTCACATAGACATGCATTACCCAAGACTGCTGACATTTGTATGATAATGAACATAATTACATCGTCTCATACATACAAAACTTCACATAAAAAAACGATAGTCAACGAATTTCAAGTTCTTCACGAGGGTTTCTTTTTAATATTTCAATACGGAACCCACGATTACACTAACTTGAGCTGAACAATACAAGAGCGTCATAAACGACCACAAAGTCTCGGTAAGTGGACGATCGATAAACACTAGTGCTTCTTTTTTTCTTTAAAACTTTACACTACAATCTATATCTAATCTAAGCATATAATAAACACAATAGAACTCAAAACAATGATTGTTAGAATTTTTGTCTGTTTGTCTGTGCGTTTATGCGCACCAATCTTAGAAACGGCTTAACGGATTTAGGTAAGGTTTTAACTAGTGTATTGTGGCAAACTTCACTTATTTAGTGTTTATTTTATTTCAATCGTTTTATAAATAAAAAAGTTATGACAATTTTAAGGTATATTTATTCGATAAAAATGCTAAAAAATAACTGTTTGATTGAATTGGCTGAAACTTTAGCTACGTATAAATGACAGTATGTGAAATGATGATAATTGAAAGTTTATAGGAACCAAACAAAGTTAAAAATTGTCAAATTCAGAGATTTAGATTATTCCAATGTAAGTTGAGCTCAGATCTATATGATCTATTTTATTAAAAAGAGTTCAGCTTATACTAGTACTCGTCGGTTAACGCGCCTACGCGTATATAAAAGTGCGCCGATTGCCGCGCTGTTGACTATAACATTGATTCGTTGCAAATAACTCATTATTTGCAACGAACGCACGTATATCTGGGACACACGTTGCTCCCTGATGCAGAAAGCGGAAGAGTTCGTTTGGGTGAGAGCGCTAATCTCAGGAAATTCTGGCTCGAATTGAAAAATTATTTTAGTGTTGGAGAGCCCTTTTATCGAAGAAAGCTATAGGTTATAAAATGCTACGACCAATAGGAGCGGAGCTTCAATAAAAAATGTTGCAAAAACGGGAAAAAATTATTCCTTTTGAGAGGAAAATAATCCATTATTTGCAAAGTCGTTTTTTTATAAACATGGCATTACTTCTTATGAAAGATGTCGAGATAAGATCATACACAGTCACACAGACAGTTTTTAGTGCTTTTTATGGTTGTGACATATTTCAACAGGTAGTTAGTTGCTTAGGTTATTTAAAAATACTCATACATACATAAGATTTTTTTATCATCCTTTGTTAAATGCATGCTTGGTCGGTTAGTTAAAAGTAAGTACTTATTTTAAAATATATCACATATACATTTTAGTTTTAAAGGGACACAATTTCCTGTGAAGGTATCGTTTGCAGTTACAATAAATAAAGCATTTAAGTATGTCGGAATAGATTTAAGGGAATGCTGTTTTTCTTATGTTCAATGTTTTGTTGCCCTATCTAGTTGCTTGTATTGTATTTATAATAAACCTCGTGCTTAGTCACGAAAACTTCGTGAGACAACGAACATGCATCGCTTGAAAATCTGCCACATATGTTTCTACTAGCTCACATTGAAGTAGCATAGTGGAGTAGGCTTCAAACTTTCTCCTCAGAAGAAGAGGCGGCCTTCCCCCAGCAGTGGAACAAGTAAAATTACAGGCTGTTATTTTACTACTGTACTTTTATATTAACTTAATTTTAAAAAGTATAATTAAAAAAAAACACCATTAGAATACTTAACAAGGAACAGTCTCGTACACTATTAAATAGTAAAGATTCGAACTTACACTAGTTGAAGGATAAGTTTTAGTTTTTGCAACGATCAATTTTTTTCACATTTTATTTTAAATTTTCATATATTCGCAATGTAATTCTCACGTGTTCCCCTCCTCTTACAACCCGGGCTCCTTCAAACGAGGCGTGAAGAGGCATCTTGCGGGCCGGCAAGGCGGTGACGGCTAGTACAGAACATTCTTCCCGACTGTACTGGCCGTCGTCGCGTTTGAACTCTACTACCACTTACCATCAGGTGGAGTAGAGTCATTTGCCATCCCGGACATATAAAAAAAAAATGTTAATCGTTTCACTTAAATATATTTGTTTTAATATAAAATAAAATATTACCGTCACTTTAAATTAAGTTTTATTTCTAAAAAGTAAATAAAAGCTGTATATGTCCTAATGCTGAACTAAGACCTCTCCCTTTTCAAAAAGAGGGTTAAGAGTTTGATTCTACCACGCTGCTGCAATGCAGATTAGTAGATACATGTTACAAATATGCCGAATTTTCAACCGACACATGCAGGTTTCCTTACGATGTTTTCCTTCATCGTTGAGTGCAACACGAATTATACAAAATTAGGAAAATACAAGCACAGCACACAAGCATACAAGAACTCGCAGATACAAAACGCTGCTACACATGTCGTCGAACGGGGCACGAGGCGAGGGATTGTAGGGCGACAACGCGCTGCGACTGCTGTCATCGCTTGGAGCACAGCATCGCGACGTGCTGGTTTTCTTCAAGTGGTTTAAGCCAGCCTACACAAAAGGTCAGCAACGTTTTACATATTACCTACGATATTTTATCTGACTTATGTAGGAAAATTGCGTATGTGAAAGGTCACGGGTTAGTCGCATATATAGATACAGGTAGAAAATTAAATTTGCTTTCCCTCGCAATAGCAATAAATTAAAACTACAACTTCAACCCTTTATAAGAGGCTTTGGGGGCAGTCAATTACATTCTTTAGGTAAATGTGAGATAAAAGTAAACGTTGATAATATTGTACTAAATGGACAAGTTGAGATAACAGACAATCATCTATGCGTCATAGATTTAATAATAGGCCATACATTGATTCATCAAAATCATGTTAGCTTAGTGACCACCGCCGCATCTGTGTCATATTGCCGGACAAATAAATTGAATATTGACCTTATAGGTATTAATTTAGATTCAAATGACTATAAATAGTTTTCCTGTACTCTTAACTGAAAATATGAATATTAAAAAATGTAAATATTCCTTCGTGTCCTTTATTTATTTTATATATTTTATTAGTATTTGACACACGGGGTCTATTACGAGTTAGGAGGTACATCTTATTACATACCAGAATCTATAATTAATTGTAAATATTGTTTTATAAGAGTAATTAATGTAGGAGATGATGAAATTTCATGACAAAGCGAGCGTCTGTGTGACAAAAAGCGTCTGTGTGACTAAAAGCGTCTGTGTGTCTAAAAGCATCTGTGTGACTGAAAGCGTCTGTGTGTCACTGGTAAAGGCTTCAATTAAAAATAACAGAAGAAAATTTTACTAATTAGTTAAATTAAATTAAATAAAATTAAATAATTAAATTTTATCACATATTGAAAACAATTTACTTTTTGGCCTGCATTTTTTTTTCAGATATCTGATGTCGGTGAAAACTCTACCAGCCGTGGGGCACGGCAGTTTCAGGATGGCCGAGTGTTAAACTCAACGCTACGACCAACGCGTATATAATTTAGAATAACCTAATATTTATGTTATTGTTATATTAATGTTATTTAATTTCGTTATATGATTTTTACAACTAGCAACATTAAAATGATTTGATTTTTGTATAAATGGCGATGTATTTACAATGAACGATCATAATTATTGTTGAACTTGAGCAGGGTGGTTACTCTGTTTGTTTTTATTAGTGAATAAACGGGTAGAATCAAGAGATGACGAATATCGGGAGCGAACAGTAATACGCTTATCGTTAGTCTATTATTTACCTACACCTTTTATTATTGGTAAGCTACAAATAGTTGAATGTACGTTATTTTTATTATTTAAAACCCTATAAATGAATATTTATACATATATTTTTAGAATTTTTGACATTAAATATATTTTTTTTACACTTGATTAATCTAATTAAAAAGAAAATTATTATTATTAGTATTGTATAATTTGACGATGAAGGAATTTGAAATGAAAATTGGGTTGGATATAAGGGCTATTATATACCACAAACTAAAATGAAATTATAAAATGATTACCTAGTTTTAATATCATAAAAAAAATTAAGTAAAATCGTAAAATCAAATCATAAATAAACATATTTTTTCTTATAACCTTTACCGATACAAGAATTAATATTCTTGTTATAGCATATTTAAGTTCAGCAAGAGCTCGTTAACATCACGTTAAGGCATAAAATACTGCTTTCATTACGATGAAAGGCACTATAGTAGGCTGTGGCCTGCCTTTCATGTGAAGTTTCTAATAGAAAAATACCCATAAAGCATCAACACTAAATAAGTGTAGTCTTTTAAAGGCAAATCGGTGAAAATATTTGCTTGCAAATACCTTTAATTGCTTGTCAAAATAATTTATGTTTACAAATGTATTAAAATAAATAATATTTTTCCTAAAATACGTTAAAGTTTATGCGGGTTGAATCAAGCCTCTTGATACTTTTTTATATCTTTTGTCGTTTTTGTATTTGACTGCCTCGTTGGTTCCAATTTCAGGTCAAGCCAATAAAGTGTAATTGAGATTTTGCCGTCCCATCGGATTACGAGAGCTAAGGAATAGAGTTTGTGCAAACACACCTTTGTTTGCAAATACACTTGTGCATATAATATCTCCTGCGCAGTAGGCTAATCTCTCTTAAGATTGGCCGCCGATACCGAAATTGGTCTGGAGGACATTATATCTTTTGTCTGAAGGATTATATTTATGAGTAAAGTAACAGAAAAAAAACTATTTTTCAACTTGAAAAAATAATTTATTTCAAAGTATGCTCTAAATATTTTTTTACATAATAAAATATAACTATAATTGTAACAATACTTAAATTTTATAGGTATTAATCTAATTAATTTTTAAATTATTAAAAAACATATCAAAGAAAAGCTGAATATTAATAACAACAAAACCATAACTTTCTAATACTAAAAATAAAATACAGCAATTAAATACTAAAATATAGCAAATATTAATTTGTTTTAAAAAAAAATTGAAAGTATTTGTTTCGATTCAACTGCGTGTACATTATTATAATATTCTCAATACCGTTTATATCGTATATACGTTTTCTCATTACAGTCAACAGTGAACATCAAAGCCGAGACGCTTTTAATTAATCTTGGCGCTAAGAGTAAATTCGCTTGCAGCCAAACTAA
Organism: Nymphalis io; assembly: GCF_905147045.1. NCBI lineage: Eukaryota > Metazoa > Arthropoda > Insecta > Lepidoptera > Nymphalidae > Nymphalis > Nymphalis io. The sequence continues at coordinate 7,216,261 of NC_065893.1, read as the reverse complement.
GTTACCATGACCTGGAACATAAATAAAGTATATTTTAATTATTTTATATACATGTAGTAACATATACAATACTTATCCCCCCTTCAAAGGAAATATCTATATTTTTAAGAATCAGGACAGAACGTATATCGACATGTACAATTTACACACAAAAAAAGAACAAAGGAATCACAACTGAGCAACTAAAATATTATTATAAGATATCTGCCACAACCGAGAATTCAAGCAAAAGTGAGTAACGGCAGCCTGGCCGGCTGATGAGCTCGTCAGGGCCAGTCCCCACCATGATGACCACCGTGTGATCAAGTCGAGCCGCTAACCCTTCGAAAGATATTCCTAGCAATATATATTATCTTTGACTTAGAAAAGTAATATTGACTTACCCACTCGTGATTCGATATTCTACGAATTTAGTTATTTCTACGAATGTTTTAGGTTTTATATATGCGTATCACCTTGCGACTTAGTCTGAAAAAAAAAATAAGCATTTATTAATGTGGTTATTTTTTTACATTATAAAGAATATTGGAAGTTTCAAATGCTCTCAAAATGAATTGTCGTTTTAAGGAAATATAAAGAGTTACAGGTAGGTAGGTTATTAGCAAGTGGCGCAAGAAGTGGTGTAAGAAATAATATCGTTCGCTTACATCACCATTGCACCGCAAGCTTTTGCAGTTTTATGTCTTTTGTGCCTCTAGTTACAGGCTCACTCACTCTTCAAACGGGAACACAAAAACACTAAGTATTTCCGTTTATTTGATAGAATATTTGATAAGTGAGTGGTATCTACAGAAAGGCTTGCACAAAGGCCTTGGTCACAGTTTCTCCTTCCCCGACGCAGACGCTCAGTAAAAACGGATGTTACGCAAATTCTATCCACAACACATTTTTCCTCTTATAAACTAGTGCAAAGTCGAGACGATTAGCTAATATATAAATAAAAGTAAATTAAAATAACCTTTAGTGGTCAATTTTTCACATTCAGGACAAAACCAATTGCCATCCGGTGGTTCTACAACACCCACACACTTAAAGTGGTACCATTGCAAAACGCACTCGGGTGAATCGCAACCAATCATTGGTGTGTCATCACTTTTCCCACAATAGCAATAAAGGGTATTTACTTCACTGTCATCAATGGTACCATCAGTTGGTAAAATATTACATAAGTGTGCCGCATATTTCCATCGTTTTAGTCCACATTTCTTACAACAAATACTCTCGGTCCCGTGGCGCCAGTACAAATGCGCTACTAGTTGTTTGTATTCGTAATAAAACATTGCACAACGACCACACGTATAAACAATGCTATCATCGTTTGGTAGCTCGATTGTCGATTTGTTCATATTTTTTTCCGCAATGAACTTTTAAGCTATCCAATCAATACTGATTTTACGCTGGCGATTTTTATTATATCACATTTGTTTTCTCGTCCTCGACAGTCAAAATCAAATTAACAACTGAACAAAAATATTGGTATTACCTTATATATATTTAACTCACACCATAACTAATTGTATAACTTGTCATAAGTACTTAAAGTTTTCTTCCTAAAATGATTAAAACAAACAATATAATTTAGAACGCTTTAACTTAATGGCCTATTATAAAACAATTAATTAACGAAAACTTAATTGCATTGTTAATTACTTAAAATTAAAAATTAAGAAAAAGGATATTTACATCATTATAATAATTGATTCATTATTGAATACAATATGAAGCAATTAGTATTATTTTGTTCATTTAAATGAATACGTTGTTTGGATTATTTCATTAACATAGGTAATTAAATAATTATGCATATGACCCATATAAAAAAGGGTATTATTAATTTTTCGACAGATTGGGCATCTTTTATTTTCATTTTGTTTATACTATCTTATAACACTGTCATTTTGTTCTAAAGTTAATGTACATCCTACGTGCGAGCCCAGTTTGGAAGTTTCTTTAAATGTTTTATGTAAAATCTTTATTATATTTAAAATTCGTATATATATAAATATATATTTGTATATATTTATAATATAAATTTGTTAATTTTATAATATATCACTTCTTATTATTACTGCTTCGCTCGCGCTTTAGTATAAGGTAAGGATAAATGATTGTTTGGAAATCTGCAATTTTAAAGTAAGAAACATGAAACGCCAAGCTGATTAGAAAAAAGTAAGGTTAATGGTTTTTAATTTTTAATTATTAGATTTTTGATTATTCTTTTAATAATCATCAGGAACTTACAGTGAATCAATCCCACTAATGTGAGTTTCAGTTAATATATTTTATAGTGACTTAAATGGCTTGAAGAAAAATATATTTTATTTAAATCTTCCGACCTACGTACGATTCTGTTGCTTAAATATCCCGTCATCTATCCACGCTGTTGGATATAGTTAATACTGTAAATGAGCAAGCGTACCTATATTTTTTTATTCCATCAAACTCAGGTTAAACAAAACTATTCTTCACACTAAAAACATAATTTATAATTAATAATCGAAACATCTCTTTGTAAATGGTGGAAGGGTTTGTGCAAGCCTGCTGGGTAGGTACCACTAACGCTTCAGAAATTCTACAGCTTAACAGCAGTACTTAGTATGGTTGTGTTCCAATTTGAAGGATAAGTAAGTCAGTGTAACTACAGGCACAAAGGTCATAACATCTTCGTTCCCAAGATTGCTGGCGTATTAGCGATGTAATAAATGGTTAATATTTTTTACATCGCCAATGTCTAAGGACTAATTACTAAGTTACTCGCAGAGCTCACTCTGGAGCATGCAACATAAAAACTGTCCATGTGATAACTGTTCTCACAAAAATCAGTGCCGGCCATGTTCAACGACTGGCAAAGGGACTTTTGATTGTCATGGGGAAGCACACTTTAAGACGAAAGTATATACTTTCAAATTTGAATAATATATTCTCATGGATGGTATTCTTGGAATAAAAACTACTTCTTCTGGAGTACATCCTAAAATAAATCTGTAGTAATTAAAGGTCATACTGAGCTAAAGCTTCGAGACTATCAATTAAGTGGTGCACATGGAAATAATGGAATATGTTTTCTTTATACAAACTTCACTAATATAGTAAAGTTCCTTTAAAAAAAGTATTACTTGCACCTCCCTAGGAGATATTGATATTAATACATTGTGTATTTTGCATTTCGTTACTTGCACCCAAAGTATGTGAATGAAGTTTTTTGAGAATATATGACCGTAATAACACATCAAAACAAAACTAAAAAAAATTTCCAGAAATCCTTCCTTAGTGGGTTTTTACATCATAAAATGTATCAACTTCCAAAATTTCAAGTTTCTAACCCTTGTGATTTAGGCTCTGCGTTGATGAATCATTCAGGAAAAGTATAGAAATAATTACAAAAATACGTATGTTTTTATAACTTTTGACAGATTTGACCGATTTTGATGAAATAAAGACTAAAAGAAACCTTATAATAATTTAGTTATTTCAATTTGTACTTTTTAGCCGTTTTAAAGATTAGCCTGGACAAACAGACAGACAGACAGACAAAAAAATAATTGTTTACTTTTGTAAAACGAAAATAGCTTTATTAATTTTAAAACAGGCAGTTATTTTGAAATCAACAACAGACACATCAATTTTATTTATATGTATAGATATAGATTATTTTACATTGTATTATTATTCTTCTTTTTCTATAATACCTGTAAAAAAGTAGGCAATTACTTAAACACTGATGTTGATTTTTGACTTATTATGTATATTTATTGCACTACTCGTTGGTGTTAATAAATAAATATTGCAATATACTATTTTGTGCTGAGGTTGCATACATATTTGTCTATCACAGAACCAATATTAAGTATTAAAATAAAATGATTGTAAAAATAGCGTTTTTCGCATCATGCCTTAATAGATAGAAACAACAGTTTTTAACGATGTGCATGTTATAAATGACATAATATATTTTATGTAGAAACATAGAATAGGAAAGGCTATAGTTTTTTATATGTCAGCAACTGATTTATAGGATAGTACCGTCAAATCGAACGTTACTTTGACAGTGACAAAAGATTGTAAGTCTGTGGCGGAACGCTTGTTTTCCGTTTCTGTCACAAGATACGACGTCAAGCAACTAGTAATAAACTGTAAGGCAAATATATACCTTTCTACAAAAGATACGAAGCAGGCTTTCATTTCATTTTAATTACTTTAAATATCGGTAATTCCGACATGGTACATCCTGCTAATCAACAAACGAGGCTCTGGCGACCGAAATCGTGGCGGTATAACCACACAAATGCTGGAATCCGACAATGCAAATCGTGATAGCGGGCAGCAGCGCTATTAGTGAAAGATTTCCAGCCACTGCGGTCACCAACCCGCCTGCCAAGCGTGGTGACTAAGGCAAATACCCCCCTATGATCGACGACAAAAATTCACGGCCCCCAATTCCCGGTAATCGCACTATTCCTGGCCACGGTACCGGCCATGATAACGGTGCGATGGGGGGTGCTAGATTTGCCAGAGAACTAAAGTCACCGACATTGCGCTTAGAATTAGCTCGCTGAAGTGGAAGTGGGCTGGTCATGTCTCCAGGCGCATTGATGGCCGATGGAGCCTGTGGTGTCCACCACATGTGCATCCCACTAACATACATACTTACACACATATTATAAACATACATCCAAACAGACATACTACACAACACATTCCAACTCAACATGGAATATTGAATTGACGACACAACGGACGATCGAACGTACACAGTGGACAACCGCATTGTTTATCTCCGTTGTGACGTCGTCCTTTGTTCTATGTTGAGGCCCCGCCTACCGGTGCAAGCGCATTGGAGCGACGGATTTTTTATATTGGCTACGAATGATCCTACCAACGTTTACGACTTACGCATTATTCATTATTCTACCACCCTCATAACCGTTACTTGCGCTTAAAAATAATTCGCTTTGTGTTTAAGTATTGTGCTCGTGTTTATGTGTACATATGTGATCTTCTATGCCTGTATAACGTTATTTCTTCTGTGTGCATATATTGTGTGTATAACGTGTATATAATATACACGTTCATGGACCATCCGCGTGTTTCATTTCTTATTATAATATTCTCACAGACCCTAACACACGCATCACTTACCCATAACTGGTGACCCCGAGCTGTAATTTTTAAAGAACACCGATATATATATGAGCGAAAGCAGCGATTCTGCTAAGTCATGCACTTCACAAAATGGCGGTCATAACGTGACCAAGCGAAAACCACGCCCTATGCAGCGCGTTAGTACTGACGGCGAACGCTCTGGAACTTTTAACGCCGGTCTTCGACTACCATCTTTTTACCCTGATGACCCGGAAGTCTGGTTCGCACAAGTCGAGGCTCTATTCGCGAACGCCGGAATTACTGGTGACTCCACCAAGTTCAATTACATCATCGGCAACCTCGACCACCAATATTCGCGCGAGGTCAAGGATATTTTACTGGCTCCACCTGCTGCTGATAAATACAATAAATTAAAAACCGAGCTAATCAAGCGACTTTCGGCTTCTCAAGAGCGTAAGGTGAAACAGCTTCTCATGCATGAAGACCTTGGAGATAGAAAGCCATCCCAATTCCTGCGTCATCTCCAGAACCTCGCGGGCCAGAACGTGCCTGAGGACTTTCTCCGTACCATCTGGTGCAGTCGCCTGCCCGGAAACATCCAGACCCTTCTCGCATCACAACCTCATAGCTCACTGGAGACCCTTGCAGACTTGGCCGACAGGGTGCAAGATATAGCATCCCCACCGCACCACATTGCTGCGACATCTGCGCATGGACCCAGTTTACAGTCCATGGCTGGTGAGATAGCCGAATTGCGGAGAATGGTTAAGGATCTGACCCTTGAGCTTGGCAGACGACCCCGCTCGAGGACTCGACATCAGCGCCGTGACAGAAGTGGATCATCCAGACGTTCCGAGTCCAGCTATCGGAAGTATCCGATATGCTGGTATCACCAACGGTTTAGGGACGGCGCAACGAAGTGCATAAAGCCGTGTGACTTTTCGAAGGCGGGAAACTCTCAAAGCAGTCGGTAATGACGACTACCGACTGCTCCAACCCAACACCAGGTCGTCTATTCGTCACTGACCGCCGGACCAAGAACGAGTTCCTTATCGACACGGGCAGTGACCTGTGCGTATTTCCTCGGGCCCTACACAACCAGTGCAAGCAGACTGGCTATCAACTGTCAGCGGCTAACGGCAGTGTCATCAACACGTATGGTTTTGTTGATTTTAATTTAGATCTAGGCTTACGCAGGGATTTTCCTTGGCGCTTTATTGTTGCGGATGTAACCAAAGCTATCATAGGTGTAGACTTTCTTTGTAAATACAATTTATCTGTAGACGTAAAAAATAAGCGCCTAATAGACAATATCACCTCACTTACTTCAATTGCTGAGCTTTACTACAATAAAGATACTTGCAATGCTTTTTCTATAAAGGTCTTGACTGGTGAATCTCGATACCATTCTATTCTGTCGCAATACCAAAGATTAATCCGACCATCCGGTATACCTTGCACACCTAGGCATAACACCGTACACCATATACGCACCACACCTGGACCTCCCATAGCTTGCACTCCCCGCAGGTTAGCTCCCGATAAGCTCACCATAGCTAAGCGCGAATTCGAGATTATGCTGAGCAACGGCACTGCACGTCCTTCAGACAGTCCATGGTCGTCGCCATTACATTTAGCTCCGAAGAAGAACAACGGATGGCGACCTTGCGGGGACTACCGCAAGCTCAACGCGAGGACAATTCCGGACATGTACCCCATCCGACATATCCACGATTTCGCGCATAATATATCAGGTTGTACAATTTTTTCTACAATCGACTTGGTTAAAGCTTACAACCAAGTGCCGGTTAGTGAAGATGACATCCCAAAAACTGCCATTACAACCCCGTTTGGTTTGTTCGAGTTCCCATTCATGACCTTTGGTCTCAGGAACGCAGGCCAAACGTTTCAAAGGTTGGTTGACGAGATGACTCGCGGGTTAGATTTTGTTTACCCTTACCTGGATGACTTCCTGGTTTTCTCCAAAAGTCAGGCCGAACACGAGAAGCATCTGCATCAACTGTTCGGGAGAATGCGAGACTACGGCATGCTGGTCAACTCAGCCAAGTGTGTCTTCGGTGCCGAGGAGGTAACGTTTTTAGGTTACAGAATTTCGGCAGCTGGTACCAAGCCCTTAGACTCTAAGGTAGACGCCATCAAGCAATTCCCAGTACCTCAATCAAATCAATCAATCAACAGCCAATCGTTGTCCACTGCTGAACATAGGCCTCTCCCAGTACCTAAAACCGTCCAACAGCTGAGACGTTACCTAGGTATGTTGAATTTTTACAGGCGATTTATACCTCAGGCTGCTAAAATCCAACAGCCCCTCCACGCCTTACTCACTGGTTCAGTGAAGGGCTCCCACCCAGTCCATATATCTGGCGAAGCCCTCGCAGCATTTAACCAGAGTAAGGAGAGTCTTTGTGATGCCACTTTACTTGCACACCCAGATATCCAGGCCAAACTAGCTCTCGTCACAGATGCGTCTGACCAGGCTATGGGGGCAGTCTTGCAGCAACACAAAGATGGGATTTGGCAACCGCTAGCATTTTTCTCACGGAAACTGAGTCCGGCACAGCAAAAGTATTCCCCGTATGATCGCGAGCTTCTTGCTATCTACGAGGGAATCAAACACTTTCGCCACATGCTAGAGGCGCGACATTTCACAGTCTATACTGACCACAAGCCATTGCTTTACGCCTTCCACGAGAGGAAAAGTAGCAGCTCCCCTCGTCAGTATAGACACCTGGATTTCATAGCGCAGTTCACCACAGACATTCAGCATATATCTGGCAAAGATAATGTTGTTGCTGATGCCTTGTCCCGGGTGGACGCACTACAGAGCCCTGTCGCCATTGAAACACTCGCCAAATCCCAAATCAACGACCCTGAATTAACACTTCTACTCGGTGGTGAATCTTCACTCCGCCTCGAGAAGAAGACAATTGACGGTAGCCTAATGTCACTATACTGTGATGGAAGCACCCCTACGCCGAGACCATTCGTGACTAAATCACTTAGGCGTCAAGTCTTCGACAGTCTGCACTGCCTTAGTCACCCTGGTGCTAATGCGACTGCCAAACTTGTATCGCAGCGATACGTGTGGCCAGGTGAGCGGAAAGACTGCCGCGAATGGTCACGGAAGTGCCTGGATTGCCAACGTGCCAAGGTCACAAGACATGTGACAGCACCATTAGGCACCTTCGAATTACCACGAGCCAGGTTCACTCAAATTCACATTGACCTAGTGGGACCTCTTTCGCCATCTGAAGGTTTCAAATATTGCCTCACAGCTGTAGACCGTTTTACTAGATGGCCTGAGGCGATACCTATCGCAGACATAACAGCTGAGACGGTTGGCAAGGCACTGCTGTCGGGATGGATATCCCGTTTTGGCTGTCCGACAGACATCGTTACCGACCGCGGACGTCAGTTCGAGTCCGCTCTGTTTAACTGCCTGTCCAAGATAGCCGGGTTTCATCATCGACGAACCACCGCCTACCACCCCGCATGCAATGGTCTTGTAGAGCGATTTCATCGTCAGCTGAAATCATCGATCATGTGCCATGCCGATAGCCATTGGACCGAATCGCTACCCCTGGTCCTCCTTGGCATGCGCAGTTGCATCAAAGAAGATCTCAACTCTTCATACGCGGAGCTCGTATATGGCGAACCTCTTCGCCTCCCCGGAGAATTTTTCAATTCCTGTGTAGACGGTACCACGGACCTTTCCGACTTCACCGCTCGCCTGCACAGGATAATTAATAATCTCCGACCCTCTCCAGCCTCACGTCACGCGAATAATAAAGTCTTCGTATTTAAAGACCTCGCTTCCTCCACCCACGTATTTCTCAGGGAAGACGCGGTGCGGGGATCCTTACAACCACCATACACCGGCCCTTATAAGGTTGTACAAAGTGGAGACAAAGTCTTTAAAATCCTAGTCAAGGGTAAACAGGTCTCCGTCTCCATCGACCGTCTAAAACCAGCGTACATGGCCACAGAACCCGCCACAAGCATCGAGGTCCAGCACGGCAACATCAGCCAAGCTAAAGATGCTGTGTGCCCCGATGTCCGAGCAACTCGCTCGGGTCGAAAGGTCCGATTCCCGGATTTTTACCGTCCGTAGGGACGCTCTCTGGGGGGGAGTGATGTGGCGTCCACCACATGTGCATCCCACTAACATACATACTTACACACATATTATAAACATACATCCAAACAGACATACTACACAACACATTCCAACTCAACATGGAATATTGAATTGACGACACAACGGACGATCGAACGTACACAGTGGACAACCGCATTGTTTATCTCCGTTGTGACGTCGTCCTTTGTTCTATGTTGAGGCCCCGCCTACCGGTGCAAGCGCATTGGAGCGACGGATTTTTTATATTGGCTACGAATGATCCTACCAACGTTTACGACTTACGCATTATTCATTATTCTACCACCCTCATAACCGTTACTTGCGCTTAAAAATAATTCGCTTTGTGTTTAAGTATTGTGCTCGTGTTTATGTGTACATATGTGATCTTCTATGCCTGTATAACGTTATTTCTTCTGTGTGCATATATTGTGTGTATAACGTGTATATAATATACACGTTCATGGACCATCCGCGTGAGTTTCATTTCTTATTATAATATTCTCACAGACCCTAACACACGCATCACTTACCCATAAGCCGACACGTGTTGGAGTGGAGACCACGCTTAGGCAAACGTAGTGTAGGACGCCCTGTGACAAAATGGGCCGACGATTTAAAAAAGGTGGCAGGTTCGGGATGGATGCGGTCTGCCCAAGATCGGGATGGTTGGCGTTCTATATAAAAAAAAAACAAATTCCGACAGGATACTACTCATATTTATATAATCGTAATATATTAACAGTTTTTTAATTATTTTTAACAGGTGTTTATAAGGTACTTCATTTGAGGAAACTTCGCTATGTAGCAATTTATTATAAGTAGGTTGCTCGCGTCATTCATCAGTAAAAGGGGCATTGAAGATCCAGCACCAAGATAAGTCATATTCATCGACATAGAAGCGAATAAATAATTGAGGTTAGCATTAATGAAATATCTTATTATAAATATCATAAAGAGACATGTGATAGATAGTGAACTTAGCCGAATGATGATGATATGTGATGTGACCAAAGAGCGGGTATATTAAGGGTATAAAGCAAAATTGCTTATCTTTGACTGAATTTAGATAACGTGACAAGGAACGAGATAGACTTTATCATTTCGAATAAAAGGCACATATTTAGAGATGTTTCAGTGATCAACAGGTTTAATACCGGAAGTGATCACCGCTTGGTTCGAGGCACTCTAAATATCAACTTAAAAGCCGAAAGATCGAGAATGATGAGGTCTACTCTCCGACCTACCATGCTCCAAGCTGCTCAAGGCTCCGAAAAGTTCCAAATGGATCTTCAAAATCAATTCACCGCGTTGGAAACCATAAGCAGCATTGATGAGAGAACCGACACGCTGGTCAAAATACTGCAAAACACATCCCGCAAGTGTTTTCCGCCACAGAGAAGAGACAACGCACCAAAACTCTCTGCTGAGACACTCGAGCTCATGAGAAAACGACGAGAACTACCATCGTTTTTGTCAGATAAGGCCTTAAACCGAACAATAAAAATGCTGACGCGACGCGATCTCCGACGCTCCAATACCCGTGCCATCAAGGCTGCGATTGAGCAAAATCGGGGATCGAAAGTGTTCGCTCGCAAGTTTGGGAGGCCGCGTCTGACAAAACTTCAAAATGAAAATGGTGGGGTCGTTATCTCTAGGCCTGAGATTGTCGGAGAAGTAGAGAGGTTTTATGGGCAGTTGTTCTCTTCAAGATCGGATAAAACCGTGGGAATCAGTATTGATGACCAGCGCGCCCCTCTTACGTGCCATTACTCCGAGGAGCTCCCGGTCGTTGACCAAGGCGAGATTAGGGCGGCTCTAGAACAGCTTAAAAACAACAAAGCTCCGGGAGATGACGTAATCACAACAGAGTTTCTTAAGGCAGGCGGGACTCCGGTCCTGAAAGAGCTAGCAAGCCTCTTTAATTCCGTCATCCAACATGGCAAGACCCCGGAAACGTGGAGCGGGAGTGGGGTGGTACTGTTTTTCAAGAAAGGTGATAAAACCCTCTTGAAAAACTACAGACCAATCTCCCTCCTGAGTCACGTTTATAAGCTGTTCTCAAGAGTTGTCACGAACCGTCTCGCCAGACGACTTGACGAGTTCCAGCCCCCAGAGCAAGCCGGCTTTCGATCAGGCTACAGCACCGTGGACCACATCCATACTGTTCGGCAGATTGTGCAGAAGACCGAAGAGTACAATCAGCCGCTGTGTATGGCATTTGTGGACTACGAGAAAGCCTTCGACTCCATCGAAACCTGGGCAGTGCTCGACTCATTGCAGAGATGTCATATCGATTGGAGATATATCGAGGTACTGAGATGTCTGTACAACGCCGCTACAATGACTGTCCACATCCAAAGCGCGATGAAGGCGATCCAACTGCGCAGAGGGGTGAGACAAGGGGATGTAATATCCCGAAACTGTTCACCAACGCGTTGGAAGACGTTTTCAAGACGCTGGATTGGACTGGGTATGGAGTCAATGTAAACGGCGAGTACATCTCACACCTTCGATTTGCCGACGATATCGTCATCATAGCAGAGTCGCTGGAACAACTCACCGAAATGCTGCGTAGCCTAGGCGAGTCTTCCCGGTGCGTCGGTCTCGGTATGAACTTGGACAAGACCAAAGTCATGTTCAATAGGCATGTCGTGCCGGAACCGATATACGTCGAGGGGAAAACTCTCGAAGTTGTTAGTGAATATACCTACCTAGGACAGATAATACAAGTCGGTAGGAACAACTTCAAGAAGGAAGCCGAACTAAGAATTCGCTTGGGATGGGCGGCATTTGGCAACCTTCGTCAAGTCCTCAAGTCATCTATACCGCAATGTTTGAAGACGAAAGTCTTCAACCATTGCGCCTTACTCTTCAAAGTCGCTCAGCGTGCTATGGAGCGAGCTATGCTCGGAGTATCTTTGAAGGATAAGATCAGAAATGAGATTATCCGGAAAAGAACCGGAGTCACCGACATAGCTTACAAAATTAGCAGGCTGAAGTGGCAGTGGGCTGGTCACGTATGTCGTAGGACCGATGGCCGTTGGAGCAGACGAGTCCTAGAGTGGAGACCGCGAATCGGCAAGCGCAGCGTAGGGTGGCCCTCCAGCCAGGTGGACCGACGACCTTAAGAAGGTGGCGAGCACCAATTGGATGCGGAAGGCGGAGGACAGGGAGCTTTGGCGCACCTTGGGAGAGGCCTATGTTCAGCAGTGGACAACGATTGGCTATTGATTGATTGATTGATTGATTGAATTTGACCAAAAATGAAAAAAAAAATACAACTCGAACTTTTAAAACGACAATGTCAAAAACTTAGGTAATTGTTTACTTATTTCTTTTGTGAATCCTTTCATCTTATTTTTTAGGGATGAAAAGCTATTACATATTGTTTTTGCGAAAAATCACTTTTCCTGTTCGACACCGCTGTTAGAAAAGCTTGGAGTTAGTGTTCGTTGATGTTATACAAAAAAGAGTTCGTTGATGTTAAAAAGAGTGGCTACTGAGTTTGTCTCGGTAAAATTTACATTTCAAATTGGTAGTAGCTTTATATTAAAATTAGAATTGTTATGTGATTCAAAAGTACTTGAATAAAGCACTTGTATAAAGTAAGTTTTGACTTTGATAAACGTAATTTAAACAAATATTGGGCGAACGAGAATAGGTAAGCACTTCACTTTGAAATCGAGATACATTTCAACTCTACTCCGCCATCTATCGCCGCTAGGGTATGCCTCTGGGGCCCCCACGCATCACACTTCGTCAAAGTGTGATGTGCCGTGTCCAGTGGCACACCACACTCATGGCAGGAGGTTGATATCTCCCACCTCGCTATCCCGTGCAGGTACTTACCGAAGCAGCCGTGTCCGGTAAGCACCTGCGTCAGTCTAAATGTAAGTGTGCCGCTCCTTCTTGTTACCCAGCGATTCAAGTGGGGGCGGATCGCCTCCACTGTCGCCAGATCCTCCTCTCATCTGCGAATGAGACCTTCAAGCCCAACATTTCTATCCAGTCCATCATGAGCGACGTTCCAACTTCGGCCAGGATGGCCACCTCTTGGAAATTTCGCCCCGTCGCCGTGAGTAGATTGTCGTCCGCGTAACACAACAGCCCCATCCCGGGAAGGACAGGTGCCCGCAGGAGCCAGTCAAAGCCGACGTTCCACAGGATTGGGCCGAGAACGGACCCCTGTGGAACGCCACAGCCTACCTGACGTCCAATAATTCGCCCATCGCTCCCCTCCCAGAGGACCATCCGATCCTGGAGGTATGCCCCCAGAAGCCTCCTAAAATAGGAAGGCACCCCATGATATTGAAGCGCCTCTCTTATTGTCTGGAAAGGAAGACTGTTGTAGGAGTTCGCCACGTCCAGCAATACTGTTAGGACCACGTCCCCTCGGGCCACCACCTTCATGGTCCGGGTCTTTAGGGCGCTCAGGGCGTCGATGGCTGATCGACCCGTTTTCGTTCAGCCTTGGATGGGCAGACTGTATTTGTATGGCCAAGGCCCATACACTTGAAGCAGCGCAGAGGGCGCTGCTCTAGTACGTAAACTCTGGTCGAGCTCCACCCAACCAGGAGACGACCGGCGTTGGACACCTTTCTTGCCGCAGCTATCGGACATGTCACGAGGGCCATACCCATATATCCAGGTCCACGTGACACATCTCCACATCTTACCATTTCAGTGGGGCAATTCCCTTCTCGAGCAACTGCAGCGATAATTTTTCGCTTTGTGACGGAGTCGTCTAGCCCTGTCACCTTTATATCCACCCTTTTTAAGGGGCGGACGACGCTGGCCACTCCATCCAGCACCGTGCAGAGCTGGTCAGCCAGCTTATCAGTCTGGTCTGACTGCGCCCTCGGCAGCTCCAGCACTCTGGCCCCTGTAGCTGATCGTCGGACTTTGAGTCCGCCAGTGATCCCGAGGTCCTGCAATTTCACGCCCTGCTCGGCGCGCTCCAAAACTTGGGCATACGTAACGCCTTTCTGCTCCGCTTCTGGCTGCAGCGTTACCACCACTGCAGCTGTGCGAGGGGCAGCCAATTTGGGCTTGGCCGTCTCTGGTGCCTTAGACATCGTGGACGCCACTGTGTTTGTGGTTCCAGCTGAAGGGGAAGTATTTTTCCCTTTTTCCCCTTTTTGACCATTGTGGACCAGGACGTCTCCTGGACCATCTGTGGCTGGATCGTCTCCGGCTTGATTGCGGTGTTTGAAGAGTTAAGGCCGCCTGCGCGTATGTTGGCGCATTCTGTAGCATCGACTCCCGCTTTTTATCGGCAGCTAACGGAGGGCGTTGCACCTTCGTAGGCAGGAGGCGCTCTTCTAATCCCACCATGTGTGCATTAAACATAACGCCGACTGACGACATTATGTCCGCCTTGAAAGCCTCCATCGTTTGACTATCCCACGCAGAACTGTTGGAAGCCTCATTTGCCACTGCCGCCGTAGTCCGTCTCTCAGCGAACTCCCGGCGGTGAACCTTTATTTCGGCCTTGAGACCGTCCACTTCCTTACGCAGGCGGCCATTATCGGCACGGAGTTTTCATGTCTCCTCCGCTTCCGTGCGACACGCTAGGGCGTCAATTATTCCCTGCAGGGCAGTCACTGACTCTTGCAGTTTTTTGGAAACTCCTTTTAGTTTGGAGGATTTTTGCGCCACGTCCAAAATGAGGGCTGCATTGCGGCCAGCCTGTGCGCGAAGTTCCTCCGTGTTCATCTTCACAGGATCCTCCCTAGCTTCTGATGCGGACTCTTCGGAGTCCAGTATCGCCTGCGAAACGTCCTTTTTGAACGCCCTACTCCTCAAGGAACGCTCAAATGCCTCCTCCTTGGCCTCGGCGACCTTCTCCTTGAGCTCGGCCTTAGCACGAGCGAGGCCACTACCACGCCCCCTCGACGCTAATTTACTTCGACTATCGAGCTTACTTTTGGCAGCCATTGTCGTTTCCGTCAACGTATCGGAGTCGGAGTCAAAAGTGGCGAGCCCATCATAAGGCCTTTTTCGGCCAATCAAGGCGTCGGACGGCAACTCAGTGTCGACGTCCATCGCCGAAAACAAATAGTGCTACACGAATAACAATAGCACTATAACAATTCCAAAAAAAAAACAGGGTCTACAAAGACCTAGTCCGAAACAATAAATTCACTCATTAGGCGAAACAATAGTCCATGTACAAAGCAGAATGTCCAGATGTGCCGCATAAGAGATAACAACACAGTTTTACAACGCCAGATGTCGTTTGAATTCATCAAATCGAACAATCTTCGCAGTAAACACAACCTCACTCAACGACGTCCGAACATCGACTCTTTCGAAATCGAGATACATGGTCATATTTACACAAACCAAATATGAAACAGATAACGATAAAACAGATCTGTCCATCTATATGGATAGAGTTTTAATGCAGTGGCTGCAGGGTATGATGACATCGTCGAATTTAATTAGTGCCAAGCCAAAATCAATATCAAAATTCAAGTTGGTGTAGTTCACCATATAATAGTTTTGAATTTATTTGGGTTACATTTATTCCGTATAGTCCAGAGTAAAGTTTAGTAGAAATCTTTAAAAGAAATCGTATAAGCTTATACAAGCAATGGTATCCCGTAAGTCTTCAAGAACTTACTGTAAGTAGATGACATCATCATGTACGTCACTTGCAATCGTAAAAACGAAGATAGAAAATAACAACGGTGACAACGATGCCAGCTTCCATGCAGGTATTTACGAAACCAACCAATTAACAATGGAAAGATTGCTTATAAGGACATTAATGTTTACTCGCATCCGTCTGGGTAAGTACCACTTACTTATCAAATATTCTACAGCCAAATAGCTATAGTCAGAATTGTCGTATTCCGATTGGAAGAGTGAGTGTGCCATTAAACCTCAGGCACAAGGGGTATAACATCTGAGTTCCCAAGGTTGATGGCACAATAGCGATATAAGGAATGCTTACTATTACTTACGATGCCAATATACGTAAAAAAAGATGGATCTACTAAAGAAACTGGTGGTAAGGCTTTGTGTAAGCTCGTCTGGGTAGGTACCACCCACTTATCAGATATTCTATCGCAAAACAGCAGTACTTGGTATTGTTGTGTTCCGGTTAGAAGGGTGAGAAAGCCAGTGTAATTACATGCACAAGGGACATAACATCTTAGTTCCTAAGGTTGGTGGCGCATTGGCGATGTAAGCGATCGTTAACATTTCTTAAAATGCCAATGTCTATGGGCGTTGGTGACCACTTACCATCAGGTGGCCCATATTCTCGTCCTATCTACCTATCTACCTATACTATAAAAAAAAAACTAATAACTAATTATGTGTACTTTATACATAATTGAATTTGTTTTAATAAACTGAATAACTACTGAGTTCCTCCCTGATTCTTCTCGGTAGAATTCAGAAGTCTGTTTAAATAAAAATATTTTTATTTGTATTGTTTATGATGTCACTTGCGCCTCATATATGTAGGTATCTAAAAGACAATGTATTGATAACTCAATCAATTGCTTTATTTAAATAACTAATTATGCTTTATTTAAATAACTATTATTTTATACTAATTGATAATTTCCATTTAATAATAAGAATTTTCTAAATGAATGCACCGCTTGCTCAGTTTAAACAAGTTTGATTATTCATAAAATTCTTTTGAAGTTATTTTATTTGAAAAGCTGAAATAGAACGAATAGCAGTCAAGACCGCATTTTTATCCTAACCTCATATCTTTTAACAACGTCAACCAAACGCCATAACTATAAGTTAGCCCCAAGTTTTAGGCACGTGGCCAGCCTTGCATGTAAGTCTTTGTCTAGATTAACGATCACAATTCTATTATATTAAAGCTATAAATTTACCACTTTTGACTTTATTATCAGTTTCGTTTGATTCATGAATATCTTATCGGTTCTATTACCCCCTATTACTAACGATTTATGTTAATAGGCCACCTGCATTACAATCATTTTATTTGTGTATCAATTACCATTAAGAAAATGGAAATACATATTTTCATTTTTCGTATCAAAATTGTAAATGATATATTTACTGAGCAGAAATAAAATATACTTATTAATCCTGGATTTATAATGAGATCGCAATAAAATAGCTATGTATTATTTTGTAATAATAAGGTACATTATTACAGAAACTTGAAGCGATGACAGGCTTCTAGCGACTGCGCTCATTGATAGTTAACAATCGCCGAGCAGTAGCTGTCTCAAACACGCCTAAACGTTTCTCTTGAATACGAATATATCAGCGTCTGACCTCCTTCAATATTCTTTTTTCCGAATGAACAATTTTATCGTCTTTGTTATTTCCACCCAATGAACACTAACCCCTTAGATGGTTTTGACGTGAATGAACAACAAATATTCATCTTAAAAATCATGAGAAATCTGTTTTGAACATGTGAAGTGAAATATATTTTACTTAAAATTCTTAAAGGCAAAATACAATTATATAAAATAAAAATAATTAATATACTTGTAATTGTATATTATGGCACTTTATAAAAATATCTATCTTAAACTGTTTTAAGCTGTTTAAAAAAAGTTGCAAAGATAAAAATACTGGCATGTAACACACACCCACACATTTCAGTATGATTATATTTCAAACAAGGATCGTAACTTATTATATAACTTTATTAATTATTACCATTATGATATTAACCTATTTGTTACGCAAACATTCATTTAATGTTTCTAGTATCTTTATGATTACCCGTCTTGTAATAAATGTAATTATATATTACATATATATATATATATTTATGAGAAAGAATCTAATACTTAAAAAGTATAATTAAAACTAAACATGGCAACAATAAATAATTTTTGAGATTCTTCTGTTTTAATTAAACTTTCGAAATTTAAACATTCTTCTACCATCGCGACATGTTTATGATTTTCGACCGACGTTGAGGTGAGTTTTTAAGTTATTAAGTAGCTTAAATCAAAATCGAGGGTTTTTACTTCTTTTTTTTAATCTAAGCGACATAATCGGATATTTAGTAATGAATCTAAGAAGATATTTAGTTATTTTACGATGAATGATTGTAATTACAGAAATAGACGGTGTGTAAACTGTTCCCTAAAGTTGACATATATGTATACGCATGCGCTTATTGTACGATGTTACTAAATCCATGATATAATAGACAAACGGTCTCCATTCATGATAAGCCATCCAAGGGTGCAATTGCCAACACCGGTTAATATTACTATACGAAACGTCATTCGCTGCTGAGGGGTGTGAGGCCTCTGCCTCGAATTTTGCGGGCAGCGGGGCGGCGGCGGCGGCGGCGCGGCAGCGGGGCGGGCAACGCATACCTGTTCTCCAAACCAGCCGGCAGATCGCGCGGCACTATAGCGGTGTAGTGTTGTGTTCATGGTTGTGTTGTCGAGATATTTGTTTTTATTCGCGAACGAAATGTCTGAAAAACGGCGACATCTTTTTGATTCAAATTTATTCCTAACGCTCGATTTATTGTGGGCAAAAGAAGAAGTGGATCCCTACTATAGGGCAAGGAAAATAAATGGCGAGTTTTATCGAAATTATGAAGAACAGAGACAAAATCCCGACAAATTCTACGACTAATAATTGGTTAATTATTCTTCTATTTTTTCTTATTTTTCCGCGAGATTCGAGGCAGAGGCCTAAGGCCTCTGCCTCGAATCTCGCGGCGGCGGCGCGGGAGCGGCAGGATCTTACGCGTATAATCAAATGGACCGGCCCTCGAATACAGCGGTGCAGGAGCGGCGCGGGGGCGGGCAACGAGCGGTGCACTCCAGTCAAGCGGTGACCGCCCGCGTTGCGCGTCTGCATTGTAGGTATAGTGTTGTACATTTTTTTTGTGACGTATCAAAATGTCTTCAGACGTGCAAGAGCTAATTATTTCGGCAATCTTTGAGAGGACACCCATATGGAACAGCAAAGATGTGAACCATAAAAATAGAAGAATAATTAACCAATTATTAGTCGTAGAATTTGTCGGGATTTTGTCTCTGTTCTTCATAATTTCGATAAAACTCGCCATTTATTTTCCTTGCCCTATAGTAGGGATCCACTTCTTCTTTTGCCCACAATAAATCGAGCGTTAGGAATAAATTTGAATCAAAAAGATGTCGCCGTTTTTCAGACATTTCGTTCGCGAATAAAAACAAATATCTCGACAACACAACCATGAACACAACACTACACCGCTATAGTGCCGCGCGATCTGCCCGCTGGTTTGGAGAACAGGTATGCGTTGCCCGCCCCGCTGCCGCGCCGCCGCCGCCGCCGCCCCGCTGCCCGCAAAATTCGAGGCAGAGGCCTAATGACACTGTTGTTTTTGATTGGTCGTGATTGCTGAAGTCGAACTTTATGTATATCATTTAATAGGAGACCGTAGCCGTAGCGAATTCAATATGTTTTCGCTTGATTCGTCGATAGTGGTAGTCGACGTTCGAAGTATTTCGGACTGGTAGTTTTAGTTGACTATATTCGACGGCACTTCAGTTACTTGTTACGTTTTGGTAAACATTTACCATTAGTTCAAAACATTCTGTGCAAATGATGTTTAATGGATATAAATGAACTGAAACAAACTGTAACCCAGTCTCATGTAGCATCTTGTATGTTTTAAAATCGGATACATTTTGAAATATAAATATTTTTTAAACAAAATTATAGTCATAAAACATAAAAATAGTTTTTTTTTATGTTTTTTAAATGAGATAAAATAAAAAAAGTGGTACGGTATTATCTATAACAGAAAACCAAATTAACATTTGATAGAAACTGTTAATTATTATTACTCTTTCTAAATAGGTCCTATATGATGGTTGCGCTTCACAATTCTATGTAGTGAATGCTGGGGTCCCCCAGGGATCTGTGTTATCTCCGACACTCTTTCTTTTGCGTATCAATGATATGCTCTCTCTTGGGTACATAATAATAATAATGTCCTCCAGACCGATTTCGGCCACGGCGGCCAATCTCAAGAGAGATTAGCCAACTACGCAGGAGATATTATAGTACACAAGTGTGTGCGCAAACACAGGTGCACTCTCTATTCCCTAACTCTCATAATCCGATGGGACGGCAATCCGACACGACCGGAAAGAGTTCAGGCGCAGGACCAACGGCTTTACGTGCTTTCCGAGGCACGGGAGTGTACACACTTCCAACTTCCACACTCCGGGCTGCTACTGAGAATTTTCTGACAGAAAAACCCAATAACTTTTTATTGGCCCGACCTGGGAATTGAACCCAGGACCTCCGGGTCTGCGGCCTTATATCAAGCCACTAGACCAATGAGGCAGTCAAATACATACACTTGGGTACATACATTGCTATGCAGACGATTGTACAGTGTATGGTGAATACCACGGACGCGCAGTGGTTGGGCGAGCGGAAATTGAGGAGAGTCGGGATGACCTTGTCATTGAAATCGATAGGACGTTAGAACTCATCGCCAAATGGGGCTCTGATAATCTTGTTGAATTTAATGCCAAGAAAACACAGGTATGCGCTTTCACACTGAAAAAGTCACCATTTTCCCCTCTTCCCTCCCCCTGTGGCACTCCGCTGGCAAAGCATGTATGTATGCAAAAGAATAAATCAGAAGAAGAGATTTTATAGATATATAAATCAGTATAAATCAGTATATATATATATATATATACCCTACTTCAGTATATTATTTTTGCATATACTATATATATACATATATATATATATATATACACTTTTTCATACATCTATCTAACGTCAACAATATGAAAAGTTTAAGATATAGAGAAAAATACGTGTGCAGCCGACAATAAAACTAAAATCGTCGGAGTGAACTCAGAATTCAATAAACTTAATCCAAAGTAACTCGTAGTGATACCGATGAATTGTGTTCAACTTATACAACTTTGAAGAATGCACAGCATGCAGTGTTAAAGAGTAACAAGTGGACTGTAAAATAAGTTAAAACAAATTTTCTTTTATTATTTTATCTAACACGTTTGCCATAGTAATACAAATATGGCTTCAATTTAATAGAAGTGAGGTACTTACTTTGATTTTTATTTAAAATGTTCTTTTATTAATATAATTCTCATAATTATTATATTGTGCAATCGTCGTTAAAATTAATAAACTATATGTTTGGTTGAATTAGGGACCACTCCTTACAGGCCCGACGCCCGGGGGTTAAAAGATAGGGCGTAACCCTGGGGCTGTGGATGCTGTGAGGTGGGGGCCTCGCGTGTTTTATTTCAGACGGCCCTCGCGCTGAGGAGAGCTCCGCCTAGCCACGAGCGGAGCAAAGGACGCGGATGCGTTATATCAACACGATCCCGCAGTCTCTCAGATCCGTGCCGGCCATCGCAGTGGTTTATGTGGGTAAGAATCCCACATAATGGGAGCTAGGTACCTTTCTGAAGGTTTCCACTGCGTGAAAAAAAGGGACTATTCCTTCGTGTTATGCTTAATCAAATTTAACTTACAAACATATTATGTATAGGTATGTATATCAATACTCTTACCTAAAGTAAAATAATGATTTCTTATAGAAAACGGTTACACCTTTCTTAACACCTTTGCGATTACAGCTTCAGTATGATTCCTTAAATAATTATAGTCTATTCCGATGGGAATAGGAAATAAGGTAAATAAACAACTAACCTCGAATTGACATGACATTTGAGAAAAAAAAAACAATTATTGGACAAAAATTTAATCTGATTCCGTTTCTGAGCTTTTTTTTTTTATATGCCCCGGGATGGCAAATGACTCTGCTCCACCTGATGGTAAGTGGTAGTAGAGTCCAAACGCGACGACGGCCAGTACAGTCGGGAAAAATGTTCTGTACTAGCCGTCCCCGCCTTGCCGGCCCGCAAGATGCCTCTTCACGCCTCGTTTGAAGGAACCCGGTTTGTAAGAGGAGGGGAACACGTGAGCTGGTAAGGAATTCCATTTTTTGGTAGTGCGACAAAGAAAGGAGTTGCCAAATTTCTTTGTGCGCGATGGAATTGATGTCACAGTTAGGCGGTGACATCGAGAACCAGTTCGCGTGGACTTAAGAAGGAAGGGGGAAGCAGGAATTAGAGAGAATAATTCCTCAGAGCACTCGCCGTGATACAGTCGATAGAAAGCGCTCAGTGCTGCTATCTCGCGACGCAATTGTAAAGGTTCAAGTGTGTTTGTGACCTTTACGTCGCCAATAATGCGTACTGCACGTCGCTGCAAGAGCTTTTTCGCTGTGAGAGCGCACACCTTTGTTTTCTTGGCATTAAACTCAACAAGATTATCAGAACCCCATTTGGCGATGAGCTCTAATGTCCTATCGAGTTCAATGACAAGATTCTCCCGCCTCTCCTCAGTTTCCGCCCGCCCAGCCACTGCGCGTCCGTGGTATCCACCATGCACTGTAGGATCGTCTGCATAGCAATGTATGTTCCCAAGAGAGAACATATCATTGATACGCAAAAGAAAGAGTGTGGGAGATAGCACAGATTGGGGGACCTCAGCATTCACTAAATAGAATTGAAGCGCATATATATTTTAGCATGGATTTTTTTTAATGTTTGTAATTAAAATAACAACTTACCCGAAGTTTTAAATTGAAATAATAATGTTCAATCAGCTTAGTCCACGTCGAAGGCCAAATAAGTCAGTAGGCAAAAGCAAAAAGTCGTAAATACAAAATCACAGTCCGTTTAAACAAAACCAAGTCGTAGTAGAAAGCTTTTGATAATTCCGAATAATCACCCGTACATATTAAACGAAAGATGGAGACGATAGAGTCTTCTTGTATTATTTTCAAAACTATAAATTGAGTTTTTATACGCATAAATAATTTATATTTTTTGTTAACTTTTCAAAATTAAATTTTGTTTCGTCGTTATCTTACGTTACACAATCAATCAATCAATCAACAGCCAATCGTTGTCCACTGCTGAACATAGGCCTCTCCCAAGGTGCGCCAAAGCTCCCTGTCCTCCGCCTTCCGCATCCAGTTGGTGCCCGCCACCTTCTTAAGGTCGTCGGTCCACCTGGCTGGAGGGCGCCCTACGCTGCGCTTGCCGATTCGCGGTCTCCACTCTAGGACTCGTCTGCTCCAACGGCCATCGGTCCTACGACATACGTGACCAGCCCACTGCCACGATAATAATTTATTTACCGGACTGAGGACTGGAGATGACTTTCTATTTTTTTTACATATATTGCATTATATATGTTATTATATACAAATAAATATACTATTAAAAAAATATAATTTGTGACAAAACTAAAACAATGTGTTTTAAATTGAACTATATCATATAACCTATGCACTACATACAGTCATTTTTATAATATATATGTCGCAATCGTATCATCTCTGGAACGCTAGCGCCATCTGTCGGCGCTCGACGGAGTCAATGATTCACCCGAGCAATCGTATCATCTCTGGAACGCTAGCGCCATCTGTCGGTGCTCGACGGAGTCAATGATTCACCGGAGCAATCGTATCATCTCTGGAACGCTAGCGTCATCTGTCGGCGCTCGACGGAGTCAATGATTCACCGGCTGAGCGGCGCATACGACGCTGCTTCTTGTGCAGCAGCCGGACAGTGCGGTCGAATATTGGAACCGACGCGCGTTCCTAGATATAGTGCTGAGTAATTAAACATTAAAAACCAATTCATTTATCTACTGTGTTTCGTTGCTCCAACATTACCCAACGACGCCCGCTAATTAGCATTTAGAAACTATGGACCGTACTGATGAAGCTGAGGCTCATCCTCCGTCATCAGAAGTGGGATCTCTGTTAGTGCAAAATGAAGAAAAAAACGAAGCGGGTATTTGGCGTGCCTTGTTTGAACAACAAAACCAGAATATGCGAGCACTGATCGAAGCCCTGTAAGCGCCAAAACCAGTCTACCGCGACGGTCTACCTACGTTCGACCCTGACAATCAAGATACGATGCGAGATCGTGGTGTGCAACAGCAAATTTGTGTTTTTCTGAAAATCCACCACGTGGCGGTCAACTTATACTAGCCGTCAGCAAGGCGCTCAAGGGTGAAGCATCGACGTAGCTGTCTCAAATAGCATACGAAGGAATTACATGGCCTGAATTTAAGGTACTTTTCACCTTGAGGTTTATTTCAACGGAAACATTGGCGGGTACCCTCATAAAATTAAATGAAGAAAAACCGAGCGAAAAAGAATTACTACACGCATATGCAAGTCGATTAATAGCCTCTTTGACTAATCGCTGGAAGGATGTGAACAAAGAAGAGATCGCCGTAGCTACTGTACTCGCTCACTTATCGCAGTTTGACCCGCGTATTCAATGTTTGGGGTTTACTACGAACATCAATTCGCGAGAAAAACTACAACAAGAACTGAACGCATTCTCGCAATTGAAACGTAAGATGAATACCACTGGAGAATCGTCGAATGTACCCGATTTCAAACGTGCAAAGTTAACTGTAATCAAGTGCTTCAATTGCGGAAAGACGGGGCATAAGCGAGCGGATTGTCGAAGTAAGACGAACGACGTGAGAGGACGAGCTACAATGCCGAACCCAGGGACGCAGCAGCCAGCACCAAGGCCTTTGGTGTGCTACAAATGCGGGAAACCGGGCCCAATGTGGCCCGTCCGGTGTGCTAGCGGCGGCGGCGGCAGCAGTCAGTCAGGCGATGGCGGCGCCAGCGCAGCACGTGGCGAGCGACGCATTGATGTCTGCGTCGTGCAACCTCCATCCGGTACATTAGAACACAAAGGTAAACTGATTCGTTTTACTTATGATTCTGGCGCTGAATGATCGTTAGTTAAAGAAAGCTTTGCAGCCAAGTTTAGTGGCAAGCGTTTTAATAATGTTGTTGCTATGACCAGTATTGGTCAAACACGAGTATCCAGTACGGAACAGATTCTGCCTTGTATTGTGATTAATGATTGCTCTCTCGAAGTGTTATTACATGTTTTACCCGATAGTTACTTACGAAGTGACGTCATGATAGGTCGCGAGATTTTAAATCAGGGTTTTGCTATGAATATGACGGTGACGGAGTTTTGCTTAACAAAGACTTTTTGTGTAAATTCGGTGAACAATGATAACGCGCGGAAACCGGATTTAACTGCTATTGCCACAGATATAGAAGGCAGGTAGAGCGCGTTATGTCAGTCTTGAAATCGATGCTAGCTGCGGTAGAGACTAGCAATAACAAATCGGGGCAAGACGCTATAGGCGAGGTTCAGATAGCGATAAATTGTACGATGAATCGAGTGACCAAAGCTTCGCCTCTAGAGCTTTTCATCGGTAAAGTCGCGAGACCTATGTCGATGATGTGTAGCGAGGTAGAGATCGATATTGATGATATTGATAATATTCGTGAAAGAGCGTCTGAGAATATCATGAAGTGTGCGGCTTATGATAAGTCTCGTTTTGACAAAACAAAGGCGAAAATAAAAAAAAATTTCGGTTGGCGACTTTGTGTTATTAAAAAACGAAGAGCGTAATCAAACGAAATTAGATCCGAAATTTAAAGGGCCGTTTAAAGTAGTAGAGGTATTGGAGGGTGATCGTTACACACTGCAAGCTCTGAATTCAAATCGTACTTACAAATACGCTCATGATAGGCTAAGAGAAATGCCAGCAGGTCACGTATCAGTCGAGGTTGATGTAGATGATGTTAATGATGAAGATCAAATTTAAGTTGTGGTAGAAACTCGAGTAAGGGGACTCTAGGGGCCATAGTGAGTTGAGTTGTGTTCGACCGTACCAGTAGCTATTACGTAGTCGTAGACCGGTAGAAATCGGTATCTCTTGAGGCAACTTAAGTAGTCCGTGGGTGCGCGATGCGCGTTTAGCTCTGGCGGAGGTTGGGGTCTGTAGAGACCATACGTGTGGTCACCAGGGGGTGACACACGGGCGATCCAAGGGATCTGATCCATGCGCTGGATGTGAGCAATGCGATTGCTGGTCGGCTGGACAGCCGGGGCGCTAGATGTCTTACTCGGGAGTTTCTAGTCTGGATACTGTGAAAGTTATACAAAGTCGTTTTGTAATTTGGTTGGAACGACTATGATATGTGGCTCTGGCTGTTAGTATAATAAATTATCTGTCTTGTATTTTAATTTTGTTAAAAATTAAAAACACAGTTATACGTTTTGATGTCTTTGTACTTTACCCCTAAAAAGGTAGTGTGGTCAGGAGTGACCGAGTGGAACAAGGTATTCTCGTGGATATGTTATTGCAGATTAACCGTCACACTGGGACGTGTGCAAGTAGGATGGCCGTGTCGCAATTTTATCATCTCTGGAACGCTAGCGCCATCTGTCGGCGCTCGACGGAGTCAATGATTCACCGGAGCAATCGTATCATCTCTGGAACGCTAGCGCCATCTGTCGGCGCTCGACGGAGTCAATGATTTACCGGCTGAGCGGCGCATACGACGCTGCTTCTTGTACAGCAGCCGGACAGTGCGGTCGAATATTGGAACCGACGCGCGTTCCTAGATATAGTGCTGAGTAATTAAACATTAAAAACGAATTCATTTATCTACTGTGTTTCGTTCCCCAACATTACCCATCGACGCCCGCTAATTAGCATTTAGAAACTACGGACCGTACTGATGAAGCTGAGGCTCATCCTCCGTCATATATAATAAAAATAAAAATTTAATTGTTTTTTAATTATATGAATTCATTCGCTCTCCATTCGTTTAGCAAACGTCCTCAGTCGAGATCTTATTAATCATTGGCAGTTCATCAAAAATGGAATTAAGTAGTTAAGTGGAATATTGCTGTTTTATAAATGAAGATATAGTAATTAAGAAATGGTTGTAGAGCATAATATAGCGGAGTTGTCAGCAAATCCAAGTAAGGCCAATGAAATTGAAAACATATTATATTTTTGGTAACTAATTATGTATTAAAGCCTAGCATAGCCTTTTCAGTAGCCAGTGAAATTTGAATTTGAAGTGAAACGTAAATACCATTTAAACTAAAAATGGCCTCTATTTCACAAGCTTATATATAACTTTAACGGTCAGTCAAAACTTGCAGCTAACCTTTAAACAACTTCCATACAACCGATAGAGTTGAAATTTTTATATACGATCCTGGTGATAAACTAATGATACACAGTTTTTTTTTTCATACATATCACACATTTCAAATAATTTATAATACAGTAATTAAATTCTTAATTTCACGATTTGTTAAAAAAAGTTTAATTTTTTTTATCTGTCGTTTCGAAAAAACAAACAAAAATAAAGATAAGAAAATAATTACCTACTATGCAAATCACGGGCATATGACAAAAATGATATTAGCTTACATGCCTGAATTTTAATTCTAATTCATTGTCCTATAAAAAACTAGCTTTTCTGACACATTTGGGTAACACGTAAGATCATACGAAGTGAAGAATTCGTTAGTCAGTGAGATTGACTTTCTTGCGAATATATCGTAAATTGGAAAATGAAAATTGGATTAATATGTTACCAAAAACGTGAACGTGTATGTATGTATACCTGTAGCCCCGGTCTCGAGGGCCCGCTGAAATCTCAGTCTGCCTCCGACGAGAGCAAATGGGCTATAAATAATATTTTACGACATATTAAATTCCGCTAAACCTTAAGTATGCCGTTTTCATGTTTGAAGTGTTATCCTTTAAGAATTAATATATTGATAACGGGAAGAAGTTCTTTTAAGCAGCTCACAGTACAGTGAAATGGTAGAAATTATTATGCCTACTTTTGTAGTGTAATAAGTAGTATGTAAGTTAGATGGCGTATAAATATTAAGATCGTTGCACTAATTAGTCATTAATAAATCATCTTCTTCCAAATACACTCGTTTCAATAACATAAGTCCCCTCATGGCGACCCTGCCATATTTGGGGCGCGCGACGCGAATTTGATCGCAGTATAGTGTTGCAGCTCCAAAATCGGACGATGAGTTGAAGAATTGGATATAAGTTCAAATTAAAGCAATATGTAGAAATTTAAGTATATTCTTCGTTACTGTTTTACTAAAAAAAAAAAAAAACTAACTATGTGCCGATCCAGTGTCGAGAAAGAAACAGTATTTGTAAATCAAAACGCCGCAGGCTCGAACCAGGCACAAGTTGAAGAAATACGAATGCATCTGTCTACAATCAGCATAGTTTTATTGGTTATTTGTGTGCTACTGGGCATTGCAGCACTGTACTTTATTTATAAAAAGTACAAAAAATGCCATAAAAATTGGATATCGGATGAGATCACGTAAAACAACATAAGACGGTCATTCACCCACGCAAGAGGCATACCCAACCAGTAGAGAAGTGACGGCATTAGAATTACGAAGAAAGTGCGTGAAAACCAGGTGTTTATATTTAATATTAATAAAAAGTGCGTGAGTGTTTTGTAAAGTGATCCAATAACATTTCAGAAATAAACTTTGAACTGTTAAAATGACTATTTATAAACTTTAAGGTGTTTTTTTTAACGAATTAGTGTAGAATCTACATAGTAAAATAAATGTATCATATTAATATTATTTAATCGATTAAGTATGTATAATGTAAACAAAGAGTTTCATATTGCAATGTATCAGGTCGTAGCCCCTACCATGGTAACTACTCGTAAGTGAGTTAATATACTTGGTATGTATTTCTTTTATAAATATGTTGTTATAAGGGAATGGAAGATGATTTAGTTAAATGTTTAGATGAACTTAAATTGATAAGAAAATATTTAATTAAGAAGGGAAAGTTAAGATATCAAGGTAATGTTATAAAAAATAAGTTAGCGGAAACTGAGAAAATATTTGAGAAAAGTTCGAATATAATCCAATGTATTACTTCTAAAGAAATAAAGCCTAAGTCTCTTACATTCATTGCTTCAATAAGCGATGAAATAAAGTCATACCACTCACAAATTATCAATTTATGTTCTAAGCCTGCATGTCATATGAGTAGTAGTGACAGTGACAGCGAAACGTGTTCGAATCCTGAACTAAAAATGGAGTTCGATTTGAAAACAGCATGTAGTTTAATTCCTGTTATGAATAATAACGAAAACAGCATTAAAGGTATCATTGACTCTATAGAAATGTATTCGGATGAATACTAATTACATTTGTTTTAAAAAGTAGGCTGTCACAGAATGCTAAATTACGAATGTTACCTGAATACAGTTCTACAAAAGACTTAATTAAGGATTTAAAAAACAAATTATTGGTAAAGAAAAGTCCTACCGCAATACAATCACGGCTACAAACTGTATCTCAAGGATATCGCACTATAGAACAGTTTGGAACCGAGATAGAGAACTTATTTGCAGATTTAACGATAGCTCAGGCAGACGGCGATGCTGAAAAATACGAAATTTTAAAACCTATTAATGAGCGATTCGCAATACAACGTTTTTCTGACGGTCTAAGAAATTCAAGACTAAGTACGATTATTGCAGCACGCAACTACGAACACCTAAACGAGGCGATTCAAGCTGCGAAAGATACAGAGCTGTCAGCTGCATCTTCGTCGCAAGGTGAGGATGTCATGCATTTCTCCACTCGTGGAAGAGGTAAGTCACATTCTCATTTTAATTCCCATACTAGACCACAGATTCCCGGCCAAAGATCATATTTCCCACAAAATAACGCAGGTAAGCCAAATAATTCCAGTTATTTTAATAATCGAAGAAATTTTAATAATTATCCACGCGGCCAAACATATTATCATGGTAGACCTAAATTTCATAAATTGAATCGCGGACGAGATTCGAACGAGAATCCATCGAGTTCGATATCTCGTGGTAGTGGCAATAGAAACAGTATTTTATTCAGAAAAACTTGAACAAAATCAATCCGTAAACGCAGATAATAATAGTGAAATGCAGTTTTTTCGTGTTGAAACATAACATTTTGACATTAAATGGCAAAGCCAAATATTTATCATTTTTTATTAACAATAGGAAATATTTTTGGTTAGTAGATACAGGAGCATCATTATCTGTAATAAAGAAACAGGCATTACCCAGTAACAGTAAAGTAATTAGAGACGAAACTATCATAAATGGTATTGGAGGTAAAATTCAGTCCATAGGTTACACTGATGTCATCTTATTTCATCGTGATCAACAGTTTCATGGTGACTTTAATATAAGGCTACATGTTTTCAATAACTTACCTTTAAAGGCTGACGGTATTTTAGGTTTAGATTTTCTGTGTCGCTACGTATCAAGTATCAACTTTGATAACAATTCCATTACCTTAAACAAATATGGAATGGAATGTTCCTTACCACTTTATGATTCGTTGAATTATTCTAATGAAAGTTTACTTATACCTGCGCGTTGTGAATCATTTCATTACTTACTTTTGGATAATGATTCGGAAAATGACTTTGTTATCCACAGTCAGCAATTAGCTGATAACGTTTTTCTTGCAGGTTGTATCAGTAGGATACGAAATAACAGATTACTTGTTAAAATTTTAAATACCAACGAACATGATGTTACTTTGCCAATGTTTCAACCGGAAATATATTCGATTCAAGATTATGAGTTATGCGACTTTAGGTCAACTGCTAATGACTTAAATAGGGCTAAAGCTTTATTGAACATTTTAAATATAAATCACCTCAATACAGAGAAGCGCAAATCCATTCAGGATATATGTGCAAAGTATTCAGATGTTTTCTTTTTGCCAGGCGATAAATTAAATACTACCAATATTTATCAACAATCAATAACTTTGAAACCAAATACGAGTCCGGTATATGTTAAGCAGTATAGATTACCCCATTCTTTAAAAAATGAAGTTAATAATCAAATTACAGAAATGCTTAAGAATGACATTATAGAAGAAGCTAAGAGCGAGTGGTTAAGTCCAATTTTGTTAGTACCGAAAAAAAGTGATAGTGATAAAAAGTGGAGACTTGTTATCGACTATCGGAAACTTAATGACTGCATTGTGGACGATAAGTTCCCTTTGCCAAATATAAATGAAATTTTAGACTCTCTCTGTGGTTCTATCTATTTCTCACACTTAGATCTTAATCAAAGTTAATATCAGGTAGAGTTAGATAAACGAAGTAGGGAATACACGGCTTTTACGACAAACACTGGTCAATACCAAATGAAAAGATTACCAATGGGTCTTAAGACTAGTCCTAGCGCTTTTAGCAGAGCCATGTCAGTTGCAATGTCAGGGTTAACATTTGATAAGTGTTTTGTTTATTTAGATGATTTAGTTGTATTTGGAAGAAATTTGAGCGTACATAATAAAAATTTGATTGACGTTATGGAAAGGCTAAGAAAAGTTAATTTAAAATTAAATCCCAAGAAATGTAATTTTTTGAAGAAAGAAATTCTTTATTTAGGACATTTAGTTTCAAAAGATGGAGTTTTACCTGACCCTGCAAAAATCGAAATCCTACAAAAATATCCCATACCTACTAATACTGACGAAGTTAAAAGGTTCGTAGCGTTTTGTAATTATTATCGAAAATTTATCAAAAATTTTGCCGAAATAACATATCCCTTAAATAAATTAACGAGAAAATATGAGCGATTTGTTTGGACTGAAGAGTGTCAAAAAAGTTTCGAAAAATTAAAACAGTCTTTGACAAGTCCCCCAGTATTAGAATTTCCCGATTTTTCAGAAAATAATGAATTCGTCATTCAATCTGACGCTTCAGGTACAGCAATTGGCGCTGTTTTGTGTAATCAAAATATGAAACCGGTAGCTTTTGCAAGCAGACCTCTTAATAAAGCCGAAACAAACTACCCCACTATTCAAAAAGAGTTACTTGCTATAGTGTAGGCAGTAAAATACTTTAGACCATATGTATACGGTAGATCTTTTACGATTATGACAGACCATAGACCTTTATTATATCTATTCTCAATGAAAGACCCCTCAAGTAGACTTCTTAAGTTTAGGTTAGCACTAGAAGAATACGACTTTAAAATTATATATGTAAAAGGTAAGGATAATAGCGTAGCGGACGCTTTGTCTAGAATTAGCATAACATCGGACACTTTAAAACAAATGAACGAAGAAATATTGTTAGTTATGACTAGAGGCCAAAAGAGGCGTTTAGAAAATAAAGTAGAGCAGGATAATACAATTAAAATTAGTAAACCTAACGAATCGTGGCCTGATCAACCACGAGTAGTTGAGGTACTAAAGATACCAAATGATTCAGTGGAAATGACTTTTATAAATAATGAGGAGTTAAATAAATTGAAAAATAATGATAATTTATACGAAGAGAAAGAATGTTTTATTTATAGTCTACGTAGAAAAATATTATATATTAATCTTAACTTTAGGGCACAATTTACGCGAGCCGAATTTGTGACTAAGTTAGGAGAATTTTGTAAAACTAGAAAAATAAATGAACTATGCATAGTAAAGAATAATGAAATTGAAAATATCATAAAAGAATTGTTAACAGAAATGAAAGAACGTAAGGACTGGAGTGGTCCACGTATCTATGTTCTAAGAGGAGTTAAAAGAATATATGATGGGGAAGAAAGAAAATACATATTACATGACTTTCATTTACTACCCACCGCAGGTCATGCAGGTGTGCGTAGAATGACAAATAATATTAAAAGAAAATTTTACTGGCCAGGCTTGGATAAAGATGTTAAAACATTTGTGAGCAAGTGCGTTCAGTGTCAAAAAATGAAACATAGTAGGTATGTCAAGGCGCCCATGGACATAACTACAACGGCTTCACATGCTTTTGAAAAGATCTATATTGACATCGTAGAACCTTTGCAAAAGGACATTGAAGACAATTGCTACATTTTAACACTTCAATGTGAATTGACTAAGTTCGTAGAGGCCTATCCTCTAAAAAATAAGGACACGGTAAGTATAGCAAAAGCATTAGTTAATAATTTTATATTAAGGTTCGGGATACCAAACACCATAGTTACAGATCGTGGGACAGAGTTTATATCTACTGTAATGGAACAGGTATGTAAAATTTTAAATATACAAAAATTTACTTCTACAGCTTATCACCACCAATCTATCGGTGCACTTGAAAATTCGCATAAAAATTTAGGTGCTTTCTTACGCATTCAGTGTGATGGTCAGAAAGACACCTGGAGTCAATGGTTATCTTTTTGGTGTTTTAGTTTTAATAATACTGTTCACACAGAAACGAAATACACACCATTCGAGCTAGTTTTTGGTAGACCTAGTGTAATACCTTGTAGAGTAAGTCAATATATTGAACCATTATATAACCCAGATAATTATGCTTTAGATCTTAAATTTAAGTTACAAGTAGCGCAGCAAGATGCTCGTGAAAATTAAATTTTAAGCAAACAAAATCGTAAATGTAATTACGATAAATATACAAATAATGTAACTTATACAAATGGACAACTAATTTTAATTAAAAATGGAACGGCAAATAAACTGGACACACAGTGGATTGGACCATTTGTAATTTTAGAAGATTTAGGACTAAATGTAAAAATTTTAAAATGTAATAAGCCTTATATTGTCCATAAAAATAGAACTAAACAATTTAAAACCTAAATTCAATTATTATGTATCTATTCCTAAAAAAAAAAAAAATTGTATCAAAATATTTTTTTTTTAATTCACCCCCCGAGGTGTAGTGTAATAAGTAGTATGTAAGTCAGATGGCGTATAAATATTAAGATCGTTGCATTAATTATTCATTAATAAATCATCTTCTACCAAATATACTCGTTTCAATAACATAAGTCCACTCACTTCCTTATACTAACTTCTATATAAAAAAATTCCGTATGCAATTTTTTATCGTGCTGGTAGTACCCAGTAGTTTGTGCTGTGCAGATTGATTAGTCAGTCAGTCAGTTGGTTATTCTTATATATAATATATACATATAAATATTATATATATTATAAGGCTATTGTAATACTGACAATTCCATACAAAATGAAAATAAGAGAAAGTAAGATCTTTGTTTTTAGATTTTCATGGCTTTAAATATTATTTACTTTGACAATATCAAATGTCCAAGTTTTATATTGTATCGGAAATTTAATGTCAGTTTATGTTTTGTATCTCTATTATAAGATAACTGGGCTTACGTTACGTTTGTCCGGATACATACATATAAGAGATAATAATTTTTTTTTTGTAGAATAGGAAGGCGGACAAGCATAGGGGCCACCTGATGATAAGTGGTCACGCCCATAAACATTGTAAGAAATGTTAACCATCGCTTACATCACCAATGCACCACTGAACTTAAAGAAATCAAGAAGAGCCGACTTATAGGTTTTCAGTATACAACATTTTTATTTTTTTTTTCTTGGGATATTAGTGTTTATTGGTTTTCGCCGTCCCAGGTCTAAGTAGGGCAACATGCAATTGGCCATGAGAAAAACAAAATTCCTTTAAATCTGTTCCAACAAACTTGAAAACACAACGAGAAAGAAATATTATTTGCGGCGACGGAACGAAATAACTACCAGACCCACAAACCTTAACTTACAAAGTTATTTACAAACCGAAAATAAATACGTATGTATGTATGTATGAGGATATTTTAACGGGAAGACCAATTAACGACAGACATCAACCACGTGTTACATCATAACGTCAACCAGCAGTCGATCATAGTTGCACTTACTTTAGCAACCCAGCTACTCAGAGTGAGGAAAACAACATATAGTCAAACATCAAAAATGTATATGCAAGCCATCCTACATAGGCAACTTCATGGGCCGAATTAGAAATACCACAATCTAGTATCCCGGAGTTTAAAATTTAGTATTGATTTCACTCTTGTGTCATTCTTAATTAAGTAATCTTATAAATACGCAAAATGAATCCGAGGCTTCGCCCTCGAGTAGTTTGTGACAAAAATCTTTCAAATTTAATCCTGTCTTAAGTATTAAGAAGTCTTCCTTTTAGGTATTAGTAACTACAGTAGGTATTATTATTTTCTATTAATAATTCACATTTAATATATATAACAAATAAATAAATTATTAGAAACCGCAATATTCTTAGATTGAGACCGTTACTACAACGCACAAGTTCAATTCCATGGCAAGCTCTACTTACAGACTTTTGGAAATTACGTCCATGTTAATTACCCTGTATGTCTAAGAATTTTCGAAGGTGTATGAAGCTTAAGCAAATTTCTACCCCCTTTAACTCGTAATGGGTAAATGAGGTGGATGATCGCCAACTCTTCTCATACTGAGTCAACTCTTACTCAACAGTGGAACAGCGTATATACGTTACGTACGTGGTTGACTTTATTATTGTTATTATTTGGATATAGTTTATGTCGCATTTATAATAATATAGTGAGATAAAGTTTATTTAAAACCATACAAGCGTTTTTTCGTGATTAAATATCAAACATTTTTATATTATGTAATAGGGAGCAAACCCGGGTTCCTTCAAACGAGGCGTGAAGAGGCATCTTGCGGGCCGGCAAGGCGCAGGCGGCTAGTGCAGAACATTCTTCCTGACTGTACTGGCCGTCGACGCGTTTGGACTCTACAGTAGAGTCATTTGCCCTCACGGCAAATATAAAAAAAAAACGGACAAGAGGGTTATCTGATAGAAAGTTATTACCACCGCCCATGGACATCTTCAGCAAGGGAGGCTTTTTTTTTATATGTCTGGGATGGCAAATGACTCTGCTCCACCTGATGGTAAGTGGTAGTAGAGTCCAAACGTGACGACGGCCAGTACAGCCGGGAAGAATGTTCTGTACTAGACGTCACCACCTTGCCGGCCCGTAAGATGCCTCTTCCCGCCTCGTTTGAAGGAACCCGGGTTGTAAGAGGAGGGTAACACGTGAGCTGGTAAGGAATTCCATTTTTTGGTAGTGCGACAATAAAAAAGGAGTTGCCAAATTTCTTTGTGCGCGATGGAATTGATGTCACAGTTAGGCGGTGACATTGAGAACCAGCTCGCGTGGACTTAAGAAGGAAGGGGGAAGCAGAAATTAGAGAGAATAATTCCTCAGAGCACTCGCCGTGATACAGTCGATAGAAAGCGCTCAGTGCTGCTATCTCGCGACGCAATTGTTAAGGTTCAAGAGAGTATGTGACCTTTACGTCGCCAATAATGCGTACTGCACGTCGCTGCAACTGGTCCAAGGCCTCCAGTAGGTACTTAGCGGAGCCATCCCAAAGGTGCGAGCAATATTCAACGCAAGACCGTACCTGTGTTTTGTATAACAGGCACAGTTGTTGTGGCGTGAAAAAACGCCGCACCTTGTTCAGAGCTCCGAGTTTGCGTGAAGCTGTTTTTATAACAGCCTCGATGTAATCCCTTGGACTAAGATCGCAGCGAACGTCCATCCCCAGCATGGCGATTTTGCTTTGTATCATCAGCGGTATGCCACAGAGGGAGGGATGAGGGTAAAATGGTGACTTTTTTGCTGTGAGAGCGCATACCTGTGTTTTCTTGGCATTAAACTCAACAAGATTATCAGAACCCCATTTGGCGATGAGCTCTAACGTCCTATCGAGTTCAATGACAAGATTCTCCCGCCTCTCCTCAGTTTCCGCCCGCCCAGCCACTGCGCGTCCGTGGTATCCACCATGCACTGTACTATCATCTGCATAGCAATGTATGTTCCCAAGGGAGAGCATATCATTTATATGCAAAAGAAAGAGTGTGGAAGATAGCACAGATCCCTGGGGGACCCCAGCATTCACTACATAGAATTGTGAAGCGCAACCATGTACTAAAACACGAAGGCTACGCTTGTGTAGGAAGCTGGCAATCCAGGTGCATAGCTGAGCAGGCAGTCCATATGCCGGTATCTTTTTTTTTAAAGTTCCTAAATAGTCTCGATTCAGTGAATCACCTTCGAAAGTTGGTTCCTGATAATCCAATATTGTGATATTTTCAAAATGATGTGATTTACAAAAGGTTATTTTTAGCGGTTCGCGTGCAAATTGAGTCTTATTAGGGTTGAATTGAATCAAGTTTAGCGGCCCCGAGTCCGAGACTTTGGTTAATAAAGATTCGATTTTAGACACAATTCCGTTCCGATTCCCGTCAACATGTTCTTGAGAAATATTTACGGGAACGACCGGTGTTTTAGGCGTCTATAGTGCTGTCGTCTGTTTATCAGTTAGTGTTGTTAATTAGCA
This sequence comes from Nymphalis io, assembly GCF_905147045.1. Classification (NCBI taxonomy): domain Eukaryota; kingdom Metazoa; phylum Arthropoda; class Insecta; order Lepidoptera; family Nymphalidae; genus Nymphalis; species Nymphalis io. Next base: position 7,178,887 of record NC_065893.1, on the reverse strand, counting down.
ACATGTCATTGAATAGACAGAGTAGCAAGCACCGTACAATAACGTTAATACTCCGATCAGCCAAAATTTGCTGTTTCAGTTGCATAATTCCCCTAGAAGCCTAAAGAAAGGAAGCTTCTCAAGAAGCACTTAACAATCTACTCGAGTTATCAAAATCGTATGTACTAGCAGTGATTAATCTTGTTCTTCATAAGCTTTATGGGTGGTTTAGATTGATTCAGTGTAAAAATCCATTGACACTGGATTGATATACCAATTCAGTATCCAGCTGTGGATTAGAATAGAGTAGCCGCTATTTTTCGAATCCAGTTACCGCTCCCCACACCCCAACCGTGCCGTAAAGCTTCAGTCCAGCCGATGCCGTATACTCGTATGGTAAGCATGCATTTGCATCTCGTAGGAAGCAAATTCATTATTATATTTATTATTTTTTTGTATTCTGTCCATGTATATACCATATAAATCATCGTCTACAATTTTGCGAAAAAAATATAATGAAGATAGAAATCATTAGCTTGGCTGTGAGTAAACTTGACGCACGTAAGTCTGGTTATTCCGAGCACGTGAAGGATGTGGAATGACCCATCTCCAGATGAAAGCGCTAATTTGAGAGTTTTCAAACTTCGAGTCTTGATTCAAGGCCAGAAACGCAGGTGGAATACCGTGAGGCGCTCAGTAGTGTAGTCACCAAAGCAATATAATTATTATTACTGGACCAATCTAAACGGCGTCGGTACAGTGTCACTAGATCGCGACGCTAAATACTAGATCTTATGTTATACAGAATATCGCAATGTATGCCTATATTATTATGTCAAAAGGATTAAATGTGTTATTTTTATTCTTAATACATAGAATACAAAGTTTTAAGAATGAATTTTTTTAATTCAGTATTTATAAGGTTATCAAAATCAACATTCAGAAATAGAAAAAAAAACACATTAAAACAAATTACAAAATAATATTGTAATATTTTAATCATTGTAAATTTTAGCAATCCATATGATGCAGGTTATGGTTTCAATATTTCCCACCCAACTTGCAGTCGACAAACTCTATTCATTCATTACCTTTTGTTCAGTTCGTATCGTTTTGCGAATAGGAGGTGGTCGTATGCAAATATAATTGCTGACCGGTGCAGCGGACAAGCGTGCATTAGCTGCGCTTTGTACGGGAATGACTACGGTCCATTTCACACAGCTCTGAGAATTACTCGCTTCAAATTTAGCTAGGTTAGACTAGCTCGGTTACTATACTCATAGAGATTTCAAACAGCGCTTAATAATTAGTTTACGCATAAATGAAAATGCAATTTATTTATGACACAGGTATACCGCAAAAATTTGACATTCCATTTAAATTAAAGTATTATTTTATACTTGAAGGAAAAAAAGCTTCTTTGATCTTTAAATTTTAATAGTAATTCTATATTACTTAATCACTTATTGAGTTGTATATGAGTGAATATCTGTTTTTGTCGAGAAAAATAGTAAAATTCACGTATTAATTGTCACTGAGTTAACTGACCTTGCTCACACGCAGCCTTGAGGCGGACTGCTATGAAAGACATACGATGTGATCATAAAGATACACACAATACGTATGCAATATTAGCTATTGTGCAAAAAACTACACAAAAACCACTGAAAACACGAAATTGTTAACAAAACTTTTTGATTTTGACAGCTGCGTCTAACAGTGCGCGCGCGGTTCCTACAGATAATAATTTATGGATTTTTAGTAGTGAAGCAAAAGAGTGTATTACATGTAATATAATTTATATATATATATAACTGCATGGTAGTGTGTGTAATATTTCATTTTATTAATTTAAGGTATTTTTAAATCATATTATACAAAAAATTAGCTGTCTGCATTCCTTCTAAACTTTAACTGTGCAAAATTACATTCTTATTATTATATATTATATAATTATATATTTATATTTTCATCGTAAAAAGGGTTACATAGGTTTTGCTTCCAGTATTTATATTATAAAATTAATAAGTACGATTATGTACTAAACATTTATTTCACGAATTCGATTTCCTTAACTATTATATACATCAATATAGGTTCTTAATCATTGTGGCAAATAACATTTAATAAAACTCTAGATGTGTGTTTTTTGTTTTATTTGAAAAAATCTTGTATCTAGCGAGTATCTTGTAACAATATCCGCTTGTTGCCGAATGTTCTTCGCGCTGAGAATATCAAGATGATATATTTTCACGGAACAATGCCTCCTCGCTATCTCAATTTTCATTTCCCCTTGTTGGGACATACGGTGTGATTTGTAGCACAAGATAGCGTACAAAACGGTGGCTACGCGGGGACGCTCCACTGTCAACAGAAAATTTACGTCGTCTTTTTTAACCATTCGAATGATTTAAATAATGATATCGTTATGTATTATATAAAGAACGTATAATTTGACATATATGATAACAACGCTTTGTGCAAACATTACGTTTTTAAAAAACGCGTAAAATATGGGTAGGGTAGGTTTAACCCTTCGTATGCCGCATCACACACCATGAGAAATGCTGTATCGGCCGCCGATTTATCAAGTGAAAGAGAAAGAACGTATACCTATAAACAGATAGTCTTTTTCTGTCTCTTTTATAGGTGGCACGCTATGATTTGGATATAGCCAGGTGTAAACTTTATTTTGACAATATTATCTAAAGTTTTTGTATACTCTTTTTTATCGCTAGCTCTCATATCCAGATTTTTTTTAATATTTGTTGAATAAAAGTCTGTGTTTTAGTAATTTATTATGATTGTTTTTACTTTTTTACAACACAATTTTAATTACGTTAATTGTATTAGATTTAACATAAAGAAAAAAAACCATAGAATCTAGATTTTACGAATAGGGTTAATGACGTAAAAAATTTATTGTATGGGATTATGTTATCGCAGACCGGAAGATTTTTTAGGATTATTCTCGGCTATGAACGTATAATTAGTAAAAAACCTTCTTTATATATAAAACAATACTTCGTTAAACCCTTGTGCTTAAATCTTGCATTGGCTGCATTGAACATGTACTACTTGCCCACTTTGGCATAAAAGTTTATGAACTTCCTTGAAGCTGAAATAGTATTTTTTATTAAATATATATACACAAAATATTGGCAAGAACAAGGTAACGTCATCGGATAAGGTACTTGTCTACAGCAGCCTCGTCAAAATTGTCCTCATGCCTATGATAATATATTAAGAGCAAAGTAATAATAATAATAAGAAATCTTTAACTTGATTTTCTGAAAGGTGAATTCAGTTCATGGTGAAAAATAAAATATTGTATTTATAACTACATTATAACTTAATGGGTCTCTCAATGATTATAGGCATTAAGTAATTAAATTTTTCGATAAAAAAATACGAAGTGACCCCAGATATTTATTAAATGCTTTAGTTTATTGAGACCAAAGCTGGAAATATTGATTTAATTTGTTCATGTAAGGTTTTCTCAATCCGATATGGTCCACGGATTGTCTTTACGCCTTTCATCATTTATATCAGCGCTTCCTCCCTGTAAAATCTTATGAAGATCTGGTTCGCATATATCTGTTACGAGTGAATATTACGAAACAGTTGTAAAATTATGAGATTATTTGACATGTCTGTAACGTTGCCCTTATATCGTTATTTTATTAAATAGGAAGCCATTCTATATTAAGAGAAACATTTTCTTATTGCTTATATAAAAATAGTGTAACAAAATATATATCAATTATAGGCTAATTTAACGTTCAAATAAAAAATAAAATAAAATATTTTATTCTATTTTTAGAATCTATTAACTAATTAATTCAATTGAATATGTTTATATGAGAGGTTTTTTTTAATTCATAAAAAGTTTACTCTAAAAATGTGTTATAAATTACTAACTAATATGAATAACATTATTATATCTACAAATTCAAGTACCTACCATCAATACTTACAATAGAGTTTCTTGGACGAATCTAGTATGATTTTGTTGTTAGCATCAAAAAAAGACTTAAGCCTGTAGGCTGTCGGATTCAGATTTTTGCACGTGGACTTGATCAATGTTTTGTATGATATACAACATTTCTCTAGGTGATTACGGAAAAGGCAATGTCTAAAATATTATCCTAGATTGATCCGTTTCAATTCCATCTAAACAATAATAAAATCTTTGTTTTGTAATTAACAACACCATTTTACCTATAAGTATATATCTTATATTAGTAGTGAAATTAATATGCAAGTAAAAAATAAAACTATTAAGTTAAAACAACAAAATCTATTAAAAAATGAAAAGTTATTTTAAATCTCGCTATAGTGTGTTTATGAAAATTATCATGTATTTTATTCATTTTCTGGTATATGAAATAATTAAGTTAAAAAATGAGTTCACAAAATAGCAAGAGCCGAACCCAACCTGAAACTGACACCAGAATCTAATTGATACAAAAATGTTTTTGAAAAGAAAGATGAATACCTACGTATGAAATTAATTTAATATGATAACTTTATTTAAATAATTAAAATATAAATTATAAATATTATAATTGAATGATAAGTTTAAAAAATATAAATATAGTTTTTATTTAGGTTAAACTAAATTTTTGCAAAAGAAGTGCAAAAATTTATTTTATGTATAGAATATACAAATATATTCTACGCTTACCCGAGAACTTTTGTTAACATAAATAAAATCTCATTTTACTGTTGTTAATTATATTCGAAAAACATTTTGCAATTTACGAAATTTTCACAAATATGGCCGCGAGCATTCGAAAACATTATGTTGGCGCGGGAATTTGCGAAGTGAATTTTGTCTTCGTTGATTGGTCATTATGATAATGTAATAAAAAAGAGAGAGGGCGAAATATATGTCAAATACTATGGATAAAAAAGAGCTAGGTATATGTTTCTCTAGTGTAGTGTAAAACAAAAAAAAATTAACTATGAGATAACGTTCGAGCGCATATCTACGCTCCGGCATACTACGGGTACAAAATTGGGAGCGCATGTATGCTCTCTGACATACGAAGGATTAAGCACGAAGTTATTCTAATTGAAGATAATAAAAAAATAGACCAACGGGTATGACAACTACTAAAATAATCGTTACTGGTGACATGGCTGGGTGACATAATCACCCGTATCCGTATCCTTTAAATTATTTTTAAGTCAAAACGCCTTTCGAAGTCTTCTTGCATTTTTGGAGCATACAAGAAAATAATACAATGTTTTATTTTAATTGGAATAACATTACTTAAACTTGATTAGTCAACGAACATAGTCATTAATAAATGAATTACACTTAAACTTTTCGAATAGTCGAGTAGCAAAATTCCGAGGGATTATTTGTGATAGAATCAACAAGAATTCCCTTAATCAATAAATTATTTAAAAACTTCTGGAGACCTGGAGTAATTGCTTACGATTACGAGTAATACTAAGGAGGACTTATAATGTATATTCAAACTTCAAAAATTTATATAATAAACAAAAATGTAGCTGTGCTATCAGCACAAAAGTTATGGCTGCAATACTAACTCACTGCTAGTTTAAATAACAAGCGATCGAATTTGCGTGGAAAATAAAATAGCTACCTACGTAAAACAGCTCCTGAAAATACGACGTAATACTCGAATCGGTTGAGCATAAAGTACGGAATTCGAGCTGACCCCAGTTATATGTATGTGACTGGTTATCCGAACGCTTTACAAGTTCGCTACAAATGAACACAAAACTTGTAATAAGGTCTGACGAATAAAGGTTGTATATATAATATTATACACATTTTCAAAGAAAATGTAACATTTTTAAGTAACACTTTATTACTAAAGTACAGAGGATATGTTTGTAATTTATCCTAATTTTCAATCGTAATGATCGCATTTGCCTGAATTTTGCTAAATACGAAATATTATTTATTATTGTCAATATAAGTCTCACGATAAAAAAAAATTATAGCCAAGACAAATAGAGTCATCAGTTACCCAAAGGATTCGAGCGAAGTATCACTCTATTACGAGTTACGACAGAATAGTTCCGCTCGCCCCAATCCGTTTATCGGGACCTTCATATAGTAAGCGCTCAAATAAATTGTTTTGCTAGATACATACTACACTTACTAATGAATTTGGGAAACTCGAGGACTTATAAAATAGTAAATAATAAACAAAATACTGATATATAGCTTAAATAGTGAGTAGAAGTAAAACTAATTGGAATAAATAACTCAACAGCAACTCTTCTGCTGGTGCTGTTGATCTATTTATATCATATAAAATGCACAGCGGTCGTATTTTTTTGTTTTTTGAAATAGGTACAGCCTTACCACCAAATATATAACCACCAAGTTACTAAAGCCAAATGTATATAGATCAGTAGATTTATAAGATATTGTCATAGAATACCTTGATATTACAATGGTTGCAGTTGTAGAGTTTAATTAAATAATAGTCAAGTTTTAAATATGTGATGTAAATTTAAATAATTTCATTTACTCTTAAAGATAATAGCTTTTATTTTGAAAATAATCGGTCATTATTTTAAAACTGCGCTTCACTGCCCCACTTTATGGTATCATTTTGTTTCCAACATAATTTTAAAAATCTTACTTTGTTTAACGACCATATAATAATATGTTATGTTAATAAGATTATTCATTACACAAGACGCAGAAATATTACTTTAATTTTTATAATTATTTTGTAAATTATCCTTTACCTTAATTTTTTTTAAATTTCTTCAACTTTTCTTATAGACATGACTTAAAGTTATTTTTATCAAGTATTTCATAAGTAGGTATACTCGTGACAAATCGACGATCATTTAAGTCAATTTGTGGTAAGAGCCTGTGGCGACCGAAATTGGTGTCGTTATCCTTAAGTCAAAAATTCTAAAAAAGAAGTCAAAAGTGAGTAAGTGAGTGTTGAGCGATGACATAACATTATCACAATATCAGTGCCTAGTCAACTCCTTTTTCAACACAAGTTCCTCGTTTCCCAAATAATAAAAACGTCTTCATGGCATCTAATTATATAATAATGTATTATTTAGTAATGTTAAAATAAATTATGATGTCACTGTATACTGTGTTTACATATGCAAATATGGACTTTAAATATTATGTAGACACTTTAATTTCCTTTTCCACATGCAAAATGCGCTACGTTGATTCGATGTGGCGCGTTTGATGTGAATCGTACCTTTAATTTATCCTTGGGAAAACACCGGATGTGATTTGTAGTACCTATCAAAGGCACTCACGTACCATAAAAGTGTTGAATGTATAAAACTATAATTACAAACATAGCAAATAGAGGATTTTATTAATGAGTTAAATAAAAAAAGTTTGTTTTTTTTTTTTATATTCTATAATGACTACTCCACCTGATGGTAAGTGGTAGTAGAATCCAAACGCGACGACGACGTACAGTCGGGAAGAATGTTCTGCACTAGCCGCCCTCACACTGCCGGCCCGCAAGATGCCTTTTCACGCCTCGTTTGAAGGAACCCGGGTTGTAGGAGGAAGGGAACACGTGAGCTGGTAAAGAATTCCATTTTTTGTAAGTGTGACAAAGAAAGGAGTTGCCAAATTTCTTTGTGCGCGATGGAATTGATGTCACAGTTAGGCAGTGACATCGAGAGCCAGTACGCGTAGATTTATGAATGAAGGGGGAAGCAGGAATTAGAGAGAATAATTCCTCAGAGTACTCGCCGTGATACAGTTGATAGAAAGCGCTCAACGCTGCTAACTCTCGGCGCAATTGTAAAGGCTCGAGGGTATTTGTGACCTTATTGTCGCCAATAATGCGAACCTCACGTTGCTGCAACCGATCCAATGCCTCCAGTAAATCGTATTTAACATAGCTGTTCGTGAAAGTCATCGAGTGTTATTCGTGTACCGTAAAATATATTGTACAGCAGTGCTATTCTCTAAGAACTCACTTCATTAGTCACACGTGAAATTGAATTGAGTTAACAACCGACCTATGTTGATATACTATTTTGATGCGGATATTCTTCCGTAACAGCCTGTGAATGTACCACTGCTGGGCTAAAGGCCTCCTCTCCCTTTTTCAGGAAAAGGTTTCGAGCTTATTCCACCACGCTGCTCCAGTGCGGGTTGGTGGAATACACATGTGGCAGAATTTCAGTGAAATTAGACACATGCAAGTTTCTTCACGATGTTTTTCTTCACCGTAAAGCACGAGGTGAATTATAATCACAAATTAAACATGAAAATTCAGTGGTGCTTGCCCAGGTTTGAACCCACGATCATCGGTTAAGATTCACGCGTTCTTACCACTGGGCCATCTCGGCTCTTTAATTTTATTTATCAATGATTTCGCTATGTTCGTATCCGATAATAGGGTTTCTTCATACAACTTTCTCGAAGTTATTTTTTTTCTTGCGGTGCCATGAATTTAGTATTGATAAACTACTAAGGTTATTTAGATGGGTTACATGACCACAGATCCCGAGCTTTTTGGACTTTACAATTCCTTAATAATCTAAAATCCGTAACTGAAACTATCTAAAACAATAAGATAATCCGAAATAATTTTATCGTATAGATTTGGATAAATATTTCAAACAAGCACATACATGTACTTATATTTAAAGAAATAACGATGTTCAGCAATAATGTTATGTATTCTTAAAATCCTTTTTTTTTCGAATTCGCGTGTTATGTATCGAAGTCTAATTGAGGGACGGAATTTATTTATTATCATTTTGATAGATTACGGTTTGCCAAAATGTCAAATTAAATCAATCAATAAAAAATCAAACTCTCTCTGTATAGTTTAATATTTGTTTGGCCAGGTAAAAAAAAATATAAGAAGACGAAAAAGTCAAAATATACTTTAACGCTTGATTATTTGATTTTTTTGTTATATTACTACTGTTTCAACTTGCCAAAGACTTTTGCTATTTGTTGTATACTATGAATTCTTTTATAGAGATAACTATTTTCAAGAACACGCGTTTAATTAATATGATACAATTTTTCTTTCTTTTAAAGAAACCGGTTTAATTAAAATTGCAATGTTGCTATTTTTACTCGCACAATCAAATAAATTATTAAAAATGAATAATAGCTTTTGAAATATTCAGAGATTTAAGCACCAGTTATTTTCTTTGTATTCTCGGAACAATCCGAGAATAGCACTCGAATCTTCCGAACCTTTGCGCAGATATTGCCTATATTAAGATAGCACAAAAGAGAATTTATACGATTTAATGTAACAGAAAACATGGTTTGTCTTCATTAATGTCGGTTGTAAAACCAACCTTAACATTTGTTTAGCTACTATAATATTACAAATATTTCCATTTTCAGCGCTTACAAACAGAACTTTTACTGTTTTCCGCAAAAATTACAAAACAGATTTGGATAAAATTTGGAATAACTCTACACAATAACTCTTTTTGTTCAAATTAATTAATAAAAACAGGGGTAGAATCGAAAGATGAAAACATTCATAGTATGATGTTAATTCTGATGCAAATAAATAGCTTTATAATAAAGCTTGATTATATGCATGTGAATTACTCTTTAAATTATTCAAATCGGACCTTTCGTTTAGAAATTAGAAGTGGTATTCAATGAAAATTTGTGTTCCGGTTTGAAGGGCAAATGAGCCAGCGCAACTACAGGCCGCAAAGGACATAACAATTTAATCCCCAAGTTTTGTGGTGCATTGGTGATGGAAGGGATGGTTAAAATAAGAAATAAAATAACGGGCCACCTTTTTCAAGAGGTCTGTCGCATAATGTGAGACGAATGTACGATGAGCCACCACACATAGAAGTCATAAACAGAACCTATTATTATATGCCCTTAGCAATTTTATAATAATAATGTTCTCAGGACCGATTTCGGCCACGACAGCTAAACTTAAAAGAGATTAGATTAGATTTGAACACAGGGTCTCGGTGTCTGCAGCCTTATTCATTAACGATTATTATTAGCCATTCGATAAACGAGGCAGTCACTTAGCACTTTACTGTATGGGTGAATCGATCGATTTGTGATTATTTATACCTTATTGAATAAAAAATGCACGGGATAAAATCCTTATTTTATCCGTACGGAGTCGGGGCGGGAGGCTAGTCTGTAATATATGGATATTCATGTAGCAGCCTCGTCAGCCTAGTGACCTCTCTTAATGGACATGTTATAGTTAAAAGAAATATAAGAATAATTTGTAAAATATGGGCAATAAGTAAAAAATAAAAACAATACTGCAGTTCGCTATAGACAGAAAAAACATACAAGTGTGATCACATAGTCGTGCATAGAAGTGTAATGTAAAGAATCGCGTAACTGACGCGCGGGTAAGATCTAAAATGTTGTTGACTTTGGGCACACTCTTAATATAAAGCATTGTCAAATTTTCTACCGTAGTCCTCTCGTCTTAACATCGCCGAAGTCACTGATCTAAGAAACAAATATAAATAAAATATATGTTTGAAGTACTAAAAATAAAGAGATAGAAAATACAAGAATATTTTTTTTATTGTTTCTGTTGAGATAGCGTACAAATTATTAAAACAATATTTTATTTTTAAATTGAGACTGGATTTACTCTTGCCGAGCAAACACTAAATAGTATCAACAAATGTTTTGTGTTGCTTCACTTGGCTTGTGTTTGATAATATTTGTTCATCGTTAAATTTACATATTCATATTATTAGTTATTATAGTAAATTAGTTATATATTTCGATTGAATTGAATAAACACATAATACCATAATAAATTGAAAATTCCATTTGGAAAAGTAGAACTGTTAAGGTTCTAATAAAAACAATTTCATTTTTTACTTATACAATATGTAAAAGGAACTGCTTTGAATGAGATATTTCAATAGAAATACGTATTGAAATTTCTTTCTTATTATGAGTAGTGCTACTTTCTACTTAATGTCTTCGATTGAAGAGTTTATTGTAGATATCGTTTACGTGAATGTTAGATATCTATATATACATACATATAATTAAACTGTAACAGGCCGATGTCTGTAAATTATAGATACTGGAAAAATAATAATATAGAGGTCTTTATTACAGCAACAGAATACAAAACAACTGTTTTTAGAATTTTTGTCTGTATGTTTGTTACCCGTATCACGCAAAAACTACTGCATGGAATTGAATTCGGTTTTTACTGGTTTTTTGTTAGAAGTCTAACTTTAAATATAAGCTCCATTTTATTACAGAACAATATCTCATTTCATTTTTTTTAAATTTAATACTATCCGAAACTCAAGTTATTTAATAAACTTAATACTAAGCTAACAGATTTTGAGGAAACTAGCGCCGCACTTACATAAACAGATAAGTTAGACATTGTGTATAGTTGTTACTAAAAAAAACATAGATGGCTCTGTTTATATTTCAAAGGTTTGTCTTAACCGATCTCAACCGATTACACCTAAACACATACAATAATAACAAAACAACAACACAAGCTGAAAAAAAGCTAAATAATATTGCTATTTAGCTTTGTTTCATCGAAAACAGAAGTTGAAAAAAAAATGTAGTCTTAGAATCGAATAGAATAGAAGGACATTCTTTATATATAAACAGAAATTACAAATATAAACTATCGCATATAATTAGGTAGCTTTTCCTATAGCAAAATATAATTATTTATATATACTAATATTGTAGAGGTAAATTTTGAGTCTTTGTATGTTTGTTTGTAATAGAAAAACTAAAAAATTACTTAATTCAAAAATTAAAATACTTAAATTATTAATACTTTCAACGATTCCATTATATTAACATTAGCATGCCGGTAACGCAAATCCACGACTCTTTCCCCTTCGATAAAACAGCAAAACACGCCTAAAGAAATTTTCACTTCAAAAATGCTAATAAAAAATATATTTAAATTTTCAAAATGTTAATCAATAGTTATGAAACTACAACTTACCAGCTTTCGCCGGCGACTTTTCCGATATTACATAAAACCTTGAGAAAAGGGCGTACTTATTTCTCGAAGATCTATAACGCATCTGCAAACCCTCGGTGTTGCAGATGTCCGTTAGTACTCACTTTCCATCAGGTGAGCTTCCTCATTTGCCCCCTCTTACATAAAAAGACTCTCATACTAAAGAAAATTCGATGAGCTTCTGATTGTTTTCGATGGGATATCCAATCGGGTACGGTTAGTTTATACAATTCATCACGTAACCACAGAATTAAGTTAAGAATGTAGCGACTGTTTAAAAAAACATCTGTAATGTTGTAAATAATATTATTCGCAACAAAAACAATTAATCATTATTTTAATATGAAACCTTAAAAATCATTATAGACTTTCCGAAGTCTAATAAAGTAATTTTAAGCGATTTTCTTTTCGTTTAAATGACACCAAAATATGTATACGTCAGGAATTACTGGTGGTAGAGCTTTGTGCAAGCTCGTCTGGGTAGGTACCACCTTGCGTCATCAGATATTCTTCCGCAAAACAACAGTACTTGGTATTGTTGTGTTCCGGTTTGAAGGGTGAGTGAGCCAGTGTAATTACAGGCACAAGGGACATAACATCTTAGTTTCCAAGGTTGGTGGCTCATTGGTGATGTAAGCGATGGTTAACATTTCTTACAATACCAATGTCTATAGGCGTTGGTGACCACTTACCATCAGGTGGCCCATATGCTCGTCCGCCTTCCTGTTCTATAAAAAAAAATACGTCCTGAATATCACATATTTCTGATATGCGTATTAGTTATTGCCTTGGGACAGAATTATTGGCAAATTCTTCAATTCGCATTCTGGTACGAGTCATACGTGTAATGTATGCTACATTAAGTTGCGTACAAAGCTAACGCTATATCATATTTATATAGCACGCAATTTAATGTAGCATTAAAGTGATTAAGGTATTGTATTTTGTTTATTTTTTCATGTGTTTAATTTGTGTTTATAATTTATCACGATGTTTTTCTTCACCGTTAAGCAGACGGAAAACATCGCGATGGAACCTGCATGTATCTAATTTGACTGAATTGCTTTAAACCTTTTCCTTAAAAATAGAGGAGGCCTTAGCTCAGCTGTAGGCCATTTAGAGGCTGTTACTTAATTACTCCTGCTTGTATTGAAATATATTGTTTACCAGAAAATTCCGTATGTTGAAATTAAAAAAAGTCAGTAGTTCAAATCGACTTCAAAGATTCTCAGATATTAATTCGAGATGGATCTCTCGTTTGTACGAAATCATGAAGAGATAACATCGTCTCCAATAAAAAAGTAGTGTAACATTTAGGTTGTAGTATGCTATATATTCTGACACTCTTGCTAATTATCCTGACGATAATACTGCAATAAAAATCAAGCCGTAGACATACCATTCATATAGCTTAGTAATATCGCTCATAAATGCCTAATTGAGTTTGAAGATATTAAAACAAATAAGGCGCGGCGCCATTTTTGAACTAAGATTTTTGTGATTATTAATGTGTCAGGATCAAAAGGCACATGAAAGGAAATTGGCGTAATAACTCATTTGTAACAGTACATTTAATATTTTCTATGGATTGTAAACACAAATGTTAGTAATTAATTATATTGCTATAATTCTATATAATTAAATTAGACTTCAAATATAAGTTAAAAAAGTAATGCAACTTACAAATATTTTTTCACATTAATAAATAACATTTACAGATGATATTTGTTGCGATACTTATTTAGATTCAGCAAGAATCATATAATAACATTTTATGGCAAAACCAAATAGAGTTATCAGTTTCCGAAACGATCCCGAAGAAGTATCGCTCTATTACAGCGGAATAGTGTAGTACAGAATCCCCTTATCCATATTATAGAATTCTTAGATCAAATTTATTTTTATACATTTCCTACGGTATTTTCTAACTCGGAAATCCTTAGCTTAACTTGACTCTAAGCTTGCTTCTGAAAATAATATTTTCAACTACGACTATTTATAAATTCATAACATATTGAAAAGAAAAATATATTTTATACGAATACACAATTAGTAAATAAAATATAATTTCAGCAGGTAACGAGTAAAGAACAAACTTTGTAGAGATTTTTTAAATATAAATTTTTGCCTTGATTTTATGAATTTCATAAACGAACTTTAAACTCACGTGACAATAAAATTGTGTATATAAATATTCATATAAAAGGTGATCTATTTATACAATTTATTTGATACGGTGATTCATAAACGACACACAAACATTTTTTTTAATAATAAGTAAGTTCAATAATATTAATTACAAAAGAGATTTAAGTTTTGATATTTTCATCCTTATTTTTATCTGCCTATAATTACAATAAAAAAAACTATTTTTCATTACAAACCGGCATTTATAACCCCCGACTCAAAACTAGTGGTGTTATAAGTTTGACGTGTGTGTCTGTATGTATCTCTTTCGTCTGCCTACATGATATCGTATCTCTCGGACGGATGAACCGATTTTCATTTAGTTGCTTTTGTTTGAAAGATTTGATGATGATGAGAGTGTTTTCTCGAAACATAGCCTATGTTTCAAGAAAGTTGATTCAGCCGCTTAATAGTTAAGGAGGGTGGAAGAGGGGATGAACAAACAATAGTAAGCGAATATATCTGAGTGGGATATCAAATGAAAGGATTTGTTATGTGTATTAAAAATTGACTAATTGAAGGGGGGAGGGGTTAGGTATGGCGAAGGGGGTGAATTTACTAAATTTAACGAACATACTTGACAGTAACAACCTGTTAATGTCCCACTGCTGGACTAAGGCCTTCTCTCCCTTTTGAGGAGAAGGTTTCGAACTTATTCCACCACGCTGCTCCAATGTAGATTGGTAAAATACACATGTGGCAGAATTTCAATGAAATTAGACACATGCAGGTTTCGGCAGGGGTAGTTATGGGAAAAGGGATAAATTTACTGAATTCAGCGAACATTGGGTATGTTGTGGGGTACCAAATTTACTGGTGGTAAATAAAAATAAACAAGTTGATTAAGCGGTTTTTTTCAATAAATAGTTAAATAGGTCTTTGATAACGTAAAATAAGTAATATTATTAAATAATATTGTATTATTTACATTACAAGTTATAATACAAGATAGTAAAATTATTTAAATTAAAAAAATTGTCGTGTCGGGGCGTAGCGCTCTATATTAAACTACTCTAAAATAAATATTTAATGAATAAAATTAATTATGGACCTAACTAACTACCAAAAATTAACATTAAGTACATTAGGTAATCCGAGTAGGTACAAAGATGTATGTATGTAGTTTGGTATTGAGCGGTCCTCCGACACAACAAGGTTTTAATTTAAATAATTACATTACCTTATATTATAAATTCTAATATAACGGAATTTTTATATAAGTCTTACTATTAATTTTTGACTATTAATATATTTATAATATTTATATTATTTATTACTTTTAAAAGTTTTATTTTAATATTTTTTTAGTTTTTACCTATTCAGAATTTTATTATGTTTTTTTTTGAGTCGGAGTTTTTTATATTTTATAAGTTTTATAACCTACGTCTAGTTATTTGTCAATGCGATTTGAATTTCAGACGGAGCTGGACTGGAATCTACTTTTGTATGCAATAAGCTACTTGTCAATACGGCCACATTTTACAGACTAAGCTTGATAATTGGGTTGTTCTTAACTTTTAGACTAAACGATGCCTACTCAAAGCACGAACAGCTTATCAAAATGACAGGAATATTATAAAATTAATTGTTGTAAGTATTGCAGTTATTAAACTGGTCTATCGAAAATCTAAAAGGAATTGTTATAAACTTTTTATATATATTTTTTCGATTTACCTACTATACTATACTACTACTATTATTGTTATATTGATTTATTTTTAAATTAAAAATAATTCTTGGATATATTGGACGCATCTTTCTATGGTCTATCTTATTGTAAGGATTAATTTTAAAAAATCGGACAATTGCGAGCCGGACTCGTGGTCTGAGGGTTCCCTACACACAATACTGAAAGATTTGCCAGATTTTTTTAAGATTCAGACTTTTCATACGTTTTCCTTTAATTTATTTTTAAAAATTAATTTTACTCCAAGGGACCGCAAACCTCAGTATTCGGTATTAATATAATTTTTATACCTCTACGCGTTCTTGAGAAAAAGGATCTTGACGGACAGACAGACAAAGAGATAGACAACGAAGTTAAAAGGGTTCCTTTTTTCTACAGAGTTACAGAATCCTACAAAGGGATAAATAACTCTGCTTTGTATTTTTATATGGATCTAAAAATCTGACATTCATGTAGTGTTTCAGTTACATGTTAGAATATTCTGCTAGTGTAAGAAAGTATTATTTTAAGGAAAAAGTAAATATTCTCGTTACAATACTATAATGTGAATATATAAAAAATAAGAGTATCAGGAGGAGAAATTCAAAGTAAGATAATTAACGTATAATTTCTTGCTAATCAGAATTGGTATTTGTAGGCTTTCCAGTTCCTTTGAAGAATTTATTTATCCAAATTGAATTTCATTTATAAATGTCAATTTACATTCAAAAAGAAAAGATCTATCGGTGAAAAATGTTTTCATTTTTTAATATTAGTTTAAAGAATACTGTGATCGAATGTGTCAACTTATAGGAAGTTGTCATCTTCGACCCTGATCATGAAACTTTTCAATCAGCAACTAGGAATACAAAGTATAATTACTTAGTATGTGGATGGTAACCTAAAATAATATAGTAGTATATTGTCAGATGATTTTATAACTGTAATTGGCGCTGTAAGAAATATTAAACGTTCCTTACCTTGCCAACGCGCTACCAACTTTGAAAACTAAGGTAATGTCTCTCGTGCTTTTAATTACACTGGCTCTCTCAGGGTGAGTATATTTTGAAATAAAGCTCGTTGAAAAATATTATGCTCGTTAAAAACTGCCGAAGTTTGAGTTTGAAAAATACTTCATTATGACGAGAATCTTCAAAAAATTTAATATAATTTTTTATCGTGTGTATATTTATACTAATATAAAGCTGAAGTGTTTGTTTGGTTGATTTGGCTAATCTCACTAACCACTGGTTCGAATTGAAAAAATATATTTATGTTGGTTAGTCATTTATCAAGGTAGCTTTTAGGCTATATAACATCACGCTACAACCAATAAGAGCGGAGCTTCAATGAAAAATGTTATAAAAACGGGAAAACTTATACCTTTTGAGAGCTTCAGTTGAGTGCGCTGCGTAAACGGTTAAAGTTACACAACAATTAAATTATGTATGTGTGGAATTGTTTTAATATTTTAAAATTATTTTGTATGAAATGATGTATGTATAGTTCGTATAAAAGTAATATATACGATGAAATTTATGATTGAGTGGCTTCTGTCTGGCAAGGAGCCATTGCTGATGACACCTCAAATGTTGTCCTCTTTTCCCTAATGTGCCTACTTAACGAACGAAACTTTCTTATCGAACGCATCAACACTGTCGAGTTTCGAAGCAATATCCTCAATTAAATTATCGTTTTGGAAATGTTTTTTGCATTGTTGAATTTATATCTGTCTAAATTGCATACTTTCTGTTACATAATATGTATAATAAGTGAAATTCTAAAAAAAACTCAGTCACTAAAATATTTGTTGACAAAATAACAAAACAAAAAATGTTAAAACGATGCTTTGAAGTTGAGCCATCGTTAAAATATTACAATCGTCTAATATTGAAGGATGAAAGCTTTAATCGAATGTAATATAAGTTTTATGTTGCATTTGCGGGAATCGTGCGGCTCAGACAAGAGACACATAAGTTAAATGGTTTGTATATTATAATCTTAAAATTTTATGAGTCTTAGCATGACACTGTTTATTAATCAATAAAGTTTAAAAGGTATTATACAATTTTTTTTATATGGCATAAGAAAATATGACAAATTATTATAGAAATAATTGAAAATGTCTATAATAACGAAAATACGAAACATATAATACAAATATACTTTATATTACACGAAAAAAAAAAAAAATAACATACAGAGATAAATGTTGCAAACGTATGAACAAAAGGTTATTTCATCACTTTAATAGCTATATCTTTCAGACGACCTTTGGATAGAGAAATTGAAGTTGAATAAAGCGGTGAGGCGTACAAGAGGTAAGGAGTTCACATATATTAAATAAAATAAATATAACATTTTAATTTTAGCTATACATATATTACTAGCCTAAATATATATAATATAAATATAATACACATATAAATATACATATAATTATAATAGTAAGGGTGTAAATTATTGATGTCGACACTCCGCGACCTGGGTGTCTTTTTGCAAAGTGCAATTTACAGCACACGTTGGTTATATAATCGAAGCCTGTCTTAGTTCGTTGGACTTTGTTATCTAAATTTCAAAGAAATTTCATAAAGGATATACCGGTCAGTAAAAAAAAAAGTTTCGTAAAAACTTAATTAGAATAGTGCAATGCACGAGCAAATGCAACGAAAAAGAGCAATTAGTTTTTAATGAAATAGGCGGACGGGCATATAGGCCATAGACATTGTATATTGTAATCTCTGTCTGTAACTACATGTACAACATATTATAATTAGATGTGAATAATTTACTTGAGTATAATTATATAGAGTTTATAATAACTTTGTGTAGTTTGGTGATTCGCTAGCAAACTGTTGAAGAGCTTGACAGTAGATACTACGCACGACACGAGTTCACTAATATGCCATTACTCAGAGAACTATGGTAACTAATTAAATTGCTTTAATCTGCCTTGTTAATTGACTATTTATGGGTGAATGCGAAAATTATAACTTAATTATTGCCTCATGGGTACGGAAACGTGAAAGTGTCTTAATACTACACTTTTAAGTTTTTATTTAAATTATCTATATGATACATTAAATATTTACAGAATTTTTTTTTCCGCTGGAAAAACGCATTTACTCGTTTCCCCCACTTGAAGTGGGGGAGTATGTGGGGCTCGCCGCCGCTGAAGGCGCCGGCATACCCACCAAAAAACCAGCGAGACCCACACCGTCTTTTCGGGGGACGCCACGAGATCGCTTGCGCATACTACCGTGACGTCCCGACGGTAGACCCGCCTCTGCAGGCCTCCAAATTCTAAGGGGATATGCAGGCCCAGATATCTCATCTGGGCCTGCACCTTAATCACCGTTACCTGGACGGTGATAGACGCTCAGAAATAAGGTTACTGTTGACAACGTAAAAATTGAATCTTATTCAACATTCATAAGGACCACTACTATTTTACTTTCTCATGTGAATTTGTCTTATCAACTCAACCTGTCGTTGGGGTATAGTTAGTCTACATAGGATTGCTACAACGATTGAAGGTCGCCCGCTGCTCAGCTGGATTCGGCGTTTAAATTAAGTTGTGTCAGCAATCACCCGGTTCCTTTCGATTTGTACTGATTGAATACGCGTGTCACCACCACGTACGAAATTTTATGTATTTAAACTTTTAAAAAATACTCTAAATAAGATAAAGGAAGTCATGGATAAAGTATAATGTTTTTGAAGTTTTTTAAAATTCAATAATATCATTATATTTCTGGCTGCATTAATGAGGCCCGGTCTTAATGTATCTTATGTCATAGATGGCGCTTCATCTTCTTTTCTTTGTATAACTAGCAAAATGTATTAATCTATGCATATAATAAATCTGTAACTGATCGCTGTGTGTACATGGAAGATATATGAGTAAAACTATTCCCCCCCACCGGTTATTTATCCCTTTATCAACGCAATAGAACCCAAAAGAATGATTGTTAGAATTTTTGTCTGTTTGTTTGTGCGTTTGTGCGCGCAAATCTTAGAAACGGCTTAACGGATTGGGATACGGCTTTCATTGATGTATTGTGTTAATATTTGGTGCTTGTTTCATTTTAATCGGTACATAAATAAAAAAAGTTATTTCAATTACTAGAGAATTATGTCGAACATTTATTCAATAATAATGCTATAAAATAACAATTTTGTTGAATTGACTGAAACTTTAGCTACCTTTAAATGATAGTCTGTAAAATGATGATGAAAATGAAATAAAATAAAGTTAAAAATGAACAGTTTCAGAGATTATTTGTTATGATTTATGTAATCAATGATAATAAATAGGGTTCATTTATTATGCATTACTATTTATTATGCTGGACTAACGTCGGTTGAACGCATATGTAACATACCTTTTTTCCTTTTTTTTTGAGGAGGAAAGGCATTTACGCCTCCCGCCCGGTCCGTGGGACCGGGACGGGTATATGGGACTCACGGGCAGAAGGCCCCGTCCTACCCACCAAAACTTCCCTGGAATTTCGCCCCTCCGCAAGGCGGGGGGGTCACGGGAACTTTGTGACTTACAACCGCAACTCCGTCAGTGGTCGTCGCTATTTAGAAAGCGACCCAACTGGAAAGCGCGCCATGATGGTAGGGCGCACCTTCCTCCACTTTACCTCCGTCCCCTACCGTGACGGACTCCCCTGAGTCCGCCACTGGAGGCTGGGCGCCAGGGCTCGACGCCCCGCGGCGGATCAATAAACTGGCTTCGCCGCCAACCACACGTTAATTGTGCGGCAGCGTCCGGCCTGCGAAGGCACGTCGCCGCCGAAGAGGTCTCCTTTTTCGTTTCGGGAGCGAGTCCACGTCGTCCTCCCGCTCCCGCTCTGCCTCCTCCTTTTGTGACATCACATCCGCTGAACCGGGACACTGCCGCCCAGATCTCTTCGCTTCCGGCCATCTTCTCTACGACGACCGCAAGCGACAGCATCCTCCTACAGCCGTGGACAGGACCGCGCGAGGCTCCGCCCAACCCGGGCACTCTGCGCGCGTGTGTTCCACCGTATCCAGGGCTCCTCCGCCACAATGGTGACACTCCACCGATGGCTCTCTACCTACCACCTCACACAGGTACCGGCCAAAGCAACCGTGGCCGGTCAAAAACTGTGTGAGGTGGTACGTGGGTGGGCCGTGCTTGCGCTCGACCCACTTCCTCAGCACCGGCCGAATGGCCGCAACGAGGTCCCGGCTAGCACCCGGGACACCCAGTCTCTCCGACATTTGGCGAAAACCCTCTCGCGGGCCTCCTCCCGCCACATCCGAACCTCACGTGGGTGGGGCTGGTTCTCCTCCGCTCTTACTGCCGCATTCATTCGCCAATAGACCCTCGAGTTAGCCTCGGCCTCGAGGTCCCATGGCGGACTTCCGGCGAGCAGGCACGCCGCGGTGTACGACACCGTGCGATACGCCCGAGCCGCTCTAAGTGCCATCGCTCGCTGCGGACGTCGCAGCGAGGCGACGTTACGGGCGCTCAGAGCGTCCGCCCATATCGGCGCCCCGTAGAGCGCCATCGAGGGCACGACGCCGGTGTACAGGCGCCTGCAGGAGCCTCCTGGCCTACCCACGTTCAGGAGGATCCTCCCTAGCACCCCGGCTGCAGCCACCAACTTTGGGGCCAAGCGCCGGAAGTGCTCTTCGAACTTCCACCTGCCGTCGAGGACGAGTCCCAGGTACTTCAACTTTTTTATAAATAAGTATGTCGTAATATTTTTTTGTTAAGTGGTAACTGCCTTTTTTATATTTATAAGTT
This sequence comes from Nymphalis io, assembly GCF_905147045.1. Taxonomy (NCBI): domain Eukaryota; kingdom Metazoa; phylum Arthropoda; class Insecta; order Lepidoptera; family Nymphalidae; genus Nymphalis; species Nymphalis io. The sequence continues at coordinate 7,157,295 of NC_065893.1, read as the reverse complement.
GGCAATATGGAGGCCAATATTTATTTATTTATTTATTTATTTAACACTTTTTGCACAACATATACATAAAATGAGAGAAGTAGGAAACAATCAAAGAAAAAGAAAATAAAAAATGGTGCGCAAAGGCGGTCTTATCGCTTATAGCGATCTCTAACAGACAACCTTTGGTGAAAGAATTTTGTAAGAGAACAGGTAAGTGCATTTACATATAAAAAGGAGATACTAAATATTTAATAGACTACACATATCTACATTCCACTAACCACATATACATACATACATACACACACATACACATATACATTCATACAAATATATATATATATATATAATATAATTATTACTTAGCATATACATATTATATATAATTATAGAGTATAAAATTATATATAGATAAATTATAAACCACATACTATTTCATACATACATACATACCTTACTTGGAAATGGACAAATAATAGCTTTTCAAGCGGTATTTAAAAATACTCAATGAATTCGACTGCCGAATATCTGTAGGCAGTGCATTCCAAAGTTTGATGGTTTTTGCAGTAAAAGAGTTACTGTAGGTTTGTGTCCGGCTGCAAGGGGTAACTAGTTTATTATCATCCGAAGAACGCAGGTTGTGTGCGCTGTCGCAACCAAGAAATTTAAAGCGTTCTTTAAGGTAAGATGGTGTGTGATCGATATAAATAATAGAGTAGAGAAGAGATAAGGCGTGTAGATTTCTTCGTAGTCTGATTGGCAGCCACTTTAACTGAGACCGATACTCAGAGACATGATCAAACTTTCGCAGGCCAAAAATAAATCTTATGGCTATATTTTGCAGCCGTTCTAATTTATTTAGGAGGTCTTCAGTTAAATCCATGTAGCAGACATCAGCATAGTCCAGTATTGGTAACAGGAACGTATTAGCTAAACTGATCTTTGCCTTGATAGGCAATAGGTTTTTCCATCGCCTTAAGAAACCAATGATAGCGAAAATCTTACGACTCATTTCAGTGATTTGAGGTACCCAGGAAAAGGAAGCATCAAGAAGTAGTCCAAGATTTCTAACAGTCTCTTGCATGTGTAATATTTGGCCCTCAAATAAGATTGGAGGTAGATGTTTATCTTGGACCCTCGTCAGAAGCTTATGACTGCCAAATATAGCCACTTGCAACTTGCTCGGGTTCACTTTGAGACCGTAAGATTTACACCATTCGGATATCTTTGCCAAATCATGATTCAAGGTTGCAGCTGCCTCATCGATACTGTCTAAAGGAGCGGTAACGTAAATTTGTAGATCATCAGCATATAGATGATAAGAGGAGGAAATAAGTGAAGAGAGAGTATTAATGAATATAGAAAAGAGAAGAGGAGAGAGCACACCACCTTGCGGGACACCGGAAGGAATATCTAGATAGGATGAATATTTATTATTAGCCATTATGCATTGCTGTCGGTTAAACAGATAAGAGTGGAACCATTCAATGACAGTAGAATCTATGCTTAGCGATCTTAGGATTGCCAAGCATATGTCATAGTCGATGTTATTAAAGGCATTTGAAAAGTCAAGGAGAGCTAGTACAGTCATATATAAAGATTACGATACGTTCCCGATTAATTCTAATCCAACTTTAACTATTCTATACTTATTCGAATCGGAACCGAACCAATATGATGTTAACATATACCGTTGCGTCAAACCCAAACTAGTTAATTGTTAGCTTTTATGCCAATAGTCGATAATTAAATTAAAGAAAAGGTAAACGGATAAACTGCGACGATAAAGCTTCGATTCAATCGCAATAAAGAATTTGTTAGTAGAATTGGTTCCATGGTATTTTTTAAAAAAGGCGGTAAAGAGAGTTATAAATATGAAGCGGAAAAATATAAATCGCTGCCGAGTTGGATGTTTGGTTTTTTATTTATAATCAGTATCGTCCACGCGCCACCTCCGTCTACCATTATACGTATATGTAAAGAGTGGTGATTGCCGCGCTGTTGCCTATAGCATTGAGCTATTTGCAGCGAACGTTCTTATATTGGAGACGCACGGCACTCCCTTATAACAGGAACATGGTAAACTGTATTCATTTGTAATATATTTCGTTAGGTTGGGGTTATTAACTGGATGGTCGCTGGGGCTTCGAGGAGCACTTCGAGCGCCTAGCCCCCCGGGTCGAGAAGGTAGCAGGTGCCATGCACATACTGCTGCCTAATCTCGGGGGACTGAGGGAGGAAGTTCGCCGTCTCTATGCCGGTGTCGTGCGATCGATGGCCCTCTACGGGGCACCCGTTTGGTCTCACAGACTATCGGGCGTCCGCCGATGCAGGACTAAGATCCAAAGTTCGCAGCGGAGAGTGGCCATCCGCATATTGCGGGGATATCGCACGATATCCTACGAGGCAGCAACTGTCCTAGCGCGCTTTCCGCTCTTGGATATTCCAGCGCATATGGATGCGAGGGTCTACCGATAGACCCGCATCCTCCGCCAGAACAGTGAAAGCGCGTCCACTTCAAGTGCGCTTGAGGCGTTGAAGCGGCAGGAACACCGGAGGGCTCTTGCGACGTGGCACGACCGTCTCTGTGAAAAATGGTACGCACACAAACGCGTCCTTGGAGCGATCCTGCCAGCCTTCGAAGCCTGGATGAGACGAAAGCGACGAGTCACCTTCCGACTTACGCAGGTAATGACCGGTCACGGTTGTTTTGGAACTTCTTGGTTTGGTTGTTTTCGAACTCCTTCTTCTGTGAGACCGTCATGATCCAGATGGAGACGGCGGAGCGGGAACGGAAAAGGGCCGATCCTGTTCGGCGGAGACGACGACGGCGTCAACTCGGCCCTCCCATAGGCCAGATGCCCCGAGCTTAAAAGATAGGGCGTAACCCTGGAGCCGTGGATGCGTGAGGTGGGGGCCTCGCGTGTCCTATTTCAGACGGCCCTGTGGAAGACGGCAGCCGGGATGTGTGGCCGGACATCAACCAACATGGAGAAGGAAGGGTCTTCCAAGCATCGCAGTCGGTGACAACAAACATCCGTCCTGACGAATAAGCATACTCCGGTTTTCGCTTTTAAGGATTCTTCAAGCTTGTAGCCGGGATAGTTAAGGTAGCTGGTATCGACAGAACGGAGTATTTGTGTCTCCTTGAGAAACAACATTGCTGGTCGTGCTGTCTCGAAATTTTGGTAGACAGCGTTGAGGTTAGCGTGGAGTCCACGGATGTTAGAGAACTCGAGCTCAAACAGCGTAGGTATGGTGGGGGTGTGCACCGCTGAACGACCGTTATTACTTAGTTGCGCTACCATTTGGATAAAGAAGGAAAAGAGACGTGAAGCGAGAGACGTAGATGGTGATAGAAGTGATAGAAGAGGGATGGGCAAAGTGTGGAAGCGTGTTGCCCCAAGTAGGTGCCAAAAGGAAAAGTACACTGACCCGCCGGACGGAAGGGCCTCTGAACCCCCGCGGAAGTGGCCGCCGGGACCCCACCTTCCAGTTACCAATCGACGTGACGGTCCACACCGAGATTATACGTGGCATGGTAAGGTAGCCTCGCAAGCTGGTTAGGCACGCTCGGGTCCCTGTACTCTATCACGGGTGGCCAGTGGAACAGTAGTTTCTTCGGGTCTCCCTGTCCGGCAGGTCAATACAATTTCCCCCGGCATTTCTTTAACAGAGGTCTCCACTGAACCAACACTTATCGCGGCATTACTCGCTCGGGCACTGGCTGACCTCGAAACGCAGCCACTTCACGAGTTTTTCACCATGCGTACGGTGGTAACAAGTCAGGTGGATGTTTAACATCCTACCGCCAGATGAGCAGATGGTTGCTCAGATATCCCTTAGTCGCCTCTTACGACACCCATGGGAAAGAGAGAGGCAGTGAAATGTTTTATTTCTCCGTCACTGTACGGATGAAATCGCATCGTTGGCCACCACCATAATATTTTTTCTTGCGGGAGAATTTTGATTTTGCCGTAACTCCAAAGATATTAATTTAAATTAAACACGTTCAAATTTTGAAAGGGCACCGCAGCCACTTAATTTTCATATAACGGTGGCTTAAAATTTTAAATAATAAAAAAAAAATATTGTGCGGTCGGGAGACCCGTCAGGAACGAAGTTCATTGCGATATTTTTTCAAAACGTGTTATAACACGTTTTGAGTTGAAAAATGTAGATTTTTACTGATTACATTACTGTAATTTTTGTCACATCAATAATCGTAGTCCTCCTTTATTCAACTCTCTCTCTAATTCCTTTATTTTATGTTACTTTTTATTATTTTTTCAATAAAAAAAGGTAAAGTAAGGATTTCATTTATCATAATTTCATTTAACATTTTAGGAAAATAGTAATTTATTCAAAATTAAATATAACATAGCGATTTATAAATTATTATATATGGCGCACTATATTCAATATTTGACAATTATCACGCAGTATGTTGCCAATATATGGCGATATGCGCACATAAACATTATACCTGGCAAGATTCAATATTTCATATTGCTGTACTTTTTCGTTTTGATTCTGCACGAATTTTCGTAAACATTGAGTAACGTTTAGATACCAAAAACGTTTGTTTTTGGTATCTTTTTTGCGTTCTGAAGTTGATTTTGCTTGTTTTTTCTTTCGAAAGTTTTTTGGCCCTGAGCGTACGATTACACTATAATTTCTTTGTAATACATATAAATAGTAAACACTCCAATCATATGTATATTGAATGTATGTAATATTTTTTTATAGAATAGGACGTCACCAACGGCCCTTAGACATTGGCATTGTAAGTAATGTCAGCCATCGTTTACATAGCCAATGCGCCACCAACCTTGGGAACTAAGATTTTATGTCCCTTGTGCCTGTAATTACATTGGCTCATATGTAATATATAATATTATGTAAGTACTTGTATTAATTTATATGATTTATTAAATTATTTTTCAAGGTTGCATTATATACAGTTGCTGCAGTTTCAGTTTCTCGACTTTCTATCATAAAATTGCAGTGAAGACACAATATAAGTCCCGTGTTAGGAGAGACCTTTGCGATATTTTTTCATATGTGAATGGATTTCAGGAACAGGTTTGAATCTGGATCCATGCCGATGAGCAAGCCGTTCAATGGTTCTGGTGGTGTCTCAATTTTTGGTAGTTGCACTTTTCCTGATGCGCAACACATCCCGGCTGACTCATGTTTGAATTTAAGCGCATGACAATGGGGACATTCTTGTCTATATCACAAATGGACACTTTTGAATATTTTTAAAATATAGAATAGGTAGTCGGACGAGCATATGGGCCTGGTGGTAAGTGGTCTTGGTGACCACTCATCAGATATTCTACCGCAAAACAGAAGTGTTTTTGTATTCCGGTTTGAAAGTGAGTGTAATAACAGGCACAAGGGACATAATATCTTGGTGGTGGTGGTGGCGATATATATATATATATATTTTTTAATTAAATTTAATTCTACTGGATACTGGGTACTGTTAATTGGGTGCTGGGGATTTCTAAATGGGGATTATGTAACATGCATGTAAAATTAGATCACAAAATTATTAAATTTAAATACAACAATTAAATAAAATTAAATACATAACCAAAATATACATTAGTCTATATGATAATGTTGTATGTCCGGATGTTGTTCTGTTGCCTCAGTTTCTAGTCGGCTTAACGATTTGTGAACGTTGTTACTGTAAATCAGAGCGAGACAATAAACATGAAAGTAACATTAGGCTAAGCCGAGTTTTGGTAATAAGTATTTGTTGTAACGTTTTATATTCACTGAACGTACACAAATGTCTAAGCTTATCATATTGTAATTGTAAAAATATTTATTATAACAAAATAGCTTAGGAGACATACTCGTATTTTTTAAACAAGCTACTAAAAACTGATATACTATGTTAGTGTGGGTGAGTGTGTTGTTTTATACTACTTTACACGCGCGAACGTTTTCGAGAGCCTAACTTCAGTCTGGTTAACTTCTATCGAACAAGATGGCGTCGGCATCGAATGGTGAGGCGGATGGTGACACCCTCCTACTAAGTATGTGACACACCATCGAATACGGCGGGTCACATCCTAATGGAGCATGCTGCTTGTAGGCACTATCACCATTCCCTGGCCGCCATCATAGGCAAAGTCATCTCAATGCCGTGTGATATAAACTTTTTCATCAGTAGCAAAAAATACTGGAAATAAACGCGTGAATGTACCGATCTCGCGACCAGTAACATAGCAACAAGTTTCAGTATATATATGCAATAACTAGTAAAGTTCAATAATATGATGTTTTTTCATAAAGTTGAATAACGATACGGGAGAAAATGCGGAAACGGTTAACAAAAGATTTTAGTATGAATTCATATCTTTGTATGATGCAAAAGCACTTAAAACCAAAATTATATAAAGTACTAAATTAGTTATTATTATGTCAATTAGTTTTAAATAATTTAAAAGCTCGGTTTGATATCTCCTAGTGTGACCAAAAGAGCTTATATTTTTTACCAGTAAAACAGAATTGCAACTTAATGAAAATAGAATGTAAACATTTACCTGCTAACAAAAAAAAGGTATTGGGTCAGTCAGTATTTTTAATGCTTCATCTATTTTTTATTGATTCCTGCACAAATATATTATAATAGCGAAGGCTTGAGATTATGTATCGATGGATATTTCTTATTATCTCATGCAAAACTACTAACGGATTTGGCTGAAATTTAAAAGGGAAATAGAGAGCTTATATTCTGACTACATAAGCTACCAAACATCTTCCCCCCCCCCAAAACTCAGTATTGTAACCGCAGAAGCTACGTAATAATTAAATCCTTAATTATTTGCATACGTCAATATTTATTGTAATTAAATATTAAATTAAGAAACAATCTATTATCATTGATAAAACTATAAACTGGATTTGTATAATCACATTCAGAATTACTTTATCGTTTCTATGAATTTCAAAATACAGTATCACAAATCGTTTTGTTACGCAATGCACCACAACATTTTGTTGGTAAGCTGCCAGGATCGCGGGCACAGTAATGGAGTGATTTTTCTAAGTAGTATTATTATTTTGAGAAACTATTATTGTGGGGGTCAATTTAACGATTTCATAGTGTCTGTATCAACAACTTTTTCTTTTTTTAGATTATTTTTATATTTTATTATTTTTCATTTTTTTGTGTTTTATGTATACAATAAACGTAAGGAAAAGTACTTTGTAAACTGGTAAAATTTAGTTTTTCCTTGCATTTTCATTTATGTGTTGTTAAATCTATTCCGACATACTTAAATGTATTTCCTTATGCTTTGTGTGACAAATGATACCTTCAGATATATATATATATATATATATATATATATATATATTTTATATTTGCCGGGAGGGCAAATGACTCTACTCCACCTGATGGTAAGTGGTAGTAGAGTCCAAACGCGACGACGGCCAGTACAGATATATTTTTTTATAGAAAAGTTAGGCGGACGAGCAAATGCTACCTGATCGTAAGTATGATGTGAAGATGGCTTGTTTCCCCCGATCCACACCTGTTGGATGAAGGGACGCTTAAGGCCGGTCCAGATGGTTTATGTAGTAGATCCTGGTCAATTGGACGTCGTCCGGACCATACCTTTTGAGGTTGGTTTGGTTGGATAGATATAGAGAACATATTGTTATATTAAGATTTTATTCAAGAAAAAATGATGAAAATAAATAATAATGAGAAGAAAAATGTTAATTAAATATAAACTAAAAATATTAAAAAAATGGACGCACAAATTGGAATGCCACTCAGCTGTTGTAAAGGTTTTCCGATGCATGATTGTTTAGATGGAAGATAATAATAGGCTTATGCTGTTGTGGAGTGCCATCGATTAATCGAAATAAGATATTAAAAAATGCAGTACAGTAATTTGTTATCAACTTTTTATTCTTCGTAAATCTAAATAATTTATTGCACAAAATATTTAGTCACGGTTCGTATTTTAGATAGCTTAGTTTCAATTTATCGGATTGTCGTTAATCCCTGGCCGTTTTACATATAGCAATCAAATTACTTCAATACGTATGAGGCTATTGATTGCATTTCCTCGTTATTGAATAACAGTCAATACGTGCGTATCAGTTATATATTCCGACAATTGTAAGTTGTTCATAGGAAACTTTCCTATACATATATATTCCTATATATATATTATATAATTAAAGAGTATAAAATTAAATATAGATAATTAAAAACTACATACTATTTCATACATATATACACTAGCTGTTCACGCGGTTTCACCGGCGTATAACATACAACTGGCCATGAGAAAAACAGCATTCCCCTAAAACAATTCCGACATACTTGAATGTCTTATGTCTATGTCCCTGTATTTTATTTATTGTGACTGCAAACGTTACCTTTACAGAAAATTGTATCCTTTTAAACTGAAAGGTAAATCTTTGTATTTAAAAAATAAGTACTTATTATCAAGTAACTGACTAAGTATAAATTTAACAAAATAATGAGAAAAAAATATATGCGGTGACCTAACCTAACCTATAAACTTTAAGTTACAAAGTTATTTACAAACCGAAAACAAACGTTTTAAGTGTGAATTTTTTCACACAGCCTGTCAACTACCTGTTGAAATAAGTCAAAACTATAAAAAGTACTAAAAACTGTCTGATCTTATTTCGATATCTTTAAGAATTAATGCCATATTTATCAAAAAGACCTCGCAAATAATGCATTATTTTAGAACAAATTTGATTACCATACAAAAGGTTGTAGCAGTACGCATAGCAACAAGAATACACACGCCACGCATGCCTCATTATATGACGTCATCGTTTGAAATAACGAATAGTTCTGAAAAGTACTGTTTAATCGAAACAAGAGGCAGCATGCAATGACGTAGTATGACGTATTTATATTACGAAGAAATAGCTAACGCACAAGACAGAGTTAGCAATATTGAACAATTACTTCAACAAAATAATTTATCATTCAAAAAGATTAATATACCGAACACAGACATCGAATTATACTGCGAAACATCAACTCCTTATATACGTCGGTATATACCTATTGACTATCGCCGCGATGTATATAATAGCATACATAACATCAGTCATCCCAGAACACGAACAACACGCAAGCTGATATGTTAGAAATACTTTTGGCCTTCAATGAATACAGACATCGTGCAATGGACAAAGACTTGTATTAATTGCCAGAAAAGCAAAATACAACGTCACACATTCAGTAAGATTCATTAATTCCCACCAATCGAACGCTTTCATCATGTACCCATCGATATAGTCGAACCGCTTCCTTCAACCGCTCAAGGTTATCGCTATCTAATTACAATGAAAGACCGACACACAAGATGGCCCGAGGCGATACCTACTGCCGACATCTCAGTCAAAACAGTAACAGAAATAATATATAATCATTGGATAACAAGATTCGGATGTCCTACTACATTAACAAGCGATCAAGGCCGACAGTTCGAAAGAGTAAATTACAACAATACACACGCCACGCATGCCTCATTATATGACGTCATCGTTTGAACAATGAATAGCTCTGAAAAAAACTGTTTATTTGAAACAAGAAGCAGCATGCAATGTCGTAGTATGACGTAATGTCAAGATCTTAAAAGAGCTGTTTTTACATTTATTCATAAAATAATCTTCGCTTCAATTGGTTTTACTTCTTCAACGAAAATAACTCAACTTGCTGACTTCTTGAAACACATCTTCTCTCCACGCGCCGCTCGAACTGACTGAACGCGACGCCGCGGTAAAACGAGTATTTGTAGAATCAGCCGCGCATCGTCGATAGTGGGGAATTAAGCGCGGGAGTAAGACGTAAAACAGGTTTTTACGCGCCAATCATAATCCCTACTTTTAATGTAGCGCGCATTTGTTATTATTTTTACATTTTTCAACTTATATTTTTCTCGTATTCGTATTGGTTAATTTTTACTCCACTTTTTGTGTATATACTCATACCGTTTTTTAATAAATCCACATACATAATAATTCCACGATATTCCACCGTTTCTACTCTTCTACAATACAAGAAGAAGTTTTATTTTACTGCTACAACGTCCACCTCCTAAAAGGTTATAGTGAGTCAACATTAAAAGATAGACATATGCTATTGCAATTTTGTAGCCACCCGTGGTAGAGTACAGGGGCCCGAGCGTGCCTAACCAGCTCGAGAGGCTGCCCCACCATGCCACGCATAATCACGGTGTGGACCGCCGCGCCGGTTGGTGACTGGAAGATGAAGTCCCAGCGGCCACTTCCGGAGGGGTTCGGGGGCCCTTCCGTCTGGCAGGTCAGTGTACTCTCTCTTTTGGCAACTACTTGGGGAAACACGCCTCGATACTTTGCCCATCCCTATAGTGGCAATACGTCGCTCGCTTCACGTCTCTTTTTCTTCTTTTTCGAAATGATAGCGCGACTAAGAAATAACGGTCGTTTAGCGGTGCACATGCCCATCATACCTACGTTGTTTGAGGTCAAGTTCTCTATCATCCATGGACTCCACGCTAAACTCAACGATGTCCACCACCATCTCGAGACAGCACGGCCAGCAATGTTGTTTCTCACGCAGACACAAATACTCCATCCTGTCGATAGCTACCTTAACTATCAAGGCTACTGCTTGAAGAATCCTTCAAAGCGAAAGCCGGAGTATGCTTGTTAGTCAGGACGGATGTTTGTTTTCACCGACTGTTGTTAGGAGGACCCCTCCTTCTCCCTGTTGGCGGTACGTGAGGACCTGGTTCGTCAGAGTCGAGTCTACGTGTGCCTCTAAAGATCCCACAATGGTGACTTGGAGACAAGTTGATTATTTGACCATCTTAGTCGGGTGACAGATGCTGCGCAAGAGCAGTTTCCTAACGCGAAATTGGTGTTTTTGGGGGATTTTAATTCTCACCATGAATCATGGTTGAACTCCTTCAAAACTGACCATGCTGGAAGGACTGCTCATGATTTTGGATCAGCCCATCAGGATCCCAGATATTGATGGGCAAACGCCTTCTCTACTGGACCTTCTGCTGACTTCTCACCCGGTGGAATATCAGGTTGTGGTTCAAGCTCCACTTGGTTCTTCGGATCACAGCCTTATATCTGCTAAAGTGCTACAGGCCAAGCTGCCGCAACCAGAGGTATGCAAACGTTGCGTTTGGCACTATAAGTCGGCAGATTGGGACGGTATGCGTGATTACTATGTGTCAGTCCCTTAGAAGGAATGTTGCTTCAGTGAGAATGACCTGAAAGCTTAGACCGCTGCTATTGCTGATGAGATCATGTTGGGAATGGAATACTACATTCCTAGCTCAGATCTCATCAGTAGGGGTACGCGTAACCGTTGGTTCACTCGTGAATGTGCCGATGCTGTATCATCAAAACAGGCGGCATATCGCGCGTGGATCAACGGCTGCGTTAGCCACGTGGTGTCACCAAGACCACTTACCATCATATATATATATATATATATATTAAATATTCAATAATAATATTTGATATTACGGAACAGGACTTATAAATTTTAAACAGACTTGCTTCGTTTCAAGAGCAGGGTTCGAGGCTTGGAAGATGCCGGCTTGTACTAGGCCGGTCGGCGCTGTGCGCTCGAGGCGTTGGAGCGGCGGGAACACTGAAGCGCTTTTGTGACATGGCGTGACCATCTCTGCGAAGAACGGTACGCGCGCAAACGCGTCGTTGGAGCGATCCTGTAAGCCTTGGAAGCCTGGATGAGACGAAAGCGACGAGTCACTTTCTGACTTACACAGGTAATGACCGGTCACGGTTGTTTTGGAGAATACTTAGATTAGAGATTGGAAAGATCGGAAGCGAATCGACGGCGATGTGCCACCACTGTGGTAGGGACTGGGCCACCTCTCAGCATACGTTGGAGGCGTCCTTCCTGGTCCTCGAAGTGGGACAAGACCTTTCCCTGCGAGCAATCGTGACGGCGATACAGGGAATAGGCGTGGAAGGCCGTAAGGGCCGATCCTGCTCGACGGAGGCGACATCGGCGTCATCTCAGCCCTCCCACAGCTCCGACGCCAGGGGCTTAAAAGATAGTGCGTAACCCTACGTGAATGCGTGAGGTGTAGGCCTCGCGTGTCCTATTTCAGACGGCCCTGAGGAGGACGGCAGCCGGGATGGCCTCGCACTGCCGTACGCACTGGCGAGGAGTGCGGGTGGCGATTAACTTCGCCCCCCAAGGAGAGCTTCGCCGAACCACGAGCACAGCGCGTGAGAGGATGCGGATTCTTTATATCAACACGATCCCGCAGCCTCTCTGATCCGTGCCGAGGTCGGATATCGCAGTGGTTTTAGTGGGTAAGAATCCCACATAACCTGGTTCACCCTCATATAGCCGGGTACCTCTCTGAAGGTATCCACTGCATGAAAAAAAGGCCGGTCGGCACTAGGGCGTAATTTTCTTAAGTCACCTACGTACCCTATCTTTCATTCTCTCACCTCAATCATCATTATTTATTACTATTTGACCTCGAGTGCAACATGCGTTGTTCTCTATTGTAATTTTTTGATACTATGCTTACATACAGTATTTTTGTTGTTTGAATTTTATTTGAAACTATTTTTAGGAGGTGGACGTTGTAGTAGCAAAATAAAACTTCTTCTTGTAGAACAGTAGAATATCGTGGAATTTGTGGAATGGTTTATTGAAAAACGGTACGAGTATATATACAAAAAGTGGAGTAAAAATTAACCAATCACAATACAAGAAAAATATAAGTTGTAAAAATGATAACAAATGCGCGCGTCTACATTAAAAGTAGGGATTTTGATTGGCGCGTAAAAACCTGTTTTGCGTCTTCGTCCCGTGCTTGATTCCCCTCTATCGATGCGCGGCCGATTCTACAAATACTCGTTTTACCGCGGCGTCGCGTTCAGTCAGTTCGAGCGGCGCGTGGAGTGACGACGTGTTTCAAGAAGTCAGCAAGTTGAGTCGTTTTCATTGAAGAAGTGAAACCAATTGAAGCGAAGATTATTATGTGAAGATTATAACTATAAAAACAGCTCTTTTAAGAGCTTGACATTACGTCATATTACGACATTGCGTGCTGCTTTTTGCTTCAAATAAACAGTTCTTTTCAGAGCTATTCATTGTTTCAAACGATGACGTCAAATAATGAGGCATGCGTGGTGTGTGTATTCTTGTTGCTATGCGTACTGCTACATATTTGACACGCGGTAAAATTGTATAAGACATAAAATAATAAAAGAAAAGTAACGTTACATACTTTAAAATATCCTACTGCTGGGCTAAGGTCTCCTCTCCTTTTGAGGAAAAGGTTTGAAGCTTATTCTACCACGGTGGTACTAATGTAGCAAAAAATCCAACATATATATTTTGATTATGAAATGAAATTCACGGAAAATGTAATACTTATAACAATAATAGTATCTTATCAATGTAAAATAATTCCTATAAGTTGGACAATTACCGTTTGTTACAGTAATACAATAATCTTAAATAAAAAAATCCTAATTTATGATTTAACGGCATCAAAGTTAAATTGAAAATAACGGCTTAAGCTGTTACATACTCGCCTTAAATAGTTTTCCAATACTTCATGTTACACTAAACGTTATGTAGATTCACGGAGACGAACTTTAATACTGTTTCGAATTTGAGGTAAAGCTGAAACTTGTTATACTTGACGCTTGACTTAAATATTTTATATGTAACTCAATATTTGAATTATATAACGAAACAGAAGGTGAGCCAGGATAGCGAAAGAAGTGTTGTGTTGTTATAAACAATATTTATTAAACAGGCAGAGTAACCACCCTGCTCGAGTTCAACAATAATTATGATCGTTCATTGTAAATACATCGCTATTTATACAAAAGTTAAATCATTATAATGTTGGTAGTTGTAAAAATCATATCACGAAATTAAATAACATTGAAACAAAATTTATAATCAAATTAACTTAAATAAATATTAGGTTATTCTAAATTATATACGCGTTGGTCGCGTTGAGTTTAACAATAAGCACTAAACAAATTTGAAAATGAACGTATTAAAAAAATATTGGTTTAGTGTTAATAATTTACTGTTGAACACTAAAAAGACAAAATGTATTAAATTCACTATATCCATCGTAAAATTTGTAAAAACTAATGTACTTTTAAATGAGGAAGCTTTAGAAGCTGTAGAAGAAACAGAATGGTATATCATTATCATTATAGATACATTAATAAAATGGCGAAGAGACACAGTTCTGCAGTGCGTTAAAAAAATGGTGACTAATGTACATATGGCTCGCCTAGAGAACTTAAGTTATTTCCACAGTATAATGTTTTATGACATTCTACTCTGGTGTAATGCAGCCGATATTGATGCGATCTTTGTATTGCAGAAGAGGGCTATTCGTGAAAATTATAATATTCGCCCAAATGTTTCATTAAAATTAAAATTTAAAACAATTAAAATAATGTCTGTCGCTTATCAATATATACTTGATAATATTATTTATGTACGCAAAAACATACATACTGTTAACACCGGGAACAAGAATAAACTTAATTACTACTACTATTACTCGATGAAACAGTGTTTGTAAGTCGTTTATGGGATACGTACGTATGTAATACGTATACGCTTTTACAACATAATCCCAGAAAACGCTTAAAAATATTCAGTTGTGAAATTTTAAAGAATCGTTGCATAGCGCTTGTGTGCTAAACGATATTAAACAACCAATCACTTTTTAGACTATTGCATACCTTGGGAAGGACACGTTCACATCCAGGCCATTTTAAATAAAAAAACAATACAAAGTAATTGCAAAGGATGAGATGTAAAAAAAAAGTGCGTTTGGGGACGGAGGTCCCCCAGAACGAAATTCTTTGCCATATTTTTTTTTAAAATGTAGATTTTTATTTACTATATTATTATATTTTGGTCATAACGAAAAGCACCTCCACCTCCTTTATTCAACTCTCTCTAATCAAAGTTTAAGAAACGATTTAAATTTGTAAAATTCATTAAAGTTTTTAATTTTTTTTAATTTATTCAAATTTAAATGTAAAATAGCGATTTATAAATAAAAAAAATCAACTCACTAAGTTTATTTTTTCACAATTACACAAAACCGCAATATAACAATCAATATAATTAAACATTATTTTAACTGTTCACAGAATTGAAATGGAATTAAGTTTGACTATTGCATAAAATAATTCAGAAAAATGATTTTATATCATTTGATCAAATGATTTTATTCTAACGAAATTTATTTTGAATATTGTCACAGTAAATCAAATATGTTAGAAATATATAAAACATAAAAAAAATATTGAAATTGAAGTAAAACAAACACTAAATTTTAATTTTGCCACAATACACTAGTGAAAACCGCACGCAAATCAGTTAAGCCATTTCATTGTTTTGGGTTCTACTGCGATGATATAGGCCCCGATAATAGTATATATCTTCCATGTCGAGAGAGCGATCAGTTACATTTTTATTATATGTATAAATAAGAGGCAAACTGTTTTAGTATCTTGTTTATTTATTAAGTCTCTTGGATGTTTGGATTTTTTTACATAATTATTTTATACAAGCTTCACTCGCGTGTAACGTAAAGAAAATACTGAGAGCAGACTAATAATATTTCAGTGTATACAACATTTTTAGTTTTATTTTCGTGGGATATTAGTATTTATTGGTTTCAGCCGCACCTAGATCTAGATAGGGCAACAAACCATTGGCAATGAGAAAAACAACATTTCCTTAAATCTATTCCGATATACTTATAAATGTCTTTCCCTGTGCTTTATTTATTTATTTTTATTTAAAAACTAATTTGACCACTACATTGTGTAGTAGGAACAAAGGCGGACTTAATGCCTAAAGGCATTCTCTACCAGTCAATCTTTAGGCTAAGCAGAAATCCGTGAAGGGTACTGTGCAAGCGATACCTTCATAGGAAATTGTGTCATTTTAAAACTGAAAGGTAAATTTGTGTATTTAAAAAAAGAAGTATTTATTATCATCTAACCAATTGAGTATAAATTTAACAAAACAATGAGAAAAAAATATATGCCGCGACGTAACGAAATACCTATTATACTAAGCCTAAATAAACTTTAACTTTTAAAGTTATTTAAATTTAAAAACCGAAAACAAATACTTGAGTTGATGAGTATTTTCAAACAACTGCCTGTTGAAATATGTCAAAATTATAAAAACAATCATTGTTTTGGGTTCTATTGCGTTAATAAAGCCCCCGATAATAGTTTTACTCATAAATCTTCCATGTATAGACAACAATTAGTTACATTTTATTATATGTATAAAAAAACAGTTATTGTGATTTAACTATAAAAGCCTCGCGGAATTTTTTGTAAGTAATACTGAATACTATAAACATGCAATACATTATTTTAGAGCCACGCACGCCAAGTAACGACCTATACATGAAAAAAATTTTTGTAAGGATCTCTAATCTTTTTAAAAATAAAATATAACTTTTGTTACTCAATGATAATTAACTTTCTGTAGGTGAAAGAATTTTTAAAATCGGATTAGTATTTATTCTATTAAAAAATATAAAAATGGTTATTTATTCTATTCGATTGTATGGCTACAGTTTTTTTTTGGATTTTCGACGAAACAATTTATTATATATAAAACAATAATATATCTATATATGTATATATATAATATAAAATATAATATAATTATTATATATTATAATTATTATATTGTTTTAAATTGAATATTACTCGGAGCTCACGTTAATTAATGAACTTATGCTAAGTTAGCATATTTTTAGGAACAGAAAAGGTAGTCGTTGTATTACTACTATGTGTTATATATATATGCGGTAAAATGGAGTTTATATTTAGTTAGACCTCTAGCAATACATCGGTGAAAACCGCATTCAATTCTGCGCAGTACTTTTTGCGTGATGCACAGACAGACAGACAAAAATTCTAAAACTCATATTAGTTTTTTTCTAGTGTCTTTAATGTACACACAACGGCATCTTACAATTTTATTATATGTATAGATCAATAAATTTTGCTAGTTATATATAAAATAAAAAGGGAGCGCCATCTATCACATACGATATATAGTGATTAGGAAAGATCGTGCTATCAAAGAATATGCGCACAAAAACTGCATAGTCATAATAATAGTAATAGGGGACATTAACGCTCAAGTTGGTTCTCCACAGAATGGAGAAGATATCGTACTGGGCCCTCATAGTAAAGGCAAAAGGATAAGGAATGGGCAAAAGTTAATGGAATTCTCTTTCGAAAATAACTTGAAAATACTAAACAGTAAATTCAAAAAAAGGGGCATCAAGGATTGGATATGGATGTCACCAGACGGACGGTATAGAAATGAAATAGATTATATTGTGAGTAAAGAAATAAAAACACAAATTAAGAGAGAGATACGGAGAACGCCTTAGACGTGAGAACATATCATCAAGACTGGAGGCATCAAGAGAGCTGTTAAGCTGTTAAAGGATAAAACGATCTGGATACAAAAAATGAAAGATCAATATTCTATGGAAAACACTAGAAGACTATATTGTCAGTAGCTACTAAATTCTACGAAGACTTATATTCCAGGAAAAATAACCTAGGCGAGACCGATCTAAACAGTAACGACGGTGTGCCACCTATCCTAGAAGATGAAGTAATCAAAGCCATCGAAACACAGAAAACAGACAAAGCCCCTAGACCCGACCACATCAGCAATGAACTACTAATCGACTGTAAAAAAGTTGTTGTACCTATACTCAATTTTATTTATAACGACATACTACAAACCTAAGCCTTATACCAAATAATAATTTAAGCCTAATATCCAATATATAAAAAGTATTTGCAAAGGTTGTTCTTCGCCGGATAACTAGAACTCTAGACGAGAACTAACCTAGAGAACAAGCCGAAATTAGTTCGGGGTTCTCAACACTAGACCACATACACGTTGTAAGGCATGTCTTTGAAAAGAATAGAGAATAATAGGATAAAATGAATAAAAGGATATAGAAAGCCGCAAAGTTGGTCTTTTTTTTATAGAATAGGAAGGCGGACGAGCATATGGGCTGATGCTAAGTGGTCACCAAACGCCCTTAGACATTGGCATTGTAAGAAATGTTAACCATCGCTTACATCACCAATGCGCCACCAACCTTGGGAACTAAGATGTTATGTCCCTTGTGCCTGTAATTACACTGGCTCACTCACCCTTCAAACCGGAACACAACAATACGAAGTACTGCTGTTTTGCGGTAGAATATCTGATGAGTGGGTGGTACCTACCCAGACGAGCTTGCACAAAGCTCTACCACCAGTAAATACCTTTAAAACCCAAGTATTGACAAACGTGACCGAAGACCCTATTTTATTAAATGGTGAACCCATCGAATATGTAAAAGAGTACACTTACTTAGGCCAACTCATCTCACCAACTAATAGAAATAGACACAAGACTATTCTTGTGTTACCTATGTAACGCATGGAAAAGTTATTGGAGACTAAAAGTAGTTATGAAAAATAAAGAAACTAAGATGTTTGTTAAGAAGAAGCCATATAATACCTGTGTGCTGCCAGCACTCACTTATGGCTGTCAAACTTGGGCACTCACCAAAGCGCTAAATGAAAAAATTAAGACATGCCAAACAGCGATGGAGAGGAGCATACTGAATATCAGGAAAAGCGACAGAATACAAAATAGAACCATTGGAAAGCGCACGAAAGTAGACGACGTAATAACTAGAATTCGGAAATTCAAGTGAAAATGGGCAGGTCATATAATAAGAGGTACTGAGAAATGGAACAAAACTTTGGTTTTCTGGTATCCCAGAAACGCTAAAAAGAAACGCGGAAGACCGTTTCGAAGGTGGGAAGATGAAATTAAAGCAACAGCAGGGAATACATGGACCAGGACCGCACTAAATAAAATAGAATGGAAAGGAATGGAGGAGGCCTTTGCCAAATATGGCTAACAGACTAAGTTGTCAATGTCAATTCACCGGAGTGATAATTTCAGTAATGTAAAATGTAGCAAAAATGTGTCTGAATAAAGACTTATTTATTTATTATTTAAAAAAAAACAACCTATTTTGTATTTTATTTTCATGTTTGTTTTATTTTATTTATTTATTTATTCTTACTATTTGCAATTAAATTCTTAACTGTGTAAATTTCGTAAGGCCTCAATATTTTAAATTAACTTTAAAATACCTACCCATTAAAATTAAAATTATGAACTCATCCTATGTGTTACATATATTATGTAACCTCTGTTCTCAAGTAAGTGACTATGATATGTCTTATATATTAAGATTGTCCTGCAGCATTGTACCAAACACGAATTAAATGTAAATTTGTAAATAATTATCTGATTATTCAAATAAATATAATGAAAATATAATTATTTATATATGATGTTTTATTGAAAATTTTCTTAATGCCATTTAAGTGGCTATAAAATATATGAAGTAAAACTAAAGGGATCCACAGTAAGGTTACTAGTGATTATTAAAAGAATCATCATCAATCTCAAAATAAAAAAAAACGCCTTAACCTTAATTTTTTTAACCAGAATGACATTTCATGCTTATTGCTTTAAAATCGCGCACTTTCAAACACTCATTTATCATGTCCTTATACTTACTTAAGCGCGATTGAAGCCGCGGAAAAAAGCTAGTCTACAAATAATGTACGGCTGTCATTAAAGTTTTTTATTGTTACAATTAATAGGCCAGCGTTTGAGTCAACGACAGGTACCCGTGTAGCACCATGGGCTAGCTGGGTAAGATCTAATGCTAAGGCTAGCCTTCACGTCTCTAACCCAGCATGGTCAGTGTCCTGGTATGGAAATAGCCACTCCTTATGGTGGGCATTAAAATCCCCCAGAAACGCCAATTGGGCTGTGGGGTACAACCGTTGAGCCGCATAAGCCGCCTCACTGAGTTATTCTGTGAGCCTTGTTGTTTCCTGATTCCCGCTGTGCGATCGGTAGACACAGGCATACAGGAATTTTTCCATACCCGTGTCCACCAAAGCCTAAAGTACCGAAAATGTGGTGTCTTCAAATGGTCGGAGACGCCGAAAGCAGATGTCATTCCGGACGTAAACGCATACGCCTGCTTGTGATTTAAAATTGTTCTCCAGGGTATACCCTGGGTAGGAAAGATACGATACGTCGGATGGACAACCAATCTGCGTCTCCGTAAGAAACAAGAGGTGGGGTTTCTCAGTCTCTAGATGGTAGTGGACTGGCACGATATTAGAGTGCAACCCTCTAATGTTGCTGAAATGCACTTTAAGCGAGAGGGAGTGCAAAGGCTTTTTTATTTGATTTTGTCGTAATGCCCATTTTGTTTTAATTTTATAACGATAATTACTTTTGGCAACAATTACAGTTTATTTTTATGAAAAACTACTTCTAAACTTCAAACACACATATGTTTCTTAAATCAGTCACTGCGGCACTGACGAGACGAGAAGATTGTGGAATAAAAATTGTGCATTAAATTCTCAATTGATCTATGATATATTGAAACACGTCATTAACGTACATATTTTACAAATTTTTACCTGCTTACACCTGACTACGAGAGGATGCAGCCAAATAAAGTGGCGATTATCTTTAACAATTTATTATATTAAAATTATTCGAAAAAAAAAAACTTGTAGCCAAATATTGATAGGCAACCCAGCAGAAAGGTGTTTTTTGTTATAAATTATACATAAAAAATATTTCGATTTTATAACAGATTGCTATATTTATATTTTATATATTATATATTTGCCACGTGGAGATGTCTCGCTTTATTTTTTGTTTAAAGAAATATTGAAAAAAAAATATGCAGCTTAATCTAAAAAGTTCTTAATTAATATAATAAATGTTATTATAATAAAATTTTATTTTATTGAATTGCAATAGTATAAATAATATGTTAAGATTGAACCTGAAACCATACAGATATATCTATTTACAGAAAAGTAACTTTTATCTGATTCAATCTTTAACTTTATTTGTATAATACTTTAAAAGAAAAATCTTTTGAAATTATTATGCCTTGATGTTGGTAATCACGCTTGTTCTGTTACAAAAGACGCCTGTATGTGTCAGATGAAGGCTCTCATGACATGGGTCGGCATTTATGCTACGATATAACTTGTTCCGCCCGTTTCAAACAACGCCTTGCGGTAAGTTTGCGTGCAGCTAATCACTTGTGGCACAGTTACGTGATACATATATAAACTACAACAGCCTAAACACTATTAATTGTTAGGCTACTACAAATTTATGAACCTAAAAATAAAATATAATTTATATTTATTATTTATATTTGTATATATTTATTTATAAAAATTTGAATAAAAACATATTTTAAGCATATAATGTTCCGTATCTAACCACATGAAACTTTAACATAAAACAAAATCATGACAAGCGTTTTATTCATTTTAAATAGCGTTTGTTGGATTATGTCATCTTCTTACTAAGTAATATATGTATAATTATATAATTATCGTCGTTGGTCTAGTATCTAGCTTATAAGATCTAGAAGATAGTTTATAAGACTCCGAGGTCTGTAATAATAACTCCGAGTCGAAGTCACTAAATATGTTATTGTATTTTTCCGTCGGGAAATCGTCAGGTACTGTACCTGCTACTGAAAATTTCTCGAGGTAAGATATCTGATGAGTGGTACAAACCCAGACGGATACACATAAAACTCTTCCACAAGTAGCACATGTTAATCCAAAACTTAATCTGACACTAGAATGAATAAAAAGATCATCACATTAAGCTGTACGCATATTACAAGTACGATAAATAGCCCTGTTCGATTTCCTGATACCAGATTAAGGCACCTGATATTTCTCAATTTCGTACAAAATGTTGCCAAACTGGATGACGCACACATCCTCACGCTTAAAAACCAAATGTTTACAATACAAGGGTACTGCATCCAGTCGAGCCGTACAGTAAAATAGCCGAATTGGTTGGTATGTATGCGCATACGTTCGGTTCACCCGATTTTAACGTTTTTGAAGAGATTGCAAGCAATCGTCAATGAGTGAGGCTTGTCTGATCGGGCAACTAAATGAAACCTATCATGTGAGGCCAGAAATTGAGGGCATTGGCCTGATATGGAATATCGCTTGGTGTTGTCAGGCTAAATTGACATGTTTTTTCTCGAAAAAGGTTAATTTAAATAAGACCAAAAATCATAGAACATAATCAACTCGTATCTAAAGATGCTTATAAGGCAAAATTCAATATTTAAAGAAGTTTGTATAAATCCAAGGCTATTGAAAATATACTTTTCTCGCTTTGCACATAACATATTGCCTTATTTTATTTCCCCCATCAATTAATTGGCTTTCCTTTTTTGCTACATATATCGTATAAATATGCTTTGCTAGCTGTCAACTTCGACTTCGTACGGGTAAAATAATTATTTTATCATGTGCAACAACAAACAAACAATGAAACAAACATGTTATAAAGCTAATCCTAATTGCTAATGCAAGAGTTAATCAACCTATATACGATATAGCAATTTCTAAACAAACTTAGATGGTTTGAATTAAGCTTCAACTGTTCACAAGGTACTTAATATTCTTTAAGATGCTTAGAATTAACTTTAGAAATATTTAATTTGTGTGTGATACAAAGCAAAATCGCCATGCTGGGGATTGACGTTCGCTGCGACCTTAATCCAAGGGATTACATCGAGGCTGTTATAAAAACAGCTTCACGGAAACTTGGAGTTCTGAACAAGGTGCGGCGTTTTTTCACGCCACAACAACTATGCCTGCTGTACAAAACACAGGTACGGTCTTGCATGGAATATTGCTCGCACCTTTGGGATGGCTCCGCTAAGTACCTACTGGAGGCCTTGGACCGGTTGAAGCGACGTGCAGTACGCATTATTGGCGACGTAAAGGTCACAAACACCCTTGAACCTTTACAATTGCGTCGTGAGATAGCAGCACTAAGCGCTATCTATAGACTGTATCACGGCGAGTGCTCTGAGGAATTATTCTCTCTAATTCCTGCTTCCCCCTTCCTTCTTAAGTCCACGCGAGCTGGTTCTCGATGTCATCGTCTAACTGTGACATCAATTCCATCGCGAACAAAGAAATTTGGCAACTCCTTTCTTTGTCGCACTTCCAATAAATGGAATTCCTTACCAGCTCACGTGTTCCCCTCCTCTTACAACCCGGGTTCCTTCAAAAGAGGCGTGAAGAGGCATCTTGCGGGTCGGCAAGGCGAAGGCGGCTAGTGCAGAACATTTTTCCCGTCTGTACTGGCCGTCGTCGTGTTTGGACGCTACTACCATTTAACATCAGGTGGAGTAGAGTCATTTGCCCTCCCGGCGAATATAAAAAAAAACCACCAATTAACATAAATTAGTAAATACGGGTCAAAAAAGTTACTTCATTATATATTAAATATTTAATTAAATTAAATATTTAATTATATAATAAATATTTAATTTCAAGACGGTCATAAAGTACGAGGTACGTTATTAGAAATTTATACTCTTATCTGATATTTGATGATGGCAAAGCTTATGTGTAGATAATATGTACATTTAGTTAGATAATGTGTAAAAAAATAAAAAATCAACCGCTTTCTTCCGGGCATAGTTTGACGCAGCATGCATGAAGCCACATTGCATAAACATAAATTTTTCGTATATTTTTCTGTTTCAGATCAGCATTGTGGGGTCAGATTGGAGTCGAAGCCTTCGACTTTTTTATAAATTTAAGTTTTTATCTTAGTTTGTTCCATATGTTTTTTGGCATATGTGCTATGCGCTATCTAACGTCATTGACGCTTATACACTGTCTGCTCCCATGAACGAGAGCAGTGTACTCCTGAATACATTAAATTTTCACTTTGACGAAAAAATCTGCTAGATCTGTCAATCATGCGAATATTTCCTGGTAATAGGTCTGTCTTGAAAATATTTTATAAGGCTTTGCTTTCCCTTTGTTATAAAACGCAGCTGTGTAATTACAGCCTGTAAATGCGTGGAAAGCTGGTAGATCCCGGAAGGAAGTAGGGCCCGTGATTTAGGTAGGCAACTCAATTGCGATTTATTAATGTACATATTATCTTACATATAAGATTTTTCATCATCAAATAACAGATGAGGGTTTATATTTCTAAAATAGTATCTTAGACTAATGCATTCACACGTCATTCAACCGATTAAGAAGCTATACTACCAAAACTAGAATTTTATAACGCCTATAAATGTTATTAATAACGAATATTTATAGGTTACTACTATAGTAAAGATTTTAATTATACTAGAAATATAATTATGTATATTTATGTAACTTATGCTTTAAAAGTTTTGATTACTAGGTATATAAGTTAATTCATACACACGTTTAAATATAATCTGAAAGCTGTTTTCATCTTGAGGAATTTATAATAACTTGCTATCGTAACAAGTTTTAAACCATGACCTCGCAAATGCGGGGCGAGTTCTCAAAAAGATTTTACAAAGATCGTTAGATTAAAGTAGAGATTAATTTCAACGTGAAAAGTTTCATATCTCGAGACAAGATGAAGTTCATGACTTGAAGGAGTAGTCAGATAATAGTACAGTAGCAACTTTAATTACTTCCTGTTTTCAGGAGAGCAAAATCTGAAGCGGCTGGGACATGCCTGCTAAGTTATGCCAGATACTACCTAATAATATTAATATTATAATTACAGGCACAAGGGACATAAAATCTTAGTTCCCAAGGTTGGTGGCGCATTGGTGATGTAACACCATGGTTAACATTTCTTAAAATGCCAATGTCCATGGGCGTTGGTGACCACTTACCATCAGGTGGCCCATATGCTCGTCTGCCTTCCTATTCTATAAAAAAAATATTAATACCTACCAGATACTACTTAATAATCTTTAAACTGAATATAATAACATAAGTTTATAAAACATAACATTAATAATTATGGTAATTATAATCATCACAAAACCATTACATAACCAGAGAGTTATGGATGTTTAAAAATTCCATATTTATTTCATTAATGCTAAGATGTATATGATACAGACTAGTAATATTATATTAATATATTTAATATAATTTTATATCTAATTTAAACCATATCTTATTTACACAAAAATATAAAATTCGCTGTGTTTGTGTAGTCGCTGTAACTGTTTTTGAACGTTTATTTCTAAGATCCATCCAGATTGCACTGGTGGTAGGGCTTTGTGCAAGCTCGTCTGGGTAGGTACCACCCACTCATCAGATATTCTACCGCAAAACAGCAATACTTGGTATTGTTGTGTTCCGGTTTGAAGGGTGAGTGAGCCAGTGTAATTACAGGCACAAGGGACATAAAATCTTAGTTCCCAAGGTTGGTGGCGCATTGGATATGTAAGCGATGGTTGACATTTCTTACAATGCTAATGTCTAAGAGCGTTGGTGACCACTTACCATCAGGTGGCCCATATGCTCGTCCGCCTTCCTATTCTATAAAAAAAAAAAAAAAAATCCTAATTTTAATCAAAATATGCATCTTCAACAGCTACAACCTTCTACAGAAAGCTATACTCTTTAAGGTTATACAATTAGCAATCCATTTTTGGACTTCTTTATAATTTTTGAAATACCAGTTTTCTAAATCATGTTGCATTGACCGAACCAGATGATAGTCTGATGAAGCTAGGTCTGGACAATACGTTGGGTAAGGGAGGGTTTCCCATTCACACTCCATCAGTTTTTGTTGAACCTTAAAATCAATATGAGACCGAGCGTTGTCAAGAAGAATTACTTTTCGTTGATTCGATGCAATTGATGGTCTGTTTTTCATCAAATTTTCGTACAAAGTGTCCAGTTGTTGTTAACGCTCAGCGGTGACTTTTTCATTCGACTTTAACAACTAATAATAGAAAACGCCTTCCATATCCTGACAAATACAGAGCATTGTCTTATTAGCGTGGATGTTCCGCTTAGGAGTCGATTTTGTCGGTCGGCCAGGATAACAAACTCCTCTTTCTTTGCTTTGCAAGTAATGAAAGGCAGATGATTAGCCGACAACGCAAAAGACCTGTCGGTCAATCGATGTGGTAGCCATTTTCCTTCTTTTTGTATCTTTCCAGTGACATGCAAACGTCGCGATATAGTTGTTTTATTGACTCCAAATTGTTTAGCTAACTCTCTTAGCGATTGAGCGGGATTATCGTTCAATAACACTTTCAATTCCTTATCTTCAATTTTTTTCGGTTAGTCTGGCTGTACTTTGTCATAAACATCACAATCACCGCTTTTAAACTTTCTAAACTAATCTCTGCATACTGTTTTGGATGGAATTGATTCTCCATAAGTTTACTCGAGTAATCGGCGATCTTCAGCCGCACTTTTTTTAATAATAATGCATCGGAAAAACAACTTATCGTGATGCATTTTTCACTCTATATTAAATATCACTTAATGAATTTAACAATGCCGACTGTCAATTGAATTTTATTAATACTTCTTCAAGCTTCAAAAATGTACATGTCACAGGAATTATAGTCCAGTATAAAAATTGCAAACAGCATATATATATATATATATACATAACCACCATAGATTGTATAAAGACTTATTCATTTACATTAATTCTCTCACTCTATCAAGTAATCTCAGAAATAATGATTGTAAATCTTTTATATTTTAGACTTAATTTATTAAGATGGTTGGATGGGATGGATTGTTAATTATTCCCTTTATTAATTTATTGAAAAGAATATAAAATATAATGCCGAGATGGCCTAGTAAGCTGAAATGGCCTAGTGGTTCGAACGCGTGAATCTTAACCAATGATCGTGGGTCCCGGACAAGCACCACTGAATTTTCATGTGCTTAATTTGTGTATATAATTCATCTCGTGCTTCACGGTTAAGGAAAACATCGTGAGGAAACCTGCATGTGTCTAATTTAATTGAAATCCTGCCACATGTGTATTCTATCAACCCGCATTGGAGCAGTGTGGTGGAATAAGCTCCAAACCTTCTCCTCAAAAGGGAGAGGAGGCCTTAACCCAGGAGTGGGACATTAACAGGCTGTTACTATAAAATATAAAAATTTTTAAGATTCTTGACAATATTTCAATGGCTGCTACGTTTTTCTTATAATTCAAAAGCTGTTGTCGGCTTAAGTTAATTTGCAGTGTGCTTAACACTGCACAAAGAGACTAAAAACCAGCTTCAAACTGTACTTGGTCATAAGAGACGGCGGCGTTAGCTTACTGCAGATAAATATTTAGTATTTAATGCAATATTTTTATTATTATTTTATAAATTTTCTAGTGAACTCTCTATTAATAGGTTTTGAATTAATTTTAACATCATTATTAAAAATAATGTTGTACTGAGGAAGTGTACATTATAGAAACTTATAAATATAGAAATGTGATATTGACAAAATATACATACATACTAGCTGCCCTCTCGGCTTTATACGTTATATACGTATAAAGCCGAGAGGGCAGTCTATAGTTTCGGAAATCGCGTGATGAAAAGTGATGTACAAAACATTAAATAATTTTTAACTAAATTTACGAATCAATCTCAATACACATTAATTAAGAAATTGTTCACAAATATTGACTTTCAGTATAAAAAAGTCTCGATCCAATATTATTTCGCGCAAATTAGTCCACTATCCTAAATTTGAAGTGAAAGTAGCGTTGGAGCCAGTCTGCGATTGGATGGCATATTTTACTGCGTTTGGCAAGTAGCCATTTGAGACGATACCCGCAACGTTTTCTTGTTTCCTCCTAATGTGCCTACTTAACGAACTAGACTTTATTATCAAATCAACTAAAAATACATTTCAAAAATAATATTTACACACTCAATATTCTCGGATTTCTTTATTGTAATAACATTTTTACCTTTAAATTTTAAACAATTTTCTTTTAGAATTAAATATTATATTTTCGTGTGTAGAAAACTTTGGCCAATTCTGAGTAAAGCAAAATTTATGAGACACGGTGAATACGACATTAAATATTTCAAAATAGATTAAGTTTTATTAACTTTTACACAATTGCATTAAGCACTTTACGAACGAGCTATCACAGCTACATTGTGCCAGGCAATTTTCTGAGCGGCTTATATCACTGAGTTACGAGTGTGTTATTCGGCAATATATGGATTTCATTTGCTTAAAAGCTTTTATTCACTTGCTATTCTCAAATCATTTTGGTGGTTTATTTTTATATCATCAATTAAAATGCATGTAGGTACTAACATTTTATTCGCTCTTACGTATAGTTTTGACACGACTATTAACCTTTTTAAACTTTTGTAAATTTTGATTTTGAAATCCAATTATAAACTTAAGAATAAATTTTAAAACGAAATCCAAGGTTCTTTGAGATAAAACACATTGAAAATACAGTACACATTGTTTATTATGAAATTTTTCATTCCAGTTTGAGCATGTATTTCTTCTTTGCTTATATAGTTCCGTTTAAATAAAATAAAACCAAAATATATTTTATTCAAGGAGGCTCTTGGGAATACTTTTTAATATTTACAAGATTGAATTAAATTTTAAATTAAAAAAGAACCAGCAAGAAATTTACTCTTATCTAAAGTTAAGTACATAGTCAACTATATAAAAATTTATATATCCTATATGAAAATCAATAAATACTAATTCTCATACTGTTGTTTAGTACCACATACCGCATGTTTTTCATCTTTAAATTCTATAATAAGCTTTGTCTATTTATGTCGTGTATGAAATAATTTTTACATTAATGGACGAAGTTAAAATACGTAGGGAACTTTGTTACAACAAAGAATACCTTGCACTAGGTATAATGTAATGATTTTACGGATTTGGAAATAGTAATAATTAAACATAATTATAAGTTTGAATATTTATACAAAGATTGTCACAAATTATATTGAAATGACTGTATGAATTAATGAAAAATAAGTTTCAATAGATTCGAAGTCGCATATATTTAATATAAAAACGTATATGAACTATTTTAATGGCTTCACTTGCAACTTTAAAAAAGATTAGTTAAATATAGGACATAAAGTTAATACATCGTTATTATAGAAGTTCAAAGTAAACGTCAACATTTTAAGTTGAATATACGTTTTTCTTACCAGACGCATGTGAATAAAGCCAACATCTTGCCATTATTTTCAATTGAATTTATTATTATTAGTTTCAAAATCAATCATAAAAAAATATTAACGAAATATGTTTCTGTTCATTATGAAAAACACAAAATTCCACCTTTTTGTATGAATAATACTCATCGCACTAGAAAACATATTATTTAAGTTAAAAACTCAAAGAATAATTTAATAATAATGAATAAATTAATTAGTGGACACGATAAAAAAAAATAAGACACTGCCTTAAATAATACTCTTTGATAGTATTTTTGAAATATATTACTACTTTTAATACCCAGTTACAAGAATATGTTCTATAGGGAAATTTATTATTAAGGAATGCCTCGTTGAAGAACACAAATATTTCCGAGCTGAAGGATATTCGATGACACCCCACTGACTTAAAATTTAGTTTTTCATTTTAAGGAAACTATAACTTTGAAGACTTAATTTTAAACAGCTATTTTATGACTAATTGGAAAAACGACTATAATGACGAAAAGATGTAGAAGTACGTAACCTAAATTAATAAAGGTAAGTTTTTTTAACCAAATAAAATTTGTTACTTAAACAAAAATTTTACAAAAACAAAACAAATTAAATCACACAGCTAAAACATTTTAACATTAAATAAAACCAATAAAGGTGCAGTAAGAATATGACTACAATAGCAAATATATAACAAACTAAAAAATTTAATATTAAGATAGGTTGATACATTCATATATAAATTCGTATCTTATTTATCGTATCTAATATAACTAACAGATATCAAGTGGTTAAAATTGGGGATTATCAAAGTAAGTCATTACCTGTAATGTGTGGCGTTCCACAAGGATCTATATTAGGCCCATTGCTTTTTCTTATTTATATTAATAACATCCAAGACCTTGAACTTACATGGACATATAGCTCTGTATGCAGATGATACCTGTCTTTTCTATTTTGGATCATCTGTATAAAATCTTATCCTTAAATCTCAAGAAGATTTAAATACTTTATCTGCATGGTTTCAACGTAATCTCCTAACAATAAATACTTCAAAAACATGCTACATCGTTTTCAAAGCTGAAAAATAAACCAATATTGCCACATGCACCCCTTACAATTAATGACGTACAACTACAACAAAAACGCAGCGAAAAATATCACGGATTAAGGATAGACAGTAATTTAATCTAGAATACTCAAATTGAACATATAAGAAAAAAAATAACTTCAATTACTGGCTCAATTCGAAACCTAGCCCGAAGTATTCCACGTGAGCTGCGTTACACTATCTATAACACTCTAGTCAAACCGCACTTGCTATATCTCATTGAAGTTTGGGGAAGTGCCACGAAAACAAGACTAGATAACCTTCAAATAGCACAAAATAAAATAGAAAAATCCTCTTCCGTTATCCTTTTCGAACATCTACAACAAAAAAAAATTATAATGAGACCAAAATAATGAATATTCAGCAACTTTATTATATAGTACATGTATCCTAATCAGAAAAAAATTCAACAAAACCATCCAAACTAATATAAGTTTTATCAAAACAAAAGAACATCGTAATCGTAACACCCGACGAGCTAGCTTTCTTGTCTATCCGAAAACTAGGACGTCATATGGTACAAAAACCCTTACATTTGAAGGAGCACGACTTTACAATAAAATACCAGCATAAAAAAAACACATAAAAAATGTAAACTCATTTAATGCATCTAAGACCTAACTGGCTGAACATATAACAGAACATTCAATTAAAAAAAAAACACAAGAAAAAAAAATAAGCCAATGCGTTAAGTGGGTAACTACTAATAACGAATATGATATTTATATATATATGTTATTTAGTCGCTTATATGTATTCTCATGTAAGCGACTTATGTCTTTTTTGAGAAACCTAACCTAAACCTGAACCTAACCTAAACCTATCTACTTTCTATTATTGATTATATTTACGCAAGCTTTGTAGAGTTAACAGACTTTATTTATGTGCTCTGTGTTTTGATGCGCGACGACTACTGCACTTTAGCTATCACATATAGCTTTCTCTAGTGAAAGATCCGACCGATGTAATAATCTTTGATATATGAACGAGCTACTCAAACACATATTTGCTATAAATACTGGCTAATAAACATAGCCCTATAATATTTGTATATTTAGCCATATAATATTTTAGCTGCTTTTTCCACGTTAAATTGTTATTTATTTCGTTACTTATAAGCAACTTCGGTAGGTAAAACGATTGAATTTTTACCCGCTTTTTTAAAACTTTACACGTTACAGCGCGTACTTCTAAAACCATGTATTATTGTTATCATTGATCTTTTAGGCTTTGTTTATACACCTATATACTATTATTCTCGTATTAATTGTCACACACAAAAAAGCCGAGATGGCCCAGTGGTAAGAACGCGTGAATCTTAACCGATGATCGTGGGTTCAAACCCGGGCAAGCACCACTGAATTTTCATGTGCTTAATTTGTGATTATAATTCATCTCGTGCTTTACGGTGAAGGAAAACATCGTGAGGAAACCTGCATGTGTCTAATTTCACTGAAATTCTGCCACATGTGAATTCTACCAACCCGCATTGGAGCAGCGTGGTGGAATAAGCTCCAAACCTTCTCATCAAAAAGAGGAGAGGAGGCCTTTAGCCCAGCAGTGGGACATTCACAGGCTGTTACGGTTACGGTTACGGTAATTGTCACTGAGTTAATTGACCTTGCTCACACGGAGCCTTGTGGCGGACTGTTATGAAAGATATAAGATGAGATCATAAAGATACACACAATACGAATGCAATATTAGTATTTATGCAAAAATGGTACACAAAACCACTGAACACAGGAAATTATGAACAAAACTTTTTGGTTTTAACAACTGCGCTTAACAGTGCGCGTGTGGTTCCTACGTATAATAATTTATTGATTTTTAGTTATGAAGCAAAACTTTTAATAGATAAATAAAGAGATGGCAAAATAAATATATTATAACGCACAAATATCTATTACAAATTATTGGATAAATCATAAGCAAAAGAGTATATTACATGTAATATTCAATCTCTTTTCAATTTGACCACAGACTATAACCGTTACCAAAAGGATGTGTATATTAGTGTATTGAATGTTTTATATTATTAGTTCAAGGTACTTCTAATACATGTTACACAACGATTTTAACTTTCTGCACTCCTTCTCATTCAATATGTAATTGAGGTAGTTTTGCAATAAGTTTTTAAATCATAAAATATCTCTCGATGGATTCTTGGTGTCTCAATTGAATTCGTATATTGATAAGCCAGTCATGACGCTTTGGCATACAATAAAATTTCGGGAGTGTACAATAAAATACCTTCTATTTAATATTTCTCTTTGATCTCCGAGCAATTTTGAGTGTGTCGCCAACATATGCTGCTTGATTGACGCATGGTAGACGATGAACGCAGCAATATATACGAAATGAACCAATTTATGTTGGGCATTATTCAATACGATACAAATACGTTCGATTCATCACATCACTCGACCATGACTATGGAATAATATAAAATCCATTACGTAATTAGTTTCTTTGTATGTGCTATTTTTCACTTCAAAAGTTTTTAATACAAAAAAAAAAATATTTAAAGGAATATTGATAAATTTTACTAAACGAATTAAATGAGAGAACATAATAAAAAGAGTTTAAGAAATCAGCCCGCTATTCACTATAAAGCACGATTCAAGTTAAATGGTAATTTAAAAAATATTTCAGAGTACATAATGCAAAGCACCGCAGATCTGCAAATGCAATTTCCATTCGAAATAGCCGGGAATCGAAGCTAGACGTCGATTGCGGCCAGGTACGCCGGGTACGATCGAGTTAAACCGGATTTTCACTTTGCCTACATTCTTTCGTACTCAATAAATTATAGAATGCTCTTAATACATTAAGCTGTAGAAAGACATCTTCTTTGTGGATTTTTTCGTTCTTATAGTATATTTGTGTTTTATTCTATTCGATTAAATAAAGAAATTGAATTTAATTTAACTGAAAAAGATTTATCGTCGAAGCAAATAAAATATAAATGTTTACATTAGGGCCTTCTCTCCTGTTTTGAGGAGAAGGTTGACAAAAGGTTAAAAAAAATCCGTGTGCTTTTTTTTATGCATTCACATATTTTAATCTGTGGCCTGTCATAATACAATTTAGGTAATTTCATTCTCTTTTTTTGTAACATAGCATCTTACCTATATTATTCGAAGGGATGAGCACCATACACATGGGCATATCACGCTTATACCTTTATAAAAACCTCTTGCAAAGGTTATAATTATCTATAATTTCTATTAAGAAACCCATTTGCACTAAAAAAATAAAATTTTGAAAACCAATTAAAGTTTTATATAGGAGTGTTTGCACGCATACAGAAAAGTTTTCCGAATGGTTGAGTTGTTATACTAAATTTTGCAAAAGTTTTATTAATAATTTTAATAAATAATAATCTGCTTCATATCACGAGTTTTTAATGAATAAAATTCAAATTTGGTATTATTTTTATTTAAAATTATGAATCAGAAAATAAAAAGCTTATTAATATTAAAATCGCTTCTTATTCTTCATTAGGTACAAGTTATAAATAAAAAAATAACGCACTAATCAATGAATATATAATATAATAATAATAATATCCTGGGTCATTATTCACACACAACCATCTGATCCTAAACTAAGCAGAACTTGTACTATAGAAACCAGACAACTGATATGCTACATATACTACTTGTCATTTGTAAATACAGTATGTATTAGTATTATATACATAGTTACACCCAGACTCAGGACAAACAAACATGTTCATGTACACAAATATCTATCCTGGGTGGGAATCGAACCACAAACTTCGGCGTAAAAGGCAAGTATCTACCAATCACGCCAACCCAACACACCACTTCACACACCCACACTCCACACCCATGCCAACACGTCAATAATATTTATATGAACGCAAAATAATCTGTTTTCAGATAATGTAATATGGTTTATTTTTACGTGAACGCTTTGATATTATGTAAATTTTTCCATCCGCTGCTCTAGACTAGGTTGATGAGAAAAAAAATAACATGTTTATTAAACAACCGTAACCGTAACGTAGCTACAATAATTATAAAAGCCAAAACAATCAATTGTATGCGTCACGAATAAAGTATGTTATAAGAAATCAACTGCATGTAAGACATTAAAGTGCCTAAATGATTAGATTTTTAATTAATTTAAAAGATTGTTTTTGTTAGGATTGAGCGCCTTAATATTCAATAAAGATTTTATATGGTTTATAATATGTTATCTTGTCTATGACTAACAAGGCCCGTATTTAATAAATTGTTATCGATTTGAACCATTGCTAATCGCTGTGAAACTTAATTGCACATATACATGTGTTTATTGCAATGACACTATTACTGGTGGTAGGGCTTTGTGCAAGCTCGTCTGGGTAGGTACCACCCACTCATCAGATATTCTACCGCAAAACAGCAATACTTGATATTGTTGTGTTCCGGTTTGAAGGGTGAGTGAGCCAGTGTAATTACAGGCACAAGGGACATAAAATCTTAGTTCCCAAGGTTGGTGGCGCATTGGCTATAAGCGATGGTTGACATTTCTTAGAATGCCAATGTCTAAGGGCGTTTGGTGACCACTTACCATCAGGTGGCCCATATGCTCGTCCACCTTCCTATTCTATAAAAAAAAAAAAAAAAGACAATATAGTAATTAAGTATCGTAAAACGCTTCAATAAATATCTTGGGGTTAAAAGAGCTGATTTGGTTTTATATTTTATGTATATGGCATACATTAAGTTAAGTTATGTACTACATTGATTACCTAAACGCTTGTTATCACCTAAAATATATTGTATAATACTGTTGCTACACTTTCATTGTCTAACATGATTTTTTTATAGAATAGGCAGGCGGATGATCATATGGGTTACCTGATGGTGTCCAACGTAGTCACCAACGCCCATAGACATATATATGGCATTGTAAGAAATGTTAACCATCGCTTACATCACCAATGCGCCACCAACGTTGGGAACTGGGAAGATGTTATGTCCCTTGTGCCTATAATTACACTGGCTCACTCACTCTTCAAACCGGAACACAACGTATTGTTGTGTTCCG
This sequence comes from Nymphalis io, assembly GCF_905147045.1. NCBI lineage: Eukaryota > Metazoa > Arthropoda > Insecta > Lepidoptera > Nymphalidae > Nymphalis > Nymphalis io. The sequence continues at coordinate 7,121,940 of NC_065893.1, read as the reverse complement.
GTTACTGCCAACTACTACTGTCCAAGTACTGCGTAAGTTTTGCGTTAGAATATCTGATAAGTGCGTGGTACCTAACCAGACGAGCTTTCACAAAGCTCTAACATCAGTAAAAGATATTTGTGATAGAAAATTGCAACTGTAGTTTTAATAATGGTGTTAGGCAATATGGTGTAAACAAATTTATCTTGTATGGCAGCGCAAGAAATAAATACGGCACGTAACTTATTACAAAATAATCTTCTACTACGTCTTATAAGTTATTTTTTTATAGTTAGTCATTTTTTTCGGGCGTGTATCTGAGCGCAAAATATTCTGCTAATGTCATACATAAAACAGTTGACACATATGATATGAGATCAGAGTTAAATATTATTTTTAAGCAGATAGTTTTTTTTAAATGAATGCTTACTTATCTGCATCTAATTCTATGGTATTCGTTTTCATATACGTTTACGTCACACTACGTTTCGCTTTTGTGTTCTTCTTTAAACAACAGTGCAATTGACATTTCATTCTTTCGGAAGCTATATAAATATTTAAAAAAATTCTACAAACTAACAGGTTGTTTTCACAACTCTCGTTAGACACAAAAATAACGACCTTGCTATGTGTCCTTAAAATTTCGTATAGTTTTCACAAAATACTATTTACTGCTTGCGTAGATATTTTTTTTTCCGGTGGGACTACTACATTGACTAACAATAGGAATATAACAATTGAAATGTGTCCCATAGTGAATGTTAAATAGGACGAGTGGTGAAAATCTATAATTCTTCTGCCTTTGTATAGAGTTATGAATTTCTATGATATATGCTTAATTCATAACTAAAACATTTTTTTAAACTGTTTATAGTAAAATTCACAAAACATTTTACTTTTAACATCAAAAAAATTTGAATTAATAATGATGAAAAAAAACATTAAGGTATATAATTACATTTATTTCATTATGATGACTAATGTTGATGTTTCGAATTAACATTTAGTTTATAAATCAGATATCTATTTGATCAACGATACGATTTTTTATAACATATAAATTGTTTCACTATATAGTACAAAACGCGGGGAAAGCAACTCTTTTTTATCCAGCAAGAAAATATTTCAGGGTCCTTTTACGAGCGGAGTAGTAAAGTAGATAAAAGTAATACAAGCGTCTGCGCTTGGGGCTCGAAAGTGTTTAATCAAAGCGAGGCTGCCCCGCTGCCTGGGATGTAGTAAATAGTCTACACAAGTACCCTCAGTTGCGCTTGAATTTTAGCTACAATTCCCAACAACTCCTTTAAAAATTTACACGAACTATCACAGAAGCCTTGAATCTGGTTTTCTACAATTTTTATAATGATAAACAATTTAATGTATCGTATATATATATATATATATGTAATAATAGCTTCCCCGACTGCGTCGTCGGTCTAGTGGCTATATGTTAGTCTAATAAACATTTTTTAGGTTTTTCTGTCGACGAAGTTTCAGCCCGAGTCTTGAAATTGTCTCTTAGTTTGTAGTTCGTTATCTTAACTTACAAAATTATCTGTTACTGTTTCGAAAGTATGTGCTTATTTTTTAGAATACCAATTCATTAATTGTATTGAAATAAAAAAAATTAAAAGGAAATTAAAAAAAGTGCATTTGTCGGATAAAGGTCTAACACGTGTTGGAGACACGTGTTAGACCTCAATCGCATTGGAATAGCGTGGTGGAATAAACTCCACGCCTCAAAATGGGAGGAGATGACCAAGCACAGAGACATTTACCGTGTTTTATAATACTATATTAATGTTTCATATCACTTCCGTAAATCAAACCTCCTTAAAGTCAAGTACTCTGCCGGTACTCTGTAAATGAAATTCAATACATTTAAGATACACATAAATCTCGAATGTTAAGTGCCGCCCATCTTGTTCTATCACTTTCAACACATAAGTTTGCCGTTTTATAGGCTACGTTTAATGTGCGGACGCGAGACATAGTTACTGGATTGCGTCGCACCCTCTGAATTTCTTACAAATAGGCTTACAAAAGGCCGTCAAATATTGTTACATTTCTTTGGAAAACCTTATTAGTTCACTGTAAAATCTATACTTATGATTAAACTGTAACTGATCGCTGTCTAAACATGGAAGATATATTATGAGTAAAACTATTATCAGTGGTCTTTATCAACGCAATAGAACTCAAAACTATTGTTAGAATTTTTGTTTGTTTGTGTGTAATCTATGTATGTCTGTTCGTAATAATAATCTACTTTTAGAAACGGCTTAACTGATTTGGGTGCAGTTTTCACTAATGTATTGTGACAAACTTCACTAAATATTTAGTGTTTTATTACAAAAAAATTAAAAAAAAGTAATTACAAAAAAAAAAATAGTTCACATGGTATTAACAACGACGTGGATGACGGAAGCATCGCAGATCGGATGACATTTATAAAATAAATTTTGGTTCACCCCATTTAGGTCACTATAAAATATATAAAGTCAAACTACAGGCATCACTGTAAGTTCATGACATCAAAATGACATTCTATGCTTCTTACTTTTAAATCACAGACTTCCATACAACCATCTATCCTTTAACTATACTTAAGCGCGAGCGAAGCCGCAGGTACTAGCTAGTTTAATATATGGTAACGAAAAACAAAAGAAATGTGTATTACAGATATCGCTGTTTTTTTTTAATTCGTATTATGTATTTTTTTTCATAAGCTACCTTTTTAACACTGGAAAAACATATAACGCGTTTGTCCAGTGAGGGGTATATGGGACTCGTTAGTGTCCAAGGCACCCCGTCCCGGGTGCGCCCCGAAAATCATAATTCCCACTACAAAAATCAGCATTACCCTTTTCGTCTTAGTGAGAAGTGCCACGAGATCGCATGCGCATGCCACTGTGAAGATAAGCTACTTTTTTTTTTCATGCGGTGGAAACCTTCAGAAAGGTACCTAGCTCCCATGGGGGGGGGAACTAGTTTATGTGGGATTTTACCCACTAAAACCACTGCGATGACCGTCCTCGGCACGGATCGGAGATTCTGCGGGATCGTGTTGATATAATGCATTCGCGGCCTCTCCCGTGCTTTGCTCCGCTCGTGGCTCAGCGGAGCTCTCCTCAGGGGAAGATAAGCTACTACCCCAACCTAACAAAATGTATTGCAAACGAATACAGATAGACCTTTATCATGTCCCTGTTACCAGGGAGCAATGAGCGTCTTCGACATACGTGCGGTCGCTGCAAATAATTTAATGCTATAGACAACAGCGCGGCAACCGGCGCACTTTAAATACGACGTGTGTCTAGCATAAATTGAACCCTATTTGATATAATTGACGATATAGATCTGAGCTCAACTTACATTAAAAAATTCTAAATCTCTGATTTGTCCATTTTTTAACTTTCTTTTGTTTCTATAAACTTCCAATCATCATCATTTTACAGATAGTCTGTAATTTATAGGTAGCTAAAGTTTCGAGTGGCGACCACGAACCGGAAGACGCAGCGTGGGCAGGCCCCCTACAAGTTGGACCGACGATTTAGAACGAGTCGCGGGAAGCCGTTGGATACGGGCAGCGCAAGATCGGCCAACGTGGAATTCCTTGGGGGAGGCCTTTGTCCAGCAGTGGACGTCTTTCGGCTGATATGATGATGATGAAGAAAGTTTCAGCCAATTCAATCGAACAGTTATTTTTTAGCATTGTTATTCAATAAATTTTCGACGTAATCCTTTAAATTGTCATAACTTTTTTATTTATAAAACGATCGAAACAAAACAAACACTAAATTTTAATTGAAGTTTGCCACAAAGCATTAGTGAAAACCGATTCCAAATCAGTTTAGCCGTTTCTAAGATTAGCGCGCACAAACGCACAGGCAAACAGATAAACGGACAAAAATTCTAACAATGATTGTTTTGGATTCTATTGCGTTGATAAAAGTTTTTACTCAAATTCTTTCATGTACAGACAGTGATCAGTTATAGTTTCATTATATATATTGTTAGCTGAAGGATAGGCCCCAGGAGGGCGTGTCTTTAACGGTGACGTTAGAGTGGCGTGATTTCGGTTCGAGGTGTAAAGGGGACGCAAGCGGGCGAGCGGAGACATCGGCAGGCGCTAGTTTTTACACTTCTGCTTGGACTCTCGGTTGTGGAGGATATCTCATAAATAATATTTCAGTTGTTCAGTTTTGATTCTTTTGTTCTATTTTTATTTCTAAATTATACGTGTCGATATATGTTTACTTTATTGTTGTATAGTTGTTTTGATTTATCTTTTTAAAAAACCTATTTCTGTCCTGATTCCTAAATATAAAGTATAGATTTTTATAAGCACTAATTAAATAAAATATTTATTTTTGTACAATATATATATCAACTAAACTATATCTTAATAGTGATGAACTTCTAATCAATACTTATCATGAGTAGCTGTAGCACATTTTTACTTCAAATATTTATTCCAAAAATTAAGGACGAAGTTTATAATACTTACGTTGTATTTAACGTCCATGGAATTATCGCGGTCACAGGAACTCGTTACAAATAAGCTCGAAGCTACAGAGTCAAAACAAATACATTTGAATGTTAAATTACGAGCTCGAGTGAACAGAATATATATCACAGTAATTGCAATGTTTAATATGACTTTAATTTCCAGTTATTCTAATTCTCTAGATACATATTGGTAGTTCTCTAGATCATATTGGTCCCAAATAAATCGTTTCCTCACTATCTAATCTACAATATTAACGGATAATTTTGGGTGATTAACGTTTGCAATTATGCTAAAATTTAAATAAAGCACGGTTAGCTTAAATAACAGATTGGACAGAATAATACATCACGCTGCGAGTAACTTAAATTCTGAACTGCTAATCGTGTGAATATTTAATGTAAATATTAATATATAAATGCGAGAGCAACTCTGTTATATTTTAACGGCTAAACAACTGAGCAAACTATAATGAAATTGGAAATTAAGTTTGCTTGTATAAAAAGTGCCTCTAAATGAGTTAAGTAGGAAAAAGACAGTTGGCTTGTATAACTCCATTATAAAGAAGTCGTTATAAGTCCTATGGTTATTCGTTATGTCGTGCATTTTTGAAATATTTATTATCAACGGAATATAATGAAGCTTATTTGATTTAAAAGGTCTGACTTTACAAATATGTAGAAAAAATAACTACTTAAAATAAAAATGAATAAGTTTTATAGATTAACCCATTTCATAGACCAGTATATTTATATTTTGTATCAACATTTTTTCCTAGAAAGCAGTGAAAGCACTAGTGCACTTTGCGTAAGCAGACGGCGTGTTTATGTAAGTAAATTTATCTTCTATCTTACTATGCATATTAAATATCTAAAATCTTATAACATGATAACATTCACTAACTTCACTTTATTTTGTGTATATCTTGGTGGTTATTACTGTTTTTTTTTTCTAAATTATTGTAAAAATATAATAACGAAGCACTAAAATATACAAAAATAAATATAAAAAACACGGAGTAGCTTTTTTTAAATTAAAATATCTTTCTTATTGGTGTTAGTGATTTTCAACCACTAGTGTTCACTGAGTGGTCGAAAATCAAACATAGTAATTCATTAATTTCATATTTCGATAACAAAAAAAAGATATATCTTATTTCAAATGTTTTTTTTATGAATAGCACTTAGGTTACACTCGTCAATAACTACCAATATATGTATGTAGCATCTATGGATGGAGCAACGAAGTTTTAATATACTCATCAAAACATTATCTCATTTACTTTTCCAAGTGATCAATGGTTATATGAAAAATATACAAGAATTAATTACCTCAGGTATTCGAATTAATATCAAGTAAGTAAAATAAGTAGGGTAAAATAATATTTTATGCTTCCAGTGTTCTGTTGAAAAAAATATTATATTAATAAAATTAAAATTAATAATAAAGGAAAAATATTGATTTATAAAAATTTTCATTTATAATCTATTCCTGATTTTTTGAATTCATAGTAAAATTCAATTCCTCTCAATTATTTTGAGAATATGGAATCAATATAATATATATTTAAATGGAACTTAATTGCATTCTGAATGAAATTCATGTTCATGAATCAAATTATGAAATAACAGGCTAAAACACGGTATCGACGAAAGTATAAATTATTAAAATAACATTATAGTTATTAAGGAACAAAGCAGTCATAATTTATATTTTTATATAAAAATATACCAATATTTTATAGAGAATAAAAAATATAAATTAAGCGCATGAAAGTTCAGTGGTGCTTACCCAAGTTTGGACCTACAATCATCGGTTAAGATTCACGCGTTCTAGCCACTGAGCCATCTCGACTTATAATCTCAGCTTTATAGTAATTTGGTAATAAGCCAAAATCGTAAACTAATAAAAGTAAATTATTGAAAATTTGTGAATTTTAACTACTAATAATTTAAGGTAGTCATGCTTATTTATGACGACAAGAGTGTATATATAATGTAGGTCAGTTCAAGTTAAAACGCCAAGCATATACAAACGTGTATATAAATGAAAATCAGGAAATTAATGTTTCACCAAAATAGAAAAAAAAACCTCTACAATCAGTAAGCCGATTAGTATTTAGGATTTATTAAGCACTTCCGCCCACGGCTTTTACTTTGACACTTCTTCGGATTTGGGTGGAAATTCAGGTGTTGGATAGACTATGTATTAAGTTAGGGTATAAAATTTCATTAACATTCTTCCAACTTTTTTTTTCTTGCTGGAAAAACGCGTTTAAGCGTTTACCCCACTTGAAGTGGGGGGGTATGTAGGACTCGTCAACGCCGAGCATGCGCCGGAATAGCCACTAAAAAACCAGCGGTACCCACACCGCTTTTTCGAGGGGCGTCACGGGATCGCTTGCGCATACTACCGTGACGCCCTGACGGTTGACCCGCCTCTGCAGGACTCCAAATCCTAGGGGGTTCTCAGAGTACAAAGACCCCCTAACACTTACGGCAACACTTACGCTGGGAGGAGAAGATGCGCATAGCGCCGACGCCTTCTCCCCGGTCTTCTTCGGTGAAGCGAGTCAGCAGTCAGTCTTCTCCTCACGCTCCCGCTCCGCTGCCTCCTTCTGCGACATGACATTTTCGCAGAAGGAGGCAGCGGAGACCGTCTCCAACCAGCACCTCTCACTACCAAGCATGGCATTTATCACACTCGGCAGCGAGAGGTCTTTACCGTCTAAGGCCGCCAGGGACAGGCGCTGAGGTCCCCAAGCGGCACATCAGAGTGTGGCACGCTGTGTCCGAAGGCGTACCACACTCATGGCAGGAGGGTGTCACCTCCCGCCTCGCTATCCGGTGCAGGTACTTACCGAAACAACCATGTCCGGTAAGTACCTGCGTCAGCCTGAATGTGAGTGTGCCGTGACTGCGTTCCACCCAGCGACTCAAGTGGGGGCGGACCGCCTCCACTGTCACTAGGGCTGCCGAGAGGGACCTCAGGTCCTCCTCCCACCTGCGAATCAAGGCTCGCTGGGCTAGCGCCCTGACTCGCTCAACCTCCGCCGACCCTGAACGGACGCCGCTTGACCTCGTTTCCACCCGGTACCGGTGCACTTCCACAAGCACCTCCGCCTTGAGTTCCCAGGGCAGATCGCTCGCGAGAAGTGTCGCTGCCGTCCTTGACACCGTACGGTACCCACGTATCGCTCTCACCGCTATGACTCTTTGCGGCCTCCGCAGAAGAGCTATGTTACGTGTGGTGAGAGCATCCACCCAAATGGGTGCACCGTACAACGCCATGGAGCGTACCACGCCAGCGTATAAACATTTATTTTTTATTCATTCTTTCATTCATCATTTATGTTTTGTTTATTAACAGCCGACATGGTGTTTCCGGCCCTCCTACATTGGGTAGTAGGCGGCCCAGGGTGGATATAGCGCTTATGAGCTTCGGGCCGAGTTGGAAAAAATGCTGCCTGAAGCTCCATCTTCCGTCCAGGATCAGGCCCAGATACCTCATCTGGGCTTACACCTTAATCACCGTCCCCTGGACGGTGATAGACGCCCCTCGAGGGGGACCCCGACGTGGATCGTGGAATAGAAGGGCCTCTGTTTTTGTGACAGAGACCCTCAAGCCCAGCATCCCAATCCGGTCCATCGTGAGCGATACTCTGACCTCGGCCAGGCGGGCCGCCTCCTGAAAGGTCCGCCCCGTCGCTGTGATGAGGGTACCATCCGCGTAGCACAACACCCTCATCCAGGGAAGGATGAGGGCCCTAAGGAGCCAATCGAATCCGACGTTCCACAGGATTGGACCGAGTACCGACCCCTTGGAACGCCGCAGCCTACCCAACGCCGGACAAGTCGCCCATCGCTCCCCGCCCAGAGGACCACTCGGTCCCGGAGGTATGCCCCCAACAGCCTTCTGAGATAGGAAGGCACCCTGTGGTATCGGAGTGACTCCCTTATAGTCTCGAAGGGAAGACTGTTAAAGGCGTTCGCTACGTTCAGCGATACCGTCAGGACTACGTCCCCTCAGGCCACCACCGTTTCATGGTCCAGGTCTTTAGTGCCTCCAGGGCGTCAATGGTTGATTTACCCTCCCTGAACCCGTACTGAGCCTCTGAAAGACCCGGCCCTACCTCGTTGAGGGGCTGAATAAGACGGGCAGCGAAGATCTTTTCGAAGAGCTTGCCCGTCTCATTCAGCAGCACAATTGGCCTATATGCCGAAGGAGAATCGAGTGGACGCCCCTCCTTTGGCAACAGAACCAACTTTCCCTCCTTCCACAGCTTCGGAAACTGCCCACTGGAAAGACATTCATCAAACAGTTCCCGAAGCCTCCCACCTAGATGTTCCAGGGCGTCACACAGAACACGCGATGGAACCCCGTCTAGACCCAGCGCTGTCGTTCTGGCCCTCAATCGGTCGAGAGCCATCTCCATCTCTTGCTCCGTAACGGGTGGTGGAGCCGCACTGTCATCTGTTACAGAGCGAGGGGGCATACATGTTGGGACATGTTCGCCTGGTTGGGGAAATAATTCAGCAACCAGTAGCAGGAGGAGATCCGGTGGCAACGTTACCGTCGCAGGGGCGCCGTGTGTGCGGAACTTTCCTCGCACACCACGGTACGGGCGTCCCTGTTCAGGCCCACCAAAAGCTCCTCCCTTGCTCTCTCCTTAGCTTGACTTATCACCTGCTGCAGCTACTTTTTCAGCTGGCGATAAGTGGCCCATAGCCGTCCCTCCAAATCCGCGTCGAGGCCGTTGTGCCTGCTACAGTGGACGTATGCCCTCCGCACCCGGTTACATGTCGCCCGAAGCTCCGGTAATTCGAGCGACCACCAGTATACCAGCGGCGCATTACCCTGCGCCGGGTCCTCGGCATGGCCGCATTGCACACCTCTTTTAGAGCTCTGCGCATGCGGTCCGCCAGCTCGTCGACATTGGCACCCTCCCTCCTTCCCGCGGAACCCCACCGCTGCACGATAGCAGCTTCCCTGACCAGCTTACGATCCAGCTGACAAAGGGACCACCTGGGGAGCGTGGTTGGCACCCTCAGAGGTTCCGCTGGCCTACAAAAGGTGGAGATCTCAAATCGGATGTATCTATGGTCCGACAGAGTCTCCACCTCTTCTTCCACTCTCCAATTTCTCCTTCTGCGCGCCGCGACAGGCGTAGCGAACTATAAGTTCACCACGGACCCTCCCTGCTGCTTCACGCAGGTGTTCACCTACCCCCTGTTAAGTAGGGACAGGCTGAAGAGTAGGGCCCATACCTGGACAGCCCTCCCTCGCGGGTTCGTGGCAGGATTTCCCCAGGCACGTGATTTTGCGTTGAAGTCACCGAGAACCACTATCGGTTTCGACGACTGCCTGGACACCACAGCTCTGACAGAACCGAGGTAGCTCTCGAACTCCGCCTGGCCGCGGTTGGGGGAGAAATACGTTCCTACTACTACGTACTCTCCCCACTCCGCCACTACGTAGCCCGAGCCCCTCTCAATGAGTGAGAGGGAAGGACCCGTACCGCTCTAAGTGAGGATTGAAACGGTGCCGTCCAAGTCCCCTACCCAATGAGATAAGGGAGGGACGAAAAAGGGCTCGCAGGCCACAGCCAGGTCGATTTGCCACTCCACCATGGACTGCAGTAGCAGGTCCTGAGCCCCGGCGCAGTGGTTGACGTTCGTCTGGAGGAAGCTGAGTTTGCCTCTCATGTTGACATGGTTGCTTCCTCTTCGGCTAGGCGCCGTCCGACGTTAGCCCACTGCAGGCCACGCTACAATAGAGGTGATTCGACCGGTCCTGCTCAAATGGTGTAAAAGGCAACGTTCTCCACTGACTTTCCATTTGGTGCAGATTCTCTCAGGAAAAGGATGTTTCGGGAGATATCTGTGGAAAATAGCTGGAAGGGAACCAACCGCAATTTGCCATGCTTGCGGAGCGCAGGAGGACACAGCGACACATACTTTACAACTGTGCCCTGCATGGGAGGAATCGAGACGCCACTTGATTGTAGCTGTAGGAGAAGATTTATCGCTACCAGCTGTGGTTTACCACATGGACTAAAGTCCATGCTAGAGAGCGAAAAATCCTGGAAGGTGATGATAACCTTTGTGATGGTGTCATGAAGCAAAAGAAGGCGGCGGAGAAAGAAAGGGAGAAAGATGCACTCGCAGACCCGATGCGCCGAAGGAGAACAGGGTACAGACGGCATCGCAACGCCAACTATTTACCTCCATGAAGAGAACCTCCGGGCAATGAAAAAAAAAAGTCAACATTTTCCCCTCTTCCCTCCCTCTGTGGTACTCCGCTGGTGATGCAAAGCAAAATCGCCATGCTGGGGATTGACGTTCGCTGCGACCTTAGTCCAAGGGATTACATCGAGGCTGTATAAAAACAGCTTCACGGAAACTCGGAGTTCTGAACAAGGTGCGGCGCTTTTTCACGCCACAACAACTGTGCCTGCTGTACAAAACACAGGTACGGTCTTGCGTGGAATATTGCTCGCCCCTTTGGGATGGCTCCGCTAAGTACCTACTTGAGGCCTTGGACCGGTTGCAGCGACGTGCCGTACGCATTATTGGCGACGTAAAGGTCACAAACACCCTTGAACCTTTACAATTGCGTCGTGAGATAGCAGCACTGAGCGCTTTCTATCGACTGTATCACGGCGAGTGCTCTGAGGAATTATTCTCTCTAATTCCTGCTTTCCCCTTCCTTCTTAAGTCCACGCGAGCTGGTTCTCGATGTCACCGCCTAACTGTGACATAAATTCCATCGCGAACAAAGAAATTTGGCAACTCCTTTCTTTGTCGCACTTCCAAAAAATGGAATTCCTTACCAGCTCACGTGTTCCCCTCCTCTTACAACTCGGGTTCCTTCAAACGAGGCGTGAAGAGGCATCTTGCGGGCCGGCAAGGCGAAGGCGGCTAGTGCAGAACGTTTTTCCCGTCTGTACTGGCCGTCGTCGCGTTTGGACTCTACTACCACTTACCATCAGGTGGAGTAGAGTCATTTGCCCTCCCGGCGAATATAAAAAAAAAAAAGGGGGAGTTCATTGCTGAAAGTATAGGGTCCCCCAGGTCGAGAAATATGTGAGCATAACCGGCACATGCCAATAGGGGTATTCAACATCGAAGGGTTCGACAAAAAGAACAGCTACAGGTGGAGGCGCGGAAGAATACGCAAGCGTACCCGCAACTTCACCAAGTGTGGATCGCTGGAACCGTGGTGGTTTTAGTCGGTAAGAGTAAGACATAACCCTCCTTGTATCATCAGATATGGAGGGTATCCATGAGGATTTCCCAAGAATAAAAAAAAGGCGCCGTCCGACGTTGGTGATGGTAAGAGTGCTTAATACCATCTTTTCTTTTTTAAAGGGAGGGTTACACTCTCCCGAGCCCATCACGTGCCCAGAGGGTCTTCCATCGTCTGGACATACAGCACAGTGCAGCTTTCCAGTGCAGGTCGAAGACTTGTGGCCCTCGACACCACACCGGAAGCTAAGCCCACCTCGTTCTGCCTTGGATGGGCAGAGCATCTTCGTGTGTCCAACGCCCATGCATTTGTAACAGCGCAGAGGGCGCTGTTCCAGAACGTACATTTTGGATGAGCTCCACCCTACCAGAAGACGACCGGCGTCGGACAGCTTCTTCGCCACCGTAATGGGACAGGTGACGCGGACCATACCCATATATCCGGGTCCACGCTGCAACGCTCCACACTTGACTGCCTCAGGCGTGCAGCCCCCGCACGTGCGACTGCCGCAACCAGCTTCTCTGGGGTGACTGAGTCGTCGAGCCCCGTCACCTTCAAGTCATCTCTCTTTATTGACCGGACAACGTTGGCCAGCCCGTCAAGCACAGTGCGAAGCTTCTCCGCAAGCTTCTCCGCCTACTCCGACTGTACTTTTGGTAACTTCAACACTCTGGACCCTGTTGCTGAGCGACGGACCTTAAGTCCACTACAGATCCCGAGGTCCTGGAGCTTTATGCCCTGTTCGACTCGCTCCAGGACCTGTGCGTATGTTACGCCTCCGGTTGCAGCGTGACAATAACTGCAGCGGTTCGAGGAGCGGTCAGCTTTGGCTTCGCTGCTTGTGTCTTTGTCACCGCTGAGATAACTGGAGCGGAGATTACAGCTGGCGCGGAAGCTTTCTTCCCCTTCTTCCCTCTCTTGACCACGGTGGACCAAGACGTCTCTTGGGCCTCCCGAGGTTGAAACTCTGGCGTGGTTGGGATATTAGATGGGCCAGCTATCGGTGTTGCCGGTGCAACTGAGGCAGCTGGCTTGGATGGAGCCACGCGCTTGGGTACGGCTGCAGCATTTTTCGGTGGGACCGGATGGGTGGCCTGCGCATACGTAGGTGCAGTTTCCTGCACCGCATCCCGCTTTATGTCCGCGGCTAGCGGGGACGGTGTATCTTCGCAGGAAGGAGGCACTCCTCAATTCCCGCCAGCTTGCCGTTTATCATTACGCCGACTGACAAGACAATTGAGGCCTTGAATTCTTCCAAAGCCTTCAAATCTTGCAAGAGACTAGTGCACGACCCGTTCGCCGCTGCTACCGAGGTACGCATCTCGGTGAACTCGCGGCGAAGCTCGGTCTTTAAGTCTTCAACTTCCTAGCGGAGGCGACCATTATCCGCACGGAGCCTGCGGGTCTTCTCCGCTTCAGTCCTTGACGCCAGAGCATCAACAATACTCTGAAGCGAAGCCGCCGAATCTTTTAGCTTCTTAATGAAGCCACTCTTCAAATTGCCTGACTTTCGGGCCACCTCCAAAATGAGCGCTGCGTTGCAGCCAGCCTCCGCACGTAGCTCCTCGGCACCCAATTTTATGGGATCCTCTCTATGGACATCCGAGGAAGAGGATTCGTCAGAGTCCAGCACGACTTCGGGCGCATTTTTACAGAAAGCTCGACTTCTTAAGAAGCGCTCGAACATCTCCTCACTGGCTTCGGCGGCTTTCGCCTTAAGCTCAGCTTTAGCCCGAGTTAGGCCAGTTCCGTGTCCCTTCGAAGTAGGCTTCACGCGACGTGTACTATTACACTTCGCCGTAACTCGTCCCTCTGTCTCTGTATCAGAGCCAGAGTCGAACCCTCGCGTGGGCGCTTCCGATCAGCAAAAGCGTCTGAGGACAACTCCGTGTCCATCGTCAATACAAAAAAAAAACTCAAAACAATAATTTGTCTATAAAAGACTTATACCTAAAATAAAAATAGGTCTATAAAGACCTATGCCAAACAACGAAGCCAATTCCTAAACAAAACAAAAGTCCATATTCAAGCCAAAATTCAATAATATGACGCATCAGAAAATCAGAAACCAATAAACAAAGCCAAAGTAGGTAGTCGTGAAACATTCGGAAAGCGTAGATAAGAAGCGTATGCACTCAACCTCACTCGACGACGGTCGAACCGTCAATCTCCACCTGTGTTAACGTGATTGAGTAACAAACATCTAAACACACAATCTTATTTCATTCGATAGATTTGACTATATGTATGTGTGCTAAATATTTAATTATGTATACGACTGGATATATTTAAGTATTATCAAATATACTGTCTAATTTAATTCCGTAATTAACAGAATGTTTGCAAAGCATTCTGTATAAACCTAATAGTGGGCTATGCCAGATTTCATGGACAATTTACAAATGTTTTCAATGTTATCTAAAATTTAAATCAGTTGTATCGCCAAATATTGGATTAGAAATTATTTTGAATGTTTTCTGCAGTAAAAAAATTTGAATAATGATTACTTATAATCCGTCATGTTGTATAAATAGGAGTTCATGATATTCCTTTAATAATTCCAACATACTTATCTACACATATATAATTCATAACCATCCTCATTGTATGTCGTCCAAAGTCCGAAGGATCTCATCAGCGCTAATTATAATATTTACGCATCAATCGATCAATCAGACGGATAAATTGGTATATTAGCATTTTGTGGTTCTCGTAGTTTGTTTTATTAGAAAGTGCGATGGCGAGGTAGAGTTAGTAGCAATTAGATTAATTAGTTCTAATAATGTTTATAGCAACGTATATTAAATTAAATTCAATCTTTTCCATTGTGTCAGATTTTTGTTCGAAATTTTTCTTTACCACGGAATGAAATAAATTGCAAAAAGAAAAAATTAAATAACTCAGGGGCAAATTGTCGATATTTAAATGCGCAGCTTTCTGTTACAAGGGCTTCTTGATTTCTGATCATATTTTTTATTTATTTATCCATTAAATACCATCAGTAGTCACTACACTTACACATGTAATAATATTATAAAAAACACATTCAAACAACATAAAGTGCGCGACTCTTCAAGACAACCATAACATGCTTTTTAAGGTATACATATTCGAGTTCTGTTGTAGTACTTCTTTTAGTGGTTCTGTTATTGTTGCTAAATGGGGAATCCATTTTCCCACAAAATTTACTAAGCCCATAAAAGTCTGTAACTCCGAAATTGTTTCAGGGGTTGTGAAATCTTTATTAGTGGATATGTATTTAGGGGCTTGACACCTTCTCCAGATAGTACATGGCTTAGAACATGAATCACATTCACCCTAAACGTACATTTGTCTTCTCTAAGTACTACATTATGCTCCTTCAATACTTCCATAACTTTTTTTAATCTGTCATCATGTTTTTTTTAAAATTATTGCCAAATATTAAAATGTCGTCTATAAAATTGATTACTCCTTCGCACCCTAACAGTATTCTTTTGTGTTTTCTTAAATAGTCCTTTGTTAGTTATGAACGTAGTGATGTATCTTGAGACTGGGTGAAGTTCTATATGGTAAAAGGCATCTTGAATGTCCAACATGCTAAACACCTTTGCATCTTTGACTCTTGGTAATAATTGATATACAGTCGGCAACGGATGATTTTCGAGTTGGATAGCTGTATTAGCGCATCGCATATCGATACGAATTCGTATTCGTATCGATATGCGATGCACTAATACATTGCCATTTTCTTTCACAACAGAAACTATAGGTGTAACCCAACTAGATGGGCCTTTGACTTCTTCTATTATATTTTTGTGTAGCAACTCATTAAGTTCGTATTGTACTTTTTCCTTTTTCCAAGCGGAATTGGAATCCGGCGATAAGGTTGCACAATAGGTTTTACTGAATCTTCGATAGGTATAACTACCAAAATATCTTTAAACTTCAGAAATGTATTGCTTTCGATTTGATTTATGTGTATTTAAAGTTCTCCTAAAGAAGTTGCGGTGAGGCGCCCTAGTAAATTATGTGTCCATTTGCTCTTATGTAGAATAACAAAATTCTCTGAAACTTCCTTAAATTTAATACTGTAATTACACTATGCCTGCTGGACTTGTGATTTGTATCTCCGTGAGAAAGAGCAAGTGCGGCTTGGCGGTCTCGAGGTGGTGGTGGAGTGCAAACCTCGTATATTTGAGAGATGCACTGAAAAAGAGAGGTGGTGTAGCCACTGTGAAACTTTTTTCTTTCTATTTTCACAAATTAATTTCACTACGACTACGGTCAGAGCCTGTCGACAAATGCAGAGCACAACTATACAGACCCAATCCTCCAAGATAAGCTACTGTGAACATTGCACCGGAACACGACGTTCCACAAGGCAAGGTTAATCTAGCAAAGCGACAGATCACTTGGCGGAACGGCTTTGTTCATAGGGAGGTAATGGTAGCTGCGGCCGAAGCCTACCACCTAGAGTATATTGCTCAATTAGCACTACCTAGGGGCCACGTGTAGGGTAAAGAGGGATAAAACCTGACTTTGGTAAGACCTACGGACGCGAGCAACTTTGATCCCCTTTTTTTCATGCAAATAAAATCTAATATGAAAATGTATCGAACATCTACGGTATGGCAAAAATAGCTATTGCTTACTAACGAGATCACTCATAGATCGAACTACGTACGATAAACAGAAAGTTAAATAATTGATTCCGTTGAGTATTAACTAATAATAATAATTCTACATTTTGTAAGACAATGAACTATTATTATTTTAATAATAGTTGGAGTAAATGTATTGATCCATTTACCACAGTGTTTTATTAATTATTATTATTTTGTTTACATTTCATCACATCGCATCATTTTATATAATCCTTATTTTGAGCGCTGATAATTAAATGTTATTATACAATTATAAATGTTAGAAAAAAAAATGTAAAATGTCTATCTAGTCTTACCTCTCCTTTCATTAAGAAAAGAAAAACCCACAATAATTTTCTTTAAGGTCGGTAATACAAACAAAATAAGATTTATTATATTTTATATATCAGCTCGCTATGCACACACACCGTTTTCACTTCGCGCCAATAATTCCAATATATGTTATTGTTTTTTCCCGCGCTACGCGATTTGTGTTATCCGAAATGAGAGATAATATATACACAGATAAAATATATTTATACTATAAAATACTATGTATAATAATTAATATATTACTGTAGATGGGTTGTACACTACGCTAGAGCTTCAATATTTTTTTATATAAATATCCTACAAACTTATAATTATAATTTATATAAACTTGTATATGAATGATGCTTTGTATTTTTTTAATTATATGGGTCCATTTTCGCCATAGTTCTTTTGTCACATTTTTTATAAAAACGTTTTGTTTTAATCGTAGAAAAGTTGTAAACTATTTAAACCACGATTCAGGATACACCTGGTGCAATGTGCAAAGGAAAGGCTTTCAATGTAATATTAAATGAATTTTGAATATGACGTTCAATTTCTTTTAAAAAAATTATATTGACTTTGACATAAAATAAAAAGGAGTTACTAGTTATTTTTACATTTATTTTATTTAGTCCATATGCGTCTGAGTTAATTCAGCCAATCAATGTATGTCTTTGATTCGTAAAGGGAACTTTGTGTGTTACTTTGCCATTAAGGGAAACGTGGAAAATTACCAAGCAGCCAAGGATCACAACCTGCATGCGAATGTCGTATTAACAACTTCCATTACTCTAATTCTTAGGAATAATCAATTTATACGCATTTTGTACGCCACGCATTACAATGAATTAAACATACCAGTAGGACTCATTGCATTTTCGAAACATGAAACATGAGTGTTTTCATTTAGTTAGTATAATTTGGTATCATATTCCCCGTTTTTTTAGTCGTATTCATCGTTATCATTGTTGCACTAATTTATAGGAACGGCAGATTGATTAGTCTATGGCATAGGCGTTCATCCGAGCGCAGATGCTTGTAATTTTATCTTATACAACTCGGCGTTCTATAGAGTTATTAATTTGGTATGCACCACTACAAATTAAACCAGAACTTGATGTTTTATGGCTTAAATAGTTGGCAATATATAACATCCTTTGGAACTTTTTATTGGCACCAGCATGACGATTTAAGTAGATGCTAGCTAGCAAAAATTAAATTACCAGAGTCGTTACATGCGACGGAGGGTACGAAGTTACGGGCACTAAAGCTAATTAGTTAGCTACGGAACTAAGCGATAATTTAGATTGCTTCGTTAATCTGTTACGTTAGATAATAAATAATTTTATCACGCCTGACAGTCCCAATAAAAATTTTTAAAGTATTCGAGTAATGAAAAATGATTTGCAAACGGTTACTTTATTTTTAAATATGGGTATGGGTATAATGTGTAGCCCATTTAGTATTTAAAAATTGATGTTAAGTACTACCGCACACAAATATTGGCTATGTAAGAAATATTAATCATTTCTTACATAGCCAACCACTAGCGCCACCAACCTTGGGAACCAAGAAGTTATGTCTCTTGTGCCAATAATTGCACTGACTTATTTACCCTTCAAACTGGAGCACAACATTACTTAGTATTGCTGTTTGGCGGTTGAGTGGGTGGTACTTACACAGACGGGCTTGCAAAAAGTCCTATTGCCAAGTAAATTGGGAGTCGTTTTACTTAATTATTATAGTAATATTATATATTTTGTTAAAATATATTTTATCATCTCGAATAAAATTGCTATTCCTTTTTCGTAAATGGAAAATGTATATCCGACTCAAATTGAAATCTGTTGCATTTTTTCGGAGGTTATTATTTGCATGTGAAACTGGTCAAAAAAGGTTTTTACATAGTGCTTACTTACATACTTGCTTAGTTTTATTTGTTTTTGCAATTTTAGTATTTTGCGAGTATGTAACATTAACAGACTTATTATTAACTAGCTGTACCCGCGGTTTCACCCGCGTATAACTTAAAAAAATCACTAAGAATAGCCTTATAATTTTTCAGTATATACAACACTTTTAGTTTTATTTTCGTGGGATATTAGTATTTATTCGGTTTTGCCGCACCCGGATCTAGATAGGGCAACATACAATTGAAATCATGAAAAAACATAATTCCATTAAATCTATTCAGACATACATTTATGTCTTTCCCTGTGCTTTATTTATTGTGACTGCAAACGATACCTTCACAGGGAATTGTATTCTTTTAAAACTAAAACTTAAATCTGTTTTCTTAATTAGTACTTATTATCAACTAACCTACTACTTAGTTCATTTTTTGTCCAGAGAATCGGAATAGCGATTCAAAAGGAAAATGCTGCTGGCTTTCTTGCCACCATTGCACACGGTAACGAATTGTACTATTTTTAACTATTTTTAATTTTTATTTGTATATATTTAAGGCTTTATTTCACTTGTCAAACTAACCGACTAATTATAAATCTATAAATACGTATGTAGGAGCATTTTCAAACAACCTACTCAACTAATTATAAGCTAATTGCAAATAATGCATTATTTTAGAACAAATTTGATTAACATACAAAAGGTTATAGTCAACCTTAAAAGATAGATATATATCTACACATGGGCGAGTTAACCGACCTATACTAGTATAAATTAAACCTTATTTAATATGATCATATCGATATATGAATTCAACTTCATTGAAAAAGAGTTGGGAACTTTCAATCATCATCATTTTACAGACTATCAATTATAGATAGCTAAAGTTTCAGCCGATTCATCTGAACAGTTATTTTATAGCATTTTCATCGAATAAATATTTGTCATGATTTTTTAAATTAATAAACTTTTTTATTTATAAACCAATTGAAAACAAACACTTAATCTTAAGTTAAGTTTGCCACAATGCATTGGTAAAACCGCACCCAAATTAGTTAGTCGAAATAGCATATGAGATAATATACCTGCTGTGACTCTAAACGGAACACAACTCCAAAGAGTAAAGTGCATTTTTTTTTTTTTATATGCGCTGGGAGGGCAAATGACTCTACTCCACCTGATGGTAAGTGGTAGTAGAGTCCAAACGCGACGACGGCCAGTACAGACGGGAAAAACGTTCTGCACTAACCGCCTTCGCCTTGCCGGCCCGCAAGATGCCTCTTCAGGCCTCGTTTGAAGGAACCCGGGTTGTAAGAGGAGGGGAACACGTGAGCTGGTAAGGAATTCCATTTTTTGGAAGTGCGACAAAGAAAGGAGTTGCCAAATTTCTTTGTTCGCGATGGAATTGATGTCACAGTTAGGCGGTGACATCGAGAACCAGCTCGCATGGACTTAAGAAGGAAGGGGGAAGCAGGAACTAGAGAGAATAATTCCTCAGAGCACTCGCCGTGATACAGTCGATAGAAAGCGCTCAGTGCTGCTATCTCACGACGCAATTGTAAAGGTTCAAGGGTGTTTGTGACCTTTACGTCGCCAATAATTTGTACGGCACGTCGCTGCAACCGGTCCAAGGCCTCAAGTAGGTACTTAGCGGAGCCATCCCAAAGGTGCGAGCAATATTCCACGCAAGACCGTACCTGTCTTTTGTACAGCAGGCACAGTTGTTGTGGCGTGAAAAAGCGCCGCACCTTGTTCAGAACTCCGAGTTTCCGTGAAGCTGTTTTTATAACAGCCTCGATGTAATCCCTTGGACTAAGGTTGCAGTGAACGTCAATCCCCAGCATGGTGATTTTGCTTTGCATCACCAGCGGAGTACCACAGAGGGAGGAAAGAGGGGAAAATGTTGACTTTTTCGCCGTGAGAGCGCATACCTGTGTTTTCTTGGCATTAAACTCAACAAGATTATCAGAGCCCCATTTGGCGATGAACTCTAACGTCCTATCGAGTTCAATGACAAGATCCTTCTGCCTCTCCTCAATCTCCGCTCGCCCAGCCACTGCGCGTCCGTGGTATCCACCATGCACTGTACTATCGTCTGCATAGCAATGTATGTTCCCAAGAGAGAGCATATCATTGATATGCAAAAGAAAGAGCTTTAAATACCTGGGTCACATAGTCACCGAGGATTTATCTGACGATGCTGACATGGAGTGAGAGCAGGTTTGCACGTTGTACGAATGACGTAAAAATTACTCTTTTTAAAGCGTACGGTCAAAACCTATACACGCGCAGCTTGTGGCTAAGGTATACGCAGAGGGCCTTCAATGCTCTGCGCGTACAGTATAACAATGCATTCAGGATACTGTTGGGATTGCCGCGCTTTTGTAGTGCATCACTGATGTTTGCTGAAGCCCGTGTGGATGACTTCTATGCCATTATTAGAAAGAGAGCACCGTCTATAATGTCTAGGATGCGCGGAGTTTCTAACGGTATCCTGAATACATTGATGCTGAAAATGGATAATCCATTTGTTAAACATTGGCGGGAACTTCATGTATCAACTAGTTGTTTTAGACCCCTTATGTATGGTAAATAATAGTTAATATATACTAACATAGTTTTTAAGCTTGTAACTAACACTAAGGATATTTATCTGTAAATAAACATTAACATTATTATATGTATAGACTTAGTATGTTATATGAAAATAATAAGTGGCCGTTTAAGTCTCACTTGCTATTATTACAGCCTTATTATATTTCACTAAGTTTTCGCTATAAAGGAGATATTATATTTATAATCAAATATCCTCAAATTGTAAACAAATTATATGCTAGATATATTAAAGGCCACAGAAATACATTTGCCGTATTATAATCCAAACGACAAAGATTCTATTCAAACTACATAACGCAATTATTATTTGAATATAAATTATAAATGAATTTACACATAATTAGCATAATTGAGGCGATCGATTAATTGTATTTAATTCCAATAAATTATGTAAAATGACATGTCATATTTTTTTAACTTTGTGCTGAAAGCTACATATTTTATTAATAAACTATTAATGGTAAAATAGCAGAAACAAAATAAATTGCACGACTGACACCAATCCCCCTGAAGATGTCATAACTTTATCGCGTTTGCATTATTTCACAGTCGGCTGATCGCTTGAATTTGCGTGCAAATGCGATACGAATATTTTGTCGGAGAATTTTACTAAAAAACGATTTTGTTCATTCATCTGTTAAATAGGTTGTATTAGGTTACATTCAGTCATGAAGAGCGAACACGCTCTGCAAACGAGAACCGACAAGCTCTAGGTTTGCATACGGTGGAGGGTGACGATACTCGAACTGCTGTTGCTCTAAATAAACAGGTTATTGATGATGTCGACATCATACTTAAAGTAGCAACAAAAGTCGAAAAACTTAAAGGGCACATTCCAACGTGCCCTAAAAGAAGCAGCGGCCTCTATCAAAGCTGCAGTAGAAGCTCTACACAGTAGGACGTCAAAATTCTTCAAACATTGCGGTTCAACATTTATTTCAAATATTTATTTGTAATACTAGGCAATTTTGGATCATAGCATCTCACAACTTGTTGTAATATTTTATCAACATTTTGAGCAAGTTAATTGCACGCTAAGAAAATGCTTCTGGTATATTATATATTATAGATATATGTGTCTATGAATGATACCTTTATATCGTTTCAACTTATTCAAAAGAAAATTTATGATAAGAGTAATATAGCTGGGAACTTTCGTGCTTGAGTATTAGTCATAAAATTCATATTATATTCATATTAGACAAGATTATGTCAGTAAAAGAGAAACTTGCAAACTTTTGTTAAATATGAGCGAAGTTAGGGAGCTGTCTTCTTAAGATAAACAAAATTCGATGAAAATATTTAGTGAAGAAGCGGAATGTTTGGCAATGTCTGACCTGACGAATAAATTCGTTAGACAATGCACGCTAATTAATAAAGTTTAGTTGTAACAAAGCTAACTTCAGAATTTCCATTTAAGTGTTCATGTTTTAACGAATAACAGCGAATATTTTTGTTAAGCAAACAAAGTAGATAAATAATTATCTTTAAATTAGTTTTATCGCTTCAAGGCTTAAGTTAAGGCGAACAGTTGGCTTCATAAGGAATCGAGAATTTTTATAAGTCAAGTTAATTAATTACTGTGATTGTAAAGAAATTTGTCGAAACTCTGTCTCCGAAATGAAATGGTGTTTAACATTCTTCAGAAATAATGTTGGAGGCGTTTGATGAGGACGAAATGGACTGCTCACCACATATGTTTCCATCTTGAAAGGGCTTCGCATCAAACAAACCGAATTTATATGTGCTTATGAATAGTGAGAGACGGTGAAAGATCATAATAAACATAACTAACCTATCAGATGATCCATGCCCACGACCATGCGACTAGGAAGAAGAAAATATTTTTGTACATATCACTGAGCTGAGCTCACTGAGCTCTACTAAACCCGATACAGTGATACCGACAAAATCATAAGGAACTGTATTTACTTGAAAGTTGAACACACACATAGCAAAGGAGAAAAAGAGAGTCAAGGAAAAATATTACTACAAATATAATTAATATGTTATAAAATATCCATTACTATAGGGTTATAATTTTCATTTTCTGAGAATTAAACCCAGTTTATGAGAACCGAAATCTGTCGGCTCTTGCTAGTTAAACTAAGTCTTATGCCAAGTCTTTTCCAAAGATATTTTAGTCAGTATTCTAATGATATATAATTAATATGCTTTGTTCAATAATTAAATTTTCTCAGCGCTGTTAATTTTAATAATGTTATTGAAATACAAACGCTAATATTAAATCGACACATGATTTAGAACGATGTCGCTAATATCCGACTTAATGTGAATCAGGTAGATAGAAGGGATAGGTAGGCTTTAATCAAAGTTATTATTATTATTATTAAATAACTTTGTTACACACTCACAACGAAAAAAGAAAAGACTAGCACAAGTAAAAAAAAAGAAAAACAAAAGTTCAAGAGAAGCGATGTTATATAAAAAAAAAATTATGGACCTCAACATGATGCGTGCAAGGGCGGTCTTATCACTCAAGTAGTGATCTCTTCCAGACAACCCTGCATTAATATGCTGGCAGGACCTAAC